>NC_060129.1:160428844-161052892 GCF_021461395.2 Schistocerca americana
AGTATCTGCCCGTATTCAGAAAACACACAGAAAGTACAATTTAGTTATTTTCTGTACCTTCTGCTGTTACGAATCTAGTAGCCAAATGTGGGCTTCTACATCCATAATTTAGCGACGACTTTGATGTACAGCAAACCAGCTGCTTGGAATTTCCTGAAGGAATGATACTGCGAGCCGGACTGGGACTCTAACTCGGGAACTTTACTTTTTGCTCTCCGGACTGAGCCACCCAAGCACGACTCACGACCCCTCCTCACAGCTTTACCTCCGCCAGTACTTCATAGAAGTTTTCCTGTGAAACGTACTGGATTAGCACTCCTGCTTCATCCAGTTTTTCTGATTTTGCACATTTTCTGCAGTTTTTGAGGTGTGACATGAATTACACGTCTTTTTTAAACAAAAATCTTGTTCAATACCGCAGCATTTTCAAGAACAATCTCAAATTTCATCATTCGTTAAAACACTTCAGCGTCGATTCTAATGATACGTTCAGTACCATACCTTTTATCTCCGACACATAACGCTTCTGCTTAGTGAAGCATTATACACTTAAGCGCCAAAGAAACTGGTATAGGTATGCGCAGATACGCAGAGATATGTAAACAGGCAGAATACGGCGCTGTGGTCGGCAAGGCCTATATAAACAAAAAATGTTTCGCGCAGTTGTTAGATCGGTTATTGCTGCTACAGTGTCAGTTAATCAAGACGAGTTTGAATGTGCCGTTACAGTTGGTGCGCGAGCAATGGGACACAGCATCTCCGAGATACCGATGAAGTGGGGATTTTTCCGTACGACCATTTCACGAGTGTACCGTGAATATCTGGAATCTGGTAAAAGTCAAATCTCCGACACCGCTGCGAACGGAAAAAGATCCTGGAAGAACGGGACCAACGACGACTTAAGAGAATAGTTCAACGTGGCAAAAGCCCCACCCTTCTGCAAATTGCTGCAGATTTCAATTCTGGGCCATCAACAAGTGTCAGTGTGCGTATCATTCAACGAAACGTCATCGATATGGGCATTCGGAGCAGAGTGCTTATTCGTGTGCCCTCGTGACTGCACAATACAAATCTTGACGCCTCGGCTGGTCCTGTCAAAACCTACACTGGACTGTTGACGTCTGGAAACATGTTGCCTGGTCGGACGAGCCTCATTTCAAATTGTATCGACCGCATGGACATTTGAGGGTGTGGAGACAACCTCATGAATCCACGGACCTTTGCTTGTCAGTAGGGGACTGTTCAAGGTATTGGAGAATCTGTAACGTGGGGCGTGTGCAATTGGAGTGATTTGTGACCCCTGATACGTCTAGATACGACTCTGGCAGGTGACATGTACATAAGCATCCTGTCAGATCACACGCACCCATTCGTGTCCATTGTGCATTCCGACGGCCTTGGGCAATTCCAGCAGGACAATGCGACACCCCACACGTCCATAATTTTACAGAGTGGCTCCAGGAACACTTCTGAGTTAAAAGACTCCCGTTAGCCACCAGACTCCGCAGACATGAACATTATTGAGCATATCTGGGATGCCCTGCAACGTGCTGTTCAGAAGAGATCTTCACGCCGTAGTACTCTTTCGGATTTATGGACAGCCCTGCAGGATTCATGGTGTAAGTTCCCTTCAGCACTACTTCAGACATTAGCCGACTCCATACGACGTCATGTTGCGGCACTTCTGTGTGCTCGCGTGGGCCCTACACGATATTAGGTGGGTGTACCAGTTTCTTTGGCTCTTCAGTGTAAAAGAAATGAAATGTTGTGGTTGGCATTGTTGTGCATAGGGAACTGTTGGCGGTGTATTATATGTTCATTTTCGTAACATCTTTTTGTAATCTACATTGTTGTACGTGTGGCTAGCTATCATTTTGGGAGAGAGAACCTATATCCATGTTGAAACAGTAACGAAAGAACTGATCAGTGAAATTCCTAGAAGTAGCGCTGCAAAGCGATGAGCAATGGAGCGAGCTCGTACGGACGGTAACAGGTAAGGCGAATGGTCGACTTCGGTTACAGGGAAGTGCAGCTCATCTGCAAAGGAGGCCGCGTATAGAAGAATTGTGCGGTCCATTCTTGAGTACTGGTCGCGGGTGTGGTACGCCCGCCAAGTCGAACTGTAGGAAGATGTCGAGGCAAATCAGAGGAATGCTCCTGGACTTGTTACCGGTAGGTTCGATAGACACGCGAGTGTTACTAAGATACTTGGTGACGTCAAATGGGAATTCACGGAGGGAAGACGATGTTCTGTTCGCGAAAACCTGCTGATAAAATTCACAAGTGGAATGGAACTGACTAGTAGTCGCGGGCTGAACCCTCCTGCATTCACCATGCGGTGACCTAGCCAGTATCTATGTAGATGTAGATGGAATGCTTGTTACAGGCTACATTCCCTTGTACTACACACGAAGGGTTCCTCAATGCTTTGCGTATTGTACACGGGAAGAATGAAATACGTAGGTGGCTCTAGTTTAATCTCTGATTCCAAACTTTTTCACTGGATCGTCACCCTATACAGGCTATCGAGTAATAGCTGAGACTAGTTTGGCCTTAACAGCGTTCCCCTGATGCTCTTATGCGACTCAGAGAAGCCTGTGTCCATTCGAATTGCTCTCTTCGTTGTTGTTGTTGTGTTCTTCAGTCCGAAGACTGGTTCGATGCAGCTCTCCATGCTATTCTATCCTGTGCAAACCTCTTCATGTCCGAGTAACTACCGCAACCTACATCCCTCTGCATCTGCTTACTGTATTCATCTGTTGGTCTCCCTCTACAGTTTTTACACCACACGATACATGATCCACTCATCTAATCTTGAGGATTCTTCTGTAGCACCCCATTTCAAAAGCTTCTATTCCTTTCTTGTCTAAACTATTTACCAGCCATTTTTCACTTGCATACATGGCTACACTCTATACAAATACTTTCAGAAAGGACTTCCTGACATTTAAGTCTATACTCGATGTTAACAAATTTCTCTTCTTCAGAAACGCTTTTCTTGCCATAGCCAGGCTGCATTTCATATCCTCCCTACTTCGACCATCATACTTTGCTTCCCAAACAGCAAAACTAATTTCTAGTTTCGTATACAAGTGCCTCATTTCCTAATATAATTCCCTCAGCACCATCTGATTTAATTCGACTACATTCCATTATCGTCGTGCGGTAGCGTTCTCGCTTCCCACGCCCGGGTTCCCGGGTTCGATTCCCGGCAGGGTCAGGGATTTTCTCTGCCTCGTGATGACTGGGTGTTGTGTGATGTCCTTAGGTTAGTTAGGTTTAAGTAGTTCTAGGTTCTAGGGGACTGATGACCATAGATGTTAAGTCCCATAGTGCTCAGAGCCATTTGAACCATTATCGTCGTTTTCCTTTTGTTGATGTTCATCTTAAAACCTCCTTTGCTCTCTTCGCCTACCTTCGGAATCCTCACTTAATCCTTTTTCGTATGCATCCCATACATTTCAACAGTAAGCAGGGCTGGGTTGCACGACCGTTTTGTAAGGAAGCTCCCTTATAGACTAATTAGTTATGTTGTAATGAGTAACGGAGCAGTATACGGACTTCACAGTTCGGCCCTCGGCGCATGGATATGGTGAATCACTTCTTTGTAATCTCCTCCTAGCATTTTCTCCAATGCAGTTTTAAAATTGGTAATTAGGTGATTGTATTCACGCAACATTCTCTTTTTTCCACGCCTCGCATGTATCCCTACAGGCTGCTTCATTGGTCCCATTCCCCACTATGTCTGTCTGTAGGGACTGATGGTGATGGTTAAGTGGAGGACGCAAAGAGGCAATTACGGTAAATTTCACCTTGAATCGTAAGAGTAGGTGAAAACCTGGCATTTTTACCTCCGTACCCGTAGCAAATGATGTCGTCTCAAAGCATGCATTGCATTTCCCAATTATATTTTAACAACACATTGATTCATTACATTCCGTCAAAAATGCAGTTTTTAGGGGTTCCTCCGGCTTTCCTAGGAATTTGAGAGCTCGTCTCCAGAGCAAATCAGACCAACCATTTCTTCCTACGATTTCAACGCGTTACGATGTTTACATTTTTGATGTATCCTCCCTAAGATGACCAATCGATGATTAACGTAGTCAGTTAAATGATTCATAATTAAATGCAGCTCACTAAATGCTTCCCACATTTTACATGTAAAAGTACATAGTCTCTCTGTTTCTTATTTGCATTCAAATAACGCCGTCGCTCAGAGTGTTCAAGCGTCTCGAAAGCTGCAAGACACCTCTGACACTCAGTGTCTAAAATGCAGCGTGTCAGTGACTGGTCTGTCTCTGCAGCTGTTACGGCCGCATGACGTTCTGCATGTAAGGTACGGCGGCTCTGAGACTGCTTTGAGGCTTGATGAATTCGAGAAACTTTCGCAGACAGAGCTATCTTAGAAAATACTCTAAATCACACTCACGTTTACGAAGCGTAGCATGAAATAACCGATAATCAGTGCGCATCTGGCAGCACGCGAACCTAATATACTCCAAAACTCTGCTTACAAAAACAGGACCTTAATGTTCTCGTACCTGAGGTTATGTTAATGATAAAAAGGTAGGGCCCAGTGTTGTGGACGGACCTTGGGCTAGAGGCCATTTGCATACCCAGCAGAAGGATCCTCTCAGTGCCACTATCCTACAGTACAGGATCAAAGTACGAATAGTACACACTTCATCTTGCTTAGGCAAATGGAGCAAATCGGTTGGTTCTTTTTGCATTTGACGTGGTCTATAATGTGTTAGGGCAACGGCCTTGCCGCAGTGGATACACCAGTTCCCGTCACATCACCGATGTTAAGCACCGTCCGGCGTGGCCGGCACTTGGATGGGTGACCATCCGGGCCGCCATGCGCTGTTGCCATTTGTCGGGGTGCACTCGGCCTCGTGATGCCAATTGAGGAGCTACTCGACTGAATATTAGCGGTTCCGGTCAAAGAAAACCATCGTAACGACCGGGAGAGCGGTGTGCTGACCACACGCCCCTCGTATCCGCATCCTCAGTGAGGATGACACGGCGGTCGGATGGTAGCGATGGGGCACTTGTGGCCTGCTGACGGAGTGCTTATAATGTGTTTGATGAAACGGATGGAGGCACCGTTAGTTTATATGCGGTTCCTTGGAAAACCATACAAAAAAGGCTTTTTACTATATTTTCGACTGCACCGGCTGACCAGAACCCAGCCGAGGATTCCAAGACAGCGATTCACAGCAAATATCCCAAAGATCCCGGTCTCGAACAAACTTGAAAATTGTTTTCATAACTTTTTACATTCCGAGATACAGAGAGGTTAAAAGATATCCTACTTGTACGCGCAAAATACGCACCTTTAATCCGGTTTGAGACGAAATCATGATACATAAAGTGACGTAACAAGAAGAAATATGCTGTAAGGTGTCTCCGTTATCATCTGGGTACTTCATGTTGTAAAACTAAAATCCATTTGCTCCTAAAAATCAGGTCTGAAGGCGAAACTCAGTTTTGTGTTATTTCAGTTTCACATACTCTATGTGGACAAAAGTATCCGGACACCTGGTTGAAAATGACTCACAGGTTCGTCGCGCCCTCCATCGGTAATGCTGGAATTCAATATGGTATCGGCCCACCCTTAGCCTTGATGTAGCTTCCAGTCTCGCAGGCATAAGTTTAATCAGGGGCCTTTGGGAATGGCAGCCCATTCATCACGGAGTGCTGCACTGAGGAGAGGTATTGATGTCAGTTGGTGAGGACTGCCACGAAGTCGGCGTTCCAAAACATCCCAGAGGTGTTCTATAGGATTCACGTCAGGACTCTGTGCAGACCAGTCTATTACAGAGATGCCATTCTCGTGTAATCACTCCGCCACAGGCAGTGCATTATGAACAATGCTCGATCGTGTTAAAAGATGCAATCGCCATTCCCGAATTACATTTCAACAGTGGGAAGCAAGAAGGTGCTTAAAACATCAATGTAGTCCTGTGTTGTGACAGTGCCACCCAAAACAACAAGGGGTGCAAGCTCCCTCCATGAAAAACACGACCACACCACAACACCACCGCCTCCGAATTTTACTACCGGCACTACACACGCTGGCAGGTGACATTCACCGGGCATTCGCCATTCCCACACTCTGCCATCGGATCGCCATATTGTGTACTGTCATTCGTCACTAAACACAACGTTTTTCCGCTGTTTAGTCGTCCAGTGTTTACGCTCCTTACACCAATCCAAGGATCGTTTGACATTTACCGGCATCATGAGTGGCTTATGAGCAGCCTCTCGACCATGAAATCCTCTCGCCTAACTCTCGTATTACTTGCAGTGGATCCTGATGCAGTTTGGAATCCCTGTGTAAGGGTCTGGATAGATGTATGCCTATTATACGTTACGAGCCTCTTCAACTGTCAGCGGTCTCTGTCAGCCAACAGACGAGTACGGCCTGTACGATTTTGTGCTGTACGTATCCCTTCACTTTTCCACTTCACTATCACATCGGAAACAGTAGACCTAGGGACGTTAAGAGTGTGGAAATCTCGCGTACAGATTCATGACACAAGTGACCCCAATCACCTGACCACGTTCGAAGTCCGTGAGTCCCCCATAGGGCCCCATTCTGCTCTCTCACGATGTCTGATGACTACTGAGGTCGCTGATATGGAGTACCTGGTGGTAGATGGCAGCACAATGCACCTAATATAAAAAATGTATGGTTTCCGGGTGTCTCGATACGTTTGATCACATAGTGTAAGTGAAGTATCTATATTTTATTGGCCAATAACTTTCTTTTCATATAAGTTACATGCCCTGTTGCAGCAGGGAAAGGAAAGAAAACAACTGAGAAATGTTCGTATCGGACAGAAAAAATGCGAATATGTCCCTGTTTAATTGAAAGACCCTTGACTGAATACTGAGTGCTATCTGCCCCACTCTACATTCCTCAGCACCTCTAAAGATTTTGCTGAGAGAGAAGAAGAGAGTGGCAGTGGCGAAGAGACAGAAAAGTAATAAATACTGAAGGATGGTAGAAAGTGGTTGTGCTATAGAAAATGCAAACGGGACGGTGGCAGTGTGGGGGGAACAGAGAAGCTCAGTGCCAGTGGAGCATAGTTGAGAGTGACAGAACAGTTCTTTGAAACGAGTGAAGGAGACAGTCCCAGGGTGATAAGGTGTGGCCAGGGGGGGAGGGGGGAGTGGAGGAGAGCCAGCGATATTAAGAGACAGAGTGAATGATGTGTATGACAATGACAAAGAAGAAGAGACACATGCAGTGGGGAGGAAGAAATAGTATATTAGCAATAAGAAAGAGCAAGAGGGAGACAGAGACAGTGACAGAAGGGTGTAGTAGTAGGACAGAATGAAGGGGAGTGTGGTTGTGAGACATTAGAGAATGACAGACAAAGTTATAATAGCGATGATGAGCTGAATGGGTGGGTGACGAAGGACATCTGGAAGTGGATGAGTGTTAGCCGGTTAAAGGGGTGGACTACTGGATGTGAGCGAGTTACAGGTAGTGGAACTTGTTGAAGAACGAATATGTTCGCATGCCTATATTTTGGAGTAAAATTTTACAGGTGCAGAAGAAAGTGGCTGCTAACCCACTTTTGATTGAGAGCCTTTTAAGGAAATGATTTTTTTGTGGTCCGGTAGGAGCGATTTTTCCACTGCTATGTTTCTTATAGCTATCCCAGAGTAATAGCCGGCCGGTGTGGCCGAGCGGCTCTAGGCGTTTGAGTCTGGAACCGCGCAACCTCTACGGTCGCGGGTTCGAATCCTGCCTCGGGCATGGATGTGTGTGATGTCCTTAGGTTAGTTAGGTTTAAGTATTTCTACGTCTAGGGGACTGATGACCTCAGATGTTAAGTCCCATAGTGCTCAGAGCCATTTGAACCGGTGTAACAGTTTTAACCACGGTTCTCGGGCTTACCTTAGCATTTTATCATTGCATCTCCACAATATTACGCCGTAAAAATCGTATGGCCTCACCAGGTGGTGTAGCAGTTATTTTTAAAACTGCAGAAACCGCACGCACGAGCAGACCTCGGTTTTGCACTGTAACGGTTTAATCTATAAACACTTGTAGTCGTCGACATCTGCTGGGGTGTCGTCTACGGGATAGTCACGTATACCATGTTTAAAAATGTGCATAATACTTATAAAGATAATACAACTACGCAGCTTAAAAAAGATGGAAAGGATGTTCTACAAATAGATAATATTGAAAACATTTTAGAAACTAAAAAAAAGATAGTGTTAGAGAAACAAAGAAACATTTGGTGCTGAACAGTTATGCAATTTAACAGGATTTTTTTTTTCTTCCCTGAGTTTACCACGTTTTCCTTCGAAGTCCAAGATATCTCCATACCAGATTTTATCCAAATTGGTTCAGCGATTTAGTCATGACAATGTAACACACAGATTTACTTTCACATTTGTAATATATGTATGGGTTTTACGTTCCCTGTACTGTACCAGTTAACCGTTGTCCACCACCGCCTTGGCATACGACTGAGCACATGTGATCATTCCGATATGTTTACAAGTTGTAACACCCAGGTATTTCTACGAGATGAGTGATTCCTATGTGTGAAGTGCACGATTTATACTTCTGAACATTTAATGCAAGTTGCCATTCTTTGTGCCAGTTTGAAGTCGTATCGATTTTCAACATATGGTTAGACGTTTGTGCCGGTTCTTTCGGGTAGCACTTCATTATAGATAACTGCGTCATGTGAGATTATTATCAATATTTTCCACTGCGTAATCAACACTCAGTACGAACATAAATTTCACAAAGTACACTATAACAGAAAGAAGAAACGACGCACCACGAAGAAATTATCCGAATCGGTAGATGTGGTGGACAGATATAAATAAACTAGTGATGACAAGTGAAGAAAAAAAATTAATAGTTTTTTCCAGAGAAAGAGCTTCACAAACTGAGCAAGTCAGTAACGTGCTGTACACCTCTGGTCCTCATGCCGGCAGATATTCGGCTTAGCATTGACTGACGGAGTTGTTGGATGACCTGCTGAGGGACATCGTGCGAAATTCTGCTCAGCTGGCAAATTAGATCGCCAAAGGCTCGAGACGGTGGGAGGGCTCTTTCCACAATGCTCCTTACGTTCTTTATTGGGGAGAGATCCGGCGACATTGCTGCCCAAGGTGGAGTTTGGCAAGCAGGAATACGAGCAGCAGAAATCCTCGCCGTCTGCGGGAGAGCATTATCTTCCTGAAATATAAGCCCAGGATGGTCTGCCATGAAAGGCGACAAAAGTGGGCGTAGAAAATCGTCGACGTACTACTGTGCAGTAAAGGCGGTGCAGATGCCTACCAAAGAGTTCCTGCTACGAAGAGAAAAGAAACGTCACCCCAGACCACTCCTGGGTGCCGCGCCACGCGGCGGGCGACATTCTGGTTGGTGTCCCGCCATTGCGCGGGACGTCTGTAGACACGTCTTTGGTCTGAGAGCTCAGTGACTGGAGTAGAATCGTCTTCACTGATGAATTCTGCTTCGAACTGAGCCCCGATGGCCAGTGGAGAGGTGTCTGGAGGCGCCCCAGACAGTGGTAAGATAAGCCAAACAGCTGCTTGCATAAGGCCAGAGGTTGATCAACGTTTTACAGACTTGCTCAACTTGTGAAGTTATTTTTTTTTCAATAAATCATCCGATTTTTCTTAAACTACAATTACATGTTTGTCGGTCCATCTACATCACATCTACCGATTTCCGTCCCATTCACATAATTCTTGGTGCGTCGTATTTATTTTGTAGTGTAGTTCGCTATGATTACCTCTGCATCTGTCGAATTCGTCTCAGTCCTAGCTGCGTTATTGCAGCCTGAATGAAACCCCATCACGGTACTCTTTTTAATATATTTTGGTTTGATGACTACTCAAATATATTTTAAGATAAGTAAATACGCTACCTGATATCCTGGGTCATAGCCTTTGAGTTGACACATATATAAAGATTTAGTCTGTTCATGCACGTCCCACATATTTCAGATTCTTTGCTGGTTGACGTAAAGAAATTCACTGCATAAACAGTATGATCTTTAGGGAACATTACCACGAGCCTTACTGTACAAACTATATGTTGATTACCCATCAGAAAATATTAATAGTCTTCTGACTGGTTTGATACAGCCCGCCACGAATTCCTCTGCTGTGCTAACTTCTTGATCTCAGAGGAGCACTTGCAACCTATGTCCTCAGTTATTTGCTGTCTTCCTATAGAGTTTTTGCCTTCTACAGTTCCTCTAGTACAATGGACGTCATTCCCTCATGTCTTAACACATGTCCTATCATCCTGTCCCTTCTCCTTACCACTTTTTTACCACATATTCCATTCCGATTCAGCACAGAAGTTCCTCATTCCTCACCTTATCTGTCCACCTAATTTTCAACATTCCTCTGTAGCACCACTTCTCAAATGCTTCAATTCTCTTATGTTCCTGTTTTCCCACAGTCCATGTTTCACTACCATACAGTGCTATACTGCAGACGTACATTCTCAGAAATTTTTTCCTCAAATTAAGGTCGATATTTGATATTGGTAGACTTCTATTGGCCAGGAATTCCCATTTTGCCATTACTAGTCTGCTTTTGATGTCCTCCTTGCTCCGTCCGTCACTCGTTATTTTACTGCCTAGGTAGCAGAATTCCTTAACTTCGTCTACTTCGTGACCAAGAATCCTGATGTTAAGTTTCTCTCCTCATTTCTACTACTTCTCATTACCTCTGTCTTTCTTCGATTTACTCTCAGTCCATACTCTGTACTCATCAAACTGTTCATTCCATTCCGTAGAGCATGTAATTCTTCTTGACTTTCACTCAGGATAGCAATGTCATCAGCGAGTAGTATCATTGATATCCTTTCACCTTGAATTTTAATTCCACTCCTGAACCTTATTTCCATCATTGGTTCCTCGATGTTCAGATTGAACACTAGGGGTGCAAGACTACATCCTTGTCTTACACCCTTTTTGGTAAGAGCGCTTCGTTTTTGGTCGTCCACTCTTATTATTCCCTTTTGGCTGGTTCACGTATTGTATATGACCCATGTCTCCCTGTAGCTTACCCCTATTTCTCTCAGAATTTTGAACATCTTGCACAATTTTACATTGTCGAACGCTTTCTCCAGGTCGACAAATCCTGTGAACGTGTCTTGATTTTTCTTTAGTCTGCGTCCATTATTAACGGCAATGTCATAGTTGCCTCTCTCGTGCCTTTACCTTTTCTAAAGCAAAACTGATCGTCATCTAGCACATCCTCAATTTTCTTTTCCATTCTTCTGTATATTATCCTTGTCAGCAAGTTGGATCCATGAGCTGCTAAGCTGATTGTGCGATATTCTCGCTCTTGTCAACTCTTGACGTTTTCGGAATTGTGTGGATGACATTCTACACACCAACGTAAATAGTCGTTTTGTTGCCACTTCCCTCATCGTTTTTAATAATTCTGATGAGATGTTATCCAGCCCTTCTGCCTTATTTGATCTTAAGTCCTCCAAAGCTCCTTTAAATTCCGACTCTAATACTGGGTCCCCTACCTCTTCTAAATCGACTCCTGTTTCTTCTTCTATCACATCAGACAAATCTTCCCCCTCACAGAGACTTTCATTGTATTCTCTCCGCCTATCCGCTCTCTCCTCTGCATTTAACAGTGGAATTCCCGTTGCACTCTTAATGTTATCACCCTTGCTTTTAATGTCACCGAAGGTTCTTTTGACTTTCAGGTATGCTGCGTCAGTCCTGCCAACAATCATTTCTTTTTTGATTCTTTCACATTTTTCATGCACCCCTTTCGTCTTAGCTTCCCTGCACTTCCTATTTATTTCGTTCCTCAGCGACTTGTATTTCTGTATTCCCTAGTTTCCCAAAACATTTTTGTATTTCCTCCTTTCATCGATCAATTGAAATATTTTTTCTGTTACCCTCCGTTTCTTCGCAGTTACCTTCTTTGTACCTGTATTTTCCTTCCCAGCTTTTGTTGTCGCCCTTTTTAGGGACGTCCATTCCTCTTCAACTGTACTGCCTACTGAGCTCTTCCTCATTGCTGTATCTATATATTTTCTACCCAACATGGAAGTTTGACGCTAGTTCCGCCACAGTTCGCTGCCCAGCCTACGATGTCCGACACCGGTAATGAGGGGTGGCTGCCCAACCTCTGGGTGTGGTTTCACTCTGGTTTCACCACGTATGAAGCCAGGCTGACAACACGCATTAAATATTGATAGACGTTTCGAGAAAGTATGCACTAAATACAGGACAGTGTTAAACAGATAACTTTAATACCCACTGTCGTAATGGATTCAGATGGCACGGAGCAGGAGTATTTCGACTGGCTGTCTATACACGATAATATGGTGTCTATCAGAATTGCAGCGTTATCCGAAATATCTCGTACTAGTGCAATATCTAACGCGAGCACAGAGTGTGTTGTCCAAATCGAAAACGTAGCTATTGTTCACTGATTTCATTGGCAATTTGGAGAATTCGAGCTGGCTAGTCAGATGTATGCACGCGCCGATGGGAAACTTTTCAGAACGATAGAGATGAGATACCGGTACGTCAGTGAGCGAGTGGTCTGTTCAAGGCTTCATGAGAGACACTAGACTGCACCTGTGGCACCTGAACTGCCGCTCACAGGAGCCCCAAGACTTGGCTCGTCAGTACGCTGGCGGCCAGCGGGGGTGGGTGCCGCCAACTCCAGAGCTTCAGTCCGGCCTGCTCTGCAGACTTGCAGCCTTTGCCGTCGACTTCCCGCCTGCCTTCCAACACGCTCTCACCTCCCGGAATGACACCCTCTTTACATCCCCCACCATGGCCTGTCTGCCCACATTTATACAGGAAAACAAAAATCCTCACATTATAATGGACATACGACGGGTGTTCAGTAAGTAACGCAACACTTTTTCTCTGCCAACAGTTATGTTTTATTCAGGTTACCAAGACACCATACTATTCCCCAGTTCTCTGGCTCCTAAACTCTATTTTTGAACACAACGTCGGTTCAGTGCGACACCCTTACGCCGCCTCATTGGGAGGGCCTCATGGCACCACTCCACTGGGTGATGACGGAGCCAGCCTCCTGCTGCATCAATAATTTCCCCATCATCCACGCACTGCCAAACAGATGGCAATCGCAATGTGTGAGTTCCGTGACGTAGTACGCACGAGGAAGAACAGTCCCATGAAGGTCTGTGAGCTCGTCTCGGCTGTGTAGGCTTGTCAAGGGTCTTCCACAATCATGGATGACGGCGGCGTGTTTGTTGCTGTCACAAGTAGTTCAACTTGCCGCCAAACTGAAGTAGATACTACCTGTGAGCTAGAGGTCATTGTTGGCAACCGGTATACAATTATAATTGGATCCTTTAACCGACCTCCCAATTCAGATGATTCAGTTGTTGAAAGAGTCAAAGAAAACTTGAGTTTGATTTCAAACACCAACCCGACTCATACGATCATAGTTGGTGGTGACTTTAATTTAGCCTCGATATGTTGGCGAAAATACATGTTCAATTCCGGAGGTACGCATAAAACATCATCCGAAATTGTGCTAAACGCATTCCCTGAAAACTATTTCGAGCAGTTGGTTCGTGAGCCCACACGAATAGTAAACGGCTGTGGAAACACACTTGATCTCTTAGCAGCAAATAATCCTGAGTTAATAACGAGCATCATAACGGATACACGGATTACTGAACACAGGGTTGTCGTAGCGAGACAGAATATTGTAACACCCAAATCTTCCAAATATAAACGAAAAATATACCTATTCAAAAAAGCAGATAAAAATTCATTTGACACCTTCCTCACAGGCAATATCCACTCATTCCAAATTAATAATATCCGTGTAGACCAGATGTAGCTTGAATTCAAAGAAATAGTATCGGCAGCAACTGAGAGAGTTGTACCAAGTAAATTAACAAACGACGGAGCTGATCCTCCTTGGTACACAAAACAGGTGAGGAGACTGTTGCAGAAACAACGAAACAAACATGCAAAATTTAAACAGACGCAAAATCACCAAGATTGGCGATCTTTTACAAAAGCTCGAAATTTAGCGCGGACTTCAATGCGAGATACTTGCAATAGTTTCCACAACGAAACCTTGTCTCGAAATCTGGCAGAAAATCCAAAGAGATTCTGGTCGTATGTGAATTATATTGCCGGCCGGTGTGGCCGTGCGGTTCTAGGCGCGTCAGTCTGGAAGCGTGAGACCGCTACGGTCGCAGGTTCGAATCCTGCCTTGGGCATGGATGTGTGTGATGTTCTTAGGTTAGTTAGGTTTAAGTAGTTCTAAGTTCTAGGGGACTGATGACCTCAGCTGTTAAGTCCCATAGTGCTCAGAACCATTTGAACCATTTTTTTGAATTATGTTAATGGCAAGAAACAATCAATGTCTTCTCTGCGTGATAGCAACGGAGATACTATCGAAGGCAGTGCTGCCAAAGCAGAGTTACTAAACATAGTCTTCCGAAATACCTTCACAAAAGAAGACGAAGTTAATATCGCAGAATTCGTATCAAGAACAGTTGCCAACATGAGTAACGTAGAAGTAAATATCCTCGGAGTAGTAAAGCAACTTGAATCACTTAATAAAAGCAAGTCTTCTGGTCCAGACTGTACACCAATTAGGTTCCTTTCGGAGTATGCTGATGCATTAGCTCCATACTTAACAATCATATAAAATCGTTCTCTCGACGAAAGATCCGTACCTAAGGACTGGAAAGTTGCACAGGTCACACCAATATTCAAGAAAGGTAGTAGGAGTAATCCACTAAATTACAGGCCCATATCGTTAACGTCGATATGGAGCAGGATTTTGGAACATATAGCCTGTTGTGTTCTAACATTATGAATTACTTCGAAGAAAACGGCCTATTGACACACAGTCGACATGGACTTAGAAAAGATCGTTCTTGTGAAACAGAACTAGATGTTTACTCGCCCGAAATGTTGAGTGCTATTGACAAGGTATTTCAGATTGATTCCGTATTTCTGGATTTCCGAAAGGTTTTTGACACTGTACCACACAAGCGGCTTGTAGTGAAATTGCGTGCCTATGGAATATCATCTCAGTTATGTAACTGGATTCATGATTTCATGTCAGAGAGATCTCAGTAATTGACGGAAAGTCATCGAGTAAAACAGAAGTGATTTCTGGCGTTCCCAAGTTAGTGTTATATCTATATAAACGATTTGGGAGACAATATGACCAGCCGTCTTAGGTTGTTTGCATATGTCGCTGTCGTTTATCGACTAATAAAGTCATCAGAATATCAAAAGAAATTACAAAACGATTCAGAAAAGATATCTGATTGGTGTGAATATTGGCAATTGACCCTAAATAACGAAAAGTGTGAGGTCACCCACATGAGTGCTGATACGAATCCGTTAAACTTCGGTTACACGATAAATCAGTCAAATCTAAAGGCCGTAAATTCAACTAAAAACCTAGGAATTACAATTACGAAGAACTTGAATTGTAAGAAACTCATAGAAAATGTCGTGGGGGAAGCCTAACCAAAGACAGCGATTCATTGGCAGGACACTTAGAAAATGTAACAGATCCACTAAGGAGACTGATTACACTACACTTGTCCGTCCTCTTTTAGAATACTGCTGCGCTGTCTGGGATCCTTACCAGATAGAATTGGCGGAGTACATCGAAGAAGCTGAAAAAAGGACAGCACGTTTTTTATCATAGCGAAATATGGGGAAGTGTTACTGAAATGGTACAGGATTTGGGCTGGACATCATTAAAACAAAGTCGTTTTCCGTTCCGACGGAGTCTTCTCACGAAATTCCAGTCACCAACTTTCTCTTCCGAATGCGAAAATATTTTATTGAGACCGACCTACATAGGGAAAAACGGTCACCACGACAAAATAAGGGAAATCAGAGCTCATACGGAAAGATATAGGTGTTCGTTCTTTTCGCGCGCTACACGTGATTGGAATAATAGAGAATTGTGTAGGTGGTTCGATGAACCCTCTGACAGGCACTTAAATGTGATCTGCAGAGGATCCATGTAGATGTAGATGTAGATTTTTGTGACGGCAAATATGCAGAAGTCGTTTCTTCAGTTCACTGAATGTAGCGCAGTACGCTTCAGATTTGACCTTCGCACCATGAGGGAGAAGATCGAACAGAATAACCCCTTCACCCCTTCAGACTCCGACAAGACGGACGCCATTACTTTACCAACTGACGGTACGGCTTTCAGTTTTTTCTTCAGAAGTGGGGTTGTGTGGCGCCACTGCATGGATTGCCGTTTTTTCTTCGTTTCGAAGTGATGAATCCAAGTTTCATAGCATGTGCCGATGTCCGACAAAAAATTGTAACTATCAGTTACGTAATGTGCAAGCATTTCCGCACAGACGGTCCTTCCATGAAGTTAAAATCTTCTGGGCTATTAGGCCACTTCATATTTCCTCTAAAATAATCGACGTTTCGACCCCTCTGCTGGGATCTTCTTCAGGATCTTCCCGTGTCCACTGCTGCTAGAACACTCTTTCTGTTAGGCGACGAGGAACCCAGGAGGCGCACACCTTTGAGTAGTTCACGTGGTGGACGAGTGTGTCAGCGCTAACAACACGGACGTCCAGTTCTGCAGCGAGATGTCTGAGTGTGATCCGTCCATCATCTGGAATGAGAGTGTCCGCACGTTTCAACACTGCAGGAGTCACAGCTGAGTGTGGACGGCCGGCACGCGGCAGATCCGAAGGTCTTGTGCGACCTTGTTGCGATGACGTTAGATGCCTCGCCCAACGACTCACCGTGCTTTCGTTCAATGCCACGTCACCGTAGACATTCTGCACGCGCCTGTCAGTGTTTGCGACGCTCTGGTGTTCCGCCAATAGAAATTATAAATTCTCTCTGCTTGGAACGCACCTCTGTTAGAGACGCCATTTTAAAGGCTGCGTATTGTCCCCCACCACCTATCGGAGCTCCATGAGACAATAGGCGGGAATATTCCAATATGTAGCATACAAAAGTCCGTATTTTTTCAATCAAAATTTTCCGAGAAAAATTGTGTTGCATTACTTATTGAACGCCCCTAGTGTAGTGGTTTTAATTTCAGTGATACGCCTCTGAGCTGGATACGTTGAATATCTCGTCACGTATATTTACTTGACGATCTGCCGCCATTCCTTGTTTTTTACTCGTGTAAGAGAGTCAGAGTGTTACAGTGTTTTTCCACCTACACTTACACATTTGACAGTAAGCTAATACGATAGCTGATTACTCAACAGTCTTCGGATCGGTTAAAACAATAATCCAACAGGATCTGCCTTTATGTGTAGTAGTGTGGCTGACAAATGAGTACACGCCGGAAATGAAGCAGCAGTCAGAGCACTGAATGGCAGCAAGTGGACCCACAGTAAATAAAAAAAAAAGAAAAAAATTATTTTCATCTGCCTAAAAATTTATGGTCAGATTATTCTACCACGCAAAAGACATTCTCCCCGCTAGTTCCGTTACGAAGGATAGGAGAATATTTTAAAAGGGCGACTCAAGTCCCCTTTAGGAAAAGCACCGAGAAAGAGCAATAAGAGCCCTAGATTAAGAAATACAGGAGAAAATTCAGTGTCTCTGGAAGCAAACAACGCTGAGCCCGTGAGAAGCGACCTCGGAGCCTTCCGATAAAGTTTATCTCGGTTGAGAGATAATCTCGCGAGAGAACATTTAAGCTGTTTCGTACCTTCTCCGTGTTACTGTTCGTTGTGGTGATCCTCGCAGTCGGTAGCACTGTCGTGAAGTAAACTCATGAAGCGAGGCCTCTGATAGGCAGCTATCATCAACAGCCGAAACATCGGGATGCCATCATAGTGTGTACATTGCAAATAATCAGTGCGAGCTTTACAGTAATGTTCATGAGATATTAGTAAACTTGTAAATGCAGAAAGCTTCGAGGTCCTCGTCAACACACAGATCTTGGCTGCATTGTGTCTAAGAGCCAGCGAATCCACTTCGCACGCAGCACAGCCCACTGCGTAGTTTGGTACGACTGCGTGGCCTCTCGTCTCATCACTGTCCTCGTCATCTGTTTGGAGAAGGCTGGAAGTTTACTGGACCGGAGTAGCGTCACAGTGGCTGAAAGACATTGCCTGACATTTTTTACAACATAATTAATCATTAATACTTGTAAGTAAGTAATTCCCGACGTTGCCCAAAATGTTTAATATCTGTCAAGAAATTGATTGGCCCTGTGACTTGTTGATACCCACAGCGAAAGCAACCGCGCTTGGGAAACAGCAATCAACTTTTTTTCTTCCTTACTGTTGCTTCCCCCTCCTCCCCCCCCCCCCCCCCCCAACGTATGGGCTTTGGTTGGATCGTCAGGGGACACTATTTGCCGGGCTTCAGTCACATGAGAGGAAAAATTTTAGAAAAGTATTACAAAAGCAGTTGCAATAAAAGACAGATCGACAGCTATGTAAGTCAAAATACAGGAAGTTGATTTAGTAATTAATTAAATTACAGATACAGATGAATCGAAAACGAGAGTCGCATACGAATATACAGGGTGAGTCACCAACTATTGCCACCAAGAATAACTCCGAAAGTATGATAGTAGCTGAAAAGTTTGTGGGGCAGATGTTGCATGGGACAACGGCGGCCATAATACGACGTTGGTGTTTTGTTGCTAGGTGGTGTCGCGTCAGAGATATGAAGGACAACTTCGTTTTCTTAAATGGGATGCTATAGTTTGGCACTTATTAGCTCACAGCGGCTATCGAGACGAATCGAATGACGTGTAACAGTAAGGTCTTTGAAGATCAACGAAGGTCAAAAACGCGGCACGAACGTCCATGTACAGAAGGTGTTCGAACTGATGACCATTGGTATCAAGTCAGTGCTGCAATCTTCTTATCATGGATTGAGTGGTATTCCTTCTCACTTCGGCACTTGTCGAACCACATGCTCTGACAATTCTCTCTCGCATATCTTCAGCTGTAGTAGAACGTCTTTATAAACAATGTCCTTTATGAATCCCCACAAGAAAAACTCCAGGGTGTCGAGTCTGGCGAACGAGCCGCCCACGACTCGTCTCCTCCGCGTCCAATCCAACCATCTGGGAATTGTCTCTGCAACTCGTTTCTGGCCGTCAGCGAAAAATGTGCCGGACACGCAAAGTGTCGATACTACATTCTGTTCCTAAAGGTATTTCTTCCAATAACAGACCTAATGTTTCTTCCAGTAACATGGTGTACTTCCTAACATTAGGATTTCATTCGATGAAATAGGGGCCTGTAATTCTGTCCAGAATCCCACACCGTACAGTAACCGACCACGGTTTTTGGTGTGAAACTTGCCGCAGCCAACATGGATTTTCAGTTGCCCAGTAATGTATGTTATGCGAATTAATCAATTTGCGCATACAATTCTTCATTTGAGGAAGAGAACCACATTTGTAACTTTTTTATATCGTAAGATGGCATGCTGTTGTATATGCGTATAAATCAGTTCAAATGATACTTTCTTAAACTTTCCGTGTGACTTGATTATTTAATTGTTCAAATGGCTCAGAACACTATGGGACTTAACTTCTGAGGTCATCAGTCCCCTAGAACTTGCAACTGCTTGAACCTAACTAACCTAAGCACATCACACACATCAATGCCCGAGGCAGGATTCGAACCTGCGGCCGTAGCGGTCGCGCGGTTCCACACTGTAGCGCCTAGAACCGCTCGGCAACTCCGGCTGGCGATTATTTAATATTAAGCTAAAAGTAAAGATAGCTCAAGATAGCTTTAGCGCCCCTCCTTGAGGTTTTCCTGTATCCGCCACTGCTCGTGTGTAGGTATGTATACAAGTTTCTGAAAAGAGCCACAGGTCGCAGTTAGTATTATGTATCTACCGGTTTCGCTCTCCAAATGACAATACCAGCTCTTGCTAAAAATATATGTAGCCTACGTCCTCCCAAATTTTCACTATGGCATCATGTAGAAATTTGAAGTAGATCGGCGAAGAACTTTTAGAGTTATTTCGCAAAAACCTTTCCTCTATATGTACCACAAACACATATATTTAAAGTCAGATTACGAAATATTATGCAGACAGTGACCTTCCTCTTCCCTTGAAGGTAAAGTGTGCAAAATTTCATGAAGATCGGAATAATACTGTAGATTTGTATGAATTACAATGAAACGAACACTATACACCGTGTATCATAATAAATAGTGTAAACACATACAGTTGAAAGTACACGATACTAGAAGCAAAAAAGTCTCAGGAAACATGGGGTCGATAATGGATATCTTAAGAACTACGAGCAGTTTTTCATCTTCGATACTATGAAGCAAATTTCTTCTACTGCAAGCTCTTTGCTTTCCACATTTTGGGAAGTAGTAGTAGGGACCAAAACAAGAAAAAGTGTCCAGTAAACATTGGCTCTAAAATGTACACCTTAAGAGCTATGAACACGTGCTCATCTTCGCTACTTGGAAACACAACTCTTCTAATGAACAATTGCTTATAGCTTTACAGGTTTGCATTTTATAGCAAATGTTACTGGACATACTTCCCAAAATGTGGAAAGCAAAGAGCCTGCAGTAGGTGAGACCTGCTTCACAGTATCGAAGATGGAGAATTGCTCGTAGCTCTTAAGGTATGCATTTACGACGCTATGTTTACTGAGACTTTTTTACTTCTAGTATCGTGTACTTTGAACTACATGCGTTTACACTAGTAATTATGATCCACAATATATATATATATATATATATATATATATATATATATATATATGTGTGTGTGTGTGTGTGTGTGTGTGTGTGTGTGTGTATAGATTATTATAACTATGATGTTTGCCGCCCCTTCTCTGGGTGATCCGCGATCTACATGACTGTATGCAGGCAGGATGTCTTCTCAAGTACCGCTCCACCCCTCACAACTACGGCCTGCTGTAAGCACCACGCAGTCTGGCTCGCCATGTCAGCTAAGCACGTTCACCGGCCATTGGAAAATACTGGTAGCTCTACAAACCACTGCTCGAAATAACAGAGGGCACTGGAAAACTAGTACAGCTGTTGGAAACGGCTGTAGCTGTTCAATGCACTGCAGTACATACCGACAGGAATTGCAGAGAATATACACTGGAGCCGTTGATGACTGGAAACGTGTTTTCTGGTCGGGCGACTCCCGTTTCAAATTGTATCGAGTGGATGAACGTGTACGAGTATGGAGACAACCTCATGAATGTTTAGAGTCGGTGGCATGCAAGAAACTTATTTCGAAATACCACTGAATGCTTTCTTAGAAAACTATTTCGAACTGTTAGTTCAGGAGCGCACTCGAAGTGTTAATGGTTTAGAAACTATATTTTAACTCTTAGCAACAAATAAAGGTGAACCAATAGAGAGCACAATAGCGGATACACAGATTAGTGACTACAAGGCTGTTGTAGTGAGACTGAATACCGTAACACCTAAACCCACCAAAAATATGCCATGTTATCAGAAGTATCTGGACACTTGGCTGAAAACGACTTACAAGTTCGTGGTAATGCTGGAATCCACCCTCAGCCTTGATGACAGCTTCCACTCTCGCAGGCGTACGTTCAGTCAGGTGCTGAAAGGTTTCTTGGGGAGTGGCAGCCTATTATTCACGGAGTGCTACATTAAGGAAAGGTATCGATGTCAGTCGGTGAGGCTGGGCAAGAAGTCGGTGTTCCAAAACATCCCAAAGGTATTCTGTAGGATTCAGGTCATGACTCTGTGCAGCCCAGTCCATTACAAGGATGCTATTGTCGTGTAGCCACTCCGCCACAGGCCGTGCATTATGAACAGGTGCTCGATCGTGTTTTAAGCGTAAATCACCATTCCCCCAATTTCTCTTCAACAGTGGGAACTACAAAGATGCTTAGAGCCGGCCGGAGTGGCCGAGCGGTTCTAGGCGCTACAGTCTGGAACCGCGCGACGGCTACGGTCGCAGGTTCGAATCCTGCCTCGGGCGTGGATGTGTGTGATAGCCTTAGGATAGTTAGGTTTAAGTAGTTCTTAGTACTAGAGGACTGATGACCTTAGAAGTTAAGTCCCATAGTGCTCAGAGCCATTTGAACCATTTTTGAAGATGCTTAAAACATCAGTGTTGGCCTGTGCTGTGACAGTGCCACGAAAAACAACAAGGAGTTCAAGCCCCCTTCATGAACAACACGACCAGACCATAACACCACCGCCTCCGAATTTTACTGTTGGCACTACACACGCTGGCAGATGACTTTCACTGGGCGTTCGCCATACCCACACCCTGCCATCGGATCGCCACATTGTGTACCGTGATTCGTCACTCCACACAACGTTTTCCCACTGTTCAGTCGTCCAATGTTTACGCTCCCTACACCAAGCGACGCGTCGTTTTGTATTTACCGGTCTGATGTGTGTCTTATGAGCTGCCGCTCGAGCACGAACTCCAAGTTTTCGCACCTCCCGCCGAACTGCCACAGTACCTGCAGTGGATCCTGATGCAGTTTGGAATTCCTGTGTGATGGTTGGATAGATGCCTGCCCATTACACGTTACGACCCTCTTCAACTGTCAGCGGTCTCTGTCAGTCAACAGACGAGGTCGGGCTGTACGCTTGTGTGCTGTGCGTGCCCCTTCACGTTTCCACTTTACTATCGCATCGGAAACAGTGGACCTAGGGACGTTTAGGAGTGTGGAAATCTCGCGTACAGACGTATGACACAAGTGACACCCAATCACCTGACCACGTTTAAGGTCGGTGAGTTTCGCAAGGCGCCCCATTCTGCTCTCTCACGATGTCTAATGACTACTGACGTCGCTGATATGGAGTACCTGGCAGTAGGTGGGAGCACAATGCATCAAATATGAAACACGCATGTTTTTGGCATGTCCGGATGCTTTTGAGCACATAGTGTACATGCAAAATACATCTACTTAAACAAGCAGATAAAAATCCGCTTCACGCAATTTCCACTCTTTTCGATCGCAATATCTAAATACAGACAAGACGGAGTTTGAATGCTAGGAAATGGCATCGACCGCAGTTGAGAGATGCGTATCAAACAGATTCCCCACGATACACAAAACATATCAGAACGGTGTAGCAGAAGCAACAGAAAAAAGCACACAAATTTTTAAAAGAACGAAAGAACACCTAGATCGTCAAAGTTATACAGAAGCTCGAAATTTAGCGGGAACTTCGATGGAACATGTCTTGAATAGTTTTCTAAAAATCTGAATGAAAACTGAGAGATTCCGATCATACACTCCTGGAAATTGAAATAAGAACACCGTGAATTCATTGTCCCAGGAAGGGGAAACTTTATTGACACATTCCTGGGGTCAGATACATCACATGATCACACTGACAGAACCACAGGCACATAGACACAGGCAACAGAGCATGCACAATGTCGGCACTAGTACAGTGTATATCCACCTTTCGCAGCAATGCAGGCTGCTATTCTCCCATGGAGACGATCGTAGAGATGCTGGATGTAGTCCTGTGGAACGGCTTGCCATGCCATTTCCACCTGGCGCCTCAGTTGGACCAGCGTTCGTGCTGGACGTGCAGACCGCGTGAGACGACGTTTCATCCAGTCCCAAACATGCTCAATGGGGGACAGATCCGGAGATCTTGCTGGCCAGGGTAGTTGACTTACACCTTCTGGAGCACGTTGGGTGGCACGGGATACATGCGGACGTGCATTGTCCTGTTGGGACAGCAAGTTCCCTTGCCGGTCTAGGAATGGTAGAACGATGGGTTCGATGACGGTTTGGATGTACCGTGCACTATTCAGTGTCCCCTCGACGATCACCAGTGGTGTACGGCCAGTGTAGGAGGTCGCTCCCCACACCATGATGTCGGGTGTTGGCCCTGTGTGCCTCGGTCGTATGCAGTCCTGATTGTGGCGCTCACCTGCACGGCGCCAAACACGCATACGACCATCATTGGCACCAAGGCAGAAGCGACTCTCATCGCTGAAGACGACACGTCTCCATTCGTCCCTCCATTCACGCCTGTCGCGACACCACTGGAGGCGGGCTGCACGATGTTGGGGCGTGAGCGGAAGACGGCCTAACGGTGTGCAGGACCGTAGCCCAGCTTCATGGAGACGGTTGCGAATGGTCCTCGCCGATACCCCAGGAGCAACAGTGTCCCTAATTTGCTGGGGCGGTGCGGTCCCCTACGGCACTGCGTAGGATCCTACGGTCTTGGCGTGCATCCGTGCGTCGCTGCGGTCCGGTCCCAGGTCGACGGGCACGTGCACCTTCCGCCGACCACTGGCGACAACATCGATGTACTGTGGAGATCTCACGCCCCACGTGTTGAGCAATTCGGCGGTACGTCCACCCGGCCTCCCGCATGCCCACTATACGCCCTCGCTCAAAGTCCGTCAACTGCACATACGGTTCACGTCCACGCTGTCGCGGCATGTTACCAGTGTTAAAGACTGCGATGGAGCTCCGTTTGCCACGGCAAACTGGCTGACACTGACGGCGGCGGTGCAGAAATGCTGCGCAGCTAGCGCCATTCGACGGCCAACACCGCGGTTCCTGGTGTGTCCGCTGTGCCGTGCGTGTGATCATTGCTTGTACAGCCCTCTCGCAGTGTCCGGAGCAAGTATGGTGGGTCTGACACACCGGTGTCAATGTGTTCTTTTTTCCATTTCCAGAAGTGTATGTAAAGTACAGCAGCAGCAAGACGCAATCAATACCTCCACTGCGCGTTAACAATGGTGATGTTAGTGATGACAGTGCCAGTAAATAAGAGTTACTAAACATCGTTTCCCGACATTCGTTCACCGAAGAAGTCGAGGTAAATATACCAGAATTCGAATAAAGAACAACTGTCAACATGAGTAACTTAGAAGTAGTTGTCCTCGCTGTAGCGAAGCAGCTCAAATCTATTAAGAAACGGAACTCTTCTAGTCCCGACTGTATACCAGCCAGGTTCCTTACAAAGTATGCTGATGCAACAGCTCCGTACTTAGAAGTCGCGTACAACCGCCCGCTCCACGAAAGATCCGTACCCGAAGACTGGAAAGTTGCACGAGTCACACCAATACTAAGAACGGAAGCAGGAGTAATCCTGTGCATTGCAGATCCACATTAGTAGCGACGATTTGCAGTATGATTTTGAAGATGCTCTGTGTTCGAACATCATGAATCACCTGGAAGAAGGCGTTTTATCGAGAGATAACTAACACATATTCAGTAAATATTGTTCTTGTGAAGAAACAACACGCTCTTTATCCTCACGAAGTAATAAGTGATATCGAAAGGGGATGTCAAATTGATTTAATACTTTTATGTTTTCAGAAGGCTTTTGACACTGTTCCCCACAGACGGAATGTTATCAAATTACGTGTGTCTCAGTTGTGCGAGTGGATTCGTGATTTCATGTCGGAAAGCTCATAGTTCGTAGTAATCGACGGAAACTCTTCGAGTAATTCCAAAGGAATATTTATAGGACCTCTGTTGTTCCTCATCTACATGAATCATTTAGAAGACAATCTGAACAGCCCACAAAGATTTTTCATCTGCATCTACATCTACACGGGTAAATCACATTTAAGTGCTTGGCAGAAGGTTCGTCGAACCACTTTCACAATAATTGTGTATTATTCCGATCTCGTACAGCGCGGAGGAAACGAACACCTGTATCTTTCAGTGCGAACTCTGATTTCCCTTATTTTATTATGGTTTTCGTAGATCAGCGTAAGCAAAATATTTTCACATTCGGAGGAGAAAGTTGCTGATTGAAATCTCGTGAGAAGATTCCGTAGCAACGAAAAACGCCTTTGTTTTAATGATGTCCAGCCCAAATCCTGTTCATTTCAGTGACACCCTCTCCCATATTTCGCGATTATACAAAACGTGCTGCCCTTCTTTGAACTTTTTCGATGTACTCTGTCAATCCTATCTGGTAAGGATCCCACACCGCGCAGCAGTATCCTAAAAGATGACGGACAAACGTAGTGCACGCAGTCTTTTGAGTAGACCTGTTACATGTTCTAAGTGTGTTGCCAATGAAACGCAGTCTTCGGTTAGCCTTCCTCACAATATTTTCTATGTGTTCCTTCAAATTTAAATTGTTGGTTATTGTGATTCCTAGTTATATAGTGGAAGTTAGCGGTGCTTAGATTTGACTGATTTATCGTGTAACCGAAGTTTAACGAATTCTTTGTAGCACTCATGTGGATGATCTCACACTTTTCATTATTTAGCGACAATTACCAATTTTCGCACTGTACCGATATTTTTTCTAAATCGTTTTACAATTCGTTTGGATCTTCTGATGACCTTATTAATCGATAAACATCATCTGGAAACAAAGCCAAGGCGGCTGCTCAGACTGTGGCTCTGAGCACTATGCGACTTAACTTCTGAGGTCATCAGTCCCCTAGAACTTAGAACTAATTAAACCTAACTAACCTAAGGACATCACACACATCCATGCACGAGGCAGGTTTCGAACCTGTCACCGTAGCGGTCACGCGGTTCCAGATTGAAGCGCCTAGAACCGCACGGCGCCGGCGCTCAGACTGTCTCCCAAATAGTTTACGTAGATGAGGAACAGCAAAGGGCCGATAACAGTACCTTGGGGAACGCTAGAAATCACTTCATTTTACTCGATGACTTTCCGTCAGTTACTACGAATTGCGACCTCTCTGACAGGAAATCACGAATCCAGTCGCATAATTGAAACGATATTCCGTCAGCACGCTATTTCACTACAAGCCACTTGCTGCTGATGCTGTAATTTATTATTGTCGTAAAGTCATCAGATGATCAAAAAAAATTTCAAAATGATTTAGTCAAGATATTTGTGTGATTTGAAAAGTGGCAACTGACTCTAAATAATGGAAAGTGTGAAGTCATTAACATGAGCAGTAAAATATGTCCGCGAAATTTCAGTAACACGATAAATTGCGGAAATCTAATTGAGTTACACAATTAGAGATTAGGATTATGAGTAAATTAAATTGGAAATGTCACATAGGTAATGTGTGTGGGAAGGCTAACCAAAGGCGTCTATTTATTGGCAGAAGATTATAAAGCTGCAGCAGGTCCACTAGAGAGACTGCCTGCACTACACTTGTCCGCCCTTTTCCGCAATATTGCTGTATTGAGTGGGATTCTTACCAGGTAGAATTGACGGACATCGTAAATGTCCAAAGAAGGGCACTCGTTCTGTATTAGCACGAAATAGGGGAGAGTGTGCCACGGATATAATAGCCGGCCGGGTTGGCCGAGCGGTTCTAGGCGCTACAGTCTGGAACCGCGCGACCGCTATGGTCGCAGGTTCGAATCCTGTCTCGGGCATGGGTATGTGTGATGTCCTTAAGTTACTTAGGTTTAAGTAGTTCTAAGAAGTCCCATAGTGCTCAGAGACATTTGAATCACTTGAACGGATATAATACAGGAATTGGGGTGGCTGTCATGAAAAAAAAAAAGACCTTTCACGTTAAGACGGGTTCTTCTCATGAAACTGCAATCACCAGCTTTCTCCTCAGAGTGTGGGAATATCTTTTTTGGCGCCCACCTACACAGAGAAGACGAAGAGAAATCAGGGTTCACATGGAAAGATTTAAATGTTCATTTCTCCCGCAGGCTGTTTGAGAGTGGAACACTATCCACGTAACTTGAAGGTACAATGTAGTTCGATGAACTGCTTAAATGTGAACTGTAGAGTGATCATACAGATGTAGACGTATGATGTACTCCTTCGCTGGTGGGCTGCGAACGTTTGACAGCACTACATGTAAGTCAAACAGCCTGTTTGCAGATAATAACTGTGTACGGCGTAACGTCAAGTGAGTCGACACTGTACGAAGATGTACTCACCGAGGTCTTGGCAGTATGTCTCCCACATCAGTCCATCGCCGTAACTCATTTCGTCGGTGACGTTGGCGACGTGGTTACAGACACAGTCGAGCACCGAGGTGTTATTTGCTGCCAGCAAAACCAGCAGCGAAGTAGCTACGCCCGCTGGGTCCATTGTCAGCTACTCACGCTGAGGTGGGAACGAACACACGCGGTGCGTACCGCAGGGAGCACTGACTGAGTGTGCGCTACGTGCAGCGGAAGTGTTTCCGCAGGAAGGTTAAACCGCAGGAAGCGTGACGTCTCCCACCCGTGACTCGCTCATTTTTCCCTTTACTTTGCCAGACATCAACTGCGGACACGCATTCGTCACAAAAGAGTATTTGTTTCACAAATACGCCTGCAACGTGGGCTTACGACGACATCGAGTTACAGTAAGAGACTTGTAGCAGATGTCCAGGCGAGCTACCTAAGCACGATGGGAACGAACACACGCGGTGCGTACCGCAGGGAGCACTGACTGAGTGTGCGCTACGTGCAGCGGAAGTGTTTCCGCAGGAAGGTTAAACCGCAGGAAGCGTGACGTCTCCCACCCGTGACTCGCTCATTTTTCCCTTTACTTTACCAGACATCAACTGCGGACACGCATTCGTCACAAAAGAGTATTTGTTTCACAAATACGCCTGCAACGTGGGCTTACGACGACATCGAGTTACACTAAGAGACTTGTAGCAGATGTCCAGGCGTACTGGTTTACTATTCCGACACAAAAATCTCATGACGTGCCAGTCTTTAATAATGAATTGGGAACTGATGCATATTCAAGTGCCAAAGAAACTGGTACACCTGCCTAACATCATGTAAGGCACCAGCGAACACGCAGAAGTGCCACATGCGCTCGACTAATGTCTGAAGCAGTGCTGGAAGGAATGAACACCATAAATCCGCAAGAGGGAGTGGAGATATCTTCTGGGTAGCACGTTGCAGCACATACCAGATGTGGTCAGTGATGTTCACGTCTGCAGAGTTTGGTGGCCAGCGGAGGTGTTTAAACCCATAAATGTGTTTCCGAAGCCACTCGTACTAATTCTCGACGTTTGGGACGTCGCATTGTCCTGCTGGAATTGCCCGAGTCCGTCCGAATGCAAAGTGGACATGAATGGATGCAGGTCATCAGGCAAGGTGCTTACGTACGTGTCACCCGTCAGAGTCGTATATAGACGTATCAGAGGTCCCATATCACTCCAAGTACACATGCCCCACATCCTTACAGAGCCTCCACCAGCTTGACCCCTCGCTACTGACATGCAGGGATTCATGAGGTTGTCTCCATACCTGTACACATCTATCCGTCGCTAGAACTTGAAACGACACTCGTCCGACCAGGTAACATGTTTCCAGACATTAACAGTCCAACGTCGGTGTTGACGGGCCCTGACGAGGCGTAAAGCTTTGTGTTGTGCCGTCATCAAGGGTAGACGAGTAGGCCTTTGGTTCCAAAAGACCATATCGATCATGTTTTGTTGAATGGTTCGCACGCCGATACTTGTTGATGGTGCAGCATTGAAATCTTCAGCAATTTGCATAAGTGTTGCACTTCTGTCACGTTAAACTATTTTCTTCAACCGTCGTTGGTACCGTTCTTGCAGGATGTTTTTCCGGCCGCAGCGATGTCAGGGATTTGATCTTTTACCCGATTCCTGATATTCACGGCACACTCGCGATATGATCGTATGGGGAAAACTCCCCACTTCATAATCTACCTCGGAGATGCTGTGTCCCATCGCTCGTGCGCCGACTATAGCACCACGTACAAACTCACTTAAATGTTGATAACCTGCCACTGTAGCTGCAATAACCAATTTAATGATTGCGCCAGACACTTGTTGTCTTACATAGGAGCTGCCGACCGCAGCTCCGTGTTCTGCTTATTTACATATCTCTGTATTTGAATAAGCATGCCTATACCGGTTTCTTTCGCGCTTCATTGTAGATCTGCAAAGGGCGTTCAAAACGTTTTGCACAATGGTCGCAAATTTTTTTATTTTTTGCAAGAGGAGAGTTAAATTTTTTGTGAACATACTTGGAACATTCAGCTATAAGTTGGTGTATAAAAGCATTTCCTTTCATTTACAGGTGAGCCATAATGGACCGTGAAGTAGATGTCAGGTGGCGACTACGGTCGATGATGGAGTTCCCCTTTCAAAACAGGCCATGACTCTGCCACATTGATTCACAGGAAGTTTCTCCCTGTTAATGGGCAGGGCACTGTGAATCGCAGCAGTATCCAGCGGTGGTTGCAGAGGTTTAAAGAAGTTGATTTCTCTCTACTGGACAATCCACGGTGCGGTAGACCATCGACGGCAGTGAGTGACGTGAATAAGGAGACCATTGATCAAATCATCCAAAATGACAGATGTTTGACGACACGACAGATTGGTGAAATGACTCGTTTGTCATTGGGTAGTGTGGTATCACTGGTACAGTCACTAGGGTACAGAAAAGTCTCTGCACGTTGGGTACCTACAATACTGTCAAGCGGAATGAAAACGATGAGGAAGAATGTGTGCTAGGGTCTCATGAAGACCTTCACTGAAGAGTGGAAACAGTGTCTTGACGGCGTCATTACACAGGATGAAACATGGTTGTTTTTGTCCGAACCTGAGAGCAAAGTCCAATCCATGGAGCGGCGCCATCCAGGTTCCCCTCGGAAGTAGAAACAAAGACGTTCACGAACAGCAGGGTGAAAGGTGATGGCCTCGTTCTTCTGGGATCAGTGTAGTGTCGTTTTCATTGACTTCTTGGAACCTAGCTCCACAGTTAATCGGGACCATTACTGTTTGTCAATGGACAAGCTGCGACGTGCCATCAAGGCCCACAGACCACAGCTTCAACGTCAGTTCTTCAGACTACACCGTGACAATGCCAAACCCCATACAGTTCTTATTCCTCAGAAAAAAATCAGGACAATGGGTTGGAAAATTGTTCCTCATCCTCCCTACAGTGCGGACTTGGCTCCATCTGATTTTTACCTCTTTGATCGTCAGAAGGCCCGCCTGCGCGGTAAAACATTTGATAGTGGGACTTATTTCCTGTGTCACGCGATGGTGTGAAAGTCAATCCCCAGAATTTTACCAAAGTGCATTTACATCATGGAAAGAACGTTGGGCCAGATGCGTCGCAGCTGATGGAGGCTACATAGTGTAGGCTCAATGTAGAGCTAAATGTTCCAAGTATGTTCACAAAAAATTTGATTCTCCACCTGCAAAAAATAAAAAAAAAAATCAAAGACGGCTGTGCAAAACTTTTTGAACGCCCTTTGTGCATTAAATGTATTCTAAATTGGGAATATGGACAACCATAAGCTGTGGAGTGGAGTGACGACAGTGAAAGTTTGTGCCGGACCGGGACTCGAACCCGGACGTCCCACTCGTCGCGAGTGGCCGCCTTACCGTTAGGCTATCCGAGCGAGACCCGCGGCCAGCCGCAAACACCTTTTTTGTTGTCAACCATGTGTCTGCAAGCTGTACTCTTACCTCCATTATGTGTATTCCAACATAGGGGAGACGTTTCTGTATAAAGTCGCCTGCCTACAGTCGGATGATGAATACGACATTGCAGAACCTGTGTTATTCCGAATTACGATGTAGGCACGTCGAAACAAGCTTCACGTTGTAATTCGGAATAACACAGGCACTGCAATATCGTATCGTTTTATAAACCCGTCGATAACTGCGTTTGTAACAAAAATAAATTTTTTGATCAGAATGATTGTTGATGAACATGTTATGCAGGAAATACGCTAATGAGCGAACACATGACCACCACGGCAGTCCGGGAAGTTGATTGCCGCCAGGTACCACTTAGTGTGTGTATATATTGTAGTAAGTGTGAGGTGTCGAGATGGCTACTATTGGCGAGAAAACTGCGCTATTAGGATATTAGTTGAAAAGAGAAAGCCACCACATCAGCTGGGGGGGGGGGGGAAGGGGAGAGTAGGTGGTGGTTGTGAGGGGAGGGGTGGAGAGGGGGGGTAAGCCTGGGGGGGATTCCTTCGAAATGGAGAAAGCTGCACCCCTATAGGCGGATCTGAAAATCGCAACACCAAGGCGCTGTTCTGCAACTGAAACGTAAGTTGGGAGGCGTCTTTCTGCTTCGGAATGATGATGTCTATCCAGATTTAAGAGCAGTGCCAGTCGCACAAGAGTGTGGCTAGCAGCGCCTCTATGGGGATGCAAATCAAGTTTCGTTTAAATACTTTCTGCAACGTTCGTGAGCGTTAATTACCTTTGAAACTGTCCGCCCCCGGTAGCTGAGTGGTCAGTGCGACAGAATGTCAATCCTACGGGCCCGGGTTCGATTCCCGGCTGGGTCGGACATTTTCTCCCCTCAGGGGCTGGGTGCTGTGTTGTCCTAATTATCATCATTTCATCCGCATCGACGCGCAAGTCGCGAAAGTGGCGCCAAATCGCAAGACTTGCACCTGGCGAACAGTCTACCCGACGGGAGGCCCTAGTCACATGACATTTCATTTATCTCTGAAACTGGATGTTGTGAACTGATGTTTGTCAAGAACGCCTCTAAGGCGACAAAAGCGTCCGTTATCATCACTGTTGCTGAAAGAGGTTGTGTATTAGGGCTACAAGAAGGTCCGTGTTCCTTGTGCAACGTTACAGGAAAACTTGGCCGGAATGTTGCCACTGTACATCATTGTTGCCACAAGCGGTCACGACAATGTACTGCGGACCCAAGAAGATTGGACTCCAAACGGCCACGTGGAACTACAGAGAGGGAAAACAATTGTGTTTGGCGTATGGCTCTGGCGTACCGTACTGCATCTGCAGCTGCAGCTTAGGTGGTAGTTGGCACCACAACGACACAATGAGCTGTTACAAAGTGGTTACTTCAAGAACACGTCCGAGGTGGATGTCTTGTAGCGTGCATTCTACTACCTACAGACCAGCGACGTTTGAGAGTTGAGTGGTGTCAAGCGAGAACTCAGTGGAGCGCAGCAGGGTGGAGGTGTCGTGTGTTTCCTGGTGGAGGCTGGTTCCACCTCGGTGCCAGTGATGGCCGGAGTTGACTAGGAGGAGGCGACTTGAGTGCTTGCAGCCGACCCGCCTGCCTGCCAGACACGTGGGACCCACACCCGGGGTTACGGTCTGCAGTGTGGCTTCGTGTGAAGGCTGGATCACTCTCGTGGTTACTCCATGCACCCTGACTGCTAAGTTGTACGCCAGTCTGGCGATTCGACCTGTTCTGCTCGGAAGCGACCTCCGAGTTCTGCTTTGCTGCCCTGAGGCGATATGCGAATGAACTATTTACTGAACTCTGCATTCCGTTATAAATTCCCCAACGTGATTCTTATGCACTTAATGATACCGAGGTAATGCTGTTCCTTATCTATATAAACGATTTCGCAGACAATTGATGAATCGTCTGAGGTTGTTTGTAGATGGGCTCTGAGCACTATGGGACTTAACTTCAGAGGTCATCAGTCCCCTAGAACTTAGAACTACTTAAACCTAACTAACCTAAGGACATCACACACATCCATGCCGGAGGCAGGATTCGAACCTGCGACCGTCGCGCTCGTGCGCTTCCAGACTGAAGCGCCTAGAACCGCTCTGCCACTCCGGCCGGCTTGTTTGTAAATGATGCTGTCATTTACCATCTAGTAAAGTCATTAGAATATCAAAACCAATTTGAAAAACGATTAGAAAATATATCTGTATGTTGCGAAAATTGGCAGTTGACCCTAAATAATGAAAAGTGTGAGGTTCTCCACATGAGTGCTAAACGGAATCGGTGAAACTTCGATTAGACGATAAATCAGTCAAATCTAAAGGCCGTAAATTCAACTAAACACCTAGGCATCACAATTATGAACAACAATAATTGGAAAGCACACATAGGAAATGTTGTGGGTAGGTGAGCCAAAGACTGCGTTTTATTGGCTGAAGATGCCACAGATCTACTAGAGAGACTGCCTACACCACGCTTGTCCGTCCTCTTCTGGAGCGCTGCTGTACGGTGTTGGATCCTTACCAGACAGAATAAACGGACTACATCGAGAGTGTTCAAAGAAGAACAGCATATTTTGTATTATCGAGAAACAGGGGAGACAGTGTCACTGACACGATACAGGATCATCATTAAAACACAGGCGTTTTTCGTTGCGGCAGAAACTTATCACGAAATTTCGATCACCAGCTTTCGCCTCAGAATGCCAAAAAATTTTTTGACGCCGACCTACACAGGAAGAAACTATCATCATCATAAAATAAGGAAATCAGAGCTCGCTCAGAAGGATATAGGTGTTCGTTTTTTCCGCACGCTGTTTGAGACTGGAATAATAGAGGATTATCCTGAAGGTGGTTCGATAAACCGTTTGCCAGGCACGTAAATGTAATTTGCAAAGTATCCCTGTAGGTGTAAATATAGATTAAGGGTTTACTACGAGTGATATTACGGACTTGACAGGCCGTCTATGGTTCTTTCACTTGCTTGCATAAACTAATTTAATGCATGAAACTTCCTTGCACATTAAAACTGTGTGCCGGACCGAGACTCGAACTCGGGACCTTTGCTTTCGCGGGCAAGTGCTCTACCAACTGAGCTACCCAAGCACGACTCATGCCCTGTTCTCACAGTTTTACTTTTGCCAGTATCTCGTCTCCTACCTTCCCAACTTAACAGAAGCTCTCCTGCAAACACAGGAAGTTTGGAAGGTAGGAGACGAGGTACTGCCAGAGGTACAGCTGTGAGTTCACTCATCAAACAACAGCGGACAATTGATAGACTCGTTAATATTTCTGTCAAACTGATTTCATGCCTAGTGCATGTCCCACTAAGTTCACGTTTTCAAGACCCAACGTAAAATGCCTCCCCCTTGTTTTCTAACACAAGATTTACTAAGAAGATAGTAATAACTCAACATTATTGTAAAATGAATAGAGCACATCCACAACTCAAAATATCTACAAAAATAACAATAATAATAATACCATAACTAGTAATAAGTAAAATTTCCACAAAACAACTTTTTTTTGCTAATTTTTCTCTGTAAATAACTAGATCGTACAATCAATGCTTATTCCCAATCCATTCTGCCACACGTACAGATGTAGTGTACAAATACTCAGAAAAAGCTAAACTGCAACAATAAACAGTGCAAGAAACAACTAACGAAATGTGACTGACAGACTCTCGAAAAATATATATATATAAAAGCACCAAATGAAATAATTACCTGGACAGTACAGTAACAGAAAAATAAAAGCAAAGAATGGATTGTCTCGTCTTTAGAAGTAAAACGCAAACTGTAATTGTAAAACGAAAATCGTTATTTTGTAAATAAAAGTCTATATACGTTAAAAAAAAAGTTGGAGTCTCGGTCCAGCACACAGTTTTAATCTGCCAGGAAGTTTCATATCAGGGCACACTCCGTTGCAGAGTGAAAATCTCGTTCTGGAATTATTTTATGCTTGTTTGTTTTTAATGTTGTTACTTTCTTTTTTGTTACATCAATTTCTTTGCGATATATCTTGTGGCTATTTAATTCGCGTGAGCTGCTATGAAATTTTATTGTATGTATGTCTACTATCTTTCTTTTCTGCGATACATTCTTTGGTTTAGGAATAAACCTCATTGCCTTCAGATGTAGCGTCTGTGACTTAGATATGACATCGGTCAAAGCCATGGAGTAAAAAAATCTCTGGAGTGGTCACTGCGTGATGCTCACGTTGTCAACATTAAGCAGAAATTATCACGTGATCTCGGCATGACTCTGTTTAAGAACAGTTCATCTTGGCCATTGCGTCCCGTCAAAACGTTCCACACTGCATTTCAAATGGCGGCATTCAGACAAGTCGTCAACAGACCGTCACGTCACGTCACGTCACGGCAGGTCAAGGGTTCCCGGGAAGGAAATGTCGACAGTATCATTGTCTGCTAACGTCGTAAGTTAACCTATTTTCCCGCACTCACGCGTGTTATAGTAGTGGATATTGTGCTTTGTATCTTCTTAATATTTCTTTTATTATTGTGCTTCATTTTCGTGGCAAATTGTAAATGTTTCATGCTGACTTGCAGGTTTTTTGCATTGGATGTTTTTACACAAGCAGTGTGAGATATTCGAAAGCGACAAAACTATTTAGGTTTGAGAGTAGCAGAACAGATGCCCACTTTCCCACAGCACAGAAATGTCGACGTTTTGAAATGTTGTTTCACGTCTTAGCACAAACAAAACTGATCAAGAACATGCCTTATTTGGTTTGCTTTGGCCATTAACAACCTTGTTTCCTCAATTGCAATACTGTACTCTCACACAGACTAAGGGAATTGACGCTACATGACGTGACAGACAGTGTAAACACACGCTGACTTGACGGTGCAGTTAGATGACGCCCGCTCATTTTACTCATCTAAGCTGAGAGAAGAATTTATTCCAGGTATCGAATGCAAATTGTTATGGCGTCTACAAAACACCTGTCCCAAATACACAGCGCATACGAAGGGTCTCTATCGGTACTAAGGATATGGCGGCATTCCAACTTTGTGGGACGTTTTACGGACAGACCTACGCCGCCCCGAGGTCACGTGCCCACTGTGGCAATGTGTGTCGACAACAGAAAATTAAATCCGTGCATCCGAATGCTCACCCTGTGGTCAAAGCCGAGGGTGAAACGGGGCACTAGAATTTATTCACTGCTTTTTTACCGTTTGTGTATCATTAAATGAGGCGTCTTCATCGTCCTTGCGCCAATGAAATTCGTATCCTTAACACCAGTGCAATACTGTCACGTTATGTTGGCTTCTCATCTCCCTGGAACTGAAATGGTAGAGACTGCACGAATTCGAGCTGCTGATACTTTGATTCATTTCGCTGTCGACTTTGGCAAAGGCAAATTCTCGTAATTTTCTTTAGTATGGTATGTATGACACATGGACATGTTTCTCATTTAATCCTGTGTATCATGTGGGTATTCCTTTCGGCATGGTGTCACATTTTCATGCTATGGACATGCTGTTTACACCTTGTAGACACAGAAAACATTGATCTTCCAAAGATGTATTTGTAAGTGTAATCACAGAAAACATAGTTCTTCCAAATATGTATGATTTTATGTACCTATGATCTTCCTGTAAACATGTGTTATCGTACAGGGACATACAACCTATGCTATTCATCTTTGGGCATTAGTCCATCAGTATCTTCCATAGCATATTTTCAGACCAAATTCACTACACATGTAACTACTGTACTAATGTTCATTCTGTGGCTCGATTGTTTAATGACTGGAAAACATATTTGCTACCTGTTTGTCACAGATTTAGACGATTTTGGACTTTCTGCACGCTGAGACATCCATTTCAATAGACCTTGACGATGACTTCACTTAACAATGTCTGATTATACTCAGTGAACCTGATAATGACTTAAGGCCAAAATCATGATTTTAATATAGAACAAGGAAGTGTGTACAGTCAGAAGGCGGAAATATCATTCAAGAGCTGTGATCGTCATTGATTAAAGCTGTGTTTTATTTCAGTGATATGTAACATACAGCAGTGAGCATCATTTACCTGTGACCTCTTACACACTTGTGTATCCTGTTATCTGATAGGATCGCCGACGACGAGTTCATCTAGCAGCCTACACATGTGCAATATCTCGCTGGCAATGTCACCAGCAGTTGTTGCTAGTTATTGGTCACAAAACACACCAGCGTTTTATATAGCAATTTTAATCAGTAATTCGAACGATACAAAGTCTGGAACACCTGCTATCGAAAATTACCTGGAGTGATGAGCAAAATCTCGCATGTCGATTAATACCCGCAGAAAAACAAGAGTTTAAATGCATTAACGTTCTTTTGGGATGTTACAGACTGGAAACTGTAACATATCAACTAAAATAGTGTGCAGACTTAAACTACTGCTCTTCTTCCCTTATCTCGGCATTTCTAACTAGGGCTCAGGATTAACCCATTGCAGCTTATACGTATTATGGGTATTTTATGCTGTACTACATTGTTGTCAGTTAATTTTTCTCAAAATTTCCCTGGAAAGAACTACTCTCCTAACTCATACATATTTTTAAAGCATAATATCTAGGAACCCATAATGGAGAGAAAAAATCGTAGATGCAAGTTTGCAGAAAAATGCTCTACAAAACTTATTAACGCTGCGTTTACCGAAATTTCCACTGGAAAGTAGACATATAGGGAAAAAGATTTTGTCGTGATTTCTGGTGGTTTTTCGAATGTGACCACATGCACACGTCCACTCTAATGTCGAGACCTTAGACTTTACAGCTTAACATACTAAAAATGTGGAACTACCGGAATAAATGCGATCGTGAATTAGTAATTGCATTGAGCTACAGGGTGTTCTGAAATTCCTGTTCCAAACTTCTAATACATGTAGATGGGAGTGGGTGCATAATATTTTGGACAAAAACCCACGGCCGAAAACTTACGGTTTGTGTCCAGCTTTTGAATTCACACACTTTTACTTGAGGAATTAAATTATACTTTGTTGTTGTGGTCTTCAGTCCAGAGACTTCTTTGATCCAGCTATCCATGCTACTCAATTTTCTGTGCAAGCTTCTTCATCTCACAGTACCTACTGAACCCAAATAGCAAAACTCATTTACTACTTTAAGTGTCCATTTCCTAATCTAATTCTCTCAGCATCACCAGATTTAATTCGACTATATTCCATTATCCCTGTTTTGCTTTTGTTGATGTTTATCTTATATCCTCTTCTCAAGACACCGTCCGTACCGCTCAGCTGCCCTTCCAATTAACTTTGAAACGTCCCCTTAGAACAATTTCTAAATTACTGTGCTGATAAACCTCTTACATTATTCGCTTTTCAAACAGCTGAGCAAAACTGAACGTACTCAAACATTCACTAAAGTGACACACAATATTTTTTTAGTGCAACGCAATCTCACTTTCAAAAATCCCTACAAAAGAATGGCCCTGACTAACATTAACCTATACCTTTCACAAATCACTTACCTCACAAAAATCTTCCTTACTCGAACTACTGCAATACAGCGACCGCCACTACTGCCAGCTAAATAAAAGATTCAAACTACAGAAGGCACTAACTACTGATAGGCATAGTTAGCAGATGAAAGATTTTAATAGAGAACAAACAATGATTTTCCTTAATAGTCATCAAAAGTCATAATATATATAGCAGTTCATGACATCCAGTCTTACAAATTTCAAAACTCCGCCATTTCTCTCCCCACATCCACCACTGCTGGCGGCTCACCTCCAACTGCGCAACGCTATGCGCTGTTAACAGCCAACAGCCCAACACTACGATGGCCGGCAACAATGCAAATCAGCCACAGACTGCACACAGCACAGCCAGTGATTTTCATACAGAGCGCTACGTGGCGTTACCAATATAAAAACCTAAACAGCCTACTTACAACTTGCTGACACTGACAGAATTACTATGTCATCGAAAAACCTCAAAGTTTTTATTTCTTCTTCATGGATTTTTTCTTCCTACTCCGAATGTTTCTTTTGTTTCCTTTACTGCTTGCTCAATATACAGATTGAATAACATCGGGGAGAGGCTACAACCCTGTCTCACTCCCTTTCCACCCACTGCTTCCCTTTCATACCCCTCAACTCTTATAACTGCCATCTGCTTTCTGTACAAATTGTAAATAGCCTTTTGCTCCCTGTATTTTACCCCTGCCACCTTCAGAATTTGAAAGAGAGTGTTCCAGTCAACACTGTCAAAAGCTTTCTCCAAGTCTACAAATGCTAGAAACGTAGGTTTACCTTTCCTTAATCTGTCTTTTAAGATAAGACATCGGGTCAATATTGCTTCACGTACTTCAGCATTTCTATGGAATCCAAACTGATCTTCCCTGAGGTCAGCTTCTACCAGTTTTTCCATTCGTCTGTAAGGAATTCGTGTTAGTATTTTGCACACGTGGCTTATTAAATTGATAGTTCGGTATTTTTCACATATGTCAACCCCTCCTTTCTTTGGGATTGGAATTATTATATTCTTCTTGAGGTCTGAGGGTATTTCGCCTGTTCATACATCTGTCTCACCAGATGGTAGAGTTCCGTCAGGACTGGCTCTCCCAAGGCTGTCAATAGTTCTAGTGGAATGCTTAGAACTGGGTTCCCATCTGAGCTCTTGATATTCATACAAGTGGTTCTCTTTTCTCCAAAAGTCTCTTTAATTTTCCTGTAGGCAGTATCTATTTTACGCCTAGTGAGATAAGCCTCTACATCCTTGCATTTGTCCTCTAGCCATCTCTGCTTAGCCGTTTTGCAGTTGCTGTCGGTCTCATTTTTTAGATGTTTGTATTCCTTTTTGCCTGTTTCATTTACTGCATTTTTATATTTTCATCAATTAAATTCAATATTTCTTCTGTTATCCAAGAATTTCTGCTAGCCCTTGTCTTTTTACCTACTTGATCCTCTGCTGCCTTTACTATTTCATCTCTCAAAGCTACCCATTCCTCTTCTACTGTGTTTCGTTCCCCCTGTTCTTGTCAATCGTTACCTAAGGCTCTCTCTGAAACTCTCTAAAACCTCTGGTTCTTGGAGTTTATCCAGGTCCCATCTCCTTAAAGGACCACCTTTTTGCAGTTTCTTTAGTTTTAATCTACAGTTCATAACCAATAGATTGTGGTCAGAGTTCACATCTGCCCCTGGAAATGTCTTACAATTTAAAACCTGGTTCCTAAATCTCTGTCTTGCCATTATATAATCTATCTGAAACCTTGCTGTGTCTCCAGGCCTCTTCCATGTATGCAACCTACTTTCATGATTCTTGAACCAAGTGATAGCTATGATTCAGTTACGCTCTATGCAAAATTCTGCCAGGTGGCTTCCTCTTTCATTCCTTACCCCCATTCCATATTCACCTACTACTTATCCATCTCTTCCTTTTCCTACTATCGAATTCCAGTCACCGATGACTATTAAATTTTCGTCTGCCTTCACTATCTGAATAATTTCTTTTATCTCATCTTACATTTCATCAATATCTTCGTAGTCTGCGGAGCGTATTGGCATATAAACTTGTAGTACTGTGGTAGGCATGGGCTTCGTGTCTAACTTTGCTACAATAATGCGCTCACTATGCTGTTTGTAGTAGCTTACCCGCACTCCTATTGTTTTATTCATTATTAAACCTGGTCCTGCAGTACCCCTATTTGATTTTGTATTTATAACCGTGTATTCACCTGACCAGAAGTCTTGTTCCTCCTGCCACCGAACCTCACTAATTCCCACTATATCTAACTTTAACCTATCCACTTCCCTTTTAAAATTTTCTAAACTACCTGCCCGACTGAGGCGTAACAAAATACAATTATTGGGTAACAGAAAGAAAACATAACGAAACATTCACTGATCACTATAACATATTAGTTTCCATCATCACACTACGCCCTTGATTACACGTCAGTGATTATATACAAGCATCGGAATCATGCTGGCTTTCATATATATTGCAGCAATACCCTCATACTGAAATTTTTTGATCGCTATTTACACCTCCTCTCAAAATATGGAAAGCAAAGAGCTGGCAGTAGAAGCGATTTGCTTCACAGTATCGAAGATGAAGAGGAGGTCACAGCTCTTAAGGTATGTGCTTTAGAGCACACGTTTGCTAAGGCGTTTTTTGCTTCGAATGATTGTTGCTGGAATATCCCTGAATATCGAAAGTTCCTCCTGAGTCACCCTGTGCATTTGCGTCTGTCGGGTATGTCGTAGCGCAAAGACACAACCGAAACAGCAAACTGGCGGAGTCATTTCAGACTCTAGGATGCAGTTGGTACATTAAGCGGAGTTTACACGGGCACGTATCAGTCGCGCCTGTTGACTTACACATGTAAAGGCGCACGTGTGGACACCTAAAATAGCACGTCGTAGCAACTGAAAACTGAAACCGTGTGTAGCTAGTACCTTGCCTCGTTTTGACTTTATCCATTCACCTACCTTCGTACAAAATTTGAACCCATTTATGCAAGTTAAAAGTACAGAAGCTGCACGTTTCAAAAAATTCCCGGATAAGCGTGTTTTCTGCATGTTATTGCACATAAAATGCTATCGGTGCAACTACAAATGGTGCCATTAGCAGTGCATTAGTTTCATCCCAATTAAAATCTTTTGCAAAACGAATTAATCGCATTTCAACTCTTGCCTGGGCGCCAGCTCGGGGTCGTCGTTCGAACCTCGCTTAATACAGTACACTGTAACGTAGCTGCAGTAAGGCAGATGTCGAATGGCTACACAAATGGCCGCCGGTTCGAAGTAAACCAAAGGCAGTTAACCCTACGCAGCCAGCTCAGACAGGAACCGAGCACCAACACCTCCCTCCCTCCCTCCCCCCGCCCACACACACACTGTTACAGTGCATCTGCATTGTAACGATAAGTAGCCCAGGACGGGAGAAACAGTCTCGTAGCAAACATTCAATGTTTACTGTCAGTCATAACAAAAAAGTTAAGTGAACTATCGATTTGAAAACAACTACGGCGATGGTACTAGTCCCATGTTACCCAATATACGTATTGGGAAAAATTTTACTCCAATTCTATCCAGTTAATGAATTTTTCGCCCCTGTATTTTGGACGGTGCGTCTTTTTCAGTAAGCCAAAATTAAACTTCCTGGGAGATTAAAACTGTGTGCCGAGATTCGATCTCGGTCCGGCACACAGTTTCAGTCTGCCAGGAAGTTCCATATCAGCGCTGACTCCACTGCAGAGTGAAAATCTCATTCTGGAAGCCAAAATTAGACGCACCTGTGCAACTGTGTTTTGTTAGTTTGCTGAGGATGACATACAGATTCGCAGTGTGTCTCAAACTAACCGGTGCTCTTTCACCCTGCACTCAACACAGAGCATTTTCTTAGAGTAGGGTTGCCCAATCTGTGTCCTGTGGAACATTGGTGCTCCGCGAGGACAGAAAATGTGCTCCACGAAAAAATGTTTATAACATGGAGTTTTTTTCGTCAACATCTTGACGATATTAATTTTTATTTCATTTTATTATGGTTCCTGCGTTATTGATCATGAGCTACATTGAAGTAATCACCGAATAAAACAAATGCTTCTCTTTTTTTAAAGTTTCATTAACGTTCAAAACAAACAAGGTGTTCCGTAAAATTACCAAGATTCTCGAAGTGGAAAGAAGTCAGAGGAAACGTTTGGAAGCCCGTGTGTTAGATGCGTACTCGATATTACGTTGCAATTTCTGTTCCACGCAGTGTGCGTCTTTATACTGTATTCGGAGTAGATACCACCGAGACAAAGTACCTCACGCTTCCGAACACTTGCTGCGAGCTTACTGCCAGTGCTTCAGACAGCAAGTAAACCATTTCATACACATGACTGAGTGATACACTCCTTTAAATAAAAATGACTTGGACCGAGCATGTGCACAATGCTCTTAGGTGAAATATGCCTTTAACGACATTTTTTAAGAATTATCTGATATATTATTACTTGTATGTAGTTCATATTGCAACATTTATTAACAGTGACAATGGACGACACCGATAACAAACTCTTACTCTCACGAACGTTAGAGAAATAATTAATAAACATCAAAAACAGCTCACAGTAAAAATTACACAATCTCTCATGAAAAATCTAAAGTTCCCTTATGTGGATGTCTCATTCAACAGTGAATCTAGCTTGTAAGTAGGCTGCTTAGGTTCTTATATTGGTAACGCCTCCGTCACGTAGCACTCTGTATGAAAATCACTGGCTGTGCTGTGTGCAGTCTGTGGCTGGTTGGCATTGTTGTAATATTCGCTATTGTAGTGTTGGGCAGTTGGCTGTTAACAGCGCGTAGCGTTGCGCAGTTGGAGGTGAGCCGCCAGCAGTGGTGGATGTGATGAAGTGAGAGAAACAGTACATTTGTAAGAATGGATGTCATGAACTGCTATATATATTATGACTGTTAAGGTAAATACATTGTTTGTTCTCTATCAAAATCTTTCATTTGCTAACTATGCCTATTAGTAGTTAGCGCCTTCCGTAGTTTGAATCTTTTATTTAGCTGGCAGTAGTGGCGCTCGCTGTATTGCAGTAGTTCGAATAACGAAGATTTTGTGAGGTAAGTGATTTGTGAAAGGTATAGGTTAATGTTAGTCAGGGCCATTCTTTATAGGGATTATTGAAAGTCAGACTGCGTTGCGCAAAAAAATATTGTGTGTCAGTTTAAGCACAGTCACGTAGAATTGTTCAAAGGGGACGTTTCATACGTCGACCCTTAGCCGAGGATACCTCACTGGAATCTTCTGATTTTTTCTTGTAATTTGTGCAATTAGTGCAGCCTTTGTTTATTGCTAGCGCGTAATTGTAGAGAGACTTTCATTTGTAGTTGTAGTTTTCATTCTTGTACAGTAATACAGTTGTGGCATGCATGTAGATTTGCACCAAGTATTTCGCAGCTGCGCTTGCAATTAACGAGATATTATTTTCAATGCTGTGTTAATGTGTTTTCTTATTTTGCTCTTCAAATTGTGCTTTTCTGTGTTATCGTGTGAAATATTGTGACAATAATGGCGTGTGAAAAACGTAACACTAGGCTCCAAAGTAAACTGAGAAATAATAGTGACGACGAGCGTAGCTTATCAGCGCCGCCGAGTAATGAATTAACAGACATTCAAAGTAGTAATTTGATAATTGTGCATAGGGAAAAGGAGCGGGCTGCAAATAATGGTCTAGACAGTGAAACAATTAGTGAACAGGGAAGCATTATCGATCGATCGGTCGGCAACAGCTCGCCTCAGGAATCCGAAATGACAGGACGCAATCTTGCAAATACTGTAGATTCAGGTTTTGCGTCCTCACCGTTTTCTCAAATAAGTCAAGACACATTTTCAGCTTGTCAAAATGTGAATGTTGCCGGTGCAAATGCACTGCTGAAAAGCGTAGAGGAACAGATTCCAGACACTAATGCATTGTTATTACAGTTAATTCAACAAATGGAACAAAATCAGGGACAAACATAGCAAAAGCTTCAAAAGTTAGACACAATGGAACAAAATCTTCAAAAGTTAGACACAATGGAACAACACCAGAGACAAACACAGCAACAGTTAGACACAATGGAACAAGAGCTTCAAAAGTTAGACTCAGTGGAACATACGCTTGGACAAACACGTGAAGATTTAACTACTGAGTTACATAACAATGAATCGAAATGTCAAAAAGTCTGTAATGACGTAAAAACACAAATTTGTGAGCATTTTCAACCTATTTTTTCGCGGCATGAAAATGCATTACAGAATCACGAAGCAGCCATAAAAGAACTGCAAACGATTGTTCATGAAAATCATGAGACCTTGTGGGGTAAAATTGACTCGGTTGCATCTACCGATTCGGTTACACAACTTGCAAAAACTCAAGAAAACTTAAAGGACACAGTAGATACTATTTCAACACAAATGGACACTCTGAAATTTGGTTCAGAAAAGCACACTGAGGAAATAAGTACACTATCGGAGAAAGTAGCCGAACTTTCGGATCAGTTCACTAACTTATCTGCAAAGGTAGATGATGATCTGAATGAAAAAAGACCTGTAGCCATCACTGACACAGAAGAGTATGAACAAATTAAGAAATTCAAACAAAATCAGAATCAAATTAATACGCAACACAAAAGAGAAATTCGGGAAGTACAAGATCAGTTGCCACAAGTAATACAAAACTTACATATTTCAGAGGACACTCGCGCCCCAATACGGCAAGAGGGACATAGAAATACGGAAAAGCCGCAAAATAATAACACAGGGCATTTCGAAAATTATGAAAGAAATTGGCAAGGTGCACCGAATTTTGAGATGAAACCGCCGACATGACGTAACAATGACCGATATGCTACTCGCCGACACGATGATTTTGACTATAAGCTGTTCATTACTACACGTAAATTCAAAACATTTACGAATTCTGGCAACGACATTCATCCACAAGCGTGCCTCCATCAATTCTCTCATTGCTTTCCTCCCAACTGGTCATTAGAGCACAGATTAAAATTTGTGTGTGGCTACTTAGAGAATGAACCAGCTGAAAGAATGCGATCGGTCATTCACGATTGTCACAGTGAAGGAGAATTTTATCATGGCTTCCTCTCAGCATATTGGTTTCAAGCTACACAAGACCGAGTAAAACATAGCATCATAATGATGAAACATTTCGAACAATCTGAATTTTCCAGTCTTGTGAAAAATTTTGAAGACATGTTGCACAAGAATCAGTACCTGTCCAACCCATACAGTCCCTCAGAACTCATCCGCATTTGCTTAATCAAACTACCTGAACATTTACGACATGTTATTTTGGCAGGACGTTGCAAAGACGACATTGAAGCTTTTCAGGGACTGTTACAAGAATTGGAAATTGACACTGACAATCGCAGAACGCGAAAACAGGAACACAATAGTTACAGGTCACATCGGTCACAATTCCGCGATGACAGAAATAATAACTGGACACGACAAGGCTATTCTCACAACGCAAATCGTGACCAAAACAGACACCACCCATATGACAACCGTTGGCAGAATAATAGCTACAGAGAAAGATCGTACTTCCGTAGTAATGAATATGACAGAGATAAGCACAGAAAGAGACAATATGGGAACCAAAACAATTATTATCAAGGGTGACAGAATAACTTCAGACGCAACGGTCCACCGTGCAGTTACGATTCTGGGAAAAATTCTCCACCACATGACCGACAAAAAATGAACTATGTAAACTACCGACAAAACGACAGACCTGAATTTCATCAGAACTGGCGTGGTTCAAACAGGGCAGGGCCCTCTCGACAAGGTGAATTTGTAGAAGTTAGGTCTCCTAATCCCAATAACGACGCGCGCCAACAAAGACACAATAGGCAATGACTCACACCGCAGGCAGCCGCGTGCGCCGGCTGGCACAGAGAAAAATAACATAGACGCTGACCTTGAGAAAAATTCCAGTATTTTTTACTGACGTATACTGCATCATAATTGCTCTGCGTACTAGGAAGAGTAAAGGATTGCATCACATTTCACATGTAAAACCGTTTATTGAAAGATAATCTGCTTTTTAACTTTGTCTTTGCTATAAAATTTTTCACTTCACATTACTAGTACTCTTCGTCACACTGAGAAACTGTTAACATGCAACAATGTTTTGAAGTTAAATATCCAGTCAAGTTTCAAGAGAACTTATTTAAACAGAAATTGCGAATGCATTGTTATAGTGAACACACGACACAGTGTTGTTATTTGTACATTCTTGCTTGTTAGTTGCGCGATTACGTAACGACTATCAGGCTTACATACTTAGAACATATACTGCTAATGAGATTTTAATGCAACATTTTGGTACTTGAAAAGATACTCTTTATTTGAAGTACATTCAGTGAGATTAAAGATGACTTAGCATTTGATTTCTTTGACAGCTACACAATTATATCACGACGCTACTAATATGTCACACAATTTATATTGTTGCTTTTCCTGTGAATCTGTTTCATATCTGCACAGTTTTTCTGTATTATTCTGGAAAGTAAAATATGTTTTAGTGGTATCTTTTGTGGTATAGCTACAATGAGACTGCCTTTTTTGTAGCACAACAATACGTTACATTATAGTACTTTCTTTATCACAGTAAGGTATGTAATAACTACAATATCTATACGCAAAGCATTTCACTTTCGTTTATGATGAGGTAAGTACATTGACTTCAGCAGAACTTTGCCTACAGAGGACGATAACTACGACAGTTCCACAGAATTATCTTACAGCAAGACGCACATTTAGCGCTATAGGACACGCATTTGAGTGATTAATTTTGTACTTAAACCATTTATTTTTCAAGATTTTTTAATTACAAAGAAAGTTTTCCATGATACATTTCATTCCATTGCTGTAATCTGTAACACCTGAGGGTATAATTACATTAATCCTCAGGGGGGTACACGCTTACTTTGTGTACCATGTGTTTGGCAAACACAAGGAGCCCTAGCGAATATGGTATTTGCTTATACAACTTTACACATCGGTACCATATTTCTGTAACACAGAATTACACAGATATCTGATTATTTGGTAGAGAAACAAACATTCTTTTTCCTACGTCAGTGACACATGTTTACGCAATTACACAGTTGGATAACTTCACACTTATGAAATTGTATTTTGTCTGTAGTTTGTGAATTGTTCATATTTTTTCAGAACCATTGTGATACTATGAGAGCTTTGAATGTCGTACTTGGTATGGGATCATGATTTTTAAAGTACGTTTGAGGTAGATGACACTTTTGAAACGAGCGGAGAATTTTTTGTAGGTTTTAAAATATTCAGAAAGCTACGACGATTTTGAGATGTGATTGATCTGTTATGATGTTATTATTATGACAACGATGTGTATTATGCTGTTGAGGTATGTTTATGATCAATAATCTGATGCTATATGAGGAATTTGGTTATGTTATGTATTTATTATGATGAAATATTTAAGTGTCGCTGCAAGATTGATGTGTCGACGAATATGTACATGTGTAATAAGGTATGGAATAAGGAGTAGTGGTTAGGGACTCTGATTTATGAAAAGGATGTTGGAAACAAGAATCGTACTTTAAGAGTTATGAAATGTGTGTATATTCGTGAATGTATCACAATGCCGATGAAAATTTTTTGGGCACTGTTATATTTACAGGATTTTGTTTCTACACATTTGTAACAAATTCTCAACCTGTGAAAATATTTTTATATGTGACTGTCACTGTAGCAGAAACTGCTGTCGTAAATATTTCAGTAAGAAAGGTAAGTGACTTGACGTAATGCGGTTTGGGTGCCCAGCTGAGAGATAGTCGTCTGACAAAAGAAAGCCATTAGGTCGAGAAAAAAAAAGATGCCATTATCCTCGCTATTGACATTTCTTTGTCGAAAGCATCGCAAATATGACACACTCAAACTCGAAAACATATGATTACACTGTGGAGCTCTTAATTTATGATATTTACTAAAATGCCTAATGAAATGATGAGAAACATTTTACATCTATTGTCTTTCCAGTTGAGAGATTGCTCATTTTGTTTAATATCTAGTTTCTAGCTGGACTGCAGCATTGGTTAAAATAAAATTTTATAGATGTACTAATATAAATATTTTATGCCTACAGATCCAGTAAATAATAACTTTATAATCTATTCCAAAAAAATGAGGGAGCACAAAAAGACATTTCCCTTCACAGGAATTGTGTACATAATTTTTGTCAATGACTGGTAACTTATTTAGTAGTGTAAGTTAAGGTGATGCATCACTCTAGTGTTAAGATGTGACATAGGTATTAAACATGGCCATTTTTACTGTAATATTTTTTCTGCTTGAGCTTTGTCATGTTTAGATACAAGTTATTACATTTGCTGCTGCTGTTTGCCAGGCATAATGTTGCTGAATTTGACTTTGTATTACACTGTTAAGCCAGTTTTACTACGGATTTATTTTTCTTGTTTGCTGCGCATTGCCTTATATTAGTTGTAATATTGCATTTGATTTGCTAATTTATGCTGCTTGCTTTGACAATTTCCATTTTTTTCATTGCTGTTTGTATTAATTGTTTTGTGCTGCTGCCTTGCCTCGTTCCTTAGTTTAGCATCTGAGCTCAGTAGATTTAAGTTAGCTTAAGAGGGGTAGACTATATAAGAGAATGAGTTGCGATGAATTGGAAGAAATGCATTGAGAAGTTTTACTAAAAAAGTACAGAAAGCAGGTATAGATAGGACTTTTTGGAAATAATGAAGAATGAAGGGAGATCTCTGAGAAGCAAAGAAAGTTTTGTTTGCAAAATACTGTAGTAAAACAAACCCTGTCCTTTCCTTGTGTTATCCCACTATGTGTTTGTGTACCCTTGTGTATTTGTTTTCTTCCTGTCTCTGTGTACTGTTTCATAGAATTTCTTTCTCTTCTAATACTAAGCTACATTCACTATGATGAGGAATACTGTTATCCTCAAATATAATTGGTATTAATAATATATTTACTTTGTAAATATGTTTAGACATTATTTATTCTGTTTTGTTTTAATGCCCATGTGAGAAGTTGATGATTCAAAAGTTATTCTGATCTTTTATGGATTTACTTATGTCATAATTCCTGTAACACTGATGTATATATGTTCATTTCTATTGTTTCGTAAAGCCTGTATTACTACAAATGTTATCTGTATTTTTATGTTTTTAATTATGTATTTTGTACCTTTGTTATTGTATTCTTATGTTATAAAATTGTAATTGACACCAGTTCATCAAGTGAACTAACTTGTAAGTTACATTTCACTGCACATGTTTCTGTTGGTCATAGTATATGGACAATATGTGAGAAGTAGGGACTGATAGTGTTTGCATGTGTGTTAATAATTCAGCAAGGGACTGGATAACAGCATTGCTGATTCGAAGGACATTCCAAAAAAAATTTTGTGAGTGCACAAGTGGTGGTTCATGGACTTGCTATATTACCCGCAAGACTCTTCAATGGTGATTGTGCACCTGCACAGCCAAACAGATGGCTGCTGGCCATCTCTACAAGGACTACAGTGGGTCTGCATCTTTGATGACCCACCAATACCATTATTTCTACAAGGATTACAGTGGGTCTACACCTTTGATGACTCACCAGTACCATTATTTCTACAAGGACTGCACCTCTGGTGGCACAGCAATAGCATAATCTCTACCAAGACTACAGTGGGTCTGCTCTGTGATAACCTACCTACCAATATTCTTCAAAACTTCGACTGACTCTGCTGTGGGTTTGCTCTGTTGTGGCCCATTACCTGTCTGCATGTCAAGAGTCAGCACTGTCTTTCCGTTGGAAGGACAACACTATTTCAAGACTGCATGGAAATCCATTATTTCCATGTGCATTCTCTTTTACTGCTCAGACTTTGAAAAAAAAAAAACACTGCAATTTTATTGTGATGAATGATAAGGACTGTCTTTACGAACTGTGAGAAAATTTTAGCTTTTGAACAACATTGTATCAATAAGTGTGTGCATTTGATATCTTTGTTATTGTAATTATGAAAAATTTTATCAAATCATTATTGGCCACTGCCCAAAACAATTTGTAAAACTTTTTTGTGGGGAGCATGGGGGCTATGTAAGTAAGCTGTTTAGGTTCTTAAATTGCTAACACCGCCGCTACGTAGCGCTCTGTATGAAAATCACTGGCTGTGCTCTGTGCAGTCTGTGGCTGGTTGGCATTGTTGTAATACTCGCTATTGTAGCGTTGGGCAGTTGGCTGTGAACAGCGCGTAGCGTTGTGCAGTTGGAGGCGAGCCACCAGCAGTAGTGGATATGGGGAAGTGAGAGAAACAGTACATTTGTAAGAATGGATGTCATGAACTGCTATGTATATTATGACTATTAAGGTAAATACATTGTTTGTTCTCTATTAAAATCTTTCATTTGCTAACTATGCCTATCAGTAGTTAGTGCCTTCTGTAGTTTGAATCTTTTATTTAGCTGGCAGTAGTAGTGCTCACTGTATTGCAATAGTTCGAGTAACGAAGTTTTTTGTGAGGTAAGTGATTTGTGAAACGAATAGGTTAATTTAGTCAGGGCCATTCCTTTATAGGGATTTCTCAAAGTCAGATTGCGTTGCGCTAATAAAAATATTGTGTGTCAGTTTAAGCACAGTCATGTATAATTTTTCTAAGGGGACGTTTCAAGCTACGTGCGACTGTGGTGTCACTAAATAAGAAATGTTGCCTTCATTCCACTTCAATCCACCTCATACTCTTTCCTGCTCTAATTTCATTCCAAATCACTAGTCAAATCATCCCCCCCTGTCTCACAATAGTCAGACACAGTTCACTTTAACTCAGACGCACCCACGGCCGCCTCCACGCCTACTCTGCCACGAGTCCGCTGCTCGGCGCCTGCCTCGCTACCCCTCTGACGCCACAACTCCAGCGATCCTCGCTGCCAGGCAGACTCTGACCAGACTGCCCGTGAAGAATAACAGACTCAACATTGTCGTTTGGCGTCTCAGGCACACATAGTACGTATAAATACCGAAATGCAAATGGCAAACTCACAGAAAGTCGGAAGAAGAATTTTAAGGAAAATACATGGAACTAAAAGAAACGATAATGCTGAGCACAGGTTAAGAACAGACAGAGTGCTGTACTTGAAAATTGAAAAACTAAGTGATGTAATGTGGAAGAGAAGACCACAGTTTTTTGGAGGTATATTCGGAATGGATAACAGCAGACTAACCAAACGTATATTCAGATTACTCTATAGCTACAAATCCTAGCCCGCATGGTTCATAGAGACTGAAATGGACTTGGAAAACCGCGAAATTACAATAGATATAATAGAAAACAGAACACATTTCAGAAAGGCAGTTCAAAAGACAGAATTTGAGGAGAGAAAGAAAACAACTAGACGAAAGCGGGCTCAAGAAGAAAGGGAACGACACTCTGAAAGGGTGAAGGAAATTTGGAAACTAAGGCAATCTAATACAATGAAGAGTACTCACAGTTGATTCATCGTACCCTCCAAATGGGTTATTCGAAAGAAGAAGGAGAAGAAAAAGAAGAAGAAGAAGAAACTTACAGTAGACCTATTTCACAATCTATTTCGCTATCCCACAGCCTCTCCAGCTAGAATTTTGCACGAGCATGTTTGCACATGTCAAATATTGTACTGAAAAATTCGTCTGCGTAATATTACACAAAAATAGTAGGAAGTAGAGTAGTATATTATAAAGAAACATAAATATATAACAGAATATGCAGTATATACATGTGACTGGCATATATGCAGTGTAAACAAGTCATGAAAAACTTTTTTGTTTTGTAAGTGGCAGTGCTCCGTCGCTGATAAATTAATTTGCAAAAATCATCGTCCATTTCTTGCTCAGGTGCACTCCAAATAAAGTTACAAATGTTGATTACACTGGCGTTTAGGTGTATTTAGAATGCGCTGCATTTCGTTTGAAGGCAGTGTGCACAAGTTAAAGAAAATTGTCCACTAGATTTGTGTGGCCTAGTTGTAAAGTCATTAACTGTGGGAAAAATGCCATTCACGGCATTTTCCTTTGCCGTTATTCTACACAAAATGTCGTGAGACTGGCTGTGATTACGTCGTCTTTTTGTCGTAGCAAATGTGTATCGAAGCAATGTCTTTTCGTGGTTTTCGTACACGAAGCTGCTGGCACGAGTGTACACAGTGCGCTACGCAGATCATGCTGGAGTGTCTTCCAGCACTCACTCACAACGCTGTGATATCTGACCAGGTGAGAGCGTCGTACCCTGACTGTGTGGGAGGCGGCTGAGGGCGGACTCGGTGGGTGCTGTACCTGTCCATAATGAATCCAGAGACAACTCAGAGCCAGACTGCTCACAAAAGGTACCTCCACGTCACTTTAACAAAATGTCTGTGAAGCCATCTAAAATCACGATAATCGATGTGGCATGCCGTCATAAGGAAAACGTCCATAATACGTCCAACTGTCTCACTGTGCAGAGAATAACTAAACTCGACTCCATCAATGTGCTCTTTTCTCAAAGTACGTGTATCCTGTTACAACGCAGTGAAAGAAAATAAATCTTTTACATTTATCTAAAACTACATAAATTATGGTGAATTCCCAGATTAAAAAACAAGGAATAACAAGCATTTCTTACGAATATTCAAATTACAATATACACTACTGTGTCGGCAGTGACATGTCAGACAGAATAATCATAATGGAAATCGGTTTCACGCTGTGAGAGAAAAGAAACATTAAAATACAGTAACCACTACACGTACAGTCTGCCACTCGTCTTGTTATGCATGCGTACAATACTGATTTCTGCAGCGTGTATGTTTTTATATACTCGAGTAGATGCCCATAAGGATATAGGCTAAAGGGAAGGAAAGGAATGAAATGTGAACAATATTTTACTTCTGCAGAAAAAAAAGAAATTATTACATCTGTCTTTTGCCTCTGAGTCACAAAACATAAAGCAAATGAAAATGTGTTCACGAAACCTATGCACGTGCCGATTACTTATAACTGCCCCAAATGCAAAATTTAAGTGGTACCAGGAAGAGTACTTAATATCTGTAAAGAAGTAAAGTCAAGGTGCAGAACGAAAACAATTAAGAATTTATCTCTTTCCGGTTAAGTCTACTGTCTAGAGGCGAATAAGAATGAGAAATGGTACTACCCTGTAAATGAGAAAAAAATACACTAGCGCAAGCAAAGTCAGAAATTCATCAAAACAAGTACATCGTAATAAGCGTCTTCAAACTTTCTCATTGCTGTTCACAAAAAATTGCATATTTTTGAAACAATGTGTTTATCTTCCTGTAAATTCGTAGCCTTGTATTATCGTTTTGCAACATCTTTTCTCAAACCATTAAAGTACTACTCGTCAGAGATACACACCAAAACACAATCAACAAGGAATGCAACAAGGGCGAAATCATCACGCAGTCCGTGACAATACCTAACATCAATATGCCAATTCATGTCATAAATAATAAACGCCTGCATAATAACCATAAAAAGTTCGCTATTCTCACTTCCTATTATCTCATCGTATTCTCATTATAAAAATCTATAAATCATTGCTACACATACTTCATCTATAATGAAGGCTTAAGTCTTCACTTCACATACGACACCTACAATAAAATTCTGACAGTGAATGAAGAAATCCTGGTTATATCTCAGTCTTTGAGTATCTCAGTGCAAGGCGCTTAAATTGAATATCTCCTCCGATTACTGACAGTACGTGTTATACCTGTGAAAAAATATATACTCTATCTGTTTTATTAGTACTGTCTGGAATCCGTTGTTGCATACTTCTATACGTTACCCTGTAAGAGAAAATGCTTTACGACGCGCAAAATTCGATTTATTGTTTCTCGTGTTGCTTTTATGTTCTGTGATGCCTTTGTCATTGACGAAAAAAATTATTGCTCTCTTCTTTTACGTAATCTCTGCTTGTACAATGATGTAATGTAAAGATCGGGGTGAGTTATGTTAGAGCATGACGTGATATGTGCTCTGTTGTATCTATTACATAAAAATAATGACAGTGAAAATTAACATACAAAGTGGCTTGTACTTATAGTACTGGATGAGAAAAAATTGTAATTTTCATGTACACATACATGTCAATGAAAGAAAACCTGTAGAAAAAGCTTAACTACAACGCGCAACCGGTTGACGTCATAAGAGAGTGAAATACGTGTTGTCAGAACATAAGTGTTATATATTAGTATGGTGTAGTCATCTCAAGGAAGAGTAGAAAGTCAAATAATTATACAATGAAAGGTTTTATATTGGTGAGGTGATGGAAACCTCTGGAAACTTTCGTTCTGAGTGTTTCAAGATGTACTACGTTCGGAAGTGGGATTCGTCGACTCCGAAATCGTCCGTTATACAGGACTAGAAATATTTGACACCTGTTCTTTGCTTTAGAAGACAACGGGTGCGCTCGAACTAAAACTTTTTGTCCAACTTTGAATTTTCTATTGTGACTTACCTTTTTTATTAGCATTTTCCTTTTCTCAGCTGCCTTTTTTGTATTAGTAATTGCAATGTCAATCAATTCACGATGACGTAAACATTGTGACTTGGGGAAAGAAACAAGTTCTTTTATTTTGTCTTGCGGATTTTTATTCTTCAAAACTAAATGCAGCGAGAGCAAAGTTGAATCATTAGAAATTCTATTAACGCTGTGCTGAAATATCTGTCCCATTCAGTGTGTTGTTTGGTTCGTCTGTTGCTGCTTCACAAGTCTCTACCTTGGCTTTGATTCTTCACCTATATTGTCGAGAACAAAAGATGGGTCAGTGAAAAATTGTGTATACCATTGTGTATTGTTTGCGCGTGGAAAAAGCTCCAATCTGTTAATTTCCTGTTCCTCGATGGAAATGCTCTGCTGAAACTGTACTGTTAATCTCTTGAATTAAACAAAGTTGTCCCTGTGCTTCAGTGATCTGCCAAATAATGTTGTTCATGAAATATCCCCTCTGCGCTGATCATTTTCATGTCAAACAGATCGTGAAATGGAAATGTCTCACCTCGTAATGTAGTTGCTTGGAAACGCAGTGCTTGCTTCTCTGCGCACGCCAGTTGCAAAGTTCTGACTGCAGTTGCTGAGAGCTTACTGCCGATGCTCCAGCCAGCAAGTAAACTGTGTTGTACACACCACTGAGTGAGAGACTGCTTTAAATAAAAATGAGTTGGACTGAGGATGTGGACAATGCTCTTAGGTGAAATATTCGTTTAACAAACTGTTTTTACATTATCTGATGTATTATTAACTGTATGAAATTTATGTTACAACATGCATTAACATTGAAAAAGGACAACATTGATGTCAAATGCTTACTCTCACAATTGTTAGAAAAATAATTGACAGATATGAAAAAACCCTTACAGTGAAAGTTAAACAATCCTTAATGAAAAATCTCAATTCCCGTCACATGGCTGTCTAATTCAACAATGAATCTAACTACTTGCGACTGCAGTGCCACCAAATAAAAAAATGTCTCCTTCATCCCAGCAGCGATGACAAAAACGAACACACCTTCCAGCGACACAGTTGCTCTGAGCGAAGACTGCGAGCGAATAATGATAAGCGATTCAGAAGTGTCTCTTAGCGTCTGAGACACATAGTACGTACAAAATCCAGAAGTGCAAATAACAGACTCCCAGTAGACCTGCTCAGTGACAGGTTTGTTCTCCTGCTCTTTCTCGGCAGGTTAAGCTGTGTGTTCTGGCTGCCACCATTTACTCTGCCACCTGCTGGGCTTTAACTGCAAATAAAGATGAGCTACTGGAAGACTGGCACTGAGAAATGGGCAAATAAGTACATCCGTCTTTCATCTGGCAAGCGATTACATCTGATTAACGATTTTAATATTACATCCTGGAACCTCGAATGCTGTCTACAGAGTCCTGTATGAAATGTAGCAATGGGTTTGTTCGCCTTCTTTTTATCAGCAGGTTAATGAGCATCTTATGGGTGCCGCCACTTACTCTGTCATCGACTGCGTTTTATTTGCAAATCTGGCTTTCAAATGTAGAGAAATGATTACGTCCTTCTTTACTCTGGTAAGTAATTACGTGTGGCTACATTTTTAACATCACATTCTGCTATATCCAATGCTGTCTACAGATTCCCTTATGAACTGCACTAATACCATTGTTCTCCTGTTGTTTTTCAGCAGATTTATGATTTTATTCTCGCTGCCACTATTTTTTCTGTCGACAACTGTGTTTTATTTGCAAAATGAAGATGCTCTGCCCGAAAGAACGCTTTTAAACACACAGAAATCAGTACGTCCTTCTTTCATTCGGTAAGTAATTACATCTGGTTAACATCTTTACTATTACGTTCTATATGTTAAAATGATCACCTCGGTTCCGAGACTTCCGGAAAATTAATAGAAGCAAATTTGTCCACAGAACTGACAGAAATAGCTTCATTAAGACATTAATGGTTGATTGCTAATAAAGTGGAAATAATATAAAATCGGAAAATTGAAACTACTGACTTATTTTAGTCTTTCATTATCATGAGAATGTATATTAATTCACTTGATGGCTGCCAGACACACAAATCCGTTTTGTTTTCATTTGATGTGGAAGCTGTAAACGAACAGAGACCGGCAATATCACGAAACATACACACGGGTCACGTGGAGAATGACCCCCCACTGTAACTCAGCTTGCTCTGCGCATGCGCGAATCTGGCATTATTAAAAAAAAATTCTGGGTAGCATCTGGCTGCTCGCTGCTGCTGCTGCTGCTCATACGGGAAACAGCCGCGCTTCAAGTGGCCAGGAGCGGGAGAAGGCACTGCTCATACGCGAATTCAGCTCTGCGCATGCGCACGAACGCGCTGGCAACTGCTCACAGGAACCTCGGGCTTCCCACGCAGTCGCCGCCGCGCGTGCGCAGTGGCGCCTGTTTCCTGGCGCTCCCTGGCAGCTGCTCAGACGGACGTAAGCAGCCGTAGCGAGACGAAAGGCCCCACAAAATTGTCGCCAGAAACAGAAAATAGTTTTTTCCGTTACAGATTGACACAGGCTTAACTTAATTTAATTTTTATCAGCGTATGACGCGGAATGTACAAAGTAGCTGTTTAGCGGAAGAGTGGAACTGTTTTCTGCCAACACTTCGATGGTGAATTCTGGTTGGGAAAGACGGTAGCTTTTTAGTTTCATTTTGTTAAGCTAAACACAAATCTACAAAGAAGATGGATATGCTTCCTGAAAGCGGAAGAAAAGCGTGACGCATTACAACTGTAACAACACTCATGTTGCCATTTTTCCAGATGTCGATGAGTCTATCACTACTTTGTGTGTGGGTGACGTTGACCTTTGCACAAGTCCTGCACTTTCCAGCCGATTGACACAGGTAACAATGAACACCTGACCCACCCACAGTGATAATGTGTATTACCCTGTATCCGCCTCTTAACGCCTCTCAATGAAAGCGTCCTTTTATCGCAAATTCAGGGACTGGTTTCATTGTTCACGGTAGAGTCACTGTGAACAGCGATCGTATTCTTTACCATCAAACGAAACGTACTAACACCGAAATCTGAATTATACAGTTTTAAGACCTTCTTCTCGCTACCTTCTTTATTGTCTTTCTAGACGTGATTTTCTGCGATGTTTTCGAAGCGGGTTGTCCAACTTGGTGAAGCACAAATTCTTTCGCTCCTTATATCGTTAGCAATATCGGAAACCATGTCCTGCAAGATGGTGTTTCTGTCACTGATTGACTTTTCTATTGCTTCATAGAAATAGGTCCAAAGTGTGTACATTAAACGTCGTGATTATTAACGACCGGATTTCACGTTATTCTGCATCTTCCTATTCATCGGATTGCTTTCCACCAGGGCTACCAGTATGTAAGCATTCCTTACCACACACTTCTCAGCACGTTCTTTCATCCCATACACCAACGCTTTCTGTACTTGCGGCATGGAAATTTTAACTCTTAAATTTATTTCGGAAACATTTGCTGGTCATCTACGTCACTATGGTTGGCCGTTTCTTTACGAGAGTAACTGCCTACGATTTCTTCACTTCGGAGAACCAGCAGTCGGTTTTATCGAGCATTTCAGTCCCAACGAACCACATGCTGCACTACTTAAACCCTCATCTGGGAGGTTAACAACAATTTTGTTCTTCACACAGTCCTTACAGGCGTTTGCCTTTGATGAGTGTTTCATTTTGATGCATTCAGTTGGCGTCTAGACTAAATCTCCGTAGCAAGCTGCGAAACATTCACGGCACTCCCTATGACCTGGGTGGCGAGACTGAATGCGAATAATTTTTTTAACACGAATTACGCTCATGAGGTGATGGTGCGGATTTATTCTCTGCTGGGCGTTGAGTAGCTGTGGCTATGGATAAATGACGAAACGTGTAAGCAGTGGGCGTGGGGCGAATTGTGTACGACGTGAGATCGACTTAACGGCACTACTTTGAGTTCTGGAGGACACGGTGTGTGTTTTGCCGTAACCTGTCACACCTCGCTACAGCCAGCAACTGGGTACAGGAGTGTGCTGTGTCACCTCTACACAGGGTGTTCAGTACCACGGCGACGGTGTGGAACATTGCGTGCGACGTGGTACGAAATGTGTAATGCAGTTCCTATCGCAATACTGGGTATAAATAGCAGAGGACGCGAAAGAACAAGACTAAAGCCGAGAGGCGCTCGCCATCCAGAGTAGCTTAACTTGGGTCGGCGGACGAGAATCGGTGTATTCAAAGAGGTACGGCCTTGTGGGCGTCTCTCCAGACATACAGAATTCACAACTGTCGGCCGAAACCGGGCAATATTTTATCCAAGGATGGCCTTCCTGCATTGTGTAGGATGCGGTACTGAAATTACGTGTGTAAGTGGTGGTGAAGTGTTGGTCTCTTTCTACTGTACGCTATTCCGTTCCACCCTCGATTGGATTCCGGAGATGACATTCCCATTAAACTGTATTCTCACGCTTTTTGGAAAATGCCCATAATGCAGAAATATCTCGTGTTGGCACTTAAATGAGAAATGGAAACGGGGTGTCCTATTTGCTGTGCCAATTTTGTAGAAGTCTGGGCCACAAATCTGAATGAAGTTGTGAATTTGGCAATTGCACTCAACTTCTGTAGTATCGGTACAACCATATTCGTTGTAGGTCTGTTGCCGACAGCACGGGTGTTGCTTCCTTTCACGGCAGTAGCAGGCTGTGTGTGTGTCGGGCGGTCTGGCTGTGTACTCGGCCTGCCGTGTGCTGGAGACAGCGTTAGATCAGGGGGACTTTGTACCGACATACGTCGCGTAATGGAAAAATGTCCGTATTTCACATACTTGTAACTGTGTAGTTTGTTATTTTTATGACATTGCGTATGGCTGAAGTTTGCAGCAGAAATTTTGTAATCCAACGTTTTGTCTCGTAAGTGAAACAACTGTTATCGAAATAGCGTTTAGTGTTTGTACACCGTATACGGCCATTAGGCAGATGTAACCTGCTGAGATACAACTGCGAAATTACTGGTAGAGCAGAAGAAAATATCTTTGTAATATCGTGACATTAACTGCCAGCCGGACGCTGGTGTCTGCGATCACGACTGAATTTTGAATTGTTGAGTAGAACTGGAGCTCGAACCGCCAAACAGTGTTGCAGATTTTATATGCTAAGTGATAATCCCGATTTAGTTTCGGCGTCCCCGTCGCGTGGCCAGTCTTTCTCTCTCTCTCCCTTTCTCTGCTCGCAGCGCCCCTACCGCCTGTTCCCGCCCCGCCCGCTGCTTCTGCGCATGCGCGGTCGGATTCGCTGCCCCCATTCCGCGTCACGCCCCCACCTACGACTTTCCCCGCGGCGTAAATGTCGCCCCCTGCAGCTACTTGTACGTGGATAAAAGTGCCGTAAGCATTTTTCCCTAAACTACCAGACCGAATGTTTACGCAGGTTTTCGTCACGTAGAGAGTAACGCAGCAAGTTACAGGTGTGAATCGCTTCCCACAAAGAACTCTTTCTTTGGCTCGAGTTCCATTGTTGACATTCGGATCTCTGTCATTTCTGTGCTGTTCTCTCGTGTTCTGGCGTGCGCCGACGCGCATTTGTATGGAAATCGGTGCCTTAAACTCATCGCTGTGATCCTACAGCGTACTGTACGATGCTCTTCAACTTCTGCCACTGACACCCACGCTGTTTGTGCTGCAGAGGAAATTTTGGTGCTGACTGCTCAGGTTGTCTGAGGCCTGTTTCTCGTCGCTCTTGCTAAGCAGAACGACCTTCCCACCTTTCTTTGTATTCCTGTTTACTGTCGTCTTCAGTGATGCTGTAACGGCCTTGTGATCGCCGATTCCCAGTTCTACCCTAACAGATTCGAAAAGTTCGAGTCTCTTTGTTACCGGCAGGTGTAAGATCTTGTCTTTACCAGTCGGTTCTCAGATTAATGGCTCGAGGTAGTTTTTGGGTAAAGCACTTGGATTAATTTATTATGATTTTCTGGCCCTACCACCAGTTTTAGCCACCCGAGTCTCCTTGTATACATGACAACATTAAGTTTCCACCTAAAACTATAACATGGCCAGCAAATTCACGCGAAATATTCTCCAGGTTCCCCTCAAACTGTTCCGCCATTGTTGCTGCTGAGTCTATTGAAGCGTCCGATCACCACGTTTGATCCAGCTTTAACACTTATCTTGATACAAATTATTTTACATTCGGGATCTCCACTGATCTCTCTAATGTAATCCTACTTCTCACTGCTTTAAGCACCAGCGGTCGACCTCTCTTTACGACCTACGTTTCGAACGGAATTTAGTATCTCGTTGCTACTGACTTCGCGTTTCACCCAGCTTTCCGTCCCTGCTACTGTGTGGACGTTGTTACTGCTTATAAGCGAGATTAGTTCTGAGAACTTTACGTAGACACTCCTGCTGTTAACTAATACCATGTTGAGACAGTGAGAACAATTCAAGGCCAAGTTCTCCAGATTATAGCGTGCTGCATGCGTGACGGCGCTGGATCGGTTGTAATAAACACGTCACGAGTTGAGTGGATTCTGGGAGCAATGGCCGCCCAACGTCGGTCTGTCGCCAAGGGACGAAAAACCAGACAGAGCTCTTAACAGACGAGTAGTCCAAAGATATTTCTCGCACCGTCCCTGAGGACTAACCTGGCACGGCCTTTTACTTACCGAATATTCTACAGTCCTCCGTTCCAAAATCATTCACACCTTCAAAGCATGTCAGTACAAACGGCAGAATTTCAGCTCCGTTCTCGATTGCTTCCTCAGTTACAGTAAGCCTAGCGTGAGAATGAACCTTGTGCACTACAGTTGTGAAGGAGCTTTTTGGAAGAGGAGGACAATGCAATTTCATAATCTCAATACAGTTCAACAGAACTGTACAAAAATTGAATTTTGATCGGAAGTATGTGAAGGATGCGCTCCGCACTTCTGCTAATCGTAATGGGAACTGATACTTTGAGCTAAAACTTATGAAAGCTGTTAACTCTTGTGGGCGTGAAGTTTTTCAGTCGATTTCAAACTTTTTGATGAGAGTACAACACATTCGCGACTGCAACAGGAAAAGGCTGAAACACCTGTGGTACTCAGAGTATCCTCCGCCACACACCAGAATGCATCTGTGAAGGTATCATATCATTTCAGACGTTTCAGATCGGTAAATTGTTTCAGAAAGGTGTTATTTGTCAATATTTAAGCAGTTTGACACAAACTCAGATGCGTTAAATTCTATGTTTATTTGCATTATAAATACAAAAGCAGTTCTGGTGCAGTCATTGTTTCCATGTCTAAAGATAAGGATTAACAGTATCCAGGGCCAACATTAGTTTTGTAGACAAGTAGCGTATATAAATTACATCGAAAACCGCCTGCGCTCTCGCAGGCGAATTGTTTCATGTACTGGCTAGCCTGGGTTTCGCATCGTGTAGCGTGTTCTTCACATACTTCTGTTCAAAATTTTATTTTTACACATTTCTGATGCTCTGCACTGAGATTTTCATATTTCGGTATCAAAATAAATTTCAATAATTTCTCAGACACCAGACAGACACTTTAAACGACGAGTTTAAATAAATACGAACACGTTTCAAAAGATATCACTTTAGTTTCATCGCCAGATGTATGCGGTGAATGCCGTTGTGTTTGGTGATGGGAAGAACGCAGACGGAGTTCTGGGCTGTTTCCCCTCTGCTGAAGCGTGCCGTACCGTTGCAGTGCGCCGTAATAACAGAGAACAACAGACGAAGGCCGTTAAAGGAGCGTTCCGAATTTTCGGCAGTCGCCGTTCTTCAGCGCGCTCTAGCGCCGTCACCGCTCGTCGTCACGAAATCAGACCTGATTGGTGCGTTTTGTAGTAGAGTTTGACTGCTGTAGTTTTGTTCAGGGTTTTCAACTCCGAGAAACGCATAGTCTTCGTGAAACGAACGAAAATCTGAGAAGAGAGTGAAAATTTTGAGGCTTTCTGGATCTCTCGTTGTGAAGCCAGTCTGCTACAAGGCAGCAACCACGAAATTATTATTTAGTAGGCCAAAACACGTAATTAAAAGATCTTCCGCAGTTTCGTTATGGGACAACAACCAGTTGACTGGGCTACATTGAGTTGCAGAGGTGAAAACAGACATACATACAACGTTGTATTTTAAGAATCTGCCAAAGGAAAGAGGTCTAAAACTAAACTTTGGAATATTTGTAGTTATTTAGCTCCATTACTTTGTAGATTTTTCCATTTTCTTCGATGGCGGTGCGCTCAACACCGATTATGTTTATTTTTCCACTTCAGCTCTAAGACATTTTTTGCACAATTGGATATCCGTTGCGTCATTTGAAATACATTACATTTTCGAAATTACGGTTGAACCTTTCTTCACCTGACTGTTCTGTAGTCTCCTAGGGACTGTCGCAACCTGTAAGAACTGTTCTATAACTGGAGATGCGAGAAAAACAAAGTATTTTTCCTAATATCAGCCTTTACTGTGCAGCTGTAAGTAAACATATACAGGGCTGATAATATTTCGTAATGATTTTCTCATGTACGGTCTGGGCCGTGCAGCACTGCATTCAGACTCAGTTCTGGAGACATATTGTGCTGGAACAGCTGGAGTCTGTCAGCCACAGACATATCAGTAAAAACACGAAATGTAGAAATTACCCCAAAACTAATAACATACCACAAGATATTTCAAATATGAAACGATGTAACAATCATGGTGCCAAGGTGGACAATGTGTTTTGCATTATAGCACAGCACTGTAGCTATCAACGCAGCGCGCGAAATCACAATAAATTCTCCAGTTCCTGCGTGGTGAGTCGTTTCAAGTATTTTACTCGTAGTGTGTAAGCGCGTCGCACCAGGGAGTGTGCTGACATGTGTGGTTGTGAGTAATTCACGGAAGGGTGTGTTGCTGTTGTGGATTAGTGAAGTATAGTTATACTTGGAACCTTCCTCTCATTTGTCAGTCGTTAACTTCAGTTCCTCTTTTTTGGTTTTTGACAGTTCTGTCATTATACTAATACTAAATAGGTTGCAGAAGAAACGAACCTTCCGTTCTCAGAGGTAGGCCAACATATTTAATTACCATTGCCCACTGTCAGATAGTGTAATTGTCGGGATATATCTGTGGAAGTACATCATTGCAGAGGTTCCAAATCGGTAGATGATCTGAGACAGGTGTTACCTTGTGAGTTTTGGAACAGTTTCAACACAAAGTTGGATGCGTAAAATTGTGTGTCCATTTGCTCTGTAATTACGATAAAACTGCTGGTTCAGTGATTTTTGCAAGGCTAAAGATAAAGATTAACAACATTCAGGGCCAACATTTCAACCTGAGTCATTTGTTTTGCAATCAAATAGCACTTGTAAGTTTCATTGAAAACACCATGCTCTCTCGCAGGCGAATTGTTTGACGTGGTGGCTCGACTGGATTTCGCGTCGTGTAGCGTGTGCTTCACATACTTCCGATCAGAATTTAATTTTAAAACAGTTCTGCTGCCCTGCTCTGAGATTAACCTATTTACATATCAAAATAAATTTCACCAGTTTCTCAGATACCAACCAGACATTTACATACACGAGTTTAAACAGGAACACGTTTCAGACTATTTGGCGTCCGGTTGTTGAGCGATATGAGCAGTGAATTCCGGCGTGTTTGACGATACGAGGAAAGGGGACGGAGTTCTGGGCTGTTTCCCCTCTGCTGTAGCGTGCTGTGCCGTTCCAGTGAGCCGCAGCAGCAGGCAGCACCAGCTGGAGGGCGTCAGGCGCGTCCCGAACTTTCGGCGAGATGCATAACATGGCTTTCTGTTACCTCCACAAAGAGCGTTTAATATCACGGCGGAGGCGTGTAAGATTGTGTCTGATGTGGCAGTCATAGTTGTACACAGAGCAACGAAACGTCAGTTTACATGTGCCACATGTGGGGAAGACGCGGCAAAAAGAAGCACTCGAGTTAACTGCGATACTTCCCCATGACGTTTCTCCTCTGTCTCCAGTACAACTGCTGTTTCTAAGAAACTCATTTAAAATGAAAGTGGCAGCTACGGACAGTTTTAAAAGAAAATATCGGCACGAGAGGGTCTGTGTGGGTAGGTGCCATGCATCCATTTGCCGAGAATTTGCCTGGATTACAATGGGCGGTTGAACTTGCTAATAACCTCGACTGCGAGAGCAACACATTGAACTAAGGAGCATTCAGAAGTATTTGAAATTATTGGCTGCAATAAAGATACGTAAAGTTGTACTTCAAACCGGAGAAACATGTTTCAAGTAGTATTAATAAGAGTCACGCTGAAGAATTAAATCAGCTGAGAAATGTTGGGATAATATTTACGCAGGAAGTTGCGAAGTAGCAGAAAATATTAGAATATCACCTGAAGTGAATGTAATGATTGATGACGGAGAGAAACGGCAAGGCAGAAGAAAACGCTTTGTTGATGAAGCAGCAGGGGACGATTTAAACCATAGCTCGAGGGACAGTTTTCAACTAAATGTTTGCCACGTTATTACACAGCTGTAGGGAACTTGACTGTACCGCGTGCAGCCACATGCAACACGGAGACATTCCGTTTCCCGTGGAACTACGTAAGCGAACACGATTCTGCGGTCCAAGAGCTTGTGGGAAACGACGAATCTTGCTACAGTGTAGACGTTAATAACGACGATCTCGGAGAAGAAATTTTACTGTTGAAAAGATTCGTGAAGGCAATGTTGTGTCTGCGCCTTGTCAGTACTCTTTGTGAGTGAAGTGTGAGTGACGGCCTCACGGACTGCTCTGCCGTTTGCCTGCTGGCGCCTCACAAGCAGAGGGGCGGCTGACAGTTGTGGCAGGAGTCACTGAGTGGCGGGGAGCGGCAAGCTGCGTCAGCTGCGGCCACAGGGAGTGAAGTGAGGTGACAGCAACTGAGTTGACAGCCGTACACTCTCCACTACACTTATTTACTCGATGTACGAGTCAAAGTAAGTGTAATTTTATTACCTGTAGCTCCACGACTTGCGTTACTGTCTCAGCTGTGCGGTGTGACCGATGAGTGTGGAGACTCGTGTGCGTCGTTGCGAAATTGCTTTCGTGTGCTGAAACTCTGGCCTCGGTGTTCTGTCTCGAATACAGCTAGAATTACTTTGCTCGTTGCAACCTTTTACCTCAAGTAGAGACAACAATATCAGATAGAGAGGATTTCCTTCACATTTTGTATGCGTGTGAAGTTCTGCTCTGTGTTTAGTTAAATGTGGACTGACTGTATGGTTCCAGATGATAGTCGCATTATGTAGTGTGAATACTGCTACTAATATCTCATTGTTATTAAACACAACAGGTACGGTAGAGTAGAATGTTTGCTGAATATGGAGAAGTAAATTGAGTCTGATATCAGGAGCGAAAATTCTGGTGATAGAACTGATATAGCGTTAATCTCGGTATGTTGCAAATTAGAATAGTCTGATGTAGCACCTTGCAGACTGGTGTGAAATACTTTTCAGCGATCAGGTATTATAGAGCAGTTGTGTTTGTTCACAATGAACTGATGACTTTTGCCAAGTTTAGTGTGGAAGTGAACTCCAGACATTTTTCTTGAGAGAAGGATTGTCCGTTGTTACCTGAATTATTTTGCTGTTATCTGGAGTTGTCTGGGTTTTGCTACAACGTTCCTTAGAGTATTTGTGTGCTGTTCGTTACTTGAGGAGGCCTGAAATTAGTGAGTCACAATAGGATTGAGTTTTTTGGATCTTTATTTAAAAAATTATGTATATTGCTCTCGTACAAACTCTTTCAGTTCATGTTTTTTTTGCACAGAGTTCGCTGGACTGGCTGCCTCATGACAGCATCTCCACCAGCCGCCTGTGGTTGCGCCACCTGGCGATGTCCAGCGCTGTCCGCCCATCACCAGTTGTGGCCCCCCTGTCGGCCCCCGCGTCGAGCAGCGCAGCCGCCACTTCAGTGTGGCCGTTGGCTGCCGCAAGATGCAGCGGCGTCCACCCGACGCCATCCCTGGTGTCCACCGCCGCCCCCGCCCCCACCAGCAGACTCGTAGCCTCGACGTCTCCCCTCCACGCTGCCCAGTGCAGGGCGGTCCACCCCGGCAGCCCGCCCCTCGCCCCCACGTCGGCCCCTGCGGCGATCAGAGCAAACGTTAAAACCTGCGAAGATCCCAGCGAGGATCCCCCCCACTCTACCTCCCTGCGACACTCACCCCGCACTCCAGCTCGCCCACGACGGGTCCTCACCCCACCCCCATTCCACGCTCACGAACGGGACCTCACCCCACCCCCTACAGTTCCCTCACAACGGAAGACCGGAAACAGTACCTGACTACCTGCATTTGCGGTTTGGAGCCCGGGTGGTGTTGCTGCTTTGTGCGTCGCTTTGTGAGTGCGGAGAGCGCGTGATATTTTCGTGTGTGTTAAAATCATTGTGAGTGCGGAGTGCGCGTGGTGTTCCTGCAGTAGCTGTTTTTCTTAGTGCGGAGTGCACGTGCTATATTGGCTTTGTGCGTCGCTTTGTAAGTGCGGAGAGCGCGTGATATTTTCGTGTGTCTTAAAATTATTGTGAGTGCGGATACGCGTAGTCTTGTTTTGTGCGTCTTTTTTTTCCTCATTGTGATTAGAGAATAGCGTTTGTGTTACTAAAATGAGTGCTTTTAAATGCGAAGTGTGTGGGCAAGTGTGTAATTACAGAAAGAATCTCAGTCAGCATGTTTGCAAAAACCGTCAACAAGAGCTGCCTGTTGCCACTACAACTACTGTAGCTTCTTATCAGTGCTATGTGTGTGACAAAATTTTTTCTCTTAAAAATAATTTGTATCGCCACCAAAGAAATATTCATGGTTTGCAGGAAGGGGGGTTGTTCTTCAAGTGTACATTGTGCCCATTTCAAAGTAGTTCAAAACAGGGTTGGATAGATCATTTACAAACTGCTCATCAAATTCAACTTAATTCCGAAGATCTGCAGTTCTCAAATGAAGACGAGTTTTTGCAGTGGAAAGAAGACACTGAACGCACGACACATTCAAAGTTTATTAAAACGCATGGGTCTACTAGTTCCACACATTATTATGGCTGCCATCGGTCAGGTAACTTTATCTCAAAGGGTAAAGGCACAAGACATCTTAAATTGACAGGCAGCAACAAAATGAATGGAAAGTGCCCTGCAGAGATGAAAGTAACTGTACACGAAGGTGGAACATATCAAGTACATTTTGTGTCGACCCACATTGGTCACAAACAAGATTTAACGCACCTGCCCCTGAGTCAAAAAGACCGGGAAACCATAGCAACAGATATTGCAATGGGACTTCCGTATGACAAAGTTCTAGATAACGTACGGACAAGTTTGCAGGATTCGGACTTGCAGAGAATCCATTTGACTACCAAGCAAGACTTATATAACATTGCAGCAAGCTATAACCTCTCCTCCAAGTCGGTCAGACATAAAAATGATGCAATCAGTGTCGAAGCTTGGGTAAAAGAAATGAACGAAAGTGAGAATCCGTCTGTGTTATTCTATAAACCACAAGACTCGACTAGTGAACATCAAGAACTGAGGAGTGAGGATTTTGTATTAGTGATAATGAACAGAGCACAACGCGAAATGTTATCAAAATATGGAGAAGACTGTATCTGTATTGATGGAACCCATGGGCTTAACGGGTATGATTTCGAAGTGACCACTCTCTTAGTACTGGATGATCTCAGGCAAGGATTCCCATGTGCATTTCTAATTTCGAACAGGAAGGACGCCGATGTTTTAAGTATATTTTTGCAGTACATAAAATCACAGGTTGGGCCAATTTCCCCGAATGTATTCATGTCTGATTTGGCAGAGTCATACAGTATTGCATGGAACAGGACAATGTGTGCTCCTAAGATGAGACTCTATTGTACCTGGCATGTGGACAGAGCATGGAAAACTAATATCAAGCGGAAAATTTCAGATCTGGATAAAAGAAATGAGGTGTATCGGCTCATTAAATCAGTGTCAATGCTGAGAAATGTAAGTATGTTTCAGGAATCACTGCAAAAAGCACTGCAGAAGCTCAGTAGTGACCCTGACACATCAGAATTTGCTTCATACTTCAAGACACACTATGAGGGAAATGTGGAGTGTTGGGCCTACTGTCACAGAATGTATGCCGGGCTCAATACCAACATGCATGTGGAGAGTATGCATAGGACGTTAAAGGAAATACATGGTAATGCAAGACAGATAAAATGACTGGACAAAGGCATATCTACTCTAATGTCCCTAGTTACAGCCAAGATGTTTGACTGGCTTATAGCAAATGTAAAAGGGAAGGTTACAAGCAAAGTTCAAGACATTCGTAATAAACACAAAACTAGTTTGTTAATGGACAAGATCCTCATCACTGAGGTAGATGGTGGTTGGTAAGTGCCATCCGCATCATCTTCAGAGGTCTACATTGTTAAAGATAACAGAGTCAACTGTGAGTGCAAATTAAAATGTAGTGATTGCAATGTGTGCATACATAGGTATTACTGTACATGTATGGATTACAGTATTAGATTCAATATGTGTAAGCACATTCACACTGTTTGCCGAGATGACAGTGTCGGTGAAAATCCCCTGCAAAGTCCAGAGGTGCTGGGTACTGATGTTGATGCCACCAGTGAGAGAGCAGCAATATTAGCTGAAGTAAGCACAAAATATGTTTCAGAAACACCAAAATCTTTGTTAGAAGGGAGACAGAAGCTTATTTCAGAGTTTTCCAATATTGTCAGTGGAATGACTGAGACTGAACTTCAGTTGGCCAAAAAAACTGTGCTATCCTTAAAGGCAAATGTAGGAGCTGTTCGAGCCCGAAACAGTAATTTCAAACAAACAGATAAGGGCCATAAAAGAAAGCTAATACCACAGAGGAGGCTGTTTTCTACCAAGAAGAAAACAGCACGTAATATTTCTCTGGCTGTTCCAAATGCTGAAGAAAGATGTGAAGTAGTAAATTCACTTCTGAATGAGGGTATGTATCAATTTTCAAGTTATTGAGTACATACATTTATGTGTTGAACCTTGGCAGAGTAAAATGTAATTCATGGTTAATATACGAATTTGTGTTCAGTACCTGTCAACTTTGTGTGAATTATAATTTGAAATTTATATGCAGAGTTCGACATGAATCATGATGTTCCTGCAGAGCATAGTTGTGCCGTGCCAGATGTACAGCACAGCAAAACGGGAAAAACTTGATGGGATCCATCATTCTCAATATGTGTGGTACTACTATAATGTCCTCACACCAAATAAACATATCACATTAAGTAAAATTTAGAATTTTGCTGTTCAGTAGCAATGCAGTGTGTTTGGAATCTGATGTAATAGTTACTTGCAGTACAGTATATGTATATACTATCTTTCAGTACCTATCAATTTTGCCTCAATTGTGATATGAAATTTATTTGCAGGGCTTGACACCAAAAATCACTTGCATGTTGTAGAACAACCACACAGTATGTTATGGCAGTCAGGTATTCATCATGGTGCATCAGGTGTGTGTAAAGTAAATCTAATGGAGATAACATATCTGAGTATGATAATAATCTGAATTCATATTAATGTATACTCATATCTTTAAATTCTATTTTACTGTGTCTGCATTATAATATAAAATTAATTTACAGGGCTGGACATGAACCAGTTTGTTGCTGTGCAGCATGGTTATGCCATACCAATTGTGCAGCACAGCACAACAGGTAACACTCAATCGGACCCATTATTCCGAATGTATCTCATACTGCTCTAATGTCCTCATATCAGCTAAGGGTATCAGATTAAGTAATATTCACAATGTTGTTGTTCAATAGCAATGTAGTGTGTTAGTATTCTGATTTAAAAGTTACTTGCAGTGGAATATATTCCACCTTTTAGACCTATCAATTTTGTCTGTATAATAACCCAAAAATTATTTGCAGGGCTTGACACCCACAATCAGGTCCATGTTGAACAACCACACACTATGCCATGGCAGCCTGGTGTTCATCATGGTGCATCAGGTGTGTGTAAAGTAAATCTAATGGAGATAACGATATTTGAGTATAATGAAATCTGAAGTTATATATGTATATTGATACTTTTATATTCTATTCTACTGTCTGCAATATAATATAAAATTAATTTACAGGGCTGGACATGAACCAGTTTGTTGCTGTGCAGCACGGTTATGCCATACCAAATGTGCAACACAGCACAACAGGTAACACATTAATGGAGCCATTATTCCCAATGTATCTCATGCTGCTCTAATGTCCTCATATCAACAAAAGATGTCAGATTAAGTAATATTTACAATGTTGCCATTCGGTAGCAATGTAGTGTGTTTGGATTCTGGATTTAAAAGTTACTTGCAGTGGAGTATAAGCCACCTTGTAGAACTATCAATTTTGTCTGAATAATAACACAAAAATTATTTGCAGGGCTTGATACCCACAATCTGGTCCATGTTGTGCAACAACCACACACTATGTAATGGCAGTAAGGTTATCATCATGGTGCATCAGGTGTGTGTAAAGTAAATCTAATGGAGATAACATTATTTGAGAATAATGAAGTTCTGATTTGATATCTGTATATTGATACTTTTGTATTCTGTTTTTCTGTCTGCAATATTATATAAAATTATTTTACAGTGCTGGACATGAACCACATTGTTGCTGTGCAGCATTGTTAGACCACATCAAATGTGCTGCACAGCACAGGTAACACCTGATTGAACCCATCATATCAAATGTCTGTGATACTGCTCCAATGACCTTATATTCTTTAACAATGATAAATTATATATAAGCAGCACATCAGGTATGTAACATTGTTTTTTTAATTAAGTAAGCCTATTTATTAAAGTAATAGTGTTTCATCTGACGACTGCCTGTCTAATATATGAAATGCAAACTTTCTACTTTACTCGGCTTAGGCCTATACAGTGTCTAAAGTGGTAGTTGTGGAGAAGACAGAGTAGTAGTTGTAATTATATTCTTTCTGAACAGTAGAACTTCAATGCAGTGTTTACTTGCAGTCTGGATTATGCCATGTCAAGGAGCAGTGAGGGAGGTCCCAAACATTTGGATCTTGACACCGATGTCAAGTCAGGCACCTTAGGATGCCACAAGAGCTGATGACGAGGACTGGGATACACTCAGCCTTATCTGGCCACCAGAAGGAGAGTGGAAAGAACCTTGGAATTCCATCACTTCAGAGGGTTGGTTGGTTGGTTTTTGGGGAAGAAGACCAGACAGCGTGGTCATCGGTCTCATCGGATTAGGGAAGGATGGGGAAGGAAGTCGGCCGTGCCCTTTCAGAGGAACCATCCCGGCATTTGCCTGGAGTGATTTAGGGAAATCACGGAAAACCTAAATCAGGATGGCCGGACGCGGGATTGAACCGTCGTCCTCCCGAATGCGAGTCCAGTGTCTTACCACTGCGCCACCCCGCTCGGTCACTTCAGAGGGGGCAATCTGGATCCATTCAGCTTCATCAAGCTTAGTGAATGGCCAGACAGGTATGTAATGGTATTGCAGTTAATAGGGCACAATATAAGGATGTTTTGATGCTGGTTTTTAGTCCAGTACATCATTATCCACCATGTAAATTGTTATCATTTGGGAGCAATGTGATATATCTGAATTCTGATTATATGCTTACTTGCAGTCCGGACTATGCCGTTATGCCATCTTGAGGACTAATGAAGGAAGTCCCAAACATTTCGAGCTTGGCACTGATGTTGAGTCAGCCCCTCAGGTTGCCTCAAGAGTGAAGGACCTTATATCCACAACATCTGGACTTCAGAAGGCCAGGGCTAGGATCCACTCAGCTTTGCCTGGCTGCCAGAAGGAAAGTGGAAAGGAACTTGAGCGGGCCACTGTGGCTGAGCGGATCTAGGCACTTCAGTCCGGAACCGCATGACTGCTACGGTCGCAGGTTCGAATCCTGCCTCGGGCATGGATATGTGTGATGTCCTTTGGTTGGTTAGTTCCAGGGGACTGGTGACCTCTGATGTTAAGTCCCATAGTGCTCAGAGCCATTTCAACCATTTTGAAAGGACCTTGGTATTCCATCCCTTCAGAGGTGGCGATCCGGTTCCTTTCAGCATCATCAGGCTTAGTGAATGGCAAATCAGGTATGTAATGGTATTGCAGTTAATAGGGCACAATATAAGAATGATTTGATACTGGTTTTCAGTCAAGTATATCATTAACCATTATGTAAATTGTTATTACTTGGGAGCAATGTGACATATCTGAATTCTGATTAAATGCTTACTTGCAGTCCAGACTATGCCATCTTGAGGACTAGAGGGAAGTCCCAAACATTTGGAGCTTGGCACTGATGTCGAGTCAGGCCCCATAGACTGTATCAAGAGTGGAGGACCTTATATCCCCAACGTCTGGACTTCAGGAGGTCAGGACTGGGATGCACTCTGCCTTACCTGGCTGCCAGAAGGAGAGTGGAAATGTCCATGAAATATCAGCACTTCAGACGTCAGGACTGTGATTCACTCAGCCTCATCAGGCCTAGTGAGAGGCAAGTCAGGTGTGTAATGGTATTTCAGTTAATCCGGCACAATATAAGTATTTTTTGATACTGGTTTTCAGCCCAGTGTAATATTAATTATTATTCACACTTTTGTTATTTGATAGCAATATGGCATGGCTGAATTCTAATTGAATATGTATTTACAGTCCAGAGTGTGATGCATTGAAAGCAGATGGGAAGGACCTGAGATGTCTCCACCATTTGGAGTTCAGGATAGCATTCCACACTGTCCTCTACAGCTGCGTCAGGATCAGATTTTAAAGGAACTGCAATATCTGATCCCAGAACTAAAGACCACTCAGCATCTTCAGGAAGACTCGACTATGTGGAGGTCATGCATCTATAATAAGTAGAATTAGGGACTGAAATGCTGTTGGCATGGCCGGGTCACTACAGTCGTGCATGAAGTAAGTAACAATAATTCATGTAGTAATACACCAGATAACACCGCTTTTATCAAATTCCTATAATTTCCTGTATAAAACACAAAAAGTCATGACAAGTAAACATTTGTTAAACTGATACATTCCACATAATTATAAAGTGTCATAATCATGATCTGTGAAACAAATATTAATTTAATATCTAATGCGATCTGATGAGAATTTTATTTGCAGGTCCAGTCATCAAGAACTGGATTTCTACAGCATCAACAACAGCCAGAGAAATACTACGTGCTCTTTTCTTCTTGGTAGAAAACAGACTCCTCTGAGGCATAGACTTTCTTTTATGACCCTTATCTGTTTGTCTGAAACAACCATTTTGGGGTCAAACAGCTTCTACATTTGCCTTTAAGGATAACGTAGATTTTTTGGCTAACTACAGTTCCATTATACATATATAAATTCAGAATTTCATTATAATCAAATAATGTTATCTCCATTGGATTTACTTTACACGCACATGACGCACCATGATGAACACCAGGCTGCCATGGCATAGTGTGTGGTTGTTCAACATGGACCTGATTGTGGGTGTCAAGCCCTGCAAATAATTTTTGGGTTATTATACAGACAAAATTGATAGGTCTAAAAGGTGGAATATATTCCACTGCAAGTAACTTTTAAATCAGAATACTAACACACTACATTGCTATTGAACAACAACATTGTGAATATTACTTAATCTGATACCCTTAGCTGATATGAGGACATTAGAGCAGTATGAGATACATTCGGAATAATGGGTCCGATTGAGTGTTACCTGTTGTGCTGTGCTGCACAATTGGTATGGCATAACCATGCTGCACAGCAACAAACTGGTTCATGTCCAGCCCTGTAAATTAATTTTATATTATAATGCAGACACAGTAAAATAGAATTTAAAGATATGAGTATACATTAATATGAATTCAGATTATTATCATACTCAGATATGTTATCTCCATTAGATTTACTTTACACACACCTGATGCACCATGATGAATACCTGACTGCCATAACATACTGTGTGGTTGTTCTACAACATGCAAGTGATTTTTGGTGTCAAGCCCTGCAAATAAATTTCATATCACAATTGAGGCAAAATTGATAGGTACTGAAAGATAGTATATACATATACTGTACTGCAAGTAACTATTACATCAGATTCCAAACACACTGCATTGCTACTGAACAGCAAAATTCTAAATTTTACTTAATGTGATATGTTTATTTGGTGTGAGGACATTATAGTAGTACCACACATATTGAGAATGATGGATCCCATCAAGTTTTTCCCGTTTTGCTGTGCTGTACATCTGGCACGGCACAACTATGCTCTGCAGGAACATCATGATTCATGTCGAACTCTGCATATAAATTTCAAATTATAATTCACACAAAGTTGACAGGTACTGAACACAAATTCGTATATTAACCATGAATTACATTTTACTCTGCCAAGGTTCAACACATAAATGTATGTACTCAATAACTTGAAAATTGATACATACCCTCATTCAGAAGTGAATTTACTACTTCACATCTTTCTTCAGCATTTGGAACAGCCAGAGAAATATTACGTGCTGTTTTCTTCTTGGTAGAAAACAGCCTCCTCTGTGGTATTAGCTTTCTTTTATGGCCCTTATCTGTTTGTTTGAAATTACTGTTTCGGGCTCGAACAGCTCCTACATTTGCCTTTAAGGATAGCACAGTTTTTTTGGCCAACTGAAGTTCAGTCTCAGTCATTCCACTGACAATATTGGAAAACTCTGAAATAAGCTTCTGTCTCCCTTCTAACAAAGATTTTGGTGTTTCTGAAACATATTTTGTGCTTACTTCAGCTAATATTGCTGCTCTCTCACTGGTGGCATCAACATCAGTACCCAGCACCTCTGGACTTTGCAGGGGATTTTCACCGACACTGTCATCTCGGCAAACAGTGTGAATGTGCTTACACATATTGAATCTAATACTGTAATCCATACATGTACAGTAATACCTATGTATGCACACATTGCAATCACTACATTTTAATTTGCACTCACAGTTGACTCTGTTATCTTTAACAATGTAGACCTCTGAAGATGATGCAGATGGCACTTACCAACCACCATCTACCTCAGTGATGAGGATCTTGTCCATTAACAAACTAGTTTTGTGTTTATTACGAATGTCTTGAACTTTGCTTGTAACCTTCCCTTTTACATTTGCTATAAGCCAGTCAAACATCTTGGCTGTAACTAGGGACATTAGAGTAGATATGCCTTTGTCCAGTCATTTTATCTGTCTTGCATTACCATGTATTTCCTTTAACGTCCTATGCATACTCTCCACATGCATGTTGGTATTGAGCCCGGCATACATTCTGTGACAGTAGGCCCAACACTCCACATTTCCCTCATAGTGTGTCTTGAAGTATGAAGCAAATTCTGATGTGTCAGGGTCACTACTGAGCTTCTGCAGTGCTTTTTGCAGTGATTCCTGAAACATACTTACATTTCTCAGCATTGACACTGATTTAATGAGCCGATACACCTCATTTCTTTTATCCAGATCTGAAATTTTCCGCTTGATATTAGTTTTCCATGCTCTGTCCGCATGCCAGGTACAATAGAGTCTCATCTTAGGAGCACACATTGTCCTGTTCCATGCAATACTGTATGACTCTGCCAAATCAGACATGAATACATTCGGGCAAATTGGTCCAACCTGTGATTTTATGTGCTGCAAAAATATACTTAAAACATCGGCGTCCTTCCTGTTCGAAATTAGAAATGCACATGGGAATCCTTGCCTGAGATCATCCAGTACTAAGAGAGTGGTCACTTCGAAATCATACCCGTTAATCCCATGGGTTCCATCAATACAGATACAGTCTTCTCCATATTTTGATAACATTTCGCGTTGTGCTCTGTTCATTATCACTAATACAAAATCCTCACTCCTCAGTTCTTGATGTTCACTAGTCGAGTCTTGTGGTTTATAGAATAACACAGACGGATTCTCACTTTCGTTCATTTCTTTTACCCAAGCTTCGACACTGATTGCATCATTTTTATGTCTGACCGACTTGGAGGAGAGGTTATAGCTTGCTGCAATGTTATATAAGTCTTGCTTGGTAGTCAAATGGATTCTCTGCAAGTCCGAATCCTGCAAACTTGTCCGTACGTTATCTAGAACTTTGTCATACGGAAGTCCCATTGCAATATCTGTTGCTATGGTTTCCTGGTCTTTTTGACTCAGGGGCAGGTGCGTTAAATCTTGTTTGTGACCAATGTGGGTCGACACAAAATGTACTTGGTATGTTCCACCTTCGTGTACAGTTACTTTCATCTCTGCAGGGCACTTTCCATTCATTTTGTTGCTGCCTGTCAATTTAAGATGTCTTGTGCCTTTACCCTTTGAGATAAAGTTACCTGACCGATGGCAGCCATAATAATGTGTGGAACTAGTAGACCCATGCGTTTTAATAAACTTTGAATGTGTCGTGCGTTCAGTGTCTTCTTTCCACTGCAAAAACTCGTCTTCATTTGAGAACTGCAGATCTTCGGAATTAAGTTGAATTTGATGAGCAGTTTGTAAATGATCTATCCAACCCTGTTTTGAACTACTTTGAAATGGGCACAATGTACACTTGAAGAACAACCCCCCTTCCTGCAAACCATGAATATTTCTTTGGTGGCGATACAAATTATTTTTAAGAGAAAAAATTTTGTCACACACATAGCACTGATAAGAAGCTACAGTAGTTGTAGTGGCAACAGGCAGCTCTTGTTGACGGTTTTTGCAAACATGCTGACTGAGATTCTTTCTGTAATTATAGACTTGCCCACACACTTCGCATTTAAAAGCACTCATTTGACTTACTACCTTTAATTGCTGGTTTAATTCAAGTACATGGAGCAAATATTGAAGACATGGGGGCTGGCCAGATTGGCCGAGCCGTTGTAGGTGCTTCAGTCTGGAACTGCGCGACAGCTATGGTAGCAGGTTCGAATCCTGCCTCGGGTATGGATGTGTGTGATGTCCTTAGGTTAGTTAGGTTTAAGTAGTTCTAGGGGACTGATGACCTCAGATGTTAAGTCCCATTATGCTCAGAGCCATTTGAACCATTTTTGAAGACATGGTTGTAAGTGCTACTCTGAGATGAACAGACGGGAATTTGTGTCTGTCTTTCTGACAATTTTAATACAAATGATGGATACATCATAATTGCGCAAGATTTCTTGTAGCATAATTCACACAATGTACGCGTCCTCTGAAACATTATGATGTAATATAACACAGCTGGAAATGTTATTAATTTTAGCTTTTTGAAATAGTTAGGTATTTCCCATATTACTGCAGAAGTTGTATTCTAATGCATGACGATTGGCATAAACATAAGAAAGTCCCAATTGGGCACTGCTGATAGATACTCGTGATTTTTTCCATGTGTCTACTACTGCATTTGTGACCTACACAAGCATGTTTTTATAGGTTTGAAAACAACATCAAAATTGCTTGAGGTAAAGGCAAATAGGTACTTTCAACTCTTAAGATTTATGTCTGTCATTTATAGTGCTGTAAGATTGATTGTTCACTGTCATCATGGTACAAGCAGTATTTCTCCTTAAGTGCCCAATGTAATTATGTTTTTTGTATGTATACTTGTAATCTGTTTCTGTAATACTTTATTATTCATGACACTTCTTTTTGTACTAATGTATCTGCAATTAAATGATTGGTTGTATATTGTCAGAGTACTCAGTAAACTTTTATTTTGTACAACGTACAATGTATGTATCATGTTGTAATTTCATTGTACTGTTGGTACTGTATGTATGGAATTATTTCATAATGTTCTAAATTGTACAACTTTTGAATGTTAATGTGGTGTACTATCCTAAGAAACAATTGAAATTGTGGCATGTAGTGTAACACAGATTGTGTTTTCAAATATAGTTATCTGAATAATCAAATATAGTTTGCTACACCATTTGTATGACCAGTGAGAGAATTTAACCATCTATGATTGAGACTGTAGTTTGCAAAGTGCTGTAGTTTGCAAAGTGAAAGGAATTCATTTGTGACCTTTGAGATTTTTTTTAATGATTAACTGTTGATATTACTACACTCCAAAAGATAATGGTATCCTCTTGGAACATCGGATATTGAGTCCCAGGCTAAATGCACCTTGTTCCCCACATTTGGTTTACTCTGTTGTGTTAGTAATTTATAGAAAGTTAATGATTCAATAAAATTATATCACTGAAGAATTTTCATTTTCATTATTGCACTGCCTGTCCTACATAATTAAATACCATTCTCTGTGCTGCAGTGTCAAGAAAGTAGTCATCCTAAATACGTTATGTAACATGAATGTACTGAATGCATAAACAAATTGAGCCTCTGAAGCAAATCTCATAGGTGGTTCACGATTTTATCCCCAGCACCTCCCTGCATATCTTTCTACATTTAACAGAAAATCAGCCCCTAGGCTGAGAGTAAGAATTCTTCTCTATCATTTCAGTCAACAAAGGTCTGCCTGGAAGGTCTTGGAGAGAGCCACTGGTTTGTTTGGAAAGATATGGAAAGAGGTAGTAGATTATCAAAGTTTGATGACTGGCTCAATTGGCAAGAGAGCTACTCTACAAAAACCAGTGTGGTATCTGGATTCAGATTCAGGCTGGTTCACAAATTTCATGTTTCATTAATGTTTCAAAAACAGTACACTCCACTGCACTGTAAAAGATATCATTTTTGCAGTGTATACATCAAAAATGGTTCTAATTGTTACATCACTTCCCATGAAGCTAGGTTATTTTTCATGTCTAATAGTGGAAAAACTGGGATGTGACAAACAAATTAAGTCACCATTAATCTCATTATCTTGCAGTTCCTTGGAAAATATTTCTGACCAGTTTCCTGTTTTTTTTTTTTTTTTTATGAAATGCAAGTGCTGCCACCATGCGCCACAGTACTGATGCTTGCTTGAGTTGAGAACTGGTAACACCTAATATCATGACAATACACATGATGTATTGAACAATTAGTCAGGATATTTTAATAACACGGGACATTGAGCCAGAATGGAGTCTGGTCCCTTTTTTCTCGCCAGGGTATATCACCCGTGCAAGAATCTTTTCCATGTTCTGTGTGTTTACACATAATCCCTGGGGTTCTCGTTATGCATCCAATAGCCAAGATGGTGACTGCATAAAGATGCAATTAATGAAACTTGTACTTCTGTGCAGAACACTTTTAAAATAAAAATATTAGGTCTCACACTATAGATAATTGATAATATTTGAAGTCTTGTGGTGATATACAAAACTTTTCAGAGGATAATAGAATAGCTACATTTTCAGTTGTGATCAGTAACTTAATACCAAGAACGATCTCAAGAAAGAGATGTAAGCTAACTGCTGAGAAATTAACTGTCAAGAGTCATGAAATATACTGGATCTAGTGTTATAATGAGACTGATGAATTCTTTTCATGGGAGGAAATTTGCATTACTGTGATAAATGTCAATTTCACAGCAAATTCAATTATATAATCACTTTAATTACCTCCAGAATTTCTATGTCTACCTAATCTTATTATTATCTGAGGTATGTTGGTAGTTGTCTTTGTAGGATTTTGTTCTGAAATGATGTTTGGTGAAATGTAGGATGCATAACACTTAAACAAGTATACTGCAGCTAAATATATTATGAACTGATATAAATAACATTCTGATTTACAGTGTTATGCATTGTTATGTTTTCAGTGTGTGTTGTATCTGATGTACAACTATATTATGAGTAGTAATATAAGTCAGAAATGGAATCAGACATTTTAACTTTAGAGCGAGGGTTTTCAAAATAATACTCAATAAAAAATAATTATGTATAAAGGAAACTTACGTTAAAGTGACATGTTCCACATCATTACGAAATATCGTATTCATAATCTATGGAACAAGTATTTATGTATGTATGTATAATAGAGATGGTACAATAATACTATTATACAAAATAAAACAGCAATATGTAATACTTATGTATGGTTAGTTTTCACCCACCCCAATATGTGGTTGGGGGATTTGGATTTTTAAAAAAAGTTCAGAGAAACAAAATTTAAACAACAACATTGAGTCATTAGATAAACTCTTGTGAAGAAGGGGAAAATAATTAAAAACATAACACAATAATTTTGCTGCTTAGTAAATGTGGAACATATTTGGCCAACCACAGCCACCCTCTGGACACACTAAAATCTCCCATGAAAAAAAACGACAGAGGGTCTTTAAGACAAACTTAATGAGATAATCAGACACAAACAAGAGTAGTGTCACTGATTAATCACCAGACTGATGTGAATTATACATCATCTTTAGAAAAACAATTCTGTTAATCATTTTCAAGTAACAATCAAAATTTAGTAACAAATATTTGCAAAAGTTGACTTGTTGAAGGAACTCAAAAATTCTACTTAATCTCTAATTATTTTCCTTCAAGTCAGCAGACGTTTCTTTGCTAATCAAAGTTCGTGAGGATGAATGTGTGAGTAGCTTGGTGGAACATGGAAGTAATGAAATGCTTTCATAATGCTTAAAGACAGCCAACTGGTTGGCTACTGCCCAGTTAGCCATTTTGGGCACTCCCTCTGTCAGGTCTACTTTATCTGGTGCGTGGGTTCAGATGGGGAAGAAGTAACATATACAAAGGTTGACAGCCACGTCCCAATGTACAGTTTCTGTCAAGATGAACAAGCAGGGTGAGAATAGATCTATGGTAGTAGGTGACCGTGTAGCAGTGCTGAAGCAGGTAGCATGCATTGCATAGCATAGAATGATATCTTCAGTCTGTGTGAGATCCTCAGTTTCTCAAACCCTCAACCAGGTGCCACTCCCCTCATATTACACTGTATGCAGGAGAATTATCAGTGAAAACTGAGCAATAACCTCTTAGAGGGTCTCACTGTCAAGGATCATGTGGTGGAAGACATAGACATTAAATAGGCATGTACCATCACAGCAACTGCCTGTGCTGATGTGATTAAGGGTGCTGTAAAGGCTGATATATGTCATTGACAAAAACAGCCAGCCCGCATTTTGCTCTGTCATTGGTACTGTCTTCTCTTCAGTGGAGGCTATTGTCTACCAACACAGGAGTGTCAATAGGTTCAAAAATGTTCCTTGCAAACAGAGACACAATTGTCTTTCCAGCACTATGAGCATCATTTCCTGTATGTGAATTCTGTAACCCATTACATGGGTGCAATTTTATCTACTTTGCTTCTTCTACCCTTCTATTGTGACAGTGGGGCCACACAGGATTAGCCAAGAGGTCTAAGGCACTGTAGTCATGGACTGCGTGGCTGATCCCAGTGGAGGTTCGAGTTCTCCCTCGGGCATGAGTGTGTGTGTTTGTCCTTAGGATAATTTAGGTTAAGTGGTGTGTAAGCTTAGGGACTGATGACCTTAGCAGTTGAGTCCCATAAGATTTCACACGATAAATAATCACTCAGCACTTGCTACAAATACTTTTATTCTTGTAGCATATACACAATGGATGTAGCATAGAATAAAAGTATTTGTAGCAAGTGCTGAGTGATTATTTATCATCATAATTACCAGCTCCTCACTGCCTGCAACATCAACAGAAACATATGCACGAGCCAACTCTCCAAAAACAATCAAAATCCTTCACCTTCAGGTGATCTTGTCATAAGGAAATAAGAGTAGTGGTCATGGCAACTGGAAGATTATGGAAGAAAATGTTTCAGTGTCAAACTCTAGTGGTAGGCTTGCTACCCAAAAGCCAAATGCTCCCCAACCCACACAACACTGATGCTTCCACATTCGCGTCTGTAAATCCTGCTTTTCCTACCCCACAGATCAGTTGCCCACTGTCAAAAAAAAAAAAAAGGGTTCAAATGTGTGTGAAATCTTATGGGACTCAACTGCTAAGGTCAGTTCTCTTCTCTTTAGAGAATTGATCTGGCAAAGAGACAGTTCTTCTTGCTGCCGTATAGGGCAGCAATATTATTGGGGGTTAGAACCAGCGGTTTGACATCCCCACACTGTTTTCACCACTGTAACAGCATAGGCCAGAGATGCTGGGATTTGGTGACCTACAATTAATCTGAGAGTCCACTGAATGTGATTCCTTTCATTATTTTTACTTATTACAATCTTTCTCTGCTTGGAAAATAGGGTAATCACTTCTCAAATCTGAGAGGTATCTGAAGTAGTCAATGTGCACCAATGAGGTACATGCTGCCTGCTTCATGTGTGCCTCAACATATTTACTGTAAGATGTCTTACCCTTGCAAGTCATTACCATAAGACCCAACTAGTGAAATTTAAAACATCACATGATGCTGATGATGAATGCCCTAACCACTGCACACATTAATACCTGTGTTTACATACTGTGGTAAGTAGGAATGCCAAATCATAATAAATGTAACAGTTTTTCCAGGTCTTTATTGTTCCTACTAGTGACTTGTACTGCATCCATGATCCATTGATAAGCTGCTTCATATTTTAAAATCATGTCCATGAGGTCTCTACATATTACCCTATCTACTATTTGGAGCATAGAAGCAAGCCTCACTGTTCCCTTTTCTATAAGTAGTATGCCATTAAACAGGCCCGTTATTAAAGTATATTGTCAAAATTCAAACAACAGAAACTCCAGGGAAGGATATCAACAGTGTAGGAAAAGACACATTGCTGCTTACCATAAAGTTTATATGTTAAGTTAGAGACAGACACAATTAAAACACACTTAAACACAAGCTTTCGGCCACAGCCTTCATCAGATAAAGAGAAACACATCATTCATTCACACAAGCAAGCACATCTCACGCACACATGACCGCCACCTACAGCAGCTCAGCCAAAATGGGGGAGTTGGGGAAACCTTCTCAGAAGATCCCTCCCTTCTCTCATCATCAAAACCATATCCCTAGATACTGGAGCCCTGACAGTTTTATCATAGCTTTCAAATAATTATTTAAGAACTCTGAACCATTATAACTGTTTTTCATGGAACTGAGGTATTTAATGGCTCACGAGGACTTTTTAATATCTGCCGTTATCCACTTGTTTTGTGAGACATTGATATGATGTAGGTACCTCTGGAAATGTCTTTTCAAAATTCAATTTAAAAATGCTGAGTATTTAGAGATTTTCACATTTTCATCAGTTTCTCCATATAATTCATCTCAACTTTAGTTTGCTTGTTATTTTGAAATATCTTCTATTTTTATTTCTGATAGATGTCTTTCACAAACTTGCAGTTTCGGGGATTTTCTGATGCCAGATTTTACTGTTGTTATTTGCCAGAAATGGTCTGACAGCCAAAGATATTTTTCAGCTACATCACACTTTTCCCTGTCCATGTTTTTATTACACCATTGACCAACAGGGACATGCGAAAACTCTGAAGAATATTGATGAGGGTTTTGTTTTCATATTTGTGTTTATGTCTCCACAGAGAGGTTTGTTTACTTTAGTGTCTGAGGCTTTTAGAACTTCTGTTAATTTATTGGAAAAAGTTCCCACACTACTACTAGGAATTTGATACACACACAATATGATTAATTTTCTGGTTGTATCAAGCCCTGTTAATTCAGTAGCTGATATTTCAAAGTGTTTGTCTTCACTTATTATAGTAAGGACACACCTTGATTTGAGCCACATTTCCTTTCTTGTATAAATTCACAATCCTCAACCCTTCCGAAGTAGCCCTGCGGTAAGGGTCTGTCTTTACATACAATGCTAATAATACATGTTTGATTTCTGTGTCTTTACACCAGTGCTCAGTGACAGAAACTACTGTGCAGTACAATGACTGGATTTCACCTTCAGACTTGTATTTTATGTTTTATTGATTGTATGATTTGATGAAAAGTTGTTAAGTCTCTGGAATGCCCCATGATACTTCTTCCGATGGGTTCTTGTTTTCTTATGACATGTAAAAATATCCATATTGTAATCTATTGTATCAGATTTTTTTATCTGCTGCAGATACTCTTAAGTTGGGGAAATCTGTTATCTGGATTTATTATAAAAAGGATCTGATTCTCCTGTGTATGACAGCAAATATTTCATCATGCTTGGCCCGAGGTACACCCCATATACTATGGTGAATCTACTGTACCAATCTTCTCTTCCTCTTCCTGCTTAGGACTAGGCCATGTCTAGTGAGACACCATGATGGTATTGACTGGCATGACAGCACCATGTGTGAACCTGGCTGCCATCACTGGCTTCTGTAACCCCACATTAATCTGCCTCAAAGTTCCATAAAGGTGTGGCTGATCATGACACTGGGACAACTCATCAAAGTGTGCATTTGTGACATGTGTCAGGGAAACTGTCTTCTCCAGGTCAACACCTATGTCTCATGCCCCATTCCTGTCCAAACTGTTTCCGACCCCTACCCACAATCACCACATGGTCATCTTTTGTGAAATCAGTAACTAAAGACCTTAAGTCCTCCATCATTTGACAAAGCCCTGAATTTACTTTGAATATACTCGTGACCTTGTATGCTACCCTAATTTTTCTGTAACTGAGGCCTACATCTTGCCCATGACTACTATCTAGCAGCACCACATTTTTTCTTCCCAACTCGTTGTATACTCCTAGGTTTCCTGACATTGTTTGAAATGCATTGTACATTTCATGTTGCTAGTCCTACCCAAGGCTCTGCTCCACTGAACTCTAGCAGAAGTAAATACCTGTTTTTTGCGTTTTTTCTTCCTGCCCACTGCCAGTTCTTAACCACTGTCCTCCCCTTTATCTCTCTTGATCCTGATCAATTCCTACTTGCTTCCTTTTCTGTTCTTCAAACAAAATGTTCCTACTGCATACTCTGCATTTCCAGGAGTTTTCCCAGTGTTCTCCCCACAGCATCTCCTCCCCCCCCCCCCCTTCCACCTTAGTGAGAATATTTTCTACAAGACTGGCAACAAATCACCCTACTCGCTATTCTATAACAGCTCCTGCATCTCTCACTCATGATTGAATTCCACAGAAGAATTAGTTCAAATTTGTCAAGGACGTGAGATCGGCTGTAAGTACACACACACACACACACACACACACACGCGATGATAAATTGTTTTGTGTTGTTGCCGCTGTTTACGTTCTGTTTTAGAGGTACAGCGGCAGAAGAATTAATTACTAATTGCTTTGGTTTTGGAGAATCACGTTATAAAGAATGTTTGGATATGTTTTTAAACGTTAGCAACTCAGAAATTGTATGCCTACATCACGTCTGTCTAACCAGTAACAAATACGAACTGTGTTGATAAAAATGAATTAAAACGTTTAATTACTCTTTTCTGGTAAGAACAGACAGAATAGACACTACTGGAACTAACTGCTGCCTTGTTTTAACGAAATTTAAATTATTAAGAAAACTTAAGCAGATATTTTAATGTTTATGTAACACAATATTTCGGCCTACGTCGCGAGTATTGGGATTTCTATTAAACGAATTGCTTTTAAGAAAAAGTATTACTGAAAACGCTAAATATTTATTTCGTAACAAGAACGGACACTACAGCAAGTATACAAAATAAGAGCCCCTACTTCTTAAGGCACTCCTGCACCCACACAACATTTAAGTCACTACAGATAAACTGAAAGTAGATCAATAAATAGTACGTAATTTTTAAGTGAATTAGTCGTTCCATTGAAGTATTTGGTAATTATAACAATAATTCATAGGTTGCAATATACCTACTTCTAACTTTACATACAGACGCAAATACTATATTAATGAAATACCTCATGTGTCATGTATGGAAAATACGACTGTCTTCATAACGTTTTTGTTATCAGTATGATTTTTATATTCTTCACTTCTTTAGGTCTAATGAGTCAAGCTACATTTTATAAACATAAAAATATTGAGTCAAGTGAGGACATTGTAAACAAGTAGACCTGTCTATTCTTATTAGATTATCGCTTCCATTCCGTAGCAGAATATTTTGGATGTTTGAGATACAGGGACTAGAAACAAGATAGTGAAGCTAATGAAAATAGTGCAAGCTGTTTGGTGGATAAAGCCTACATTTATGTCTCTACTGACATAATACAGTATTTTTACTGTGCTGTTTTGGTTTGTGTTTGTTCTGTGTCTTATAATCTGGAAAGATTTTTTTGGATGAATAAAAGAAATAAACTCTGTTGCCATCCGCGACATCGTAAGCTTTTATTACCGACATACGTAACATTTCCAATCACATTATTTGCGAAGTGTAGTTTTCCCGAAAAATCACGTTATATTAAGCGATTAATTTGATGCTAATTGGCTCACATTATAATTAACAGACAGCACGTTTGTATTTCGCTTTCATTTATTATTTTAAATCATTTGTGATTTTTTGTTCCGCTTGTTGTAAATACCATTAGGTACCGGAAATCCATTTTAAGTTATAGACACTTCTACTTCGTCAATAACATACAGTTATAATCTGTAAACGTTTACATTAATACCTGAAACTTAAAGTCTTTGCATTATACGTTGGAAATTGTTCATTTTCTAGTTCTCGTTCTAGGAGTAACATATCTGCGACGATGTGTATCGTTTTGCTCCGGTTGGGCGGAGCATCTTGCTGATCAGGGGTGGAGCTTAAGTGGGGTGGGCGGGGACTGTGTCGGGATCTTCGCAGGCTTTAAGCTCATGTGGCGATCAGCGCCCTCAGCTCCCCCACTGCCCCCTGCTCAACCGCCAGGACCAGCCTCCTGCCCCTCTCCTCGGCAGAGAGGCTCCTGCACAAAACACACAAACTGCCACTCTCTGCTACAAACACACAACACACAGAACGAGCAAAACAGCCACACGAGGAAACAACTGTTGCGAATACAAATCTGTCCTGAAACAAACCTACCGTATTCCCCCTCCCACAGTACAAAACAGTGCGCAATTGTGTGTATGTATTAAATTACAGTACATCTGTTCTACCCCCCTCATAAGAAAATCTTCATTCATCGTCCATTACAAATAGCATTATACAACCTATGAAAGAATTTCATTACCACGTTTTGTCACACTCATTCCTGCAAGTCACTTCCTTCGCTCTCGGCACGCAACACCTAACCAGTCGCTCACCTCCACTACAGAACACGCTTCTTGCAGCTAATACTGGTCTCTGTCTGCAGCTTCACTGCCACACGTCACACACAAGAAGAGTCCCATCTCCTGGTTTTCAAACAGACACTTTCCTGCTATGCAGGCAAAAAAATTTCACTGCAGTTACCGGCAGTTTTCTTCATTCAGCCTCACGAAACACAAACTTTCTGACACATAGACAACAATTTATTCAAAACATGTGAGAGATAAACACCAACTCGGCAACACCACCCCCATAAAAAACTGTGTGTGTGTGTGTGTGTGTGTGTGTGTGTGTGTGTGTGTGACATTTTATGGCCTCATAGCATACGCACATGTATTTAACAAGTACTGCCATGCTCAAAATCATCTGAACGATCTCAGTTGTCGTCCATCTTGATGTTTTTGCGGCGTAAGGACTGTTCCATAAAGTTTCTGGCGTGCAGCCGCATAAATTCAGTGGTTCGGTCCTCGGGTTTAAAAGGACGGACCAAGTGCGCCAGCGTCAGTCACCACAGCTCACTCTGCAGATGGCGGGACGGTGTTCGGCCGAAATATTAGGAGAAGAGGCTGAATTTATGCGGCTGCACGCCAGAAACTTTACGGAACGATCTGAATTGTGCTTCGCCTGATTTGTAATCAGTCCTCATAAGATTGTTCCTCTGCTCTGTTTTCGGTACAGTCTTTGGCTGTACAAAATGTTCACTGCATGAGGCCACAAGAGACAACTGCCCTGTGCGACCATCAGTTTACATGCAAATTAATAATTCCATAATGCAAATACGAGAAAACGTGTTATTCGAGATTACACAACCATTACGCTTGCATATTCAAATTTATTGTAGTAAATGAAACCTCAGAAAGCAGCATCCTCCTTTAAATGACACGACGAAAGTTTTCTTACTTCGCTACAATCCGGGAATGCAATCTAACAAGTAAAGAAGAAATATCTCAAGTATGGTTTCAGTCACAAGTAACAAAGAGTGTGCAAGTTGAAACTTGAAATGATCTGCCATAAAGTTTTGTGTTTCTCGGAGATTCGAACGCAGCACTTAATAGGATGGTTAACTAAGCACAATGAAACGCCAGAAGTCGTCATTTTTAACCAGCAATGAGATGACAAACTGAAACCAGGAGACGAAAGTGTTTTGCGTTATGCGCACTCAAACCCAGTACCTATCGACACTGACTTCTAGTCATGCGTAGACGTTCTACACTGATTTACTTCATTAGCAGCGAAATGTGCGCATTTCTGTATTGTAAATAAAATTATGAAACTTTTCTGCTGACTAGCAATCGAACCCTGGACACACAGTTGTTGACTACATGCAAAGATACCTCGACTGTACTATTCTCTTTCACCAGTAGCTAGGAGTGGCATGTTTGAAACTGACACGACAGGACGAAAAGCTGCCCGTCTGACTTGGGACTCGAAACCAGTACCACCATTATTGTCAACAAAGCCCAGAGAATCGGTAAAATCATAATAATATCTCACATGTATTTTGCTGTGCTCATGTTGCAACTTAAAGTGACATGCCAGGATTCGAACCCAGGGATGTCTCTTGTGAATGTCTTTATGACTTTGCAGACAAGTGGAGACAATGAAGCAGTGGAAATGCATAATCTGAAAGTGATCAAACGTGACGAAAAGGGAGATCTGAGTTCGAATGCCAGTCCAGAGGCAATATCTTTCACATCTCAGGCTCGAATACAGTAAGAGTCAAGTGCGCTGCGGCCTTGTACGGCGATTGGCTCATTGATTTAAAAAGATATCGCTTAAGAAAGGTGACTGGTGACAGAGTTTCGACCTGGCGTGACTTCCGCCTCTGTCAGGGCCCAACCTGTAGCGACTCTCCTCCAGGCTACCAGAGGTGGGAGAGATGCTGCTTATGCTTGGTAAAAATGATTGCCGGATGTGAGAAACGAACCTTCAGCATATGTAGCAAGAATCATGTCAACTTTTTCGTAACTAATTAAAATTCATGCGATTTGCGGTATTCGAATCCAGTACACGCAGACTAGAAACTCGCGCCCTTAACCCCTTTTCTTTCATTTAATTTTTTAACCATTCCGAGGTCTGGCCACGACGCCTTCCCCATACCTGTCAGCGAGTCGCTGCGCTATTTTCGCGCATTATTTTTTATTTTTTTTATTTCTAATTTTTTTTATTTTTAGCACTTCATCTGAAAGACCATGTTTGCACACAAACTAACTCAGCTGAGAGCGACGCCTTCCAAGTTCCGTGTTCACGATGGTCTGCTTTCCGATTTATTTCTCAACATCTTGTAACTCGCCCAATGCCTCGGTTGCCGAGGCTCGTTTGGAAAGCTGGTCTTCTGCCACCCCTGAGTACTGCACGCGCTGGAAGCTCCGTGCTGCGATTCCTGATACAGCGGGTGACGATGAATGTAACGCAGAATAGCAGAAATCAGCGCAGTCGCTTCTCGTTAAAAGGAGTTTTAACATACGGAACGAAGTGAAATAGCCGGCCGCGGTGGTCTAGCGGTTCAGGCGCTCAGTCCGGAACCGCGGGACTGGTACGGTCGCAGGTTCGAATCCTGCCTTGGGCATGGATGTGTGTGATGTCCTTAGGTTAGTTAGGTTTAAGTAGTTCTAAGTTCTAGGGGACTGATGACCACAGATGTTAAGTCCCATAGTGCTCAGAGCCATTTGAACCATTTTTGAAGTGAAATAAAGTGTACTAAAAAGTACCACGTGTTCTGTCGTGAGGACCAGCTTTTCCTCCGAGATTCCTTCAACACAAAATAGAGTGCTTCTGACCTATGTATTTCAAATTAGATTTATGTTTCCTTAAAAATAAATAAGTCAGTAAGAAACACCGTTTAACACAAAAGAGCTTAAGGACGATTCATTATGATGTTCTTGCGTTTACGTCTTTTTCTGTTCACTTTGCACGCTGTTCCACGTAACTGTATGCACTGAAACATGTTGCGAAGTTCCACTCGCAGTTTCCCGCCTCAGCGACGCACGCGCCGCCCCGTGGCCCGCTTGTGGCCGGCGTGCGTGCGGCGACCCACCCAGCGCCCGCCCGTCTCGCTTCCCTCTGCTGGCAGGTGGTACGTTGTCTGTCCTCTTAGCCAGTTTACAGCATTCCTTTATTCACGCGGCACGTCGCTACGATTCAAGAAAATTGTAAGGCAAGGTATTGGGAGTAGAGTTCGTGTTATTGTGGCTAACAATTGTCCGATAACTCACCAGATGTCCTTCACTTGAGCGCGTACGAACCTCGCCTGCTGTCAGGTCGTAATTCTCTCACGTGCTGCCGACCACCCAGGTGGACTGCCTCAAGTTTCGCTTTGGTTGCTACTTTCCTGTTTACTGCCCTCTACCGAGTAGTTTTCACACTTGTTGGTAGGTGAGGGGTGCCGATGTTTGTCCAAATGGCCCTCCAGCCGTAGTGCGGCTACTTTTGTACAGTCACGTTTCCGCTTTTGCTTCTCATTAATTCCACGTACATGTCCTTGACTTTTACCATATTCGACGGCCAACTCTGGTTTGAGTATAACTGAGTTGGAATCAAAATTGTTCAAAATGATAAAAGCCATTGGCGACGTGCCGTACATCTGTGGGTGGATCCCAGACAGTGGGAGTAATTTCGTCTGGTAAGTGCGGCGTGAGGGCCGCGTGTGTCTTCTTCCGCATGTCGTGTGTGGAACACACGAATATAGTTTGTGACTTTCTCCCAAAGTCGGTGAGGTTTCATCCCCCCCGTTTCCGCCTGAGATGGTAAACGTGTCAAACTTTATCTTAAAAATATTACCACGAGTTAGAAAATGACTCGTAGCTGACAGAAATCTTGCTGCTGTTTCACGTGGTATGGGTAAAATTGTGCTGTAGAGATGCAGCTCATTCACCAGGAGTGATTCGCTTTTTTAGCACAACGAATTGACGCATGGTGCAGGGAATGGCAATTTAACCTCAATGTAGACAAGTGTAATGTGCTGCGAATACATAGAAAGAAAGATCCTTTATCATTTAGCTACAATACAGCAGGTCAGCAACTGGAAGCAGTTAATTCCATAAATTATCTGGGAGTACGCATTAGGAGTGATTTAAAATGGAATGACCATATGAAATTAATCGCCGGTAAAGCAGATGCCAGACTGAGATTCATTGGACGAATCCTAAGGAAATGCAGTCCGAAAACAGAGGAAGTAGGTTACAGTACGCTTGTTCGCTCACTGCTCGAATACTGCTCACCAGTTTGGGATCCGTACCAGATAGGGTCGTTGGAAGAGATAGAGAAGATCCAACGGACAGCAGCGCGCTTCGTTACAGGATCATTTAGTAATCGCGAAAGCGTTACGGAGATGACAGATAAACTCCAGTGGAAGACTGCAGGAGAGACGCTCAGTAGCTCAGTACGGGCTTTTGTTGGAGTTTCGAGAACATAACCTTCACCGAAGAGTCAAGCAGTATATTGCTCCCTCCTACATATATTTCGCGAAGAGACCATGAGAATAAAATCAGAGAGATTAGAGCCCACACAGAGGCATAGTGAAAATCTTTCTTTCCACGAACAATACGAGACTGGAATAGAAGGGAGAACCGGTAGAGGTACTCGAGGTTCCCTCCGTCACACACCGTCAGGTGGCTTGCGGAGTATGGATGTAGATGTAGATGTAGACACTATTTACATTATAACTTAATAACTTTATTTTTAATACTATTCACTTAAAGCGCTCTCCGTTACAGATACGTTGCTTGGCATCACCAAAGACAGTGTAACACCGATTACAAAAGATTTTTCATAAGGCGCGAATAACAGAATGCTTCCAATCAGAAAAACACACAGTACAAGGAAATCTCATCAATGACCAAAGAAAAAGCATTGAAAATGTGTTAAGCAAACGAAACAGTCTAATGAATACTATGCAAGTTCGATAACGTTAGATAATTTGGGAGACTACATTCCTAATGCTATTTCTTACGTTTAGTTGTAGAGTTCAGTAAACCTAGAAAAGAAAACAATGAGGTGTACGCTGTAGTAACGCGAACGTATTGCTACTTACCATGTTAACCTTACAAGAAAAATATTCTAGAGTAAAACAATGTTCCCATAGCACAAACGCCCATAAATAGTCGTGAGTAGGCGAGATATTGTGCCCTTCCTGCACAAAAGGAGGCTTTGACAATGCGCAGCCCACAGTCACAATGAAGTTGTGTCACAGGACTACCACGAAAGTATGTGTGGAAAAGTAGCAGTGGGTGCACACATATAACGAACTCAAGTTAACAAGTTATTCAGTGCCCCAATTGAGTGACTACACTTGTTTCTGCATTTAAAAAAAAAAAACTAGAAATTATCTCTGGAGAAGACGAAACAACAGCAACTACGTTTTCAAATCCATAAGTTTTTTCACTTTTAGACCTACAGCGCACTGAATCAATTTAGGAAAAAAACTTATGTGGAGACGTTTTCTAAGAACTTCTTAACTGGTTGTGGGTCTGCCTGAGGATAACTTTGCTACAGAAGAAATAAAAAATTCTTTCCAGCGAGATTTCAGCCTACATCTAACACAGTCAGCCCTTTGAAGGGTTTATGCTACACCCCCGAGCTATCGGAGTACCATCACATGTAGCTCGCTCCTTGACCCCGTGGGGGTCAAGTTGGATAATTTTCGGTGTAAAAGGTTAAAGTGGCTGTAGTTTCAGCTTGGAACGAGCTTTCTGCACTCGGAAACATAAATCTTCTAATCTATACCGTCCCTTATTTAACGACCATCCAGAATGTTCAATGGTAACGACAGGAAAATATCAAGTAAATGCGTCAGGACGATACTCTGCCACTCCAGGAACTAAGTCTGAGGTCACATTGTTGAAATGAAATCAGTCGGAAATTTAAGGGAAGTAAAAGTAGGATGACTGCAGGAAGAATTAGAAGAAATCGAAAATGAAAGGAACATAGGGAGGACGCATTCAGCACATGCAAAAGTTGGAACAACCTTCTGTGAAATTAAATGGAAGGATGACTACACAAAGAGTGTTTTAAACGCGCAAGAGAGAGCAGATGGAAGAACATAGTACGTTAAAGACCTCTTTGAGTGGGAGGAACTAACAGATAACGTGACAGAAGAAGAGATGGAAGCCGAATTGGAAAACGTGCGGTACTGGCCATTACACTCATAATTTCACAAAGCTCTGGAAAACTTGCACACAAACAAGGTGGAACGGTTAGTTAACGTTCCCTTGGAACTTACATGATCATTTGGGAAGGTGAAAATCAAACGACAATTCAGTTTTGTCTGTAGGATCCATGAGACAGGAGTCGTAACAACAGACTGCCAGAAACACACCATCCAAACACTACAGAGGCGAGCAAGGGTCGATATTGCGACAGCTTTCGCCCAGTGAGCTAAACAGCTCATTTATCCAAATTACTAACAAGAATAATTATAATACGCAGAAGAATCAAAGGTAAAACTGAGGATCTGTTCGAGCACACTAAATTTGGAGTAAAGGATCGAGAGAGGCCTATCAGACCTTTGACCTGATAGTGGAAGGAATGTGTAAGAAAAATGGAGCTCTTTATTGGATTTGTAGATCTTTAAATGACGTTTGACAATGTGAAATAGTGAAAGTGTACGAAACTTTTTAAAAAAAATAGGTATAAGACATAGGGAACAGCAGATAACACAGAATATGTACAGTAATCAGGAAGGGCTGGTGCTTTGATTAAAGATGGTGAAAGACAGCGATGCTGGTAGTCTTCACAAATATTCAGTCTGAACACTAAAGAATCGTTGGTGGAACTGAAGAAACTTCCAGGAATTTAATTAAAACTGAGGGTAAAAAGCATTTCATTGATAAAATTTCCTGGTGATATTTCTTTCCCTGAAAGTGAGAAAGAATCACTGGAGTTGGTGAATGTAATAAATAGTCGAATGATCTCTGAATTAGGATTAATGAACAGAAGAAAGAGGAAGATATTGGGGAGTGGCGGAAATAACATCAGAATTAAGGACCACGAAGCTGACAAATTGCAGGGATTCTGCTAAATGCGAAGCGTATTTACACTTAGGGACAAGGCGAGGTTGTTATAAAAAGTTATCTAGCACACGAAAACAGGACATTCCTCCTTAAACAAGGCTATTGGTACAAAAGATAGTCCTTAACTGGGGAAGAAACCACTGAATGTATGTTTGTAACAAAGTACTGTATGAAAATGAATCGTGGATTATGGGAAAAAACGAGAAAGAAATCGAAGCATCCTGAATTCAGTGCTATTGGAGGATATTGAAATTAGGTGAATTCATACCAGAGGAACCCTGAAACGTCCCTCCAGAATAGGTGAGGATAACAATATGTGGAAAACCGTGACATGTACAAGGGTCAGCGTAATAGGTTACATGTGAAGTCATCAGAGAACAAGTGCCATGGTGCTAGAGGTAGCTGTAGAGGGTAAAACCTGTAGGGCAGGACAGAGATAGGAGTGCACAGCACAAGTAATTGTGGACTCTGGGTGGTCACAGCACTTTAAACTTGTTGGTAAGACAGACAGAAACATGGTCAACAGCAGGCAGAGTTTCTGCAAAATGGCTCTGAGCACTATGGGACTCAACATCGTAGGTCATAAGTCCCCTAGAACTTAGAACTACTTAAACCTAACTAACCTAAGGACATCACACACACCCATGCCCAAGGCAGGATTCGAACCTGCGACCGTAGAGAGTTTCTGCTTCGCATGTGTGTTGTTACTGGGACTGGCTGTTACTCCACACTGCGGCGGGTCGACCAAAGTCGTCCACACCCTGACGAGCTGACGCTCTGCCGACATTTGCTTCTCTTTGCTGCTTGACGAGCATATTTGTTGTTATTAGCGGAAATTTTATGGCAAATAATTGTTTTTCTTTTTGTCCTGTCTCAGTCTTGCCAACCACCCCAAATGGTCTCACAAACATGTGTTTATCTGACCCCTGCTAGACCACTCCAATATGCCAAGAGTGCTGGACGTTTATCTCTTTTGACATAGAGAGTCACACATTCAGTGCAGTCACAGTGGCTCCCTGCCACCAGATTTTCTGTGAACGACGTTGGAGTATGTGCGTGAATTATCGCTGACATTCGCTGCATGAGAATGAATCACTGAACTGTTAACAATAACTCACTATTTTCCCTACCAACCTATTCTTAATGACTCTCTCTCTCACGATACAACCTCCTATCATGTCGATACAGCCCCATTATTCATCTGACTGTATTGTTCTGATTTTAGTGCCAGTTCGCTTTGCTGACCGTCATTAACTCTAGACTCTGCATTTACACTTTGCTTTTCGGTATTTAAATATTATCTAGCACAGAATGGTCGTGTGTGTGTGTGTGTGTGTGTGTGTGTGTGTGTGTGTGTGTGTATGGTGAGAACTTACCGCAAGTGAGAGACAGTGGCGTCATCAGGTGCAGGAGTCGTGGGCGGTGCAGCAGCAGCAGCAGCAGCAGCAGGAGTCTGGCAGGTTGTGCCGGCAGTGGTGGTGGTGGTGGTGGAGGTGGTGGCGGGCCTCAGCTGTGCAGCGGCTGGTGGGCTGCACACACAGAGAGGGAGGCACAGTGTGAGCAGGCGTGTCCTCGTGGGGTCCTGGGGACGGCTCACTGCAGCGCACACACACACTCATACACACACGCGGAACACACGCCGACAACAGGAGTAGTGGTCCAGTAAATACAAATGATTTACCAGTGCAGTAATCACATTCATTTGCACCACCTGAGTTCCCCACAGCAGTTTCTCACCATACCACACAACAGGAAGTTCAAAATCAAGCATGAAGAAAATGTACACACAGTGCCTGACACTTCCACAAAACTTAATTACAGACCCACTGTACAGGCCAGCTCTGGTACTATCGTTCTCAAAGATCCGAATGATCTGAACTGGATTGTGCCTCCTTGTACGTGACCCACATAACTTAACTACCTCGCATTTCATGTGCACCCTTTTAGATATTGTCGTTTTACTATACATAATAAACGTCCTGGGACTGGTTGGGTACCAATCCCTGAAGTGTGGCATCTGAGACCAGTACAGACCAAAGTATGTGCTTCAGGTAGATGCATTTGTACGTCTGCCTGTCTGTATAGCTGTTGTAATGGTAACAGACAGTCAAATGTTAAGGACAGGTGGCACTTCCAAAATTTGAAAAATATCGTGATTAACACTTTGAGCTACTTCTCAATTTCCTTATTGTTACAACCACTTTTGAAATATGTATGACCTGTAGGACAGCAGCTCCAGAAAAAATTTCAAGACATTTTGCTTACCATGTGCAGTCATTACTGAACAGTCCTCTGGTGGACTTGCTAATCAGTTCGAAGCTGGTTCTGTCCACACCGCTCCCTGTGTGAGAGACCCCCTGCCCGTGTGGCGGAATTACTGCAAGTCTACACTCTCTGTTCTGTGATATTTGTATGATTGCTTCAGCGCCTCAGCGTCTCTGGCTATCAAGAAGGTTAAGGAGGAAGGTGGTGGTGTGTAAGACAGACCTGGAAGAATTGGAAGGTTGCAGCTGCATTATATCATTCCCAGATAGAGAATCCGATGAATTGTAAGAGGTACGCACGAGCAGACGTAGGGTCAGTTAGTTATGGTGGTGAACAAACTGAAAACAACTGTTAGGAGCAATCAGTGTGCAGATAAATGGGATACTGAAGAGCTGACGAATGAAATGGGTTTTTCTACTTCTGTAAGGCTGTAGATAACGCGATAATGAATGTGTCAGCTGGAATTTCAGCAGCTGGTGTCACTGACAACGCGAAACACGAAAACTGAACAGAGAAATGTTGGAGCAAGGAAGGCAACTCTGAAGAAATCTGAGCAAACGAAAAAATACATAAAATGATTGATGAAAGACAGAAGTACTAAAATAGCCAGGGAAAGCCAGGAATAAAGTATTACAGGTCGCTAAAGAATGTAATTCTAAGTTCGAGGGACGATGAAGTAGAATGATTGCAATAAGTTTCAGGTAAATAAATAAAAAGTGATCGTAGGATGCACGCAGTCAGCACATAGAAAAGCCTAAAGATCCTTCTGTGAAATTAAATGCAGGGATGACAACACTAACACCCACCCTTCCAGATGTCAGACTCTCAGATCGGTGCCAAAAGCTGTTATGTCGATGGAGTATGAACCGAAACAGGGCACGTGTAAACGGTAGTTAAAAGTATCACGAGAGCTACTGAGCACGGGAAGAGCGTATCGGTGAGTAACTGCATCCTAGATCTCGCGTGGATGAGAAGGTATAACGTTCAAATACCACTAGTGACAACTGTGTTGGCGCGAAGCTGTTACATGGGACAACATTTTCCTGACGTGTACAAACACTTTTTGGAGTTTGTAGCAATGTTCTTTTGACAGTGCTTCTTTTGCTCCGTTAGTTGAACACCATGTACTTATCATTGGTCTTGTTATGTTGTGTATTATTGATTATTGTTATTGCTGTTATTTCCACATGTGCGATGCAATTCTTTCTTTATTTTTCTGTTCTGGTTGTATATTCTGTGAAACTACTAAAGCACTCTACAGCTTTACTGCTTTCAGTGAGATGAACCGAAAGCGGACTACCAAGAGAACATTGCTGTGGACTCCAAACAGCCGTTTTACATGTCATGAGCACGTCCAGTATTAGAATCAGATTATAAGAGAGCTTTGGAAGCCTTAAGATCCAATAAGGCAGATCATATACATAAAATTCCATCATAATTTCTAAAATCATTGGGAGAAATGGCAACAAAACGACTATTCACGTCGGTGCGTAAAATGTATGTGTCTTAGGACTTCGGAAAAATACCATCAACCCAATACAAAGACCGTTAGAGCTGACAAGTGCGAGAATTACCGCACAATCAGCTCAGCAGCTCATGCATCCAAGTTCCTGACAAGAATAGTATACAGAAGAATGGAAAAGAAAATTGAGGATGTGCTAGATGACAATTAGTTTGGCTTTAGAAAAGGTAGAGGCACTAGAGAGGCAATTTTGACATTGTGGTTGATAATGGAAGCAAGACTAAAGAAAAATCAAGACACGTTCATAGGATTTGATGACTTGGACAAAGTGTTCGACAATGTAAAGTGGTGCAAAGTGTTCGAAATTCTGAGAAAAATAGGGCTAAGCTATAGCTAGAGATGTCTGGTATACAATATGTACAAGGGCCAAGAAGGAATAATAAGACTGAACGACCAAGAACAAAGTGCTTGGATTAAAAAGAGTGTAAGGTGCGGATGTAGTCTTCCACCCTACTGTTCAATCTGTACAAAGAAGAAGGAATGAAATAAAGGAAAGGATCAGGAGTGGAATTAAAATTCAAGATGAAAGGATATCAAGGATATGATATGCTGCTCACTTTCCTATCCTGAGTGAAACTGAATTAGCATCAGAATTGATGGTCATGAAGCAGATGAAGTTAAAGAATTCTGCTACCTGGGCAGCAAAGTAACCAAAGACGGATGGACGAAGGAGGACATCAAAAGCAGACTAGCCCTGACCAAGAGAATTCTACTGATATAAAACATAGGCCTTAATTTGCTGAAGAAATTTCTAAGAATGTACATATGGAGTACAGGATTGTATGGTAGTGAAACATGGACTGTGGGAAAACTGGAATAGAGAATCTAAGCATTTGAGCTGTGGTGCTACTGGCGAATGTTGAAAATCATGTGGATTGACGAGGTAAGGAATGAAGTCATTCTGTGTAGAATCGGAGAGGAAAGGAATATATGGAAAACACTGACAACGTGAAGAGGCAGAATGATAGCACATCTGCTAAGGAATCGACGAATGACTTCCATGGTAGCAGAGGGAGTTACAGAGGCCAAGGACTCCAGAGAAAGACAGAGATTGGGATACATAGAGCGAATAATTGAGGACATAGATTGCAAGTGCTACTCTGTCCTGAAGAGGTTGCTGGCACAAGAGAGGAATTAGTGATGGGCCGCATCAAACCAGTTAGAAGACTGATGACCCCAAAAAAAAGCGCGTCGTCCCATATAGCACTTTCACACATAATACGGTAAAAAAATTAGGGTCGTTGGGTTGTGAACCCATGATCTTTGATACAGGAATCTTAGGCTCTATCAACTTCCACATGAAAGCAACATACGTTACATACTCACTGTTAGGCTTGTGAAGTGCTCTGTAGTCCTGGTGTTACTTTTAATTAACGTTTATGTACTCTCTGCTGGACAACAGCAGACAGCATGAACTAAACCGCAGTTTTTGTTGATAAGCTATCGACCTGCAACTTTTGGTACTGATCTGAATGTCTGACATCTGCAGGGTTGGGCGTAAGAGTTAGAAAAGAATTCCGCTGCTAAGTGCAGGGGGTGGGGGGGAGGAAAGAAAGAGAGAGAGAGGGGGGAGGGGGGAGAGAAAGGGATGGCTGACAAAAGTACAATGAGCACCTCCATGAGGGAGGGACTATTGAATGACATGATGGAAGGGAAATTGAAAGTCGAGCTGGAAAACATAGCGGACTGGTCATTAGACACAGAGTTTAACAAAGCTCTGGACGATTTGTGCAAAGAGAAAGCGAATGGTTAAATAACATTCCCTTGCAGTTTATATGATGCTTGCAGGAGGCTGCAATGAAACGACTATTCAAATTCCAGAATGGCAGAAGTGAAGCTGTGAGTACCGGGCGTGAGTCGTGCTTCGGAAGCTCAGATGGTAGAGCACTTGCACGCGAAAGGCAAAGGTGCCGAGTTCGAGTCTCGGTCGGGCACGCAGTTTTAATCTGCCAGGAAGTTTCAACTATTCAAATTCATCTGTACAATCTATGGGACTATAGACATAGCAACAAATTTACAGAAAAATATCATCTACACACTCCACATGCGTGTGAGGACCACTAAATGCGAACGATTTCGCACAATCAGCTAATTAGCTTATGAATCCTAATTGCTGACACGATTAATATGTACAAGAAAGTAAGTTTGGATGTAACAAAGGTAAAAGCACCAGAGAGATAGATCTAATCTTACACTTCAAAAGGGAAGCAAAGTTTAAAGAAAGTCACACAGCCTTCATTGCATTAGGCCACCTTTAAAAAGATTGACAATGTAAAGTAATGCGACATGTGTGAAATCTCAAAAAATACGAGTGAGATATAGAATACAAGCAGATTATATAAATTACTATATGTACAATAATCAACATGGAACAGCAAAAGCTGAAGCAAGGAATACTGTCATTAAAAAGGTGCAAAACAGGGACCGAATTAGTATCGCCAAGGGTTCAGTTTGAACATCAAGGAATCGTTCGCGTAATTTAATAAACTTCCAGAAATTTAATTAAAATTGAGGGTGAAGGCATTTCATTGATAACATTCACTGGTGTTATTACCATGTTCACTGAAAGTGAGAAAGAAGTACCCAAGTGGTTAATGCAATAAACAGTTGGGTGAGGACAGAATTATGATTTAAACCAAAGATAGACTGAAATATTGGGGAGTAACAGAAATAACATCAGTGTCAAACTTAACGTCAAAATTAGGGACCACAAAGTAAATTAATTTGAGTGATTCTGCTACCTGGGAAGCCAATTTACAATGAGGGACACAGCGAGATTGTTATATGAAGTAATGTAACAGAGGAAAACAGATCATTCCAGGCAAAACAACGCTACTGCTGCCGAAGATAGGCCTCAATTTTGTGATAGAATATCTGAAAATGTACATTTGGAGCACAGTATTGTATGGAAATGAATAATGGATTATGGGAGATACAGGAAGAGAAGTGCCTTGGAGCATTCAAATTGGGATGCAATAAAAGGATGTTGAGAATTAGGTGAATTGATAAGAAAGGAACTGTGGAAAGTGGGATATATCTGAAGACATCAGGGAATAATTGCCATGGTAGTGGTGGAAGCAGCAGAGAGTAAAAACTGTAGACAAAGACAAAGATTGTACTACATCCAACAAATAACTGGAGACTTTGGATGCAAATGCTGCTCTGTGGTGAAGAGTCCGACCCGGCACCCCCTCTTCCCAGAAATAAATGATGGGATCTCAGCACTCTAAGTGTGTTGACAGACAGAAATGTGATCTACAGTTGGCAGAGTTTCTGCTTTGCATGTCTGTTGTTACTTTGACTACCTGTTATAGCAAAATAAAGTGGTACAATCATGTTGGTCCAAACCCTGAGGAGCTTAGGCTTAAGAGACCAACTACTGCTTTTGTTTTGATTCTTGAACGGAGTAATTCTTGTTACTTGCACAAGTTTAATTTAGGGGTCTAGGATCCTTTCTTCTCTTTTGTTTCTACCAACGACCCTAAATTGTCTCATAAATAAATCTGTCTTTACTCATCCCCTGCTACTGCATTCCAATACACCATGATTTTTAGATGTTTATGTCTCTTTAAATATAGTGTTACGCATCATGTGCTCTCATAATCCCTCTCTGTGACTGGATTTTCTGTGTGTGAAGTCGCCTTACATGCCAGAGTTGTTGCTGGATTGGTTTACTGGTTCTGATGGGAATATATCACTGAAATGTTCACAATAGATCACTGCTTTCCCTACCAAACCATTTTTAATTGACCTTTCTCTCATAATACAACTTACTCATTCTGTGGATACTGCCCCATTATTCATCTGACCATATGTTATGATTTCATTTTGCTGACCCTCACTGAATGTAGACTGATCCTTTACATTTCCTTTCTCTGTTTTTCTACCTTCTGTACAATGTAGTGCTAATGTGTGCGTGCATGTGTGTGTAGTGAGGGAACTCACCGCATGCGAGAGACAGTGGCTTCTCCAGGTGGAGGAGATGTGGGAAGTGCAGCTGCAGCAGGTGTCTGGCGGGGTGCGTTGGCAGTGGTGGTGGTGGCGGTGGTGGTGGTGGCGTCAGTGGTGGTGGTGGCAGTGGCGGTAGTGGCGGTGACGGCTGGTGTGCTGCACATACAGAGAGAGCAGAGTGTGAGCTGGCTGGCGTATCCATGTGAGGATGTGGGGGTGGCTCACTACAGCCAGCCCTGCTGAGGGGCCGTGCACACACTGGCAGGTGGCAGACGACAGGTGCCGAATGCTGCAATAGCGGTCCAGTTAATACAAATGAATTGCTGTTGAGTTAATGACATTCAGATGCACGCCTGAGCTCCCTACAGCAGTTGATCACAACACCATACAACAGGTAGAAATCTTGAAATGACATTCCATAAAGTTTTGCATTGGATGCAAACCCAGAACCCAGAACCTAATAGAATTGTTAACGATTTACTGGGATTTGCTTCCAGCACCTATCATTGTTTTATAGCTACAAATACTCGTTAAACACCGTTTTAGAATGCTTAAATAATAATCCTTATAACCTTCAAGAGTATAACATTGAATACATCACTGCATAAACAGTTTATACCTTCAAATAAAAATGACAATAGATAAACGAACTTATAGTAACCTGTGTAACAACACATCGAACAATATCTCTACCATCTTATGCATGAATCTACTTGTTTCAGTTAATTATGCCCTTTAAGGCTATATGCAGCAATGTGAATGTTATGTGAGAAAGAGTATGCACTTTACTATGCAGTTGCATGATACTTTTTTTAGGCCTGCGCTACATAGGCTACATTTACTGAAGACATGCATCGTCTTTGCCAAGATCAATGGTGTGAATAATAACAGAATAATAATGAATGACCTCCTCCAAAAACTGTTATATTGGATAAACAAAGTTGCTTTGTAGCTTAATACCACCTCATGGTGAAAAAGAAATTCCTTTTGAAATTGTAATAAAAGCACAACACTTTCAGAATAACAATGGACTCAGTGTCTGAACAGAATAATGACTGTCTACGAATGACGTCCTTATAAACCAAATACATCTCTTCTTTTAGTAAAATTATAAACCTCTAGCTCAAAAATAAAGCACTACAAAATAATTAACTGCTTTGACACAATGACACATATGGCAGCTATAAATGCGACAACACTATCTGGAGAACTTTCTGGAAATTCGATTGATACTTGTCGCCGAGTTAATTTTGTATGATCGAGTGTTAGTGTAACCATAGATTCGTACGAAGTCACAGCTGCTCAGTTAGGGGCCAACACTTCCTACAGAAATTTCTGCATCATTCCATAATGCCAATAGTGCAGCTGACCGTTATTTATTTCAGCGATTACAAAATCAAGTCGAAATTATATATTTCACAGAGCAGGTATTTGAGGTTAAGGTGTTCAAAATGTTGCTGCTGAGCTGGCGAGCTGGGAGTTTAACACAGATATCCCTTTCCACAGTTTTTGACCCTTTTTGGACTATACAGTTCCATCATTTTGTTGCTTCCCCAACATTACCAACTCTTCAGGTTTTCCAAGAAAAGTGCAAGTCTGGTTTTAAATAGTGGGCAGGTGTAAAAATTTTCATCGGGTCACTTCAAGTCGTAGCATTTGCATTGTAAATCATAGGTGAAAGGCAATAATAATTTTTTTACATCTCTACATGCATTGTCAACAATAACGATTGGTGCCGGTTTCGACTCTCAGTCGGGCACAGAACTTTTTATCACATCATTTCAGGTTTATAAATTCCACTTCTAATTACTGGTGAAAAACTATTTGACAGTCAACATGTCTTCATGTGTAGTCATCAGCGGTGATAGTATGTACGGGGTTAGAATCCCAGTCAGCACAGAACTTTTCCTCGTGTAATTTCTAGTTCAGGCACGAGCATATCTCGCTAGTGGTGAAACAATCCAACTGGACAGCCACGGCGCTCTTCTGGTTGCGAAGGATATCTTAATTTAATTAACAGGATACTCCGATCATCAGTCTTCAAAGCATGTGTTAAAGACTGGGTTTTGGGAGGTACATATAATGAAAAGGTGGACAGCGCTTTTCGACATGAGCCGGAGAAGAAATTCAGTACAGTGGGAAGTGTGGGAAGGTGTGAGGATGTGGCAACGCGAAATTTACTTGGCCTAACAGAGTTACCATATAAATCTAAATTTCATCCAAGAAACACAATTAACAGAAACTGAAGTATTTTTCAAATGAGCCACCTCACTTTATAAGCACACACAAAATGATGAGTCGCTCAAAGTAAGCTGTGTCATTTCCCCATGATGGAAAACAAAGTGTGTATGTGTGTGTGTGTGTGTGTGTGTGTGTGTGTGTGTGTGTGTGTGTGTGTGTGGGTAGGTGGGTGGGGTGGGGGCTGGGGCGGTGCTCAATGTTTGTGACTGATGATATTGTGGTCTGTAAGCTGTGCTGTGAACTCACTACTGAAACAAAGTGAAGTTTGTCTTCCACATACAGGAGACATGAATGGTAAATTCTATAAGAAACTTATGTCTACAAGGTCCTGGCACGGATACAAGGAGCAGAGGATAAACATGAGGTAATGAGACATCCTCCCCAAAAAATGCAAAAGCACTGTATTATTGAAGTAAAAAATTATTCTGCTTATATGCAACACTTTTATACATCTTATTTTAATTATTATGAAAATCCTAGGCGTCTGTGATGTATAAAATTTGAGTGTGAGGGGCAATGGGGGGAGAAGAGGGGAATCATACAGTAAAAGACGGTGGTAGACCCAGAAAGGAACAGGATATCTCTGTCTGCAACTGACGCCCATAGTGTGTGCAGTATGCGGCAGTGAACTAGGTGAAGATCAGGAATTACAAGGATCTAATATACATCAAGAGAATTTGTAAAATGTACACAAGGATTACTGTCAGTAAAAAGGTTACTGTTAACAAAAACTTTCTCAAACTTAAGACCTTGTGTCATTCACATAGTGTGAAATAGGAGTTTGGAGTAATGTAGGAAAATATATTTAGGTGTGATGTATTAATTTTTTTTTCAAGAACATAACTAAAGATTGTAATATGATCGATGTTTCAAACATGAATTTTCATGTTGATGTCTATTGAACAAAAGAGAAACACATTGAATGATTTACAGTATAGGCTATAAGTTCATTGCAGTTGTTTGAGGGAATGCATTTAGCGTCACCTCAAACACAAGCTTACCAGTATGTCAAATACCACACAAAATATTACCTAAGTATTAGAATACAGCTGCAAAATAAATGACGGTTTATCAGTGTTAATGGGTACTAGACTTGTATGGACATATGTAACTGTAAGATGGTGCAGAAAAAAGGGAATTTTGGTCTCAGAATCTGTTTCATGTTCAGACTATGAGAGGTGGAATAGCAACAGTAATAGATGGGGTAGATAATTTCATAGGTAGTGCCACAGTGGAATGCAAGTCTGTGGTGTTCACTGGGTGGCTATAGAAATCCATAGAGCAACTGAAACAGGCAGAGAGGTGTGGGGTACCGGTTCATCAAAGACACAGTAGAGCATGGCACAGAAGGGAATGTATCCAAGTACTGTGTGAGCTTCATGTAGCGGCTGAATAGAGAGGAGAAGGAAGTGATGTGGGAAGACTCAATTATATGGGACCAGCCAGAACCGTCGCGAGGACTGGTTTTGTGTTTCTGTGAGGTGGTCCAAGGCTGCGAGAGGTGTGAGCAGCCATACACTGGAGCACCGATGCTTACTTCAACAGGTTTTCTGATCATCTTCCATACAAGACCTGACAGCGAACCATTATTCTGTCATATAATGTTCCTTTAGAGAAATTCAAAATCTTCCATGTACTGCCTGGATTTGGAGAGAACAAAGAATTATGTTGGGGAGGTTACTGGCATATGGCTTGCATGAAGAAAGAAAGTGACAGAGAACGAAGCTGTAGTAGTGAGGTGTGAACAGCGATTACTCTCATGGTCTGCTTTACTACATGAAGAAAATTCCGCAGATCAACATCAGCTGTCGTAAACTGTAAATATGTTGCCGCCCTCCTCGAACCGTTGTGCAGTACGCTTCCTTGCTCGAGGTGTCGGCCAGAAGTGACGTACTCGGTCGTCGTCTTCATGCAGCGTGACTCTGTTCAGAGGTGTCTCATTGTCATCAGCCACAGAGGCACTGAACAACTTTAAACGCTGCTCTATATGAACGGGCTTACAGCAACCCGTAAGGGCTGCCGGCTGCAAACTACACACATCACTGTGTTTTAGGCTGGGTTGGGCAATACAGCTTTGTGTGCACAGCAGACTGCGTGATGCTGCATTCACACAGTTAATGTATCCTACTCTCCTCACACTTGATGCCAAAACCTAAAGAACAACTTTTCCTACACGTGTAGTTCGACAGATAAATGTCTAGAAATTGGTTGTTTGATTATTTTTGCTAGAAAACATGCCTGTTAATGAAGTGGACTCAGCTTGGGGATTCAGCTAACCTGCTACAAGAGGACAATGATAGCATCGTGAGCTAGCAGGAAATGACGGTCTATGATTGCGTATCTTACAGCAGTGACACATCTAAGGAAACTCAGTGACAAAAATTATAGTCTTACAAATACACACACACACACACACACACACACACACACACACACACGCACACATCGAGAACTGAGGGACACGAATGAGTGGGTTGTCTCGCACTTACCTGCTTTTTGGTGGTGGATCATACAGCAACTGGCTCACTTCGATCAAGTCTTCCGGCTGCTTCCGCATCGCATCTGCCCACCCCTGAGTGGCCATCACCTCGAACGCACAGGTCTTAATGAACGCCAGTGCAGCGTGCTTGAGGTCACTGCAGGAGTGGCGGACTGCGAGAACAGCTGCGGCCGCCGCCGTCTCAACGGTCAGCTGAGCGGCCACCTGCCGCTCGCACTCTGCCTTCAGCCGCGACACCCCGTACTTATCCGCTGCTGCCAGCAGCTGGGGGGCCATGCCGGGCAGCTGGGGGGCCCGCAGGGTGTACAGGTAGGAGACCAGCTGCCTCAGCACCGGGCCCCCCACGTCCGGGATGCTCACCGCGCCGCTGCTGGCCTCGAGGGTGTCGTGGGCGAACATGGCGGCGAACACAGGGCTCCTGTCCGCCAGGACGGCCCTGTGCGCCAACAGCCGCGTGTCACCTGCCTCGAGTATCACCACGGCGTCGTCCCCGGCGTCCAGCAGGTCCCCCAGGTCCACGGCCGCCGTCTCCGTGATGTCCTTAACCATTTCCATTGCGGACGATTCTGAAACACTGCATCACCGAGCAGCCCTTTCAGCTTACAGGTGACTGCTGATACTTCTCGAGTGACGGTTCATAAAAAGTGGTCCATCACCAGCCAGTGGCAGTATCGTCACATCTTTGCTGTGTTAGACTGATGCCATTGGTGAATACCTGCATATCTTTAATAATACGTTTTTAAATAGTTACGGTTTTCTTTCAGCACATTTCATTTGTGCAACAAGCTCCAGAAGGGGGGAGGCTTCATTTCCATAAGTTTTTCTACACAGCGATTTTACTTGAACCGGCAATCGTTAGAAGTGGACATCTACCAAAATACTAAGAAGGTTGTAAAGAACTATAGCAGTACTTTATTCAACGAGATATTCTGTTCACTTCTTTCCTTCAAGGAAGCGACATTATTTTATGGCAGGAATCTATATTATTCGTCATTTAACCAATAATTGTGCATGTAGCCTTGCAGGAGTTGTTTCACACAGGTCTACTAAAACCTGGAGGGTGCTTCTGGGAAACATTGCCTATGGAAAGCAGGCCTACTCAGCCTGCAACTCATTCTCAACACTTCTCAAATAGTCCAACAGGACAACATCCGACAACCACACACAGCACGATATGTCAGAGCCAGCCACAGAGAATATTCTTTCCCTTCAACTAACACGTATACTATCATTTTGTAGCAGAAGTCACTGAACCGCCGCATTGCAGATGGTACTGATAATAGTAGATAACCACTCGATGATACAGTTTGTGGACAACGAGGTCTAATTTTCACTGAAGAATTTCTCAATTCGTCCTTACACTGACTGTGTGCATTAGATGCCGAGACTGGACCTTTGAATAAAATGGGAAATCACTATCTGCTTATTGGATTCACGTTGTTTCATTAGTAACAGTCGCTGAAGAATCGATTTTAAAACAGCAATTCAGAATAGTTCTGTAGAAGTCGAGAATCAACATGAGCCATGTACCGACAATGTTCCTGCTGATCTTCTCGGTGTGGGAGCGATGAATGTGAAAGGTTGGCTCTATACTCTTAGGTGTTGTATAAGTGAACGAGGGAAACTGTCCACAAATCTTAAAACAGACATTTGAATTTCCATCCATAGAAAGAAGAATGACTTAAAAAGAGAGAAAGTACTGAACATTTAAGGTAGTTGTCCAGCGGAAATATTAACATTGTTTCCTCAAAAAGGTCAGGCCACATTTTAAGAAACTCAGTCTGGATTTATAAAAAAGTGCGGGGCTGGTGGCGGTTACATGGACCACACACACACACACACACACACACACACACACATGCACACACACAGACACACGCGCACACACACAAACACCTGAAAACAAAAAAAAATTTTTTTCACTTTATACATTTTTGTAGTAGTATTTATGTAGAAATAGCTCTAAATGCATTAACAAAGTTATTGATAGTATTAATAAAGCTACATCCACATCATTTTTACAAGAATGCCTACGATCACCATTGAATAAGAGACAGAACCTGAAAATCAAATCTTCAAATACAGATGCACTTCATGTATACGAAATTTGAAAAGGTTTATTTTGTTAGTTATTTATAATGCCATCTTTACTTCTTTACTGGTATTAGTTTTGAACTTTATTTAACAGTGTAATTTGGACTGTCATTTTTAGCTTGACTTCACACCTGATCAGTTTGAAGCAAATTGTAAGGATGGTGTTAAAAAACTGAAATCTAATGTAGTACCCACTATATTTAGCCATCGTCCTCAAATTAAGGGAGGAAAGCCAGCAAAGGACAGGGGTGTGCAAAGGGAACCTGAGTGCACTTTCACTACACAGACAGAGCCAGGTACTGTTTAAATATATATATGTAACTAAAGACAGACTTATCTATCTTATTCACTACTAACTTTTTATGAAACTTAAATTTCTCGCGTTTTCGTTCGACAAAACATTTTTTTGTTATTATTATTAATACTATTTCTTTTCAGGCAATGAGCAAGTTTGCGTACTTCCTCAAGAAGTTTTGCCGGATGTTCACAGTTCTGACGTCGGATTGCCTCCTGAGAATGACACTGAAACGGAACTAGAAAGTTTGAAAAGGAAAGTCCACTTGTTGCAGAAGCAACTACACAGTGCGAATGGTAAAATTGGTACAATGGCGGCATTTGTGAAACCTTTTTTAAACGACGATCAGATCTCGGCACTGCAGAAAAAAAACCATACGAGGGACAAAGTGCTCACCAGAAATTATTAAGAAGGCTTTGAAAATTCGATTAGCTTGTGGAAGCGTTGAATACAATCCGGTAAGAGAACTGGGACAACCATTACCAAGCGAACGAACTCTACAAAGGAAACCTGAGTCTCTGGCAATCAGTCCAGGTATTTTGGAGGATTTTGTATCCGCTCTTAAAGTGAAGGTAGACACCACGAATCCCTTTGAAAGACATGTTGCAATAATGATGGATGAGATGAGCCTCACGCCAGGCCTAAATTACGACATTTCATCGAAATTCGTAATTGGCTATCCAACACTTCCAGCAGCTAATGGTTCGTATGAAAAACATGCTTGTCACGCCTTGGTATTTATGCTTGGTGGTCTAAGTACGCGATGGAAACAAATTATTGGTTACCATTTCACCAGGAACTCAATTTCAGGTAAAGAACTTCAGTCTTTCCTGTGGCAATTAATTGTGAAGTGTGAAGCGATTGGTCTGATGGTAGAAGTTATTGTATCAGGTATGGGTGGACAAAATCGGGCAGTGTGGCGTGAATGTCGTGTTATTGCTGGTCGTCATAATGAAACAAAGAATTTCTGCCAGCATCCATTTTCTCCAGAGCGGAATCTGTACTTCGTGCCTGACGTAGCTCATATCTTGAAGAATGTGAGGAATCACCTAACTAATTCCGACCACTTTATCCTACCACGGCAAGTAATTGCAGACAATAATTTGGCGGGACCGGTAGTCTCGATTGAGCCTATCACGAAACTGTACGAGTTTGACAAGGAAAAGAAATTAAATATTGCTAGGGATTTAAAAGATAAAGTCATAAGGCCAGGGCATTATAATAAAATTAAGGTTGGTCCTGCTTACGCACTTTTAAATCACAGCGTTGCAGCATCGTTACATTATGCAATAGAGGAACATGTACTTGAAGATTCTGCCACATCAACAGCGTTTTTCATAGCCACAATTTTCCGTTGGTTTAAATTAATGACCTCAAGGAACAGGAAAACTGCCATGTGTAGAACCGTTGAGGACATACACAATGATGGCGTACAGTTCCTTAAGAGTGTCATCTCGCTGTTTGAAAATTGGAAACAGGGGTATCTGGGAACCTGTACAATCTGGAGTTATTCTAGCAACATGCACAGCTATTAATGTCCAGGATTATCTTCTGAACGAAACAGGTTTCCAGTGTGTTCTGTTGTGCAGGCTGTCACAGGATGCTCTGGAAAACCTTTTCAGTATGGTTCGAGCCAGTAATCCTGTTCCAGATTGTCTCAGTTTCAAGATGATACTGCGGCTTATTGCTGTGTCACAGTATTTTCGTCCCAGTCGCCGTGGAAGTTATCAGACGGAAGATGGTGAATTTCTTGTCGACTACTTGGAACACAGACGGACGTACGACGAAGCAGAAGGCACAGACGATGCAGACTTGCTTGCAAGTGCGAATTCAGACGTAAGCGATGTTGAAGAAATGCCACCTGAGGAAGCACTGTCTCCACACTATTTAGCAGGCAGAACAACAAAGCAAGTGCAGCAAAAGTATTTGCTTTGTGAAGCGTACCGAGAATCACTTTCACCAAAGGAGAAGTCTGAATGTGAAGCAGTACGAAGACTCACTGAACTAAAAATTACACAGCTCAAGACAGCTTGGAATGCATGTCCCAAGAAATATTTCGCATTATTGAGATGACAGATAAAGTCTTTCGTGTGGATGAAAAACTGTTCCTGGAAGCTAAGTTGTCCCTCCAAGCACTGGAGGCAGTTGCACAGAAGTCATTCGAGGAACTCATTCAGAATATTCCTTCTTCTCACAGTGTTGTGGACAGAGTTGTAGATGAATTTCTGAAGACTCGAATTTACGTTCTTCGGAGGAAATATAACTGCCAGGTACTGAAGGAAGATACAGCAAAGTGCAGTATTGGTATGAGAAATGCAGCAAAGGTATTTTAAGAAGAAGAAATTTATTGTCTTTCACATGTTTTAGCTAAATTGATGCACCGGTAATTTGTAATTTTGTTTTTTTTATATTTTTAATTACAAATAACTACCATCATTTGTAACAAACAAGCATTAAAAAAGGAAATATGCAAATCGAAGTATGCATTTGTAATTTAATATGTACTGTAAGTCATGTGTGTACCTCAAAGACCTTGACTGGATTCTATCGTTTAAGCATGTAATACTTTTCACAAAGGTCAGCGTGAGAAAAAACTTACTGCTAGCTATATTTATAAGCGTCTATATCTCACAGGGGAACCTCCCCATCGCAACCCCCCTGAGATTTATAATTTGGCACAGTGGATAGGCCTTGAAAAACTGAACACAGATCAATCGAGAAAACAGGAAGAAGTTGTGTGGAACTATGAAAAAAATAAGCAAAATATACAAACTGAGTAGTGCATGGGCAAGGAAGGCAACATCAAGGATAATGCGAGCCCAGGAGCGCCGTGGTCCTGTGGTTAGCGTGAGCAGCAGCGGAACGAGAGGTCCTTGGTTCAAGTCTTCCCTCGAGTGAAAAGTTTACTTTCTTTATTTTCGCAAAGTTATGATCTGTCCGTTCGTTCATTCACGTCTCTGTTCACTGTAATAAGTTTAGTGTCTGTGTTTTGCGACCGTACCGCAAAACCGTGCAATTAGTAGACGAAAGGACGTGCCTCTCCAATTGGAACCGAAAACATTTCATCGCAAGGTCATAGGTCAACCGATTCCTCCACAGGAAACACGTCTGACATATTCTATACGACACAGGTGACGGCATGTGCGTCACATGACAGGAATATGTTGTCGACCCACCTAACTTGCACACTTGGCGAATGGGCAAAAAGATTCTTCTAGCTTGCCCGATTTAGGTTTTCATGTGGATGTGATAATCACTTCCAAAAAAGTGATGAAAACATAAGAGTGTGTCACATAAACTGCAACAAATGAATGCAACACTTTCACAGTCGCACAGTTTTCTCTGTGCTCTGCCAAAACATATGTTTTTAACGTTTTCAAATTTTTCCGTGTGTAGACCGTCAAATGCTGCATATGTCCAAGCAAATCTGAACATGTCCTGGAATTTTGGAGAGCGAAGTTAATTATGTGTGAGTGCCTGAACTCTGATAATTGTCTGAAAATAAAAAATTGAAGTTTTCACTCGAGGGAAGACTTGAACCAAGGACCTCTCGTTCCGCAGCTCCTCACGCTAACCACGGGACCACTGCGCGCCTGAGCTCATATTATCCTTGATGTTGCCTACCTTGCGCATGGACTACTCAGTTTGTATATTTTGCTTATTTTTTCGTAGTTCCACAAACTTCTTCCTGTTTTCTCGGTTGATCTGTGTTCAGTTTTTCAAGGCCTATACACTGTGCCAACTTATAACTACATCTGAGGTGGGTGCGATGGGGAGGTTCCCTTGTCAGTGAGAGAGTAGCAAATTTTCACAGTAGACGCCGGGTTATCAAGGACGTAACGATTAATTACGATAGTTATTTGTTCACTTCACGCACTGTCGCATTCAGGCCGGTTGCCTCCTTATATAAAGGCGAATTTTACAGTTCCGTCCACAGGGCTGCCCTTGCGCAGTAGGCCTAAAATGGCGGCGGCCGGCAGGCTGGCCGTACTCTCCCGTGTACAGGGCTCCAGCGTGGCGCTGGCAGGCGCGAATGCCGGCCATGGGTATGTGAATGTTTGAAAAGGAGAACGACATACTCCATATTAATGTACTCTCTAAAATGCGATATCCCTTGCGTTCAAGCATTAGTTAATAAAGTGTAGGGGGACAAACTTCACAACATGACTGAAAATACGTTCACCAAATAGAGATAAGAACATCTATGATTGACATGGCATCTAAAGCCGACGTACATTTTTAAAATGTTAGAAATAAGGAAATGAGCCGGCCGGTGTGGCCGAGCGGCTCTAGGCGCGTCAGTCTGGAACCGCGAGACCGCTACAGTCGCAGGTTCGAATCTTGCCTCAGGCATGGATGTGTGTGATGTCCTCAGGTTGGTTAGGTTTAAGTAGTTCTAAGTTCTAGGGGACTGATGACCTCAGATGTTAAGTCCCATAGTGCTCAGAGCCATTTGAACCATTTTTGAAGGAAATGAAGTAATACCGAACGCTATGCTTGTAACGTACATTGTTGTTCTACATTCTTTAGCTCTGGTATTTACAGGGTCACAAAGAAAGCATCCTAGGTTTTCGAGGGAAAAGCTGTAATGGTAATGATCTCCACTACAACAGAAACAAGAAGCACAAGTTAAGGAAAAATAATGTAATGTGCGTTCCAGCTCACAAGCGACATTGAAGCAGGTAGTTCCTGTGACTTAGTATGGACAGAGGTTATATTCGACAATCGGAATAAATTAATAACTGGCTCCTTTTACTGACCACCGGTCTCAGATGAAACAGTTGCTGAACAGTTCAAAGAAAACTTGAGTCTCATCACGAATAGGTACGCTACTCATACGATTATAGTTGGCAGTGACTTCAATCTACCTTCCGTATGTTGACAAAAATACATTTCCAGACCACATTGTAGATATAAAACAACTTCCGTAACTGTTCTAAATGCTTTTTTAAAATTATTTTGAACAGTTAGTTCACGAGGCCATTCAAAATGTAAATGGTTACGAAAACACACTTGAACTCTTAGCCACAAATAATCCTGAGCATCACGACGGATACAGGAATTAGTGAACACACAGTCGTAGCGAGGCTCAATTCCGTAACAAAGAAATTCACCAAAACTAAACGCGAGATATATCTATTTATAAAAGCAGCTAAACATTCGGTTGACTTCTTAGAAACATCCAATCCTTCCAAACTATGTAGTGAAGACCATATATGGCTGAAGTTGAAAAACATAGTATCAACAGCACTCGAGAGATTCATACGAAATAAATTAATAAGAGACGGAATTGATCCCACATGGTACACAAAACACGACAGAATGCTGCTCCAGGACCACCGAAAAAGGCAAGTATAATTTAGACGAACGCAAAATCTCCCACATTGGCGAAGTTTTACTGAGGCTCGAAATTCGGTGTCCATTTCAATGCGAGATGCATTTAATAGTTTGCACAACGAAACTCTCTCTAGAAATGTGGCGGAAATTCCCAACAGATTCTGGTTCTATGTTAAGTAAACCAGCGGAAAGGGTCAGTAAGCGATGGGGAGGAGGAGGAGGGGGAGACAAGAGACCAAAACCTTCGGAGCAGGTAAAATCGAGGCAAATGTCCGCCGCGGCAAACGTCCACACACCGGCAGGCACACCGCCGCGCGGGATTAGCCGAGCGGTCTGAGACGCTGCAGTCGTGGACTGTGCGGCTGGTCCCGGCGGATGTTCGAATTCTCCCTCGGGCGTGGGTGTGTGTGTTTGTCCTTAGGATAATTTAGGTGAAGTAGAGTGTAAGCTTATGGACTGACGACCGTAGCCGTTAAGTCCCGTAAGATTTGACACACATTTGGACATTTCCGCAGACGCGCGACCGGCTGGCAGGCGGCAGCAGCGCCGCTACTCACCCTGCAGGCGGGGCGGAGCAGAGCGACGCGGAGCGAGGCGAGGCAACGCAGCTGGCGGCAGCCGCTCTTATACACCTGCCGCGTGACGTCACGCCGGCCGGCTTATCTGCCGCGGGAGCACGCTTGCGCAATCCGCCCTTCGGATCCCAGAGGCACGTTCCATTCCCACGGGGTGTGATATGTCGCAATACACCCGATAACTGGATTAAACTCGACACCGTCGAGATTGAAAATTTTGTTTCTGTTTCAGTTTGAACGACGTCAAACAGAACCGTTCGGCACTCGATGTAGAAAATGGTTCAAATGGCTCTGACCACTATGGGACTTAACTTCTGAGGTCATCAGTCCACTAGAACTTAGAACTACTTAAACCTGACCGACCTAAGGACATCACACACATCCATGCCCGAGGCAGGATTCGAACCTGCGACCGGAGGAGTCGCGCAGTTCCTGACTGTAGCGTCTAGAACCGCTCAGCCATTCCGGCCGGAGACTAGATGTAGAATGGCCACAGTTGTATCACAAATGATTGTGAGTAAGTTCTGTCTGATTCCAGTGAGTATCATGCCACGAAACGGACTCCTCAAATATATTATAGTTTTTTTTACATAAGATTGAATATTTTAACACTGCCTGCTGATGGAATTTCTACAGCTGGAAGAACAGCGATTAAGGACAGTTCTTGTGGATCTACTGCGTAATAACGAGGATACACGATTAAAGTTTGTAGGTGATTTGGGGTGTACAGGGCGCCACATTCAGTACACGGAGCTGCCACCTCTGCCGTCAGCAGTCGCTCTACTGTGGCTGGCCAGCAAGCTGAACCCAGCTCAGGCGGCAGGTGCAGCACGTGCCTCCAGCCAGAGGCCGCCGCAGTGGCTGCCAGGTGGTGGCGTCCCAGCCTCACAGCAACCTTATGGTACCTGCTGGACGATACATTGTCAATCACTAACCATTCCCCTCTTCCCGTTCCACTCGGGAATGCTTCAAGGGAGCAATGGCTGTGAGTAGGCCTCCGTGCGTGTTCGACTCTCTCCAATTCTGCCTTCACAGTCTTTTGCGAGATGACTGTTTGTACATTCTAGGGACTTCGACAGTAAACCACACAGTGCTGTGGAGTGCGTCTCTTGCAGCGTCTGCCAGCACACCTGCCTGAGCGTCTCCGTGATGCTTGCGTAACGGAACGCGCTGCTCTTCTTTGGATCTCCGTTAATTCCTCTATCAATCCTATCTGCTCCGGATGCCAGACTGACGAGCAATAGTCAAGTATTGGTCGAACGGGTGTTTTGTGGGCTGCCTCCTTTGTGGGTGGACTACACTTCCAGACAGTCCTTCCAATTACCTTGTATGGCTTTTACCTGCCATTAGTTTCAGATCGCTCTGTACACACACATGTAGATATTTTATGGATGTAATTGCTTCCACTGGTTGTACTGCAATCCTACAATCATGCAGTAGTCAGTCATTATGCCTATTTATGCGTAATAAATTCCATCTGCTTATCTTGAGGGTCAATGGCCACTCCCTGCAAGCAAGTGTCGTTCCTCTGTCTCTTGAACAGAACAAAACAGCAATTACAACCCAAAGTAGCAGAATATCGAGCAGGATTTAGATCAAACAGATCACGTCTGGAGCAAATTTTCAACCTCAAAACCATACTCAAAAAGCGAGGTCTCAGACAAAAAGTGTAGTAAGCACATTTGTATATTTCAAACAGCATACAATTCAGGAGACACGCCCTCAGTACTCCAGATTTTACAAGAGAGGCGATTAGATCCCAAAACACGAGAAATCATAAAACAAACACTCATTGGCACGAAATCTAAAGTAACATATATGTGGGAGATCTCAGAACCCTTCGACATTCAAACAGGTGTTCAACGTAGTTCTGGACAAAGTTATGGAAGAATGCGAGAAAGAACTCAAGAAATGTGGGGTTTGGAAGCCAATACGACTGGGCGTTGCCAAAGACAATGTCTACATACCAGATCTCGCATTTGCGGAATACCTGGCAGTACTAACAGAGAATAAGCAGAGGGCAGTGAAACAGCTGGAAATACTCAAAGAATGTGCAGAAAAAGTAGGTTTACAAGTTTCATTTAAGAAAACTGAATTCTTTTGTTGAAAAACAGAAATTGCAAGCATGAAACAAAATTTTGTAAAATTAACAGGGCTCGAAATTGTAAATACCTTAGAAAATTCATTGAACCGACAGGTGTTGAAACAGTTCACATCAACATCGCCTCAACAAAATTAAGAAAGGATTAGGGTTAATCCAAAACCTCTGCAACTAAAAATCAATGTCAAGATGGGCAAAAATTCGACACTACAATACTGTCATAAAACCAGCAATCCGCTATGCAAGCGAAACACTAACTCGTAACAGGAAACAACTTGAAGACATCAGAAAAGAAAAGAGAAAGACAATCAGCAAAATTCTACCAGGAAGACGTAACAAAGGCGGTTACATGCTACAATCGATTAATACAACAGAAAAGTTTTCAAACATCGAAAATTATATTAGCAGAAGGCGAATGAAATTTTTTGGTCATCTCAGCCGAGTACCAGAAAATCGATTGACGAAGAGAATAATAGACTATGTAGCCACACAAGAATTCCGCACCTCGGCTAGATGAAATTCGAAAGGACCTAAATAATGGAAACATAAGACTAGCTGACTTCAAGAAAGAGACACTTTCAGACACAAAGAAGACAAATAGGAAGTTACATCAGAGAAACCAAAAGAAAAATAATACAGACCAAAGGGATCGGATGAGCGTGAACACGTCTTTTCGGAAAGAATGAATGCGTATTGGAAGAACAAGAAGAACTCAAAGAATAATTGATCGAGTTATTTGCTCAACGTTTTCCATTTCTGAAGAGAATCCTCCAACAATAACAACACTATATATATATATATATATATATATATATATATATATATATATACTGTGATAAAAAAATCGGAGTATAATGTTCCATAGTGGCCGGAGTGGCCGAGCGGTTCTAGGCGCTACAGTCTGGAACCGCGCGACTGCTACGGTCGCAGGTTCGAATCCTGCCTCAGGCACGGATGTGTGTGATGTCCTCAGGTTAGTTAGGTTTAAGTAGTTCTAAGTTCTAGGGGACTGATGACCTCAGCAGTTAAGTCCCATAGTGCTCAGAGCCAATTGGAACGACCTCACGAAACAAATAGCAGGAAAAGCAGACGCCAAGCCGCGCGGGATTAGCCGAGCGGTCTGAGGCGTTGCAGTCAAGGACTGTGCCGCTGGCTCCGGCGGAGGTTCGAGTCCTCCCTCGGGCATGGGTGTGTGTGTGTTTGTCCTTAGGACAATTTAGGTTAAGTAGAGTGTAAGCTTAGGGACTGATGACTTTAGCAGTTAAGTCCCATATGATTTCACACATATTTGAACATTTTTTGAACAGCAGACGGCAGATAGAGAGGAAGAATCTTAAGGAAGTGTAACTCATACACGAAGAACCAGGCTTATAAGGTGCTTGTTTGGCCCATTGTTGAGTGTTGTTAGTCTGCTGCGCTTACGAGGTAGGTCTGAGAGACGAGAGAGGAAGTATGCAACGAACAGCGGTGTGTTTCGCCACGTGATGGTTTAGTCGGCGCCAGAGAGCTACAGATATCATCAACAGACTCCAGGGGCAGACGCTACAGGAGAGGTGCTGTCTATCTCGCAGATGTTTACTACTGACATGTCGAGAGAGTACTTTCTGCGAAGAGTAGGACAACACCTCACTGCCTGTCACGTAGATCTCGCGATATCAGCGCGCGCGAAAATTCTGGAAATCAGAGCCAGTGCATGTGTTAGCCACGACCGCTCTTCCCATGCGGCATCCGCGACTGGTAGAGGGGAGGGGCGGGTCAGTTCGTGCGTCCAGAAATACTCTCCAGTGCACGGAGTCACGTGGCTTGCGAACTAGTGATGTACGCGCAGTTTTATAATGTATCTCTGCACGTACTATCGCATCTCATGCAAACGTGGAATTCAGCAACAGGCTAACATGACACTCTTTATCTAATTACTAGATATTATTATTGCATTGATACCTATGTAAAGAGAGGTTTCTGTTTGCAAATGAAGCGAAAAAATACGGTCACATTTGTTCCAGGTTTCCTTGCAGTCATCCTGAAGTTGCCCTTTCCTGTAGGTCACTTCATCGTCTGAGAATGCAGCCGGTGCTCTCCGCTAGAGTGTTTAGTGTGTCGAGAATATCAGCGACCTATTGTGTTTTCTTGGGGAGGACATGTGGACACTGTAGTTTCTATAGAGTTTCCGTCTTCAGCACATCGTGCTCTGTTCAGCAAGTCGAAAATTCTCCGAGACAGGCCCATGCCTGAGAAGATACACCTTACGTATTACCTTCTGATAATAAACAACCTACAATAGGCTACCTTTTTTTTTTTTTTTTTTTTGGTCATCAGTCTACTGAGTGGTTTGATGCGGCCCGCCACGAATTCCTCTCCTGTGCTATCCTCTTTGTCTCAGAGTAGCACTTGCAACCTACGTCCTCAATTATTTGCTTGACGTATTCCAATCTCTGTCTTCCTCTACAGTTCTTGCCCTCTATGGCTCCCTCTAGTACCATGGAAGTCATTCCCTCATGTCTTACCCAATGTCCTATCATCCTGTCCCTTCTCCTTATCACTGTTTTCCACATTCCTTTCCTCTCCGATTCTGCGTACAACCTCCTCATTCCTTACCTTATCAGTCCACCTAATTTTCAACATTCGTCTATAGCACCACATCTCAAATGCTTCGATTCTCTTCTGTTCTGGTTTTCCCACAGTCCATGTTTCTCTACCATACAATGCTGTACTCCAGACGTACATCCTCAGAAATTTCTTCCTCAAATTAAGGCCGGTATTTGATATTAGTAGACTTCTCTTGGCCAGGAATGCCTTTTTTGCCATAGCGAGTCTGCTTTTGATGTCCTCTTTGCTCCGTCCGTCATTGGTTATTTTACTGCCTAGGTAGCAGAATTCCTTAACTTCATTGACTTCGTGACCATCAATCCTGATGTTAAGCTACCCTAGCTAATACATTTCTGTAGTGTAACAAGGTGTACACGTTGACCTGCGTGTGTTATTAGCCACCCGTCGTGTGTGGTACAAGGGGACGATGTCTCACGTGACTGTTACTCTGTTGACGTTTGCCATATCTCAGAGGGGGATTTAGTCCCACCGGAGGGTCTCCACGTCAGACTGCAGACTCCCTTGCAGAGCCTCCCCCCCGCCCCCCGGTCCCCCTACCCCATATCCCACCCCCTCCCGCCCCCCAAAGCCAGGCTGCTCCACACGCAGCCCTCCTGCTCACACACACCCCTCAGCTGCTCCGTCTCCCAAACCACCCGAAATGGAGCCGTTTCTCTCCAGTTGGCCCCTCACTATTCCCGAACGGCACAGAATTGCAAATTACCAGCCCCATTGCGCAAGTGTCGACATCCGATAACGGCGACTCGCTTATCGGCTTATCACAGGTCTGGAGTGTTGACTGCCAGGTGCCCACTCACGTTTCCAGATAAGTGCCGGCCGCTCAGCTTGAGATCAAGGTCTCTGAGACCTGCAAAGAATGCGCCTCTCTTTACGTATAAACAACGTAGAACGTTTTCACACAAAGTTCGACATCTTATGTATTTACCAATTTATTGTCGCATGTCATCCCACCCACCTATCGCAGCCCTAGAGCACCTCTCGTTTCTAGGAAAGCGAAATGTCGGAAGACTTCCACTGGCCGTTCCCACGGAGGTGCGAGACTGAATACGCGCCGGCCGGACTGGCCGAGCGGTTCTAGGCGCTACGGTCTGGAACCGCGAGACCGCTATGGTAGCAGGTTCGAATCCTGCCTCGGGCATGGACGTGTGTGATGTCCTTAGGTTAGGTAGGTTTAAGTAGTTCTAAGTTCTAGGGGACTAATGGCCTCAGAAGTTAAGTCCCATGGTGCTCACAGCCATTTGAACCATTTTCTCTAATAACTTTAAATTCGCTCCTCGAAGTGATCGAGAGGCAAAATTCGGAATGAAAAATGCTTGAAAGTGCTATGGTTTCCCGCGTCTATCCGCTATGTAGCTCACAGCATACACCTACATCTACACAGATACTCCGCAAGCCAACGTACGGTGCGTGGCGGAGGGTACTATGTACCACTACTTGTCGTTTCCTTTCCAGTTCCACTCACACAGAGAGAGAGGGAAACACAACTGCCTGTATGCCTCCGTGGGAGCCCTGACTTCTCGTAATTTATCTTTGTGGTCCTTAAGGGCAGTGTGTATTGGTGGCTCTAGAATCGATCGGCAGGCAGCTTCAAATACCGGTCCTCCAAATAGTATTTCTCGAAAATAACGTCGCTTTCCCTCCTGGGATTCCCATTTGTGTCCCCAGAGCATCTCCGTAACACGTGTAGTTCGAACCTAGCGGTAACAAACCTAGCAGCCCGCCTCTGAATTGCTTCGTTGTCTTCTTTCAGTCCAACCTGGTACGGATCCCAAACCCTCCAGCAGTACACAAGTGTAGGTCGCACCAGCGTCCTATTTACGACGTTGACTGTGGGTACTCAAGTCTTCACGTCTCAAAATCCAGTCGCGAAAACCCTGACAGAGGGTTTTTGTCTTCCTTTCTGACGTCTTCACAGTAACTACACAGGCCGTGAGTCTGGGTCTCGATGCTTTCGACACGGCACGCAGAATGAAACAGCCGTGCGAGGCAGGACACATTTGTATATATCATGCAAGAACTGTCAAATATAAACGTACCTCAGCAGGCCGTACATTTATTACAAATTAGAGCATTTCGAGAAATTTCGCTTTAGTATAGAGGGTGGTCCAATGATAGTGACCGAGCCAAATATCTCACGAAATACGCATCAAACGAAAAAACTACAAAGAAGGAAACTCGTCTAGCTTGAAGGCGGAAACCAGTTGGTGCTATGGTTGGCCCGCTAGATGGCGCTGCCATATGTCAAACGGATATCAACAGCGTTTTTTTAAAATAGGAACCCCCTTTTTTATTACATCTTCGTGTAGTACGTAAAGAAATATGAATGTTTTAGTTGGACCAATTTTTTCGCTCTGTGATAGGTAGCGCTCTAATAGTCACAAACGTATAAGTACGTGGTATCACGTAACATTCCGCCAGTGCGGACGGTATTTGGTTCGTCATACATTACACTTGTTAAAATTGACCGTTTATCAATTGCGGAAAAGGGTAATACGGTGTTGATGTATGGCTATTGTGAGCGAAATGCCCAACGGGCGTGTGCTATGTATGCTGCTCGCTATCCTGGACATCATCCAGGTGTCCGGACCATTTCACCGGATAGTTACGTTATTTAAGGGAACAGGAAGTGTTCAGCCACATGTGAAACGTCCACCACGACCTGCAACAAATGATGATGCCCAAGTAGGTGTTTTAGCTGTTGTCGCGGCTAATCCGCACATCAGTAGCAGACAAATTGCGCGAGAATCGGGAATCTCAAAAACTTCGGCGTTGAGAATGCTACATCAACATCGATTGCACCCGTACGATATTTCTATGCACCAGGAATGGCATGGCGACGACTTTGAACGTCGTGTACAGTTCTGCCACTAGGCACAAAAGAAATTACGGGACGATGACAGAATTTTTGCACGCGTTCTATTTAGTGACGAAGCGTCATTCACCAACAGCGGTAACGTAAACCGGCATAATATGCACTATTCGGCAACGGAAAATCCACGATGGCTGCGACAAGTGGAACGGCAGCGACCTTGGCGGGTTAATGTATGGTGCAGCATTATGGGAGGAAGGATAATTGGCCCCCACTTTATCGATGGCAATCTAAATGGTGCAGTGTATGCTGATTTCCTACGTAATGTTCTACCGATGTTACTACAAGATGTTTCACTGCATGACAGAATGGCGATGTACTTCTAACATGAAGGATGTCCGGCACATAGCTCGCATGCGGTTGAAGCGGTACTGATTAGCATATTTCATGACAGGTGGATTGATCGTCGAAGCACCATACCATGGCTCGCACGTTCACCGGGTCTGACGTCCCCGGATTTCTTTCTGTGGGGGAAGTTGGAGGATATTTGCTATCGTGATCCACCGAAAACTCCTGACAATATGCGTCAGGGCATTGTCAATGCATGTGCGAACATTACGGAAGGATAACTACACGCTGTTGCGAGGAATGTCGTTACACGTATTGCCAAATGCATTGAGGTTGACGGACATCATTTTGAGAATCTATTGCATTAATGTGGTATTTAAAAGTCATCAAGCTGTAACATCATGCGTTCTCAGAAATGATCACAAAGGTACATGTATCACATAGGAACAATCGAAATAAAATGTTCAAACGTACCTAATTCCGCTATTTTAATTTAAAAAGCCTACCTGTTACCAACTGTTCGTCTAAAATTGTGAGCCATATGTTTGTGACTATTACAGCGCCACCTATGACAAAGCGAAAAAAGTGGTCCAACTAAAACATTCATATTTGTTTACGTACTACACGAATATGTAATAAAAATGGGGGTTTCCATGCGCAGTTGATATCCGTTTGACCTATGCCAGCGCCATCTAGCGGGCCAACCATAGCGCCTTCTGGTTTCCCCCTTCAAGCTAGAGGAGTTTCATTCTTTGTAGTTTTTTCGTTTGATGCTTACTGCATAAGGTATTTGGCCCGGTCACTATATCAATGGACCACTCTGTATATATAGCAGTCCCTGTGTGTGCGTACCGCCTGCAACGGAGAAGAGCGTTCGGCGAGTGGGAACCGTGAGCGGCCCAGCTGAGAACTGACGGCTGCCGGCTACCGGCCAGGAGAGTCCCCCCGTGGGGGACGCGGGGGGCAGCCCCCCCCCCCCCCCCCCGTGTCGCTCAGGGGGGATGCTAAGTTCACCCAACCTGGATACGATGTGACGTCATTATGACGTATATACGCTTTAGTCGATTAACACACCTATCGACTTTTACGAACGTTCCAGATTCTAAACTGTCGTCAGCTAGTGGTTTGTTTTGACACGTGCGATACTGAAAACAGCTCAGTGTGGCAGCGTATATGTGTTCCGCCAAAATAAAATTAAAAGAGCTGGATATTAATAGAAATATTCCCTGGCCGTGGCCTTGAAAACACCATGGACAACACGTTTCGTAAAAAAGTGAAGTCTTCTTATGTCCCGACCAGATTAGATTGTGTGATTGTTGTATTGAATGCTTACGCCGAAAATAATATTTATTTATCATCAACATTTTAGTATGGTTTCATACAATTGGTCTTGTCAGTACATATTAGATTGTAGCAGCATACTCTTGCTGACTTTTTTTCCTTGATTTATATAGCTGAAGAGAACTCGTGCAAGTTTGTTAGCTAACTAATTTACATGTCCTTCCCAAGAGAGTCTTTTATCAACCATAATTCCAAGTAATTTTACACTTGGACTGCAGAGACAGGTACCTTAGTGTCCAGTAATGACTGGTGTGTAGAATGATTGAATTTCGAACTTAAAAAGAAAAATATGAGGCATTGTTGAAGAAAAATCGTCGACCGGAGATGAAATACGAGGGGAAGTGGATTTCTCAATGTAATCTTAACCAAAGGTTAGTGTCTAGTACTGATTGACGTATGAAATGATTGAATGCAGTGTCAAAGCATTCCATGGTGGTATGATAAACCAGACATACTGTATATTATGTCATGTATACAGCCACAATAGTTTTAGCATGTACCTGGCCATTTCAGTGTGGTTTATGTCAGCAGTATAATTTGCTAAGACAAGATTATGCAAAATACGAATTGCATCACAACATGGGCGGATAGCCACAATAATTAGAGACGAAGAAATGAAAAACATCGCACAGGACACAAACACAGTACAATACACGATTTAAACGCAAGGAACGCAAAACACATCTGAACGAATGGCGCAAAGCACAGCGCTACCCTGTCACAACCTCTCGAAAGTTCACAAAAGTCGACATACGGTTTCTATCGTTCTCGATGTAGCGTGTGTAAGTCATAATGACGTCACATCGTATCCAAGTCCGGTGAACTTAGCAGCTGCACCCTGTGTGTCAGGCTGCCTGCGGCTCGGCAGCCGCTGCCCAGGCTGGAAAGTAAGCGCAGCGACCAACTATACGGCGAGTGCCATTTGGAAACACTCGAGTGAAGGCCACGGCAACACTGAAAAATGGTAAAATTCTCCAAAAAATGTATCCACCTACAGGAAGTACAACTGCCACTTTGACACGCCACGTACAATCTGTAGACACTGCTGGGTATGGAGAACCAGGCAGCTCAAGCACGAAGTCACGCGCCGGCCGCGGCGGTCTAGCGGTTCTAGGCGCTCAGTCCGGAACCGCGCGACTGCTACGGTCGCAGGTTCGAATCCTGCCTCGGGCATGGATGTGTGTGATGTCCTTAGGTTAGTTAGGTTTAAGTAGTTCTAAGTTCTAGGGGACTTATGACCACAGCAGTTGAGTCCCATAGTGCTCAGAGCCATTTGAACCATTTGAACCATGCCCGAGGCAGGATTCGAACCTGCGACCGGAGGAGTCGCGCAGTTCCTGACTGTAGCGTCTAGAACCGCTCAGCCATGCCGGCCGGAGACTAGATGTAGAATGGCCACAGTTGTATCACAAATGATTGTGAGTAAGTTCTGTCTGATTCCAGTGAGTATCATGCCACGAAACGGACTCCTCAAATATATTATAGTTTTTTTTACATAAGATTGAATATTTTAACACTGCCTGCTGATGGAATTTCTACAGCTGGAAGAACAGCGATTAAGGACAGTTCTTGTGGATCTACTGCGTAATAACGAGGATACACGATTAAAGTTTGTAGGTGATTTGGGGTGTACAGGGCGCCACATTCAGTACACGGAGCTGCCACCTCTGCCGTCAGCAGTCGCTCTACTGTGGCTGGCCAGCAAGCTGAACCCAGCTCAGGCGGCAGGTGCAGCACGTGCCTCCAGCCAGAGGCCGCCGCAGTGGCTGCCAGGTGGTGGCGTCCCAGCCTCACAGCAACCTTATGGTACCTGCTGGACGATACATTGTCAATCACTAACCATTCCCCTCTTCCCGTTCCACTCGGGAATGCTTCAAGGGAGCAATGGCTGTGAGTAGGCCTCCGTGCGTGTTCGACTCTCTCCAATTCTGCCTTCACAGTCTTTTGCGAGATGACTGTTTGTACATTCTAGGGACTTCGACAGTAAACCACACAGTGCTGTGGAGTGCGTCTCTTGCAGCGTCTGCCAGCACACCTGCCTGAGCGTCTCCGTGATGCTTGCGTAACGGAACGCGCTGCTCTTCTTTGGATCTCCGTTAATTCCTCTATCAATCCTATCTGCTCCGGATGCCAGACTGACGAGCAATAGTCAAGTATTGGTCGAACGGGTGTTTTGTGGGCTGCCTCCTTTGTGGGTGGACTACACTTCCAGACAGTCCTTCCAATTACCTTGTATGGCTTTTACCTGCCATTAGTTTCAGATCGCTCTGTACACACACATGTAGATATTTTATGGATGTAATTGCTTCCACTGGTTGTACTGCAATCCTACAATCATGCAGTAGTCAGTCATTATGCCTATTTATGCGTAATAAATTCCATCTGCTTATCTTGAGGGTCAATGGCCACTCCCTGCAAGCAAGTGTCGTTCCTCTGTCTCTTGAACAGAACAAAACAGCAATTACAACCCAAAGTAGCAGAATATCGAGCAGGATTTAGATCAAACAGATCACGTCTGGAGCAAATTTTCAACCTCAAAACCATACTCAAAAAGCGAGGTCTCAGACAAAAAGTGTAGTAAGCACATTTGTATATTTCAAACAGCATACAATTCAGGAGACACGCCCTCAGTACTCCAGATTTTACAAGAGAGGCGATTAGATCCCAAAACACGAGAAATCATAAAACAAACACTCATTGGCACGAAATCTAAAGTAACATATATGTGGGAGATCTCAGAACCCTTCGACATTCAAACAGGTGTTCAACGTAGTTCTGGACAAAGTTATGGAAGAATGCGAGAAAGAACTCAAGAAATGTGGGGTTTGGAAGCCAATACGACTGGGCGTTGCCAAAGACAATGTCTACATACCAGATCTCGCATTTGCGGAATACCTGGCAGTACTAACAGAGAATAAGCAGAGGGCAGTGAAACAGCTGGAAATACTCAAAGAATGTGCAGAAAAAGTAGGTTTACAAGTTTCATTTAAGAAAACTGAATTCTTTTGTTGAAAAACAGAAATTGCAAGCATGAAACAAAATTTTGTAAAATTAACAGGGCTCGAAATTGTAAATACCTTAGAAAATTCATTGAACCGACAGGTGTTGAAACAGTTCACATCAACATCGCCTCAACAAAATTAAGAAAGGATTAGGGTTAATCCAAAACCTCTGCAACTAAAAATCAATGTCAAGATGGGCAAAAATTCGACACTACAATACTGTCATAAAACCAGCAATCCGCTATGCAAGCGAAACACTAACTCGTAACAGGAAACAACTTGAAGACATCAGAAAAGAAAAGAGAAAGACAATCAGCAAAATTCTACCAGGAAGACGTAACAAAGGCGGTTACATGCTACAATCGATTAATACAACAGAAAAGTTTTCAAACATCGAAAATTATATTAGCAGAAGGCGAATGAAATTTTTTGGTCATCTCAGCCGAGTACCAGAAAATCGATTGACGAAGAGAATAATAGACTATGTAGCCACACAAGAATTCCGCACCTCGGCTAGATGAAATTCGAAAGGACCTAAATAATGGAAACATAAGACTAGCTGACTTCAAGAAAGAGACACTTTCAGACACAAAGAAGACAAATAGGAAGTTACATCAGAGAAACCAAAAGAAAAATAATACAGACCAAAGGGATCGGATGAGCGTGAACACGTCTTTTCGGAAAGAATGAATGCGTATTGGAAGAACAAGAAGAACTCAAAGAATAATTGATCGAGTTATTTGCTCAACGTTTTCCATTTCTGAAGAGAATCCTCCAACAATAACAACACTATATATATATATATATATATATATATATATATATATATATATACTGTGATAAAAAAATCGGAGTATAATGTTCCATAGTGGCCGGAGTGGCCGAGCGGTTCTAGGCGCTACAGTCTGGAACCGCGCGACTGCTACGGTCGCAGGTTCGAATCCTGCCTCAGGCACGGATGTGTGTGATGTCCTTAGGTTAGTTAGGTTTAAGTAGTTCTAAGTTCTAGGGGACTGATGACCTCAGCAGTTAAGTCCCATAGTGCTCAGAGCCAATTGGAACGACCTCACGAAACAAATAGCAGGAAAAGCAGACGCCAAGCCGCGCGGGATTAGCCGAGCGGTCTGAGGCGTTGCAGTCAAGGACTGTGCCGCTGGCTCCGGCGGAGGTTCGAGTCCTCCCTCGGGCATGGGTGTGTGTGTGTTTGTCCTTAGGACAATTTAGGTTAAGTAGAGTGTAAGCTTAGGGACTGATGACTTTAGCAGTTAAGTCCCATATGATTTCACACATATTTGAACATTTTTTGAACAGCAGACGGCAGATAGAGAGGAAGAATCTTAAGGAAGTGTAACTCATACACGAAGAACCAGGCTTATAAGGTGCTTGTTTGGCCCATTGTTGAGTGTTGTTAGTCTGCTGCGCTTACGAGGTAGGTCTGAGAGACGAGAGAGGAAGTATGCAACGAACAGCGGTGTGTTTCGCCACGTGATGGTTTAGTCGGCGCCAGAGAGCTACAGATATCATCAACAGACTCCAGGGGCAGACGCTACAGGAGAGGTGCTGTCTATCTCGCAGATGTTTACTACTGACATGTCGAGAGAGTACTTTCTGCGAAGAGTAGGACAACACCTCACTGCCTGTCACGTAGATCTCGCGATATCAGCGCGCGCGAAAATTCTGGAAATCAGAGCCAGTGCATGTGTTAGCCACGACCGCTCTTCCCATGCGGCATCCGCGACTGGTAGAGGGGAGGGGCGGGTCAGTTCGTGCGTCCAGAAATACTCTCCAGTGCACGGAGTCACGTGGCTTGCGAACTAGTGATGTACGCGCAGTTTTATAATGTATCTCTGCACGTACTATCGCATCTCATGCAAACGTGGAATTCAGCAACAGGCTAACATGACACTCTTTATCTAATTACTAGATATTATTATTGCATTGATACCTATGTAAAGAGAGGTTTCTGTTTGCAAATGAAGCGAAAAAATACGGTCACATTTGTTCCAGGTTTCCTTGCAGTCATCCTGAAGTTGCCCTTTCCTGTAGGTCACTTCATCGTCTGAGAATGCAGCCGGTGCTCTCCGCTAGAGTGTTTAGTGTGTCGAGAATATCAGCGACCTATTGTGTTTTCTTGGGGAGGACATGTGGACACTGTAGTTTCTATAGAGTTTCCGTCTTCAGCACATCGTGCTCTGTTCAGCAAGTCGAAAATTCTCCGAGACAGGCCCATGCCTGAGAAGATACACCTTACGTATTACCTTCTGATAATAAACAACCTACAATAAGCTACCTTTTTTTTTTTTTTTTTTTTGGTCATCAGTCTACTGAGTGGTTTGATGCGGCCCGCCACGAATTCCTCTCCTGTGCTATCCTCTTTGTCTCAGAGTAGCACTTGCAACCTACGTCCTCAATTATTTGCTTGACGTATTCCAATCTCTGTCTTCCTCTACAGTTCTTGCCCTCTATGGCTCCCTCTAGTACCATGGAAGTCATTCCCTCATGTCTTACCCAATGTCCTATCATCCTGTCCCTTCTCCTTATCACTGTTTTCCACATTCCTTTCCTCTCCGATTCTGCGTACAACCTCCTCATTCCTTACCTTATCAGTCCACCTAATTTTCAACATTCGTCTATAGCACCACATCTCAAATGCTTCGATTCTCTTCTGTTCTGGTTTTCCCACAGTCCATGTTTCTCTACCATACAATGCTGTACTCCAGACGTACATCCTCAGAAATTTCTTCCTCAAATTAAGGCCGGTATTTGATATTAGTAGACTTCTCTTGGCCAGGAATGCCTTTTTTGCCATAGCGAGTCTGCTTTTGATGTCCTCTTTGCTCCGTCCGTCATTGGTTATTTTACTGCCTAGGTAGCAGAATTCCTTAACTTCATTGACTTCGTGACCATCAATCCTGATGTTAAGCTACCCTAGCTAATACATTTCTGTAGTGTAACAAGGTGTACACGTTGACCTGCGTGTGTTATTAGCCACCCGTCGTGTGTGGTACAAGGGGACGATGTCTCACGTGACTGTTACTCTGTTGACGTTTGCCATATCTCAGAGGGGGATTTAGTCCCGCCGGAGGGTCTCCACGTCAGACTGCAGACTCCCTTGCAGAGCCTCCCCCCCGCCCCCCGGTCCCCCTACCCCATATCCCACCCCCTCCCGCCCCCCAAAGCCAGGCTGCTCCACACGCAGCCCTCCTGCTCACACACACCCCTCAGCTGCTCCGTCTCCCAAACCACCCGAAATGGAGCCGTTTCTCTCCAGTTGGCCCCTCACTATTCCCGAACGGCACAGAATTGCAAATTACCAGCCCCATTGCGCAAGTGTCGACATCCGATAACGGCGACTCGCTTATCGGCTTATCACAGGTCTGGAGTGTTGACTGCCAGGTGCCCACTCACGTTTCCAGATAAGTGCCGGCCGCTCAGCTTGAGATCAAGGTCTCTGAGACCTGCAAAGAATGCGCCTCTCTTTACGTATAAACAACGTAGAACGTTTTCACACAAAGTTCGACATCTTATGTATTTACCAATTTATTGTCGCATGTCATCCCACCCACCTATCGCAGCCCTAGAGCACCTCTCGTTTCTAGGAAAGCGAAATGTCGGAAGACTTCCACTGGCCGTTCCCACGGAGGTGCGAGACTGAATACGCGCCGGCCGGACTGGCCGAGCGGTTCTAGGCGCTACGGTCTGGAACCGCGAGACCGCTATGGTAGCAGGTTCGAATCCTGCCTCGGGCATGGACGTGTGTGATGTCCTTAGGTTAGGTAGGTTTAAGTAGTTCTAAGTTCTAGGGGACTAATGGCCTCAGAAGTTAAGTCCCATGGTGCTCACAGCCATTTGAACCATTTTCTCTAATAACTTTAAATTCGCTCCTCGAAGTGATCGAGAGGCAAAATTCGGAATGAAAAATGCTTGAAAGTGCTATGGTTTCCCGCGTCTATCCGCTATGTAGCTCACAGCATACACCTACATCTACACAGATACTCCGCAAGCCAACGTACGGTGCGTGGCGGAGGGTACTATGTACCACTACTTGTCGTTTCCTTTCCAGTTCCACTCACACAGAGAGAGAGGGAAACACAACTGCCTGTATGCCTCCGTGGGAGCCCTGACTTCTCGTAATTTATCTTTGTGGTCCTTAAGGGCAGTGTGTATTGGTGGCTCTAGAATCGATCGGCAGGCAGCTTCAAATACCGGTCCTCCAAATAGTATTTCTCGAAAATAACGTCGCTTTCCCTCCTGGGATTCCCATTTGTGTCCCCAGAGCATCTCCGTAACACGTGTAGTTCGAACCTAGCGGTAACAAACCTAGCAGCCCGCCTCTGAATTGCTTCGTTGTCTTCTTTCAGTCCAACCTGGTACGGATCCCAAACCCTCCAGCAGTACACAAGTGTAGGTCGCACCAGCGTCCTATTTACGACGTTGACTGTGGGTACTCAAGTCTTCACGTCTCAAAATCCAGTCGCGAAAACCCTGACAGAGGGTTTTTGTCTTCCTTTCTGACGTCTTCACAGTAACTACACAGGCCGTGAGTCTGGGTCTCGATGCTTTCGACACGGCACGCAGAATGAAACAGCCGTGCGAGGCAGGACACATTTGTATATATCATGCAAGAACTGTCAAATATAAACGTACCTCAGCAGGCCGTACATTTATTACAAATTAGAGCATTTCGAGAAATTTCGCTTTAGTATAGAGGGTGGTCCAATGATAGTGACCGAGCCAAATATCTCACGAAATACGCATCAAACGAAAAAACTACAAAGAAGGAAACTCGTCTAGCTTGAAGGCGGAAACCAGTTGGTGCTATGGTTGGCCCGCTAGATGGCGCTGCCATATGTCAAACGGATATCAACAGCGTTTTTTTAAAATAGGAACCCCCTTTTTTATTACATCTTCGTGTAGTACGTAAAGAAATATGAATGTTTTAGTTGGACCAATTTTTTCGCTCTGTGATAGGTAGCGCTCTAATAGTCACAAACGTATAAGTACGTGGTATCACGTAACATTCCGCCAGTGCGGACGGTATTTGGTTCGTCATACATTACACTTGTTAAAATTGACCGTTTATCAATTGCGGAAAAGGGTAATACGGTGTTGATGTATGGCTATTGTGAGCGAAATGCCCAACGGGCGTGTGCTATGTATGCTGCTCGCTATCCTGGACATCATCCAGGTGTCCGGACCATTTCACCGGATAGTTACGTTATTTAAGGGAACAGGAAGTGTTCAGCCACATGTGAAACGTCCACCACGACCTGCAACAAATGATGATGCCCAAGTAGGTGTTTTAGCTGTTGTCGCGGCTAATCCGCACATCAGTAGCAGACAAATTGCGCGAGAATCGGGAATCTCAAAAACTTCGGCGTTGAGAATGCTACATCAACATCGATTGCACCCGTACGATATTTCTATGCACCAGGAATGGCATGGCGACGACTTTGAACGTCGTGTACAGTTCTGCCACTAGGCACAAAAGAAATTACGGGACGATGACAGAATTTTTGCACGCGTTCTATTTAGTGACGAAGCGTCATTCACCAACAGCGGTAACGTAAACCGGCATAATATGCACTATTCGGCAACGGAAAATCCACGATGGCTGCGACAAGTGGAACGGCAGCGACCTTGGCGGGTTAATGTATGGTGCAGCATTATGGGAGGAAGGATAATTGGCCCCCACTTTATCGATGGCAATCTAAATGGTGCAGTGTATGCTGATTTCCTACGTAATGTTCTACCGATGTTACTACAAGATGTTTCACTGCATGACAGAATGGCGATGTACTTCTAACATGAAGGATGTCCGGCACATAGCTCGCATGCGGTTGAAGCGGTACTGATTAGCATATTTCATGACAGGTGGATTGATCGTCGAAGCACCATACCATGGCTCGCACGTTCACCGGGTCTGACGTCCCCGGATTTCTTTCTGTGGGGGAAGTTGGAGGATATTTGCTATCGTGATCCACCGAAAACTCCTGACAATATGCGTCAGGGCATTGTCAATGCATGTGCGAACATTACGGAAGGATAACTACACGCTGTTGCGAGGAATGTCGTTACACGTATTGCCAAATGCATTGAGGTTGACGGACATCATTTTGAGAATCTATTGCATTAATGTGGTATTTAAAAGTCATCAAGCTGTAACATCATGCGTTCTCAGAAATGATCACAAAGGTACATGTATCACATAGGAACAATCGAAATAAAATGTTCAAACGTACCTAATTCCGCTATTTTAATTTAAAAAGCCTACCTGTTACCAACTGTTCGTCTAAAATTGTGAGCCATATGTTTGTGACTATTACAGCGCCACCTATGACAAAGCGAAAAAAGTGGTCCAACTAAAACATTCATATTTGTTTACGTACTACACGAATATGTAATAAAAATGGGGGTTTCCATGCGCAGTTGATATCCGTTTGACCTATGCCAGCGCCATCTAGCGGGCCAACCATAGCGCCTTCTGGTTTCCCCCTTCAAGCTAGAGGAGTTTCATTCTTTGTAGTTTTTTCGTTTGATGCTTACTGCGTAAGGTATTTGGCCCGGTCACTATATCAATGGACCACTCTGTATATATAGCAGTCCCTGTGTGTGCGTACCGCCTGCAACGGAGAAGAGCGTTCGGCGAGTGGGAACTGTGAGCGGCCCAGCTGAGAACTGACGGCTGCCGGCTACCGGCCAGGAGAGTCCCCCCGTGGGGGACGCGGGGGGCAGCCCCCCCCCCCCCCCCCGTGTCGCTCAGGGGGGATGCTAAGTTCACCCAACCTGGATACGATGTGACGTCATTATGACGTATATACGCTTTAGTCGATTAACACACCTATCGACTTTTACGAACGTTCCAGATTCTAAACTGTCGTCAGCTAGTGGTTTGTTTTGACACGTGCGATACTGAAAACAGCTCAGTGTGGCAGCGTATATGTGTTCCGCCAAAATAAAATTAAAAGAGCTGGATATTAATAGAAATATTCCCTGGCCGTGGCCTTGAAAACACCATGGACAACACGTTTCGTAAAAAAGTGAAGTCTTCTTATGTCCCGACCAGATTAGATTGTGTGATTGTTGTATTGAATGCTTACGCCGAAAATAATATTTATTTATCATCAACATTTTAGTATGGTTTCATACAATTGGTCTTGTCAGTACATATTAGATTGTAGCAGCATACTCTTGCTGACTTTTTTTCCTTGATTTATATAGCTGAAGAGAACTCGTGCAAGTTTGTTAGCTAACTAATTTACATGTCCTTCCCAAGAGAGTCTTTTATCAACCATAATTCCAAGTAATTTTACACTTGGACTGCAGAGACAGGTACCTTAGTGTCCAGTAATGACTGGTGTGTAGAATGATTGAATTTCGAACTTAAAAAGAAAAATATGAGGCATTGTTGAAGAAAAATCGTCGACCGGAGATGAAATACGAGGGGAAGTGGATTTCTCAATGTAATCTTAACCAAAGGTTAGTGTCTAGTACTGATTGACGTATGAAATGATTGAATGCAGTGTCAAAGCATTCCATGGTGGTATGATAAACCAGACATACTGTATATTATGTCATGTATACAGCCACAATAGTTTTAGCATGTACCTGGCCATTTCAGTGTGGTTTATGTCAGCAGTATAATTTGCTAAGACAAGATTATGCAAAATACGAATTGCATCACAACATGGGCGGATAGCCACAATAATTAGAGACGAAGAAATGAAAAACATCGCACAGGACACAAACACAGTACAATACACGATTTAAACGCAAGGAACGCAAAACACATCTGAACGAATGGCGCAAAGCACAGCGCTACCCTGTCACAACCTCTCGAAAGTTCACAAAAGTCGACATACGGTTTCTATCGTTCTCGATGTAGCGTGTGTAAGTCATAATGACGTCACATCGTATCCAAGTCCGGTGAACTTAGCAGCTGCACCCTGTGTGTCAGGCTGCCTGCGGCTCGGCAGCCGCTGCCCAGGCTGGAAAGTAAGCGCAGCGACCAACTATACGGCGAGTGCCATTTGGAAACACTCGAGTGAAGGCCACGGCAACACTGAAAAATGGTAAAATTCTCCAAAAAATGTATCCACCTACAGGAAGTACAACTGCCACTTTGACACGCCACGTACAATCTGTAGACACTGCTGGGTATGGAGAACCAGGCAGCTCAAGCACGAAGTCACGCGCCGGCCGCGGCGGTCTAGCGGTTCTAGGCGCTCAGTCCGGAACCGCGCGACTGCTACGGTCGCAGGTTCGAATCCTGCCTCGGACATGGATGTGTGTGATGTCCTTAGGTTAGTTAGGTTTAAGTAGTTCTAAGTTCTAGGGGACTGATGACCACAGCAGTTGAGTCCCATAGTGCTCAGAGCCGCCACGAAGTCACGCTTCCACGTCCTCCAGCTCAGCTACGCTACGGGGAACTAAAGAACTGGTAATTTGATTACATTTTTCGGTAAGGAACGAACAGCAGTATACGATGAACGTAAATCAAAAGATATTGACTACCTTATTGCTGAACTGACTGCCATTAATTTTGCGAAAGATGTCGGCTTGTAACGCTTAAAAGAATTAAATACGCCATGCTATCACTTTGCAGTATGCCATTCGTTTTTGTTTTGCATTATACCTTACAGTCGTCAGTTACATAAATAGCTTAGAATAAAACCAAATTTTTATTTAAATAAATAACCAGAGTATTTCATATACTGGGCTTCGTTAATCATAAGTGATAATTGCGTAAACTACTTTCCATCACAATTCTTAAGCAACCTCCGACCCCAACTTTGATTCCGATAAAACCACCTGCGCCATTTATCGGCAGTGAGCTGCCGGCTGCTGGTCACAGAAGCGGCAAACGGCCAGTGGCTGTGAGCTGCGGTCGCTTCTCAGGGAGCGGTCCCCGGTTTGAATCCCACTGTGGCCACTTGTTACCTCGTTATTCTTTTTCCCCGTATCTTCGAGTTACACGTAGGAGGCATATTAACTTCAAAGAGCTAGCTAGTACTGATACTTCAACGACTTAATTCACGACTTTAAAAATTTTTGTTTTTCGTTTGATTTTGATTTGTTTAAAATCGCGCCTCATACTCATTCAACGTCATTTGCTACACAAAAAAAAATTACAATCAAACACGCTTACACAGCTAAAGAGTTTACAGCCCCAGAAGCTTCGGCAAACTTTTCCACGTGCTGCTGTCCTTGTGGCGCGAGCAAAGGTCCCTTAAGATAAAATTCCACCTTCCTGGTACTCGACATACTTGATCGATGGCCCGATAAAGTTGGCGAGCACTTGTTCTGATTGCCACAGAGAGCTGACACAAGTCACGTACAAACACTCCAGAGATGTGACGTGTACTAGGTAAATGCGTGGGAAGTCCTGGGAATAGCGTCGTATTTGTTGTACTTTAAACGAGCCGAGTGTTGAAGACAGGCAACAACGCAACACTTGGTCGAGCTACGGGCCACTCATGACACTGGAATAGAAATATTTCGAGCTTGTATGAGCTACACGATTTCTTCTGTTTGTTGTGACCTGCACCAGAGTTGATGAAAAGGAAACGAGAAATGGCAGAAAATGTTTTGGCGAGCTCGCAGCAGTTCGATTTGTTGTCGAGCAATTTGTGAATAACTGCAAAGAATCGTATCGTCCAAGTGAAGTTCAGAGAAAACTGTGGGTTCATTCAGTACCGGCCGAACTCGCCTGCCAAGTGTGCCCTGAAGGTGTTTGCTTTCCGTGACGCAAAATCCTTTTACACAGGTAACGTGGGCAGGTATTGCGTATGCAGTGAGGACAGTACATTAAGGCAGGTACACAGAAATAAAGTGTACATGCATAGTTGGAAAACGTAATACAAAAAACAGATATTTCTCTTGTGAAAAACTTTTACTCTAGTGCTGATTGTTTGCTGAAGCAGAAACTGACATTCAAAGTATCTGTGAATAAGAGCAAGCAAAGCTGTCCGGTTCTCCGCTTTTGGATTTCGAAATGTTATTGTTGTTGCATCCTATTTACCAAAGGATGGGAAGTGGGTTTTGCTGCTATCAACAATGTAGAGTGATGTATTTTGGATCGAGAAACACGCAGAAGTCGGACTTAATAAATTTTTTTAATACCGCCAAAGGTGCCCTGGACACAGTTCTCCAGAAGCCAGTAATTATTCCATTTCCAGAAGAACCAGAAGATGGCCCTCATTTGTTTTTTCCAGATATTGAACACAGCAGGAATCAGTGATCAGGTCACATACAGTTTTCCACGTCCAGGTGTCACTCACAATTCTGAAAACCTCTGAGTTTGCGATTACTGGAGCTCAGTCTACCCTGAAGAGCCTAAATCACATGCCTACCTAGGAGTGTAAAGGAATCCTTAAGGTTTTTCACATACAAAAGAAATGTTATGTCCGTTGAAGAAACACCACGAAAAGTCAAGGTCCGGTGCTACCTTTGTGGAAGGATGAAGATTAGGGTAACGACCGTTACAGGTATTGAACGCTGGCGCAAATAAGAAGCACATTCGTTTGAAAGATTCACTTGCTGGTGAGAAGCCGGTAGCCAGTTCGTATATGGGTAGAAGTTGTTGAAGCTTTTATTCGTACGTGTGCTTATTATGTAAAATTTTACTGAAATCAATCCTATGGATTATTTCACCGTAGATGGGGGTGGCACTTGATATCATGGTGTGCTGTGGAAATGTGCGTCGAATTCAACTGAATCGATGAAGGAGTACGAATTGTGGACTACTTCAAAAGACTACTTCAATCTGAGATGCGAAAGTAGTCTAGTCTATTTATTATGTCTTTAATTCGTAAATACGTTGTTCGAAGCCGGCCGAAGTGGCCGCGCGGTTCTGGCGCTGCAGTCTGGAACCGCGAGAGCGCTACGGTCGCAGGTTCGAATCCTGCCTCGGGCATGGATGTGTGTGATGTGCTTAGGTTAGTTAGGTTTAACTAGTTCTAAGTTCTAGGGGACTAATGACCTCAGCAGTTGAGTCCCATAGTGCTCAGAGCCATTTTTTTGTTGTTGTTCGACGTAGTTTTAAGATATTGCTCTGACATATTTGTGCACGTTTAGTTTAGGATGCCAAATACGCACAGCATATACTGACTCTGCCAACGCACAGAATGTTACACTTCTTATTTTGTTATATTTTGCTGATTACTATGTGGGTGTATTCGTTAAGCTGTTGTAATTCGCGGTGCTGCTTCGATTACCTCGTTCACTTCCTGAAACACAAGGTTCGACACCCCAGTGCTGTTGAGACGTGTGACGCGACGTTCCTTCGGAGGTGCGCGCGACTGCAGACGAACGGCCACAGCGGAGGCGCAATGGAATACACGGAGGGTATTCGCAGCTGCCGGTACGGAACACTCGTCAGCTGTGTAATAGACTGACGACAGTGAGGATATCTGCATCGCCGGGACTCGAACCCGGGTCCCCAGCTTTACACCAGCGCCGCCGCTTTGGCCGCCCGTGCGCTGCGCACGGCCACACCCGAACTTCCGTATCATACGTCGGCGTTCCTGCGCCACAACCTGTGCTGGTAGACACGTTACATAAGTTTCCCATACAGCTGGGGAGAGGGACGTTTTAATCGAAAGTCGCTGCCTGGTGTTGGCGTGTGAATGCGATCCTGCAGCGGCTGTGTTTTCGAGGAGAACGGTGCAACGTTCTTTTGGACGTACGTGCATCTCCCAAGGAAGATTCGCTCTTCCTAACTGCACAGGCGTATGTATCTGCAACTGTTGTAATATTTGACGGCACGAAGAGGATGAGAATGATGTAGTCAGAATTGCAGTGTTATTTAAGTATCAAAAGATGTAAATTAGGCCGGCGAGACTGCGAAACTCGTAACGTGACGTACAAGTTGAACTTTTCACGGAGGATGGAAGCGGGACTATAAAAGGGCGGCAGCCGTCCTGCTGAAGGGCAGTGTTAGACTGTGCAGGGCAGCGCTGGTCAGAAACAGTTTCAGCCTCGAGAAGTAATTATTTTGTAGGATGTAGTTATCGCCGACTTGGCGCAGGGATATCTCTGGTCAAAGGACTTACACTGTTTAAAATAAACTTCGTTGTATTTTTAATACTTTATTTACACAGCACAAATAAATAAAACTTTAACTGCAGTTTTAGTGAAAACGCCAGAAATGAAATCAATGACCGTAAATTAGCAAGAAAAGCAGCAACCAGCAAGCGAGCAACAAAAGAGATCTAACAATGTCGTGTAGTAGACTACACAGACCGAAATAATCTACAGAACAACATTCTTTTATTCCTTTACTTGCTACTCTTAGAGATCATTTTGTGTTTAAATAATATTGAACCTAAATGTGTATTTCAATTACTAAAAAAACAATAAACGCAGATTAAAAAATGTCACCTACAACTGACGGAAATTGAGAGGAGCTACACATTTTGCAGATTTCGAGCCGGGTGTGCATTCGAAATGATCACTGGCCGTTTTCGCCTTAACTGCGTACATGTGGTGTGTGTTCTTATGGACGATATGTCCTGGCAAGCAGGAGACTTGGGTTCGAATCTCGGTCAGGCACAAATTTACAATATTCCACGTTGATGTTCATCAATGCCCACTCGCAGACAATATCTGCAATTTCTTTGTGACTTTCTAAATGTAGTCGTCGTGTTATTGAACTAAGATCCAGTGGCAAAAGGCCACACACTGGACGCAGCTATTGAAAGTTAAAAAAAAAAAAGTCAGCAAAACGTAAGGGTGGAGATAGCTTTATTACTATTTGGCCAAAACTCATTATAAATAAATTAATAAATATATATCCACTTCAAGTTAAAGAATAGATCTTGAAGGAAATCCAGACAGCGAAATCTTTCGGCTTCAATGCGGGTTCTTGCCAAGACGTTGGCGTTGTTGATCAGTCTGTAACCTGAAACTTCCTGGCAGATTAAAACTGTGTGCCCGACCGAGACTCGAACTCGGGACCTTTGCCTTTCGCGGGCAAGTGCTCTACCAACTGAGCTACCGAAGCACGACTCACGCCCGGTACTCACAGCTTTACTTCTGCCAGTACCTCTTATCCTACCTTCCAAACTTTACAGAAGCTCTCCTGCGAACCTGCCCCAGGCTGTGGCTAAGCCGTGTCTCCGCAATATCCTTTCTTTCAGGAGTGCTAGTTCTGCAGGTTCGCAGTTTTAATCTGCCAGGAAGTTTCATATCAGCGCACACTCCGCTGCAGAGTGAAAATCTCATTCTGGAAACATCCCCCAGGCTGTGGCTAAGCCGTGTCTCCGCAATATCCTTTCTTTCAGGAGTGCTAGTTCTGCAGATCATCAAGAGCGATGTTCTACAATTATGGATTAAAGTTAAGTATTCCAGAAGCTATGTACTTTTCTTTATAGCATTCATTACGTATCCTGTTTCAGACCTCACGCCAACCTGCGTGAGTTTAAGCGCGTGCCTTTCGGCTTCCTCTCATTGTGTCTAGGCTGTCATGTCTAGACACAACATTTATTTTTTTCTGTGTAAGTAAAACTGTAAAGTAAAAAAAGGTCACGATTTAATGTAAGGGATGTATTTTTTTGCTGTTCTGGTAGACAAAGTTCCAGAGAAATGTTTATCTATCGAAACTGTAAAGCAAGTTGAAGGCACTTGGTTTTTGGATTACATGAAAGCAGAGCCGCGCGGGATTAGCCGAGCGGTCTCAGGCGCTGCAGTCGTGGACTGTGCGGCTGGTCCCGGCGGAGGTTCGACTCCTCCCCCGGGCATGGGTGTGTGTCTGTTTGTCCTTAGGATAATTTAGGTTAAGAAGTGTGTAAGCTTAGGGACTGATGACCTTAGCAGTTAAGTCCCATAAGATTTGACACACATTTGAATATAAAAGCAGGATCTGTGAGCCCTCTCTGTCTCTCTCTCTCTCTCTCTCTCGTTTGTTTTCGACGGCTGTTTCGAAAATGTAAGTGTCGCTCTGTAGCGTTTGGCAAATAATTACGCTAATTTAATTTCAAAAGCCGTGTTTTAATTAAGACTGTACTTTCCTTTATCATTAATTCCACTTATCAAATTATTATGCCACATTTTAGAAATCTGTGTTAAGTCGGCAACTACTTTAGAAAATTTTTATTTCAGCGTCCCTGAGATCTCTTTTACCGGTCTTTCTTATCAGTATCCGAGCTGCGTAATTACGCAAACTGCGTAATTTTTAGATCGATCACTGGCCTCTAAACAATGCCGTCGGCCTACGTTCTCGTCGGTCTGATGCTGGTTGGCGGAATCTATAATTTCGTTATCCACAAGTAAAAATGTTCTATGCACCATTTTATCATTTTAGAAGCTTGCCACCAGTAAAAGCAATAAATTTAATATTGCATTCTTTTTTAAATGCCAGTAATATTAAAATTCGATGCTGAGTACGTTCCAGAGCCTGGGTGAACCTTTTAAAACACACACGACAAGCTTCAAGGAGCTCTCTAACTGTGACAAGTCATACGTCACTAAACACACGTACACAACAGGCTGTCCATTCTGAGCCATCGAAAAAAACTTTGACAGATTCAAGGGTGCGACGTAACAGGTGGAGGGAGCAGATGTAGGAGGAATTAAAGATTGCGAACCAGAGCAGACGGTTTGACGACGTGCTGAAAGGACAAACGGAGAACTGCGGCGACAGACTGCCGCACAGCTGTGCTGCTGTACCACGGGTACTCTGAAGTCTGGTGGCAGGTGGCCGACGTCTGCTGAGAGGGAGTTGGAGAGTGGGCAGTAGGGCTGGCCAAACACGACGCTCGCGTTTTGTCGATAGTCTGCAGTGGCCACGTGTCATCTGACCAGTACCGTGCGAGTGTAAGCATTAGGAGAGAAACTACGAACTGTGTCAGCTTGTAACCTCCCCACAAAATTCCATTCTTTCACGTTTGTAACCTCCCTACAAAATTCATTGCCATTTTTACCTCCCCACAAAATTTCGTTACCATTTTAGTGTAACCTCAAAACAGAAAAATTCCTAAACCTCTCAATTAAATTGTCGCTCACTTATAACTTTTCAATAATTGACTGTGAATTTAACGTGGTAAATTTTGGACTCAGCAGTGCTGCGTCATGGCCCTGAAAGATCATTCTGAATAAAAACAGAAAAATTCTTACCTCAATGAAGTCCCCGGATAACGCATATATATCTGCTCTTACAATAATTTTTTTTAGCACAGCCCTGTGCAATGCTGGCCGATAGATTTGTCATTTATGTAAGGAAGCAACTGATTTTTCTTTTGCAACAATCGGAATGATCATGGGTTGGAGAAATTAGTAAATTCTTTAAATTGAAATGAATGCTTGTTAAAAATTACTTTATATGAGAAAGATTATTATTAGGACATTTTTTAAAACATTTACATGGGAGTTCAGATAACATTTCTAGATATGCGCGAGGCTGCTTTTTACCTTATACAATAATACTCAGTCTCCGGCATCGCTGCACCGCGACTGGCCCAGCCAACACGATACACCAGACCAGACCAGAGCAGACTGCAGACTAGCCACTAGCAACAACTTACTGCTACAGCTACACAGTTCCTACTCAGTCAACACTGCTCTCTGGTCAGCGATTCTCTTATACCTTGCATATCGCAGGCAGCGCGTGAGCAAATTACATCTGCCCGGACCTCTTACAAGCTGTACGGCCACAACGACAAACTGACGCTCCGCTAGAAGATTTGACAGTTGCATTCTGGCCGAGCGGGTACAGGCGCTTCAGTCGGGAACCGCGTCACCGCTACGGTCGCAGGTTCGAATCCTGCCTCGGGCACGGATGTGTGTGATGTCCTTAGGTTAGTTAGGTTTAAGTAGTTCTAAGTTCTAGGGGACCGATGACCTCAGATGTCAAGTCCCATAGTGCTGAGAGCCATTTCAACCATTTTTGACAATTGCATGAAAGACAGCAGGAAACAGTACCAAATCCTCCCGCCACAGAAACTGCTATTTTCTATGAACAAATCCGCAGTGAAAATAGTCGTAGGATATGTCTGGAAATATAAGCATTTATGTAAACTTGAGACGAAAGCATCGCCATCCTTTTAATAGAAGATTTCATTAGCCCAAAGAATAACTTGTGTTTCCGACGTTTATTTCTAAGACTGTTTATGTCCATCAAATAATTTTAGCCGCGAAACTTATGACATTTGAAGGTGGCTTAGCAAATGATAACGCTATTCGGCGTCAAATAAAGTTTTTTCGGAGAGCACGGCCTACACAGCAATGAGGAGTGTCACCTTACTGGTTTGACGGGAATCGTTCTGGTCGACACGCCGCCAGCTTCATGAAGTGACCTAAACCGCTTCCAGAAGTTCGCTGTCCAGAGAGTGACATCCACGAAGAACATGAAGGCCACTCATGACGTCAGACTGCCACCCCGTGACGTGAATGTACTGTCTTCTGTATGACAAGGCCTTCACATTTAGTGCCAACGCCATCCTCTGAGAGCTGCAGAAACCAAACTACTGTGTCCAGGGGCTTACTGACCTTACCGTGCCACTGGCCTGAGTATTTTCCATGTTTTCCAGCATTAACATGATTTTCACTATTTTTTGTGTGCTTTAAATGGTATCCCATGTCAAAACTCAGTTCTAAAGTAAGATGCAAACAATTAGTCGCTCATGTTTTGGAGTTTATGGAGTGATGCTAGTTGCAGAATTTTAATGATGAACGAAAACTGGATGGAACGCCTTTATTTGGAGCTGAAGACAGTGTACGTGGTTCAGTCCCAGGTGGTTCTTTCTCCCTGTACGTACACTACGTGTCCACCTAAGCTGCGCCCCTCTGCCCTGTGGCTGTGTCCAGACAAGGCATCCAGCAGCTCGCGGTGACGAAGACTCTCTGCCGCTCTGGTGTCGAGGGGATGTTTACACGAAATGAGAATAAATGAATTGACGCTGCTATTGTAACGTGGCTGCGTCAACAGCACCCTCCCTACTGCACCACCTCGCCATAACTGATTACCCAACTGTATTTCAGTTTAATCTTGTATCTCAAGTATTAAACGATAACATGTCAGGCCCGAGATCAAGGTGTTAATCGCTATGGATCTTCATACTGATCGATTTTATCTCTTGTTTACTTGTTCACGTGCAGCAGAAATATGGCAGATATCTTAACACAAAACACACTGCAGGACGATGACGTGAACTCAGGGTGTGGCCACTTCTGAAGCGATCTTGCGGAGGTAGTCTTCTGAAACACGAAGATGCTGCGTACAAAACACCACCCAACACCCCTCTTGCGAGAGGCACTAGAACAGTACAGGTGGTCCAGTGGTGTGCAAGAAAACAGTGCGAGCCTTTAAACTGCAAATGTCGCACCGCTTACCGCTTTTACTGTCAGCGCCCGCATCTCGTGGTCGTGCGGTAGCGTTCTCGCTTCCCACGCCCGGGGTCCCGGGTTCGATTCCCGGCGGGGTCAGGGATTTTCACTGCCTCGTGATGACTGGGTGTTATGTGCTGTCCTTAGGTTAGTTAGGTTTAAGTAGTTCTAAGTTCTAGGGGACTTATGACCACAGCAGTTGAGTCCCATAGTGCTCAGAGCCATTTTTTACTGTCAGCAGAGATGAGTAAGACACTGGCGCCCTCCGAACAAGGAACGAATAATTGAAAAAGCGTCATGGTGATATGTGTGTCGGCAAATATTTCCGGATTGGTTCTACTTTTGGACCTCTGAGAGGGGCTGCTCTGAGGGTGTGCTAACAATGAAAAACAGAGTGTACGGTTCCCCACGACGTGATATCCTATGTCGGCAGTTTATGCCGCTGAAGTGTGAAACGCCCCCTTTGAACAATTATACATGACTGAGCTTAAACTGACACACAATATTTTTAGCGCAACGCAATCTGACTTTCAAAAATCCCTACAAAAAATGGCCCTGAATAACATTAACCTATACCTTTCACAAATCACTTACCTCACAAAAATCTTCATTACTCGAACTACTGCCATACAGCGAGCGCCACTACTGCCAGCTAAATAAAAGATTCAAACTACGGAAGGCACTAACTACTGATAGGCATAGTTAGCAAATGAAAGATTTTGATAGAGAATAAACAATGTATTTACCTTAATAGTGTTCAAACATCATAATATACATAGCAGTTTATAATATACAGTACTACAAATTTCAAAACTCCGCCATCTCTCTCCTCACATCCACCACTGCTGCCGGCTCACCTCCAACTGCGCAACGATACGCGCTGTTCACATCCAGCTGCCGCTGCCCAACACTACAGTGGCAGACAACAATGCAAACTAGCCACAGACTGCACACAGCACAGCCAGTGATTTTCGAACAGAGCGCTACGTAACGTTGCCAATAATAAAACATAAACACCCTACTTACATAGCCTCCATGCTCCCCACAAAAAATTTTACAAATTGTTTTGGGCACTGGCCAATACAGTTTTGAAAAAATGTTTCGTAATTACAGTAAGAAAGATATCAACTGCACACACTTATTAATACAATGTTGGTCAAAAGCTAAAATTTTCTCACAGTCCATAAAGATAGTCCTGATCATTCATCATAATAGTAATTACAGTTTTTTTTCTCAAAGTCTCATTAGTAGAAGAAATTGCACACAGAAGTAGTGGATTTCCATGCAGTCTTGAAGAAGTAGTGTTGTCCTTCCAACGGAAAGACAATGCTGACTCTTGACATGCTGACAGGTAATGGGCCACAACAGAGCAAACCCACAGCAGAGTCATTCGACGGTTTGAAGAATATTGGTAGGTAGGTCATCACAGAGTAGACCCACTGTAGTCCTGGTAGAGATTGTGGTATTGGTGGGCCACCAGGGGTGCAGACCCACTGCAGTCCTTGTAGAAATAATGGTATTGGTGGGCCATCAAAGATGCAGACCCACTGTAGTCCATGTAGAGATGGCCAGCAGCCATCTGTTGCGACTGTGCAGGTGCACATTCACCATCGAAGAGTCTTGCGGAGAATATAGCAAGTCCATGAACCACCGCTTGTGCACTCACAAAGTATTTTGGAATTGTCCTTAGAACCAGCAATGCTGTTATCCAGTCCCTTGCTGAATTATTAACACACGTGCAAACACTAACAGTCCCTACTTCTCACATATTGTCCATATACTATGACCAACAGAAACGTGTGCAGTGAAATGTAACTTACAAGTTACTTAATTTGATGAACTGGTGTCAATTACAATTTTATAACATAAAAATACAATAACAAAGGTACAAAATACATCATTAAAGAACATAACAATACAGATAACATTTGTAGTACAGGCTTTACAAAAGAATAGAAATAAACAGATACATCAGTGTTACAGGAATTATGACATAAGTACATACATAAAGATCAGAATAACTTTTGAAACATCAACTTTACACATGAGCATTAAAACAAAACAGAATAAATAATGTCTAAGCATATTTACAAGGTAAATAACATGTTATTAATGCAAATTATATTTGAGGATAACAGTATTCCCCATCATAGTTCATGTAGCTGAGTATTAGAAAAATTCTGCAACATAAGTCTTATCAGATAAACATATAAAGACAGGAAGAACATAAATACACAAGGGTACACAAACATATAGCGGAATAATACAAGGAAAGGACAGGGTTTGTTTTACTGCATTATTTTGGAAACAAAACTTTCTTTACTTCTCGGAGATCTCCCTTCGTTCTTCATTATTTCCAAAAGTCCTATCTATACCTGCTTTCTGTACTTTTCTCGTATAGCCTCTCAGTGCATTTCTTCAAATTCATCGCAACTCATTCTCTTATAGGCTACCCCCTCTTAAGCTAACTTAAATCTACTGAGCTCAGATGCTATACTAAGGGACGAGGCAATGCAGCAGCACATAACAAATTAACACAAACTGCAAGGACAAAAAATTCAAATTGGCAAAGTAAGCAACAATATTACAACTAATATGAAATGAGCAGCAAACAAGAAAAATAAATCAGTAATAACTTAGCAGAGTAACACAAAGTCAAATTCAGTAACACTATGCCTGGCAAACAGCAGCAGCAACTTATATCTAAACATGACATAGCTCAAGCAAAAAAAAAAAAAAATTACACTAAAGGCAATAATGCAGACAAGGGAAATGTATATTCACATCGTAATGTCTATGTAATTAAAGTGGTGCACCACAAGAAGTTATTCTACAAAAAAAAATTACCAAGTAGTTGAAAAGAAAATTCTGTATACAATTCCTGTGAAGGGAAATGTCTTTTTATGCTCCATCGTTTTTTTTTTTGAATAGATCATAAATTTATAATTGACTGGATCTGTAGGCATAAAATATCTATATTAGTACATTCATAAAATTTTATTTTAAACAATGCTGCATTGCAGCTAGGAACTAGATATTAAAGAAAATGAACAAATATGTACAAAGGAAGGCATGAAACATCATTCATTAGCCATATGGGATTTCATAAGGCAGTAAAAATTCTCTCAATTCTCGAGAAAGACGCTTGTCATAATCAGGTGTGCAGATGTAAGTATCTTTCCAAGTAATGAGCGTGTCGTATTTGCAGTGCTTTCTACAAAGGAGTGTCAATAGCGAGGATAATGGCCTCCCATTTTTTTCTACCTGTGCCTCTGAAAGGCACTAATGGCTTTTTTCCAGGCGTCTGTCGCTCAGCTGGGTGCCCACGACGCATTACGTGCAGGTGGTCACTTAACTTTCTTATGAAAATGTTTACAACAGCAGTTTCCGCGACAGTGACAGTCTCATATAACAATATATCACAGGTCAAGAATTTGCGTTACAAATGTGTGGAAACAAAATCCTATAAATATAACAGTGTCCAAAAAATTTTCGCCGGCATTGTGATACATTCACACGTTTACATACATTTCATAACTCTTAAAGTACGATTCTTGGTTTCCAACAACCTTTTTCACAAACCAGAGTCCCTAACCACTATTCAATACTCCTTACCTTATTACACATATATATATTCGTCGACATGTCAATCTTGCGACGACACTTCAATATTTCATCATAATAAATACATAGCATAATCAAATTCCTCATATAGCATCAGCTTATTGATCATAAACATACCTCAGCAGCATAATACACATCGTCATCGTAAAATAACATCATAACACCTCAGTCAAATCTCAAAAATGTCGTAGCTTTCTGCAATAATTTCAAAACCTAAAGAAAATTCTCTGCTCATTTCAGTAGTGTAATCTACCTCAAATGTACTTTAAAAAAATCATGATCTCATAACCAAATACATCATTCAAAGCTCTTATAATATCACAATGGTTCCGAAAAAAATATGAACAGTTCACAAAGTACAGACAGAATACAATTTCGTAAGTGTGAAGTTATCCAACGGTTTAATGACGTAAACATCTGTCACTGCTGTAGTAAAAAAGTTTGTCTCTCTCAGTTAAATTATCAGATAGCTATGTAATTTATGTGTTAGAGGAATATGGTACCGATGTGTAAAGTTGTATAAGCAAATACCATATTAGCTAGGGCTCCTTGTGCTTGCCAAACACATGATACACAAAGTAAGCGTGTACCCCCCTGAGGATTAATGTAATTATACCCTCAGGTGTTACAGATTACAAGAATGGAATGAAATGTGTTACAGAAAACCTTTGTATCATTGTACTTCAAATATCTTTAAAAATAAATGATTTAAGTACAAAATTAATCACTCAAATACGTGTCCTGTAGCGCTAAATGTGCGTCTTGTTGTAAGATAATCTCTGTGGAAGTGTCATAGTTATCGTCCTCCGAAAGCTAAGTTCTGCAGAAGTCAATGTACTTACCTCATGATAAACAAAGGTGAAATGGTTTGCGTATAGATATCTTAGTTATTACGCTTATTGTTGTGATGAAGAAAGTACTGTGCTGTAACGTATTGTCGTGCTACGAAAGAGGCTGTCTCATTGTAGCTATACCACAAAAGTTACTACTAAAACATGTTTTACTTTCCAGAATAATTCAGAAAAACTGTGCAGATATAAAACAGATACACCGCGAAAGCAACATTGTAAATTGTCACTCATTAGTAGTGTCGTGATGAAATCGTGTATCTGTCACATAAACTAACCACTGTGTCATCTGGTATTTCACAGAAAGTACTTTAAATCCAGAATGTATTTTCAAGTAAACCAAAATGTTGCATTAAAATCTCATTAGCAGTACTGGTAAATGTTCTAAGTACGTAAGCCTGATAGTCGTTACGTAATCGTGGAACTAACAAGCAAGAACGTAATCACACAATAACACTGTGTCGTCTGTTCGCAATAACAATGCATTCGCAATTACTTGTCTAAGTTCCCTAGGTTCTTGACTGGATAGTTAACTTCAAACATTGTTGCATGGTAACAGTTTCTAAAGCATACTAGTAACGTGAAGTGAAACGTTTTATGGTAAAGACCAAGTTAAAAAGCAGATTATCTTTCAATAAACGGTTTTACATGTGAAATGTGGTGTAAACCTTTACTCTTCCTAGTACGCAGAGTTTCAACTTCAACGCAATTATCATGTGCTATACGTCGAATTCTGTAAGGTCCATTGTAAACTAGAAAGAATTTGTGACTCAAGTGTTTCTTCTTATGTGACAATGAATGAGCTTTAATGAGAACTTTCTGACCAATATATAATTTCTTTGCATTTGCTTTACTGTGTAGTTTTCGCCTTTTGTCTGCTGCAGATTTTATATTTTTAAGAGCCAAATCAATTATTTTTCGGCAGTGAATTTGCACCGGCAACATTCACATTTTAACAAGCGGAGAATGTGTCTTGACTCATTTGAGAAAACGGTGAGAACCCAAAACCTGAGTCTACAGTATTTGCAATATTGTATTCTGTCATTCCCAATTCCTGAGGCGAGCTGTTGCCGACCGATCGATCGATAAAGCTTCCCTGTTTACTACCTGTTTCACTGTCTACACCATTATTTGACGCCCACTCCATTTCCCTATGCACAGTTACCAAATTACTACTTTGAATATTAGTTAATTCATTACATGGTGGCGTTAACACACTGCTTTCGTCTTCACTGTCATTTCTCAGTTTACTTTGGAGCCTAGTGTTACGTTTTTCACACGCCATTATTGTCACAATATTTCACACGACAACACAGAAAAGCACAATTTGAAGAGCAAAATTAAGAGAACACATTATCATAGCACTGAAAATAATATCTAGTTAATTGCAGCTGCAAAATACTTGGTGCAAATCTACATGCATACCACAACTGTTTTACTGTACAACAATGAAAGACTGCAACTACAAAGGAGATTCTCTCTACAATTACGCGCTAGCAAGAAACAAAATCTACATTAATTACTCAAACTACAAGAAAAATCAGAAGATTCCAGTGAGGTATTCTCGGCTAAGGGTCGATATATGAAACTTCCCCTTAGAAAAATTATTCATGACCGTGCTTAAACTGACACACAATATTTTTAGCGCAACGCAATCTGACTTTGAAAAATCCCTACAAAAGAATGGCCCTGACCAGCATTAACCTATACCTTTCACAAATCACTTACCTCACAAAAATCTTCATTACTCGAACTACTGCCATACAGCGAGCGCCACTACTGCCAGCTAAATGAAAGATTTTGATAGAGAATAAACAATGTATTTACCTTAATAGTGTTGAAACATCATAATATACATAGCAGTTCATAATATACAGTATTACAAATTTCAAAACTCCGCCATCTCTCTCCTCACAACCACCACTGCTGGTGGCTCACCTCCAATTGCGCAACGATACGCGCTGTTCACATCCAGCTGCCGCTGCCCAACACTACAATGGCAGACAACAATGCAAACTAGCCACAGACTGCACACAGCACAGCCAGTGATTTTCGTACAGAGCGCTGCGTAACGTTGCCAATAAGAAAACATAAACAGCCTACTTACAAGTGCTTCTGGGTTTCTGCATCTCTGTGACGCAGTAATGAATTAAGGTGCATTGCCGTGCTGGAAGAACAGAAGAAAATGTCCCATTGAACTTCTAAGAAGTGCTGCAGAAACAGCAGGAATAATTTTCCACGGTTCACCGTTGCCTCATCAAACACTAGATGTTTCCACAGCTTACGTTTCGCTGAAACATGGTACCCAACTCGTGATGCTTGTCGCTGCACAGGAGAACTGGGGCGTGCGTAAGAGTGTGGCGCTGTGTAACCCAGCCAGAGACTGAGTGGGCGTTGTCCACCTGGGAGAACACGCCGAGTTCATGAAGTGCTGGAGGCCTGAGAAGAAGTGGGTGTATTCTACTCACTATACAGTTCCCTGAAGGCAGTGACATTTAGGTTAAAACTTAAGTGGGTGCTGTCACTGCCCTGCAAGCTGAGCAACGTCTGGGCACTTCATGAAGTTTAACGAGGAAAGTGAATAATGGAGCACTGTTCTACTGGAAATCACGTACCCTACCCACACGACTGTAGTTGGTAGTGACCTCAATTTAACCTCCATATGTTGACGAAAGTACATGTTTAAATCCGGAGGTAAACACAATGCCAATGCATTATCCGATATTGTGCTAAACGCGTTGTCTTAAAATTATTTCGAACAATTAGTTCATACGCCCATTCGAATGGCAAACAGTTGTGAAAACACACTTGGCCTCTTAGCAACAAATAATCACATTAATGAGTATCAAAACCGATACACGGATTAGGTAAATCCCCCAAAATAAACGGAAAACTTATCTATTCAAAGCAGCAGATAAAAACTTGCTTGACGCCTTCCTCAGAGACAATCTCCACCCTTCCAAATTAATACTGCAAGTGTACACCAGATTTGACTTGATTCAAATAAATAGTGTCGACAGAAATTGAGAAATTTATAGAAAATAAATAAACAAGAGGTGGAACTGGGATCGCAAAACAGTTCGGAATACTGTCGCAGAAACAACGAAAAAAGCAGACCAAATTTAAACGAACGCAAAATTGCCAAGATTTGCGATATTTTGCATTAGCTCGAAATTTAGCACGGACTTCAGTGTGAGATGTAAAGGCCGTAAATTCAACTAAATACGGAAGAATTACAGTTACGAACAACTTAAATTGGAAAGAACACACATAAAACGTTGCGGGGAAGGCAAACCAAAGAGTGTGTTTTATTGGCAGAAAACTTGGAAGATGCAACAGGTCTACTAAAGAGATTGCCCACACTACGCTTGTGCGTCCTCTTTTGGAGTAGTGCTGCACAGTGAGGGACCGTTACCAGATAGGATTAACGGAGGACGTAGAGAAAGTTCAAAGAAGAGAAGCACGTTTTGTACTGCCGAAAAACAGGGCAAATAGTGTCGTGCAAGTGACACAGGATTTGGGGTGGGCCTAATTAAAACAAAGGCGTTTTTCGTTGCGGTGAGACCTTCTCACGAAATTTCATTCGCCAACTTTCTACGCCGAATACGAAAATATTCTGTTGACGCCGACCTACTTACGAAGAAACGATCATCATAATAAAATAAGGGAAATCAGAGATCGCACGGAGAGAGATAAGTGATAGTTTTTTCGGCGCTCTGTTCGAGAGTCGAGTAATAGAGGATTAGTGTAAATGTGGTTCTATGAACCCTCTGCCAGGCACTTTCCAAGTGAATAATCTAGCAAGTTTTATTGCTCCATTACGGAACAGATGGGGGTATCTTGGGCTGCAGTTTGACACAACATGACATAGCAGTGTGCCCCTGTGAGTCATGGCCAGGTGAGGTGAGGTGAGGTACGTCAGCGGTAGTGGAGCTGTATAAGACAGTGTGCGTGATGCACGTGGTCTTGCTGGTACGTAAAGTAATTACAGAGCTGCAGAGGCAATAGAAGACTGTGTTGGGTACATCCTCCACATTTCAGTTTATCCTCAACAAACGAAAACTCCCCTAAACATGAACGACAAAATGGGTAACGTTCAGTATGCTGCTAATAATGAAGCCGGGCTCCCCATGGAGGGATGGCGCTGTGTAACACTCGTGGTGAGTATCGACACTCTGCCTCCACCCTGAGGTCCAACACCTGTCGTGCTGTACACGAGGTGGCAGACCGTGTTGGACGACCCCTGGACACTGCTGTGGCAGCTACGCACGGTTACCCTGTCCAGCAGACGCAAATAGTAGGACCACAGTAGTAATTACAACGCTAAACTGTTACTTCATATATGGGTGGTGTCTCTGGAGACTTCCTGTGCCTAAAGTAAAGGCGACAGACGTAATCATGGCTCTTAATGTATAAAGGCATGAAATAGAAGAATTATTTCTAATGAGCGACGAAAGAAGAAACTACAAAACTGTTCAGGAAAGGACAGGAATACGGCAATAGAATTCGTTTTGGAATGCAGTACATAGGAAGCGCAAAGAAACCAAGACTAAATGACTATGAAAATGTGCAAAGAAATCAGAAACAATACAATTGTCGGAATGACTGGTTTAGCAGTCAGGAAAGTCAAAACAAGCAGTTCTCGAGTGCAATGGCGTTGATCATTTGGATTAATGCGTTTAAACTATTTTCATCAAACCCCGAAGATCTTCCTGGATATGAAGTGTCACTAATGTCGAAACGATCCTCCTTCGAGCGAGACAATCATTTTATTGCCGTGCTCTGTCCAGTATCGTCATCCGCAGACACGGCGCAAATGTTTCTGGCCGCCTCCCCTGCCCTCACCCTTCTGTTGGACTCAAACAGAAGAATATGTCCGATATGTTCCGATATCTCCACTCGACTTTATATTCCGTAGCGCCCACAGCTCCAGTCACTATCTCCAAATTACAAAAAATTACAGTATGTAAATTCGAATACCAAAAGTGAACTACAAATAAAAGCTGCAAATCGTGAAATAAGCCCATAGCAACTGGAATACAAACATGCAAAACAAAAACACTACGAACCGACGCGCCAACCTAATAACTTCTGGGGTTGTTTGTTGGGAGAACGTTGAAAACTGCAGCGTGGAGAATGGCCCATTGAGATTCCATTCCTACAATATTATCGAGACGTGATCATCCAGCAAGATTTTACCCAAAGCGTTTTGTAAGTTTTATTCACCTCAACCGTTGCCTGCCCAAATAGCTGTGACCGCTTCCAGAATGGAGTGCGCATTGGCCCCAGTTCAAATCAGCCTGGAGGAATAACGAAGGGGGTCGGCTTTCTGGCCAGCCTAGATATAGTTTTTAGGCGGTTTTCCACATCCGACTGGGTGAATGCCAGGACGGTACCCAAGTTAACGCTATGTAAGGAACATTCGTTTACTTTCTAACGTGGGTAACACCTCGTTTAGGCAGCTGGGTACGCAGATGCCCTTTTGGGGGGAGAACGAGGTGGCGACAGCAAAGGCATCCGGCCACCAGTCTGATCAACAAGGCCGCTTCCCAAGAATAACCGCGCCGACCCCGCGTAGATACCGGACAATGGCAACACAAGGAGTCGAGAAAAATTGATTGAGCTCACTCATTCCGCATCCCCTTCTGCTTATCTTCTGCTTATCTGCAGTAAAACGGAAGGTCACTTTCTGGGATCATGTTGTAAGTAAAGTGGCCAAGAATGATCTGGATGTGTTGAGAGAATATTGATGTGGACAGCATGAGTGATGTCGCTCCTACGACATCAGTGGGAATCGGTTTTCCAGCTGCAGAACACATTCTTCCTCCCCTACTACGTTACCCACCTGATCATTTCCCTGTGTTATTCAGTTCTCTAGGGGTGACATACTGGATCTCCTTTCTGAATCATGTTGTAAGTAATGGTAGTGTAAAATGTTTACTTGGATATTGCGAGGTAACATTGAAGTGAGCAGGCTGAATACCGCTTATTCAGATTCCGCTCCTGCACGTTATCAGACGCAGTATAAGAGGTAGACAAAATCACTTCCCTAACTTACAGACACATTTAGCAGGGCCATTCCTTAGCTTTCAGAGGCTACGTAGAGTCACATAGAAGGTGGCCTTGTGGTATTATTTTGAGAGGGAAGTGCTCTAAAATAACATACGGGATTTTTAAGGGACCATTAATGTGAGTAGCACGATTAAGTCTTGTTTGTGTTTCGTTCACACAGTACACAACATTTTTAGGTCATAATCTTGTAGCTGGACAGGGACCCGTTCCTTAAGCAGTTATTCAGTTCAGCCATTCCTTATCTTTCGCAGGTCCCCTGTAGTGACATGCGAGGCCACCTTCTGGTGTCACGTTGCACGCGACGTGGCCTAAGATGACCTCTGGGTGTGTTGTGGGAGTACTGAAGTGGGTAGCTCGAGTAATTCCCATTCAGACTCCGTTCCCAAAACATCAGTGTGAACTGGTCTGCAGCTGTCTTTAGACGTCCAGATCTGAGGAGTAGTGCTCTAGAATAATATTTGGCCTTCTTGATGATATATTAAAGTATGTAGGATGGAAGAGGCTTCACACTCCGTTGATAGAAAATCAGTAGGTCATTATCTTCCAACTGGGCAAATCCCCGTGCCTTACTCATTTTATTATCCAGCTGGGCCGCTTCTTGTCTGTCTCAGCTTCCCTCCGGCTTGACCCGTGACAGCCCTCTGTGACACTGTGTTGTGAGGAGTGTCGCCTAAGAAGAGCTGTGCTTGCGCTGGGGAGAAACTGAAGTGGACTGCACGAATAACGTCGATTCAGGTTGTGCTACCAGAATGTTGACGGGAACTGGCCTTCCAGCTGGCCAGTTTCCCTTAGTTCCGGGCAAGATGCGAAAATTTTGAAGTGAGTGCGCGAATAATGCCCTTTCAGATTGTGTTCCCGCATCGTCACCGAGGTACGACGCTCCAGTGGGACAACTCTACGCTACTTGCTGGCATCCAAACCAGTCACACCCTCCCCCTTTCACCTGAATTTTCTTCTCAACGTCGTACAAACACAAATGAACGGAGTTAACAACTGGCACAAAGGACATGAATTGCGAGTGGGGAATAAATAACAAAATCGTACACACAATTCATTTGAAACTGTCGCACAGCTATTAAGTGAACTGGCCAGAGCAGTCAGTCTCACGCGGCTGTGAGCGAGGCGTGTCGGCGGCAGAGGCGACGTGTTGCCCCGCCGGCGGTAACGACACTGACGCAGACGGCGCCCCTCGCGCTCACCGACTGACCGCTGTCCAGCACGCTGTCCCAAGTCTTATCTGTAGCCTGGAGTAACCGTCCGGATAAATCTCAGGTGGAATGACGACATAAAAGAGTCTGCGGCGAAAACAGTTACCAGGCTGAGTGGGATAAAAATAAGGAGAAAATATAATTCACCCACGAGAAAGGTGGCTTACAAAACACTCGCTCAGCAGAAAAATTTCCGTGAGCTGTTTTAAGTCTATAAGCAGTATGTAACAAGGAGAAACACCTTATAAACTACTACACTATATATACATCAGCAGCGAATGACGGCCACAATAAAGAAATCGGCTGCAGTGCTCTTGCCAGGCTGTGCGCGGGACGCACAATGGGGTCACTTTGCGAGGTGGAACGCAGCCGCCAATCAGCTGCCACAGGAAATGGATTTCATAAGTCCCGCTAAAGGGACGCTTGCATTGTGTTTTAATAGCACAAAGCGAACGCCATTAATATAAGGTTGCATATGTAAATAACGGAATAGGAAACAACAGTCTCGTGCAAAACCATGTCTGTATCCAACTATCGGCAGAACTAATGAAAGATAATTCACATACTTCGATGTCTTGCAAGCAACGAAAACGGTACAGGAAGAAAAAGTGTCTTTTGTTTTGTAAGTAGGCTGTCTATGTTTTCTCTATGTAAGTAGGCTGTTTATGTTTTCTCTATGTAAGTAGGCTGTTTATGTTTTCTCTATGTAAGTAGGCTGTTTATGTTTTCTCTATGTAAGTAGGCTGTTTATGTTTTCTCTATGTAAGTAGGCTGTTTAGGTTTTTTTATGGTAACGCCACCTGTGTATGAAAATCACTGGCTGTGCTGTGTGCAGTCTGTGGCTGCTTTGCATTGTTCTAATACTCGCCATTGTAGTGTTAGGCAGCTGGCTGTGAACAGCGCGTAGCGTTGCGCAGTTGGAGGTGAGCCGCCAGCAGTGGTGGATGTGGGGAGAGAGATGGCGGAGTTTTGTAATTTGTCATGAACTGCTATATTTATATATGATGATATCAAGGTAAATACATTGTTCGTTTTCTATTAATATCTTTCATTTGCTAACTATCCCTATGAGTAGTTAGTGCCTTCAGTAGTTTGAATCTTTTATTTAGCTGGCATTAGTGGCGCTCGCTGTATTGCAGTAGCTTGAGCAGCGAAGATTTTTGTGAGGTAAGTGATTTGCGAAAGGTATAGTTTAATGTTAGTCAGGGCCATTCTTTTGTAGGCAATTTTGAAAGTCTGATTGCGTTGCGCTAAAAACATTGTGTGTCAGTTTAAGCACAGTCTTGTAAAATTGTTCAAAGGGGACGTTTCATATGTCGACCCTTAGCCTAGGATACCTCACTGGAATCTTCTGATTTTTTTCTTGTAGTTTGTGTAATTAGTGTAGCTATTGTTTATTGCTAGCGCGTAATTATAGAGAGAATTTCCTTTGTAGTTGCAGTTTTTCATTGTTGTACAGTAAAACAGTTGTGGCATGCATGTAGATTTGCACCAAGTATTTCGCACCTGCGCTGGCAATTAAGTAGACATTATTTCCATTGCTATGTTATTTTATTTTGCTCTTCAAATTGCGCTTTTCTGTGTTATCGTGTGAAATACTGTGACAATAATGGCGTGTGAAAAACGTAATACTAGGCTCCAAAGTAAACTGAGAAATGACAGTGAAGACGAAAGCAGTGTGTTAGCGCCGCAGAGTAATGAATTAACTAATGTTCAAAGTAGTAATTTGGTAATTGCGCATAGGGAAATGGAGCGGGCGGGAAACAATGGTGTAGACAGTGAAACAGGTAGTGAACAGGGAAGCGTTATCGATCGATTGGTCGGCAACAGCTCGCCTCAGGAATCGGGAATGACAGAACACAATATTGCAAATACTGCAGACTCAGGTTTTGGGTTCCCACCGTTTTCTCAAATGAGTCAAGACACATTTTCCACTTGTCAAAATGTGAATGTTGCCGGTGCAACTTCACTGCCGAAAAGCACTGAGGAACATGTTTCAGACACCAGTGCATTGTTATTACAATTAATGCAACAAATGGGACAAAAGCTTGAAAAGTTAGACACAATGGAACAACATCAGAGACAAACACAGCAACTGTTAGACACAATGGAACAAAATCAGAGACAAACACAGCAAAAGCTTCAAAAGTTAGACACAGTGGAACAAAATCTTAGAAAGTTAGACTCATTGGAACAAACACTTGAACAAACACGTGAAGATTTAACTACTGAGTTACATAACATTGAATCGAAATGTCAAAAAGTCTGTAATGACGTAAAAACACAAATTTGTGAGCATTTTCAACCTATTTTTTCGCGGCATGAAAATGCATTACAGAATCACGAAGCAGCCATAAAAGAACTGCAAATTATTGTTCATGAAAATCATGAGACCTTGCAAGCTAAATTTCACTCAGTTGCATCTACCGATTCGGTTACGCAACTTGCAAAAACTCAGGAAAACTTTAAGGACACAGTAGATACTCTGAAACTTGGTTCAGAAAAACACACTGAAGAAATAAGTGCACTATCGGAGAAAGTAGCCGAACTTTCGGATCAGGTCACTAACTTATCTACAAAGGTAGATGATGATCTGAATGACACAAGACCCGTAGCCTTCACTGACACAGAAGAGTATGAACAAATAAGAAAATTCAAACAAAATCAGAATCAAATTAATACACAACACCAAAGAGAAATCCGGGAAGTACAAGATCAGCTGACACAGGTAATACAAGAATTACGTATTTCAGAGGACACTGGCGCTCCAACACGGGAAGAGGGACTTAGAAACACGGAAAAGCCGCAAAATAATAACACAGGGCATTTCGGAAGTTATGAAAGAAATTGGCAATGTGCACCGAATTTTGAGATGGAACGGCCGACACGACCTAACAATGACCGATATGCGACTCGCCGACATGACGATTTTCACTATAAGCTGTTCATTACTACACGTAAATTCAAAACATTTAAGAATTCTGGCAACGACATTCATCCACAAGCATGGCTCCATCAATTCTCTCATTGTTTTCCTCCCAACTGGTCGTTGGAACACAGATTAGAATTTATGTGTGACTACTTAGAGAATGAACCAGCTGTAAGAATGCGATCGGTCATTCACGATTGCCACAGTGAAGGAGAATTTTACCATGCCTTCCTCTCAGCATATTGGTCTCAAGCCACACAAGACCGAGTAAAACATGGTATCATAATGATGAAACATTTCGAACAATCTGAATTCTCTAGTCTTGTGAAATATTTTGAAGACATGTTGCACAAGAATCAGTACCTGTCAAACCCATACAGCCCCTCAGAACTCATCCGCATTTGCTTAATCAAATTACCTGAACATTTACGGCATATTATTTTAGCAGGACGTTGCAAAGACGACATTGAAGCTTTTCAGGGACTGTTACAAGAATTAGAAATTGACACTGATAATCGCGGAACGCGAAAACAAGGACACAACAATTACAGGTCACATCCGTCACAATTCCGTGACGAGAGAAACAATAACCGGACACGACTGGTCTATTCTTACAACGCAAATCGTGACCAAAATAGACACCACCCGTACGACAACCGTTGGCAGAGTAATAATAGTTACAGAGAAAGATCGCATTTCCGTAGTAATGACTATCACAGAGACAATCAGAGAAACAGACAATGTGGGAACCAAAACAAGTATTATCAAGGGAGGCAGAATAACTTCAGACGCAACAGTTCGGCGCAGAGTTACGATTCAGGGAGAAATTCTCCACCACATGACCGACAAACAAGAAACTATGTAAACTACCGACAAAACGACAGACGTGAATTTCATCAGAACTGGCGGGATTCTAACAGAGCTGGGCCCTCTCGGCAAGGCGAATTTGTAGAAGTTAGGTCTCCTAATCCCAATAACAACGCGCGCCAACAAAGAGACAGACAATGACTCGCGCCGCAGGCACCCACGTGCGCCGGCTGGCTCAGAGAAAAATAACATAGACGCTAACCTTGAGAAAAATTCCAGTATTCTTTGCCGACGTATACCGCATGACAATTGCATTCAAGTTCAAACTCTGAGTACTATGAAGAGTAAAGGTTTACACCAGGTTTCACATGTAAAACCGTTTATTGAAAGATAATCTGCTTTTTAACTTTGTCATTGCCATAAAACTTTTCACTTTACATTACTAGTATGCTGTGTCAGACTTAAGAAACTGTTAACATACAACAATGTTTGAAGTTAAATATCCAGTCTAGAACCTAGAGAACATTTTTAAACAGAAATTACGAATGCATTGTTATAGTGAACAGACGACACAGTGTTGTATTTGTACATTCTTGCTTGTTAGTTGCACGATTACGTAACGACTGTAAGGCTCACATACTTAGAACATTTACCAGTACTGCTAATGAGATTTTAATGCAACATTTTGGTTTACTTGAAAATATATTTTGGATTTAAAGTACTTTCTGTGAGATACCAGATGACACAGTGGTTAGTTTATGTGACAGCTACACGATTTTATCACGACGCTACTAATGAGTGACAATATACAATGTTGCTTTTGCGGTGTTTCTGTTTTATATCTGCACAGTTTTTCTGTTATATTCTGGAAAGTAAAACATGTTTTAGTAGTAACTTTTGTGGTATAGCTACAATGAGACTGCCTTTTCCGTAGCACAACAATACGTTACAGCACAGTACTTTCTTCATCATGGCAATAAGCGCAATAACTACGATATCTATACATAAAGCATTTCACTTTTGTTTATCATGAAGTAAGTACATTGGCTTCTGCAGAACTTAGCTTTCAGAGGACAATAACTACGACACTTCCACAGAGATTATCTTACAGCAAGACGCACATTAGCACTACAGGACACGTATTTTAGTGATTAATTTTGCACTTAAATCATTTATTTTTAAAGATATTTAAAGTACAATGATACAAAGGTTTTCAGTGATACATTTCATTTCATTGCTGTAATCTGTAACACCTGAGGGTATAATTACATTAATCCTCAGGGGGGTACACGCTTATTTTGTGTACCATGTGTGTGGCAACCACAAGGAACCCTAGCTAATATGGTATTTGCTTATACAACTTTACACATCAGTACCATATTTCTCTAACACACAAATTACCCAGCTATCTGATCATTTAACTGAGAGATAAACATTTTTTTTAGTACATCAGTGACACATGTTTACGCAATACACAGTTGGATAACTTCACACTTATGAAATTGTATTTTGTCTGTACTTTGTGAAATGCTCATATTTTTCCGGAACCATTGTCATACTATGAGAGCTTTGAATGATGTATTTGGTAAGGGAGCATGATTTTTAAAGTACATTTGAGGTAGATGACACTATTGAAATGAGCAGAGAATTTTCTTTAGGTTTTGAAATTATTGGAGAAAGCTACGACGATTTTGAGAGTTGACCGAGGTGTTATGATGTTATTATTACTATGACTATGTGTATTATGCTGTTGCGGTATGGTTATGATTAATAGGCTGAGGCTACATGAGTTATTTGATTATGCTTCATATTTATAATGACGAAATATTGACGTGTGTCGATGGATACGTATATGTGTAATAAGGTAAGGAGTAATGAATAGTGGGTAGGGACTCTTGACTTGTGAAACAGGATGTTGGAAACCAAGAATCGTACTTTAAGAGTTATGAAATGTGTGTAAATGCGTGAATGTATCACAATGCCGGCGAAAATTTCATTTGGACACTTATATTTATAGGATTTTCTTTCTACAGATTTGCAACGCTAATTCTTGACCTGTGAAATATTTTTATGTGAGACTGTCACTGTAGCGGAAACTGCTGCCATAAATATTTCCGTAAGAAAGTTAAGTGACCACCTGCACGTAATGCGTCGCGGGCACCCACCTAGGCGACAGCCGCCCGAAAAAAAAAAAAGCCATTAGCCTTTCAGAGGCGCAGGTGGAGAAAAAAAAAAGGAGAGACCATTAACCCCGCTATTGACATTCCTTTGTGGAAAGCATCGCAAATAAGACACGCTCATTACTTGGAAACATATGATTATATTGTGGAGCGCCTACTTTCTGCTACTTACTGAAATGCTTATAAACTGATGGGAAATATTCTTACATCTGCAAACCTGATTATGACAAGTGTCTTTCTACGAGAGTTGAGAGCTACTGACTTACGAAATGCCACATGACTATTGAATGATATTTTTATGCTTTGGTTTGCGTAATTTCTTATTTCATTTGACATCTGTTTTCCAGCTGTGTTGCAGCATTGGTTTCATAAAATAAAATTAAATGCATTTGCTAATGTGAACACTTTCTGTCAACAGATCTATTAAATAATAATTTTGTGATCCACATTCTTTAAAAAAAAAGGAGCACTTGGAAAGGAAAGAACAACAAGAAGGGACTAGTAACAGTAACTGGACACATAATTTTCTTTTCAAGTACATGGTAATATTTTTTTTACAATAAGTTGTTGTGGTGCACCACTTTAATTACTTAGACATTAAGATGTGATAATACATTTCCCTTATCTGCATTGTTATCTTTACTGTAATATTTTTTCTGCTTGAGCTATGTCATGTTTAGATATAAGCTGCTGTTTGCCAGGCATAGTGCTACTGAACTTTAATTTGTGTTACTCTGCTAAGCCAGATTTATTTTTTTTGTTTGCTGCGCATTGCCTCATATTAGTTGTAATGTTGAATTGCTTGGTAATTTAGATTTACTGTAGCTTGCTTTGCGATTTTCCATTTTTTATTGCTGTTTATATTAATTGTTTTATGTGCTGCTGCATTGCCTCGTCCCTTAGTTTAGCATCTGAGCTCAGTAGATTTAAGTTAGCTTAAGAGGGGGTAGACTATATAAGAAACTAACTATTATAAATTTATAAGAAATAGGATACTGTACAGTGGAGAAAAACTATTATTGACAGAGGATGTGAACAAAATACAGAAGGCAGGCTTAGATAGGACTTTTTGGGAATAATGATGAACAAAGGGAGATCTCCATGCAAAATACTGCAGTAAAACAAACCCTGTCCTTTGCCTTTTGTGTTATCCCACTATATGTGTGTGTACCCTTGTGTATTTGTTTTCTTCCTGTCTCTGTGTAGTTTCATAGAATTTTTTCTTCTTTTAATATTAAGCTACATTCACTATGATGAGGAATAATGTTATCCTCGAATATAATTGGCATTAATAATATGTTATTCACTTTGTAAAGATGTTAGACATTATTAATTCCGTTCTGTTTAATGCTCATGTGTGAAGTTGATGTTTAAAAAGTTATTGTGATCTTTTATGTATGTACTCATGTCATAATTCCACTGATGTGTATGTTAGTTCTATTCTTTTGTAAAGCCTTCATTAGTACAAATGTTATCTGTATTATTATGTTTTTAATGAAGTATTTTGTACCTTTATTGTATTCTTATGTTATAAAATTGTAATTGTCACCAGTTCATGATATTATTAACTTGTTAGTTACATTTCACTGCACACGTTTCTGTTGGTCATAGTATATGGACAATATGTGAGAAGTAGGGACTGTTAGTGTTTGCACGTGTGTTAATAATTCAGCAAGGGACTGGATAACAGCATTTCTGGTTCTAAGTACAATTCCAAAAACTTTGTGAGTGCACAAGTGGTGGTTTATGGACTTGCTATATTCTCTGCAAGACTCTTCGATGGTGAATGTGCACCTGCACAATCGCAACAGATGGCTGCTGGAAATCTCTACAAGGACTACAGTGGGTCTGCATCTTTGATGGCCCACCATTACCATTATCTCTACAAGGACTACAGTGGGTCTGCATCTCTGGTGGCCCAACCGTAATCTCTACCAGGACTACAGTGGGTCTGCTCTGTGATGACCTACCTACCAATATTCTTCCAAACTTCGAATGACTCTGCTGTGGGTTTGCTCTGTTGTGACCCAATACTTGTCTGCATGTCGAGAGTCAGCACTGTCTTTCCATTGGAAGGACAACACTACTTCTTTAAGACTGCATGGAAATCCACTACTTCCGTGTGCATTTTCTTCTACTGCTCAGACTTTGAGAAAAACACTATATTTTACCGTAATGAATGATCAGGACTGTCTTTATGGAATGTGACAAAATTTTAGCTTTTGACCAACGTTGTATCAATAAGTGTGTGCATTTGATATCTTTGTTATTGTAATATGAAAAATTTTTTCAAATCTGTATTGGGCACTGCCCAAACCAATTTGTAAAATTTTTTGTGGGGAACATGGGGGCTATGTAAGTAGGCTGTTTATGTTTTCTCTATGTAAGTAGGCTGTTTATGTTTTCTCTATGTAAGTAGGCTGTTTATGTTTTCTCTATGTAAGTAGGCTGTTTATGTTTTCTCTATGTAAGTAGGCTGTTTATGTTTTCTCTATGTAAGTAGGCTGTTTATGTTTTCTCTATGTAAGTAGGCTGTTTAGGTTTTTTTATGGTAACGCCACCTCTGTATGAAAATCACTGGCTGTGCTGTGTGCAGTCTGTGGCTGCTTTGCATTGTTGTAATACTCGCCATTGTAGTGTTGGGCAGCTGGCTGTGAACAGCGCGTAGCGTTGCGTAGTTGGAGGTGAGCCGCCAGCAGTGGTGGATGTGGGGAGAGAGATGGCGGAGTTTTGAAATTTGTCATGAACTGCTATATTTATATATGATGATATCAAGGTAAATACATTGTTTGTTCTCTATTAATATCTTTCATTTGCTAACTATCCCTATGAGTAGTTAGTGCCTTCAGTAGTTTGAATCTTTTATTTAGCTGGCATTAGTGGCGCTCGCTGTATTGCAGTAGCTTGAGCAGCGAAGATTTTTGTGAGGTAAGTGATTTGCGAAAGGTATAGTTTAATGTTAGTCAGGGCCATTCTTTTGTAGGGAATTTTGAAAGTCAGATTGCGTTGCGCTAAAAACATTGTGTGTCAGTTTAAGCACAGTCTTGTAAAATTGTTCAAAGGGGACGTTTCATAGTTTCATTTCAGAGAGACGAGAACGATTTTATTTTTTCTACATCGATATTCACCATTGTAGTTAATCACAAGCAACAACCTTGCAAAATCTTTTCATATTCCCGCACCATATATGATCGGTATACACTATGTGAACAAAAGTATCTGCACATCCCCAAGAACATACGGTTTTTCATATTAGGTCCATTGTGCTGCCACCTACTGCCAGGTACTCCATGTCAGCGACCTCAGTAGTCATTAGACATCGTGAGAGAGCAGAATGGGGCGCTCCGCGGAACTGACGGACTTGGAACGTGGTCAGGTGATTCGGTGTCACTTGTGTAATCCGTCGGTACGCGAGATTTTCACACTCATAAACATCCCTAGGTCCATTGTTTCCGATGTGACAGTGAAGTGGAAAAGTGAACGGACACGTACAGCACAAAAGTGTACAGGCCGACCTGGTTTGTTGACTGACAGACAACGCCAACTAAGAGCGTCGTAATCTGTAACAGGCAGACATGAATCCAGGCCATCTCACAGCGATTGCAGAGTTTGGAATCGCTGTAAGTACTATGACAGTTAGGCGGGAGGTGAGAAGACTAGGATTTCATGTCGAGCAGCTGCTCATGAGCCACACATCACGCTATTAAATGCCAAACGACGCTTCGCTCAGTGTAAGGAGCGTAGACGTTGCACGATTGAACGGTGGAGAAACGTTGTGTGGAGCGACGAATCACGGTGCACAAGGTGGCGATCCGGTGGCTGGGTGTAGGTATGGCGAATGCCCGGAGAACGACATCTGAGAGCGTCTGTAGTGGCAACAGTAAAATTTGGAGGCGGTGGTGTTGCGGTGTGGTCGTGTTTTTCATGGATGGCATTATCACAAGCCTACATTGATGTTTTAAGCACCTTCTTGCCTCCCACTGTTGAAGAGCAATTTGGGGATGGCGACTGTATCTTTCAACACGATCGAGCACCTTTTCGTAATGCACGGCCTGTGGCGGAGTGGGTACACGACCATAACATCCCTGTAACGGACTGGCCTCCACCAACAGCAACTTTGGGATGTTTTGAAACGCCGACTTCTTGCCAGGACTCACCGACCGACATCGACACCTCCCTTCAGTGGAGCACTACGTGAAGAATTGGGTACCATTCGCCAAAAAACGTTCCAGCACCTAACTGAAAGTATGCCTGGGAGAGTGGTAGCTGTCATCAAGGCTAAGGTGGGCCAACACCGTACTGAATGCCAGCATTACCAATGGAGGGCGCCACGAACTTACAAGTCACTTTCAGCCAGGTGTCCGGTTAATTGCCATGACATAGTGTAACAATCCCTCAAATTCCAGCACCTCTTCATTGTACTAGAGAACTTGAGAAATCGTTTTGTTTGTAGCTACATTTCGAATAACTGAAATCTTGGTGCACTTCTATGGGACACTCAAGCATAGCCGAAGGCAACGAGGGGCAGAAGCAATGTGCGTATGTGCATAATCAGGGTCGGACTGGCCATGTAGTGGGGGTGGCGTTTGGCAGCCGGGTCCCAGCCTGCGCGGCCCCCATACTATGCCTGCCCCCTGGCTTACGACCCATTTGGTAACGACGATGCTGTCTTGGAAATATTTTTCTCTGGTCGTATTTAGACATTGACAAGATACACAATCTGCCCCAGAGCAATACAGTTCCTTATTATATATTTTTTAAATAGCTTTTAATACGCACTGCGTGGGATACGTAAATAATGCACTGTTTATTCACACGCTATGTAACGGACTACATCGATTATTTAAGACGACCTGTGTTAAGGTACACTTAAATAATTTTGTTATGTTAACTTTCTAATCTTTCCTAACATGCAGGGGCCAAAAATGTGATTTAACTAATTACAAGAAAAAGTTCCGGCTAGACCGGAGATTTTATTCTCTGCGTCCTATTGAAGTTTAAAGATAACATACGACTGACACTGTTAATATCTTTGTGGTTCGTAGCAAAATGTTCACTCTAAAAATTTCTGATTAAAATCACTTTTAAAAATCTCGCAGCCTATTTAGTAAAAAGTCACTTCTTAATGAATTCTCATTTAAGGAACAGTTAATATTTCTCTCCCTCTATCCAAGTTTCAGAATTAAGAAATAATTATTTCGTAGGATGTAATTAGCACCGACTTGCCGTAGGGCTATCTCTGGTTATAGGACTTACACTGCTTAAAATAAAGTTTGTTGTATTTTTAATACTTCTTTTACACAGCACAAATTAATAAAAATTTTACTGCAATCTCAATAAAAACGGCAGAAATCAAATCAGTAACCGTAAATGGCAACAAAAGCAACAAGGAGCAAGCGAGAAACAGAAGAGAGCTAACAATGTCGTACAGCAGCTTGTGTAGACCGAAACAATCTACAAAACAACATTCTTTTTTTTCCCTTTTCTTGCTACTCTTAGAGATCACTTTGTATTTAAATAGTAATGAAACTAAATGTTTCTTTTAATTGCTAAGAAAATAATAAAGTCAGATTAAAATATGTCACCTACAACCGACGAAAATGCGAGAGGGGCTACACATCTTGCAGACCCCCGTATGAGTTCGAGGCTGGTGTGCATTCGAACTGAAGAGATCCCTGGCCGTTTTCGCCTTAACTGCGAACACGGGATGTCTGTCCTTACGGACGATACGTCCCGGCAGGCAGCAGACTTGGGTTCGAATCTCCGTCCGGCACAAATTTCCAACATTCCACATTGATTTAAATCATTGCACACTCGCAGACAATACCTACAATTCCTTTGTGGGTTTCTAAATGTAGTTGAAGTAAGATCCTCTTCCCAAAATCCACATGTTCGAGGCAGTTATTGAAAGCAAAAAGAAAAGAAAAAAGTAGGGAAAACGTAAGGGTAGAGATAGTCATATTACCTTTAGGTCAAAACTCATTATAAATAAATTAATAAATATATGTGTACTGCAAGTTAAAGAAGAGATCGCGAAACAAATCCAGACAGCGAAAGCTTTCAGTTTCAATGCAGATTATTGCCAAGATGTTGGCGTTGTTGATCATGCTGTAAATTGCGTGCGCTATGTTAGCAATGGAATCCCACAAGAACGAGCGATCATTTGCCAAAATCTTGATTCGCTACCCGGAACGATTTATGAGATATTTGGGACTTTTGACTTTCTTTCTGGCTTTTTCGCTGGCGCGTGCTTTCATGACGGAGTGGTTTAGGTACTTTCCATTTTCTCGAGACTGCAGACGGATCCCCTCCAGTTTAAAGAATAATTCAGTATGTTTTCTACGTTTCGTACGAAGCAACCATATGAAGTTACATGCACGCAACGCAAATTCGTAGCGGCTCTTACTTTCCACTGCAAACTTGAAGAGTTTCTTGCAGTAGTTTACTAATATCGAAATATCGCAATAACTGGGAGCATTAACGAAGTGCTACGCAGTTCATCAAGGAGGCGGCGAGCCAGCCGGTAAGGTGTGCGAGGGTGGCGTGCTGTGAGCCGGCGGTCTGAGCAGTGCCGCAGGCCGGCCAGCCCAGCACGCGCTGGCCACTGCGCGCAACTGACAACAGCCGCCGCTGATTTCGAACGCACCGTAAGGCAACAACAGTTGCCACACCCGCCTTACTCACGTGATATGGCTCCGTCAGACTTCCATCTCTTCCCAAAACTGAAAATTTTTCTTGGTACGCGAAGATTCACTTCAAACGAAGACTTGATGGCCAGAGTTGACAACTGTTTCGCAGGCCTGGAGGAAACTCATTTTCGAGGTGGGATCAAGCCACTGGAACATCGTCGGACCAGGTACATTAATCTACAAGGAGACTACACTGAAAAATAAAAAAAGTTTCAGTGATGTAATTACTTTTTTTTCTATTCAATTCCGAGAACTTTTCAAAGCATCCTCGTATTATCGCGAAATAGGAGAGAGAGTGTCACAGACATGATATTGGATTTGGGATAGACACCATTAAAACAAAGCCGTTTTCTGTTTGGGCGAGATTTTCTCGCCAAATTTCAAACTTCCTCCTCCGAAATCGAATTTTTTTTTTTTTTGGTGACGCCGATCTACAGAGGTAGTGAAGATGATCGTAATAAAATAAGGGAAGGGAAACCAGAGCTCGCACAGAAAGATACAGGTGTCGTATTTTCCGCGCGTTGTTCGAGAGTAGAATAATGGAGAACTACTGTGAAGGCGGTTCGATGAACCCTCTGCCAGGCACTTACGTGTGATTGGCAGAGCAGCCACGCAGACGTAGGTGCAGGTGCCGCGTCAGCACACGCATGGCGCCAGCGGACGAAGCTCAGGGAAACAGGCGGCTGCGCGAGCTGTCAGCCAATCCCCGGCCTGCGCGGCAGTCGGGGCGAAACGGCGCCTCGCTCAGGGCTGCCACGGTACTCGAGAAACGGAGAGCTCCAGAGACACCGTAGACTTCATCACATGTCGTAGAGTGTTTGGACAGTATGCCGTTTCCAGGTAATGGTGATCTGAATATCTGGCGGAAACACATCATACTTGATAATATTCTGTTATAATTAAACGTGAAGTAATTACACATCGATAGTGAAAGTCTTCAGTATATCTTAATATGGATGACACTGTTGTTGCAAGTTCTGTGTCTTCGCTGTGGGGTAGCGGTTACGGACGTAAGTTATGCTGTCTGAAGGAGTACATTCGCATTTCCAACACCATGTGCAACTTTCCTACTCGTGTGACTGAAGTATGTTTCCAATATTCGCTGTTGCTTACACGTAAGACATTTCTCTCTCTGGAATAAGTTCTTCTTTTATACACTCCTGGAAATGGAAAAAAGAACACATTGACACCGGTGTGTCAGACCCACCATACTTGCTCCGGACACTGCGAGAGGGCTGTACAAGCAATGATCACACGCACGGCACAGCGGACACACCAGGAACCGCGGTGTTGGCCGTCGAATGGCGCTAGCTGCGCAGCATTTGTGCACTGCCGCCGTCAGTGTCAGCCAGTTTGCCGTGGCATACGGAGCTCCATCGCAGTCTTTAACACTGGTAGCATGCCGCGACAGCGTGGACGTGAACCGTATGTGCAGTTGACGGACTGAGCGAGGGCGTACAGTGGGCATGCGGGAGACCGGGTGGACGTACCGCCGAATTGCTCAACACGTGGGGCGTGAGGTCTCCACAGTACATCGATGTTGTCGCCAGTGGTCGGCGGAAGGTGCACGTGCCCGTCGACCTGGGACCGGACCGCAGCGACGCACGGATGCACGCCAAGACCGTAGGATCCTACGCAGTGCCGTAGGGGACCGCACCGCCACTTCCCAGCAAATTAGGGACACTGTTGCTCCTGGGGTATCGGCGAGGACCATTCGCAACCGTCTCCATGAAGCTGGGCTACGGTCCCGCACACCGTTAGGCCGTCTTCCGCTCACGCCCCAACATCGTGCAGCCCGCCTCCAGTGGTGTCACGACAGGCGTGAATGGAGGGACGAATGGAGACGTGTCGTCTTCAGCGATGAGAGTCGCTTCTGCCTTGGTGCCAATGATGGTCGTATGTGTGTTTGGCGCCGTGCAGGTGAGCGCCACAATCAGGACTGCATACGACCGAGGCACACAGGGCCAACACCCGGCATCATGGTGTGGGGAGCGATCTCCTACACTGGCCGTACACCACTGGTGATCGTCGAGGGGACACTGAATAGTGCATGGTACATCCAAACCGTCATCGAACGCATCGTTCTACCATTCCTAGACCGGCAAGGGAATTTGCTGTTCCAACAGGACAATGCACGTCCGCATGTATCCCGTGCCACCCAACGTGCTCTAGAAGGTGTAAGTCAACTACCCTGGCCAGCAAGATCTCCGGATCTGTCCCCCATTGAGCATGTTTGGGACTGGATGAAGCGTCGTCTCACGCGGTCTGCACGTCCAGCACGAACGCTGGTCCAACTGAGGCGTCAGGTGGAAATGGCATGGCAAGCCGTTCCACAGGTCTACATCCAGCATCTCTACGATCGTCTCCATGGGAGAATAGCAGCCTGCATTGCTGCGAAAGGTGGATATACACTGTACTAGTGCCGACATTGTGCATGCTCTGTTGCCTGTGTCTATGTGCCTGCGGTTCTGTCAGTGTGATCATGTGATGTATCTGACCCCAGGAATGTGTCAATAAAGTTTCCCCTTCCTGGGACAATGAATTCACGGTGTTCTTATTTCAATTTCCAGGAGTGTATTTTGTGACTAGTATGATTAAAAAAAACGAAAGATTAAATCGGTGGGAGTGAAACTAGCAGCAACGGCAACTACATTCTTAGTTGTGACAAACATTTGCCTGTTTCTGAATTTATCGCGACTTCCAAGGATGTGATTTACTCTGACAAGCCTAACCATTGCGACCACTGCACAATGGGGCGATGGATGGCGCGTGGCGGCGTTGTGGGAACGTGACGGGGCAACAAACGTATGTCAGCAGAGCAGACACGGGTGGGGCATCGTCCTAGCGAAGACGTGGGCCTCAGATGGGGAAATCCGTTGTGATAAGCGACTCTGACAAAGGGCACATTAATATTACGCAGAGCCTGTGAACGAGTAAGGCTGATCGAATGTTCACCTGCTACTGTCCTGAGCATCTACTGGAAAGAGGTGTAAGGATGGTGAAACTAGCACTAGGCGCTAAATGGTTGGACGTCCTCGACACTTCACAGAACTTAAACCTCGGAGGCTTGTCTGCTCTGTAAAGTAGGGTTGATGGTGATCTGCAGCATCTCCGACAAAAGAGCGCAATCTTCGCGCACGCACAAGTGTTTCGGAGCACGCAGTCCATCGTACATTGTCGAACATGGACGTCCGCTGCAGACAACCTCTACGTGCTCGCATGTTGACCCGACGACATCGTCAATATGACTGCAGTGGGCACGGGACAATCGCGATTCGGTCGTCGATCAACGGAAACCCGTTAGCTCTTTGGGTGGATCACACTTTTCCTACACTAGGCCGCTGGTAGTCTCCACAAACGTCGTCATCGAGGTGGACGGCGCGGCGGCTCGGAACGTGCAGCGCGCCGCTGGTGTGGGCAGTATTATGCTACGGGAGGCATTCTCTCCTGCGCTTGCACGGGACCTGTGATAGTGATCGAAGACACGCTGACAGCTGCAATCCACCTGCAACCCATCGTGCTTGAAGTGTTGCCCAGTGGCGTTATCATCTTTCAGCAGTGTAGCTGTCCGTATCTCGGAGCCAGGAGCTTTGTAGTGAACTGGGGCTGATTTCTTGGAGACCAAATTCGCCTGATGTAAATCCTATGAAATCCATCAGGGTCGCTATCGATATCCCTCACCGCGTTCGCACATCAGCGGCCCGTTATTTACCCGAATCACAGGACCTGTGTCAAGTCATCTAATATCACATACCCTCACAAACCTACGAACAAAGTCTTGGTTCTCTGATATGCGGAATCACTGACGAATTTCGTTTCAAAGACGGACAAACAAGCAATTAAGCAGATTGTCATGAGGAGTTTTCGGTCATCAGTGCATATTCTTGCTTGCCACAAATATTTGGCTGCTTGTTTTCCAATATATTGCTATTTCGAAGAGCCCAGAGCTTTCTGGGCCAGCTGGTACAGAGCTTTGTGGTCGCAGCGAGTGACTCGTTCCTTGGACGTCACTTGTGTCAAAGCTGGAGGTGGAACCAACTCCTCCCCTCCCAGCCCATGCACCGTCCTGCCAGCTGCGTGTCTCACCTCTGTCAGCGCTGTGACCACCACGTGTGTGGTGGGAGTGGTCGGAGGGGAGTGTGGAGGGGAGGAGAGGGGAGGGAGCCCAATGGACTTACGTTCACGAGGATGGCAGTTGAGATCCCCATCTGGCCATCCAGACATACGCTGTTCGTGGTTTTCTTAAATCACTTGAACGCTGCGATGCTTCCTTTGAAAAGGAGACAGCAGATCTCCATTCAAAGCTTATCAAATCCGAGGCCCTCCTGCACCTCTAGCGACCCTGCAGTCTACGCCACGCTGCCCTGCCTCCCCCCCCCTCACCCCCACCCTCCCTTCACTGCAGGACTGTGTGGCAGCCAGACGAGGCTAGGCGAGGTGCAGGCTGCGCTCTTCTTGCCTACCGGTCGTCCCTGAGGTGAACAATGTAAACAGAGGACTCGCTAATCTCGGCTTCCTCCGTTCGTCCACGAGATCCAGAGGATCGTACTCAACCGTGCTCATGTCGATGACCTGTTCGCTGACACACAGACCGGTCAGGCTGTAATCGGCTCTTCACCGAGTGCACAGGAATATTCTCGTCAGGTCGGCCGGGGCCTTCGGTTTTGCTCCTACAGATGGGTTCACGGTTATAATAGCCGTAACAGACAACTGTATGGGGAGGGAAACCATAGGTCAGAGACGCAGTATACATACTGCTGGCCTCCACAGGTTGCTCACACCCCACAGGATTTTAAGTTTTACTTACATTGCTTTTTATACAGCTGGTGTCTACCGAACCATGTAATATAATCTACGGGACACTATCTGGCCTGGTTCATTCAACAGTTATTCTTTGTACATTCTGAGAACGATCTTTTGAGATGCGCCCAATTTTATTACGACAATGCACAGTGTCGTTTGACTCGTAACGTGGGTAACTCCCTGAATGCTGGGACTCCGTTACTGTCGATGTACATTATGAAAATATAACTATTTAAACCTGAATATGCGTCTATACTGACATGAAACCGGTAGTTGCGAATAAAGCACCTTCATGCAGCTACGTGCCTTTTGGAAGCGCGTCATCACCCTCGACTTTTTAAATTGTTATTATTTTAATGATAATTTGAATGGTTTTTTAGTGTTGAAATTGTTTTTTTACTGTGTTGTTCTTGTGGTCTTCAGTCCAGAGACTGGTTTGATGCAGCTCTCCATGCTACTCTATCCTCTGCAAGCTTCTTCATCTCCCAGTATCTAATGCAACCTAGATCCTTCTGCATCTACTCAGTGTATTCATGTCTCGGCCTCCCTCTACGATTTTTACCCTCCACACTGCCCTCCAATACTAAATGGTGATCCGTTGATGCCTCAGAACATGTCCTATCAACTGATCCCTTTTTCTACTCAAGTTGTGCCACAAATTTCTCTTTTCCCCTATTCTATTCAGTACCTCCTCATTAGTTATGTGATCTACCCACCAAATTTTCAGCATTCTTCTGTAGCACCACATTTCAAAAGCTTCTATTCTCTTCTTGCCTAACCCATTTATCGTTCATGTTTCACTTCCATACGTGGCTACACTCCATACAAATACTTTCAGAAACGACTTCCTGACACTTAAATCTTTACTCGATGTTAACAAATTTCTCTTCTTCCGAAACGCTTTCCTTGCCATTGCCAGTCTACATTTTATATCCTCTCTACTTCGACCATAATCAGTTATTTTGCTCCCCAAATAGCAAAACTTATTTACTGCTTTAAGTGTCTCATTTCCTAATCTACTTCCCTCAGCATCACCCGATTTAATTCGACTATTCCATTATCCTCGTTTTGTTTTTGTTCATGTTCATCTTATATCCTCGTTTCAAGTCGTCCTAAATGAAAAACAATTCTTCCAAAATATCTCAAGCTCACTAAAAATGAAAATAAGTATCGAATGAATTGGAACGAACAAATAATTTAATACAAGCGACAAAAATCATACAGTGCCTACCCCTGTCTTTTAAAAACACATTCAGTTCCTTCAATGTACGATGATGACGCTATGCCACTGAAGATAATCGATTTATTATCTACAGCTCGAAAGTACATTAATATGTGAATTAAGTGTGAGGTCATTGGTCAAAGCCGACAGGTTGCATCCCATCCTTCAGTTGACCCTATTTCCACCTCTCTAAGACATTTAGTAACTCCACCATAACTACAGCTATCGATGGGTAACTTGCTCTACGGCCGAGCGCGTGAAATTAGTAGGAAAAGCGCAAGGCACATCAACTCACGTACCCAACATTTACCGTAGCTACGCCTAATCTCACTTATGGTAAGTATCGATGTAATAAAATCCCTTATCACTTAAATACCAACTCGTCTCTCTTTACGGGAATTCCGATCGTAGCAATCAAAGTTATAATTTTACTATAAACCATCGATATAGCGATAGGTACCTCTGCGATAATATTAACTTCGATGATCTCTGATCTCACTTTCTTCTTACGCTTTTATTATGTTTATCTTTTTAAAACTTTAAAATAATCTTTTAATTATGAACGTTATTATTCCTTTTTGTATATGTCAAATGAAATTCTAATTAAAACTTTTTCTAATATTTTCTGAACATCAATCGTAATTCAGTTATAGTTGTTTGTTGTTTGGTTTGTCTCCCTGTGTAGTATCGTCACAGTCACAACCTGGTGTTTTGTTTGTATACAGTCGGTATAAATGCTCTGAAAATATCTCATGGTTAAGCCTTATTCTATTTAATGTGGATGTGGCTTAGTGGGGTCCACAAACGTATTCAAACCAAGGTGGTTTCGTAATTCGTGGTTGTATTTGCACATAGTCGCCTCCTTTGTATCGCGAACTCTGCGTCCATTCTTCCTGCCAAGGCTGGAGTGCCCTGTTCCGAATAAGTTGTCCACACTCGTTACAGGGAAGCTTGATGTTTAGTGCTGTTCAGTTTCTCGTAGCCTGCTTTTCTAACTCATTTGCTTTGCTAAGTCACCTGTTTTTTCATTGCCTGGGATTACACAGTGGGCTTACACCCACATAAAGGCAACTTGTTTCCACTTTCTCAGACATTCATAATAACAAAAACGAGCTTGGTGTAGGTACTCAATGGTGGTTTTTGAGATTTTTATATTTGATATTGCTTGAAGTACACTTTTCGAGTCTGATAACATTCCATAGGATGTGTATTTCTCATTCATCACCACTGTATAGCCTTTAACAGTGCGATTGCTTCAGCCATATGGGTAGAAGTTGTTGCTGGTAATTCATATTTTTGGAACGTCTGCAGTTGTGGATTAAATATAGCACATCCTGTGTTGTCCTCTACCACTGTCTTTGACCCACCTGGATGTGTGTGGATTACCCATTGCCTTCTGTCCTCTATTTGTCTTTGCAGTGCCGTAATTGTCTGCAAGAAGTCAGACTTTCCCTCTATCATATGGAATGAGATGTGATCCCTGATTATGAAATAGTGATATTGGTAAACAGGCCTCCATGCACTTGTGGCAATAGCTTTGCAGTCATCTGCCAAATAATTATAAGCCGGAATGAAATCAAAAAGTTTTCTACCCCAATTTCCTGGAGAAGGACGGTACAGTCGTAAAATCTTACCGATTGCATGCTGTGAGCGTTATAATTTCTCTACGACATAACGTTCCACGAAGGTCTTCCTCCTGGTATGGAGGGGCATCTCCTGCGCTTCCAGCAGGAGTGCATTTGTTGGTGTGTATTTCACTACTCCTAATCAGGTGCGTACACTCTGGCACTGCAATCTGCCCAGTTTCTCTAACATTCTGCATGTCGTGTACTTGTAGTATATACATCCGTAATCCAATCTGGATTTAAGTCCAAATTGGTGGGAGCTGTAGTAAGTGATCGAATAACATTAAGCATTTGCTCACTGATTTCACTTAAGATTTTAATATGTGTCATCCAAGTAAGCTTGCTGCCCAATGCCATTCCGAAGATCCGAACAAGTGCTTTAACTTGTACTATTTTATAATGTGCATGTATTAAACAGTTTCTTGGTATATAACCATTCCTGGTGAACGTGACTACTGAAGACTTCCCAGGTGTCATCATCAGGCCATTTTCACAAAACCATCCATTCGGGTTCTGTATCGATGATGTAAGATTGTTCATCACCTCCTGGGAAGTAAATACACTATTGTCGCCTTGAAACTGTATAAATCGAGCTTGTTGAGCTATTGGCGCTACCATTTCATAGATATATATGCACGCAGTAGTGGGCTGAGTACCAGTCGTTGTGGTAAGCCGTGGTCCATCAAGTGTGGGACCTTGAGTCCAGTATCCTTTCTAACATAAGCACTTCGTTCACTGATTAATGACGACATACCTTCTACAAACTGAGGTGGAGCTTCTAAAAGTAGTAACGTACCTAATAGTATACTTGTCTGAGTATTATCATATGCTTTCGCAATATCCGCTGTATGTTTGCTCTCACCAGGACCAGCCGATACGGAGGAGACAAATTTTGACATGTATTCCATGTGACTTCTTCCTTCACGGAGCCCAAACAGCGACCCAGCCAGTAAGGACGAAGGTTCTACCCATGATTCGAATTGCCTCTTTGTTAGTTTCTACTATATTTTAGCAACACATGAAAGACAATGCAATTCGTCTGTTGGAAGTGGCTAGTAATGCATCTTTCCGTTTTTCATATATAGGGACTATGATCTGTGTCTTCCATTCTGGGACCAATTCCTGATGCATCTAGATTCCATTATAGATTCGAAGAAGTACAGTAATTCTACGACATTGTCAAACATTGTTTTGTGTTATGGAATATGTGGTCTGATTCATTCCTCAGGCAGTGTTACGGCTCTCTTTGATTACTGACGTAAACTCGGCATTACTGAACTGTGTAGTTAGCACATGTTGAGTTGCAAGAGTTTCCACTTGTTTTCTGATGAGCTTATTGCGAACACTTGGTGGGGCAATAAGGTCACAGAATTCTTCTATCCTCTCATATGATTATATATTATTGACTGCAGGGGCGATATTCCTAAATCTGTCGACCTTCTGCCATATGTCTGATGATTTAGTATTGTTGGTCAAACTGCTACAATATTTTATCCAGCTACTCTTCTTAATGGATTTCAGTATTTTTTTTTGTTCTCCCTGCTGTTGGTTTATAGAGCAAAAATCTGTTCACGTTAGGCTGTGTAACATATCCACATAACTCTACTCTTCTGTCTTGTACGTCTTTATTGCAGTCTTCATTCTACCATGGATTACCCAGTAACCTTGCTTTTGTTGATAAATGTCGTTTTGGGATGGATTTATTTGCTGCGTGATATATGCTGTTCTATAGCTGCGTATAGGCTCTGTGTGAAGATTTTTTTTTTAATATTGATTTTACTTGTAATTGAAGAATTTGGTGATATTTATACCAATCCGCATTGTTCACGTTCCAGGTCAATTTGTTGGCAACATATCCTCACTTGCTCTTCTCGCACTTTATATTCATAGTTATAGGGAAATGATCTGATACCATGGTATCCTGCAGAACAAACCACACTGTGATTTGGTTCATACTAGGAAAAGCTAATGTTATATACACTGCCATTGTTCTCATCCATGGGCCTTGGTTTAATGTTACAGGTCCATCATTGTATATGATCATGCTGTAATCATAAATGCTAGATATTATGTATTCCCTTGCCTTATCATTCCTATGACACTCTCACACTGTGTGGTGGGCATTGAAGTCCCCAAGTATTACGAAGGGTTTTGGCATATATTGCAACACTGTGTGCATGTGTTGTTCAAAATTCATACATGTTAGGGGACGATATACAGATGCAATAGATATTGGCATTTGTTAGTACTTACTTCTACTGCTGCTGCTTGAAAGTCAAGGATAGGTAGTGGTATGGTAATTGGTTTATAGTTGACTTTTCTACTAATCAATATGGCTACTCTACCTTTTCCATCCGATTTCGTATGATATCCTCGTCATGTAATAGACAAACTTAGTTTAATCCAGGTTTCCCTTACAACAGCGTGAGAGTAGTCATTCGTATAAAGTTCATGTATTAACGACTCTCTCTTAGCATGTAAGGATCTGGCATTCCACTGGAGAACTTTAAAATCCGCTGTTCTGTTCATATGAGTAGACCGTGAGTATATCCTATTTCCGTCGTGAACAATTTTCATTTTTTGATACCATCGAAACAACCATACCGTGTATATTAGCTTGATGCAGACTATGTTTGTTCAGTGATGGAACTGTGTTATCAGGTTCGTTATTCCAGCCACCAACTGTTCGATTATCGGATATAAGTGCCTGTTGTGGTAGGAGAGTGTATGGTCGTGGTGTATATGAATTCTTTTTAATAAGAGATATTGGTAAATTTATATTTGCAAAAAGAGGACTTGAAGTTGGCGTGGTCTTTATTCGTTTCAGCCTACTGTGATGAACAGCTGTTGTGAATCTGTGCTGAATACTTTTTATGGGGGGGGGGGGGGGGGAGGGGGGGACTCTTTCTCAAAATCGAATTTACTTCTGCCAGCGTTCTCTGGCACAGCAGCATAAGGTCTTTGATTTACATAATCTTCAGCTTCCTTGAATTATATATATTGTGCCTAGCTGATACTTTCTTTTCCGTAGTTTTTTGAGGAATACTGGGCAAGACTTAATCTCTCGGTGTTTGGTTCCCTTTACAGTGGACGCAGCACGTTATTTCACGTATGCACTGAGCTGTCTCATGGTTCCCTCCACATTGATTGCATCGAGTCTGTCACTGACATTGATTACTAAGGTGGCCATACCGAAGGCGTTTAAAACATTGCCTGAATAGGGGTATGTATGGTCCAACATCACTCTTCACGCCATATATCGTCACATATTCTGGTAAGAACTGCGATGCAAATGCGACCACATACATTTTCTGGGGTATTTAGTTCGTTGCTTCTAAATTTATTATCCTCTTGATCATTCTGAACGCGTGGGTGACTTTAATCGTAGACTGAAAAGCGTCTTTCAACTCTAACTCTCTTAATTCGGGATCTGCATTTCTAATAACTCCTTGCTGATGTGTTCTGGGGTTTGATATGTATGCTACCATCTTTTTTTGGTGGAACGGGTTCTCTTCTACAAACTTGTACGTAGCCTCTCTTGTTGATGAATCAGTCCGAATTTTGTTTTTCCACACAACCTTGACATCAGAATCTGAGGTAAATAGTATCTTTCCAAAGGCCATGGGCTGGTATTTACCTACATTACTATTAAATCCCTGAAACAAATACATAAAATGGACCTTCTGCATCACTGAAATATCTGTTACCTTTGTTTCGATCACACATTGGCTGTTTGTTTGCGAAAGATTTTTCCTTGGTTTATTACTCTGTGCTTGTGTAAGTTGAGTGCTGAATGTGTTACCACCCAGTGCAGTCCTCTAAGTCCCGCTGCAGGGAAGGGAACTTGAAACTTCATTTAAATTAAAACTGTCAGACATATGTATGTGGAGTGCTATCGGATTCTTCACCTCCTTCGTTATTCGTTGCTGGTGCTGTTGAACGGTGACTGCTCGTCTCTTCGGTCGTATGACTCCACTTCGGGCGGGAGACCTCCTCCCCCGCCGTATGGGCCACAGTCCATATTTATTGTTTTGATCTCGCAGTATTTATTTAACACACTCGACGTGCATGTGTCCTAATAATATTTTTCTGCTTTTTTCGCAAAAATTTGGGAGATTAACTATTGCAATCCTATTTATTCGGTTGCTAACCAACGATCCTGATTGACTTATAAGAAGGACAAACTGCTTTCTTTGTTTCTTTATCTTTGATACTGTTAAAACTGACTAATCTTTCCGACAGTCCCTTTTGAATGCTCTGAAACTCGAAATAATATCTTGTCACTGTTTACGCTACTGGTGTAAATATACTTCTGTCCTTTCCACTAAACTGAAACAGGTACCGCAAATTTAAGAATTAAGTGTGACACTTCCTTTATTTAGTTCAATTAATTATTTTAAATATCACTTTCATATTTCATTGTAAATGAGTGGCACAAAAGCTAAACACCAAACAAATACGAAATGGCAAAAGAAATGAAAACAAAAACCCTACGTGTCTCCACCACTCTGGTACTAAATTTAAAATTATAATCAAGTCTCATCCTCTTCAGCTATTGGCTTTCGTGTTGCCGCTAACAGTCCTTAAATTAATTGTCACTCATCAACCCAGGAGGCAATTGAATATTGTCGTTTTACGTGCGTTCGTTCCACTAGGATACAAACTTACCCCCGCTGTTTAAAGTCACTCATTTATGGGGAACAGTGGCTGTGCTCTCTCAGTGTAAACCGAACAGGTTCTGGTTCCTGGCTTTCATTAAACACCGATTGAGACTTCAACTCGACGGTACATAAATCACATACGTTACACCACTGCCGGCCGCGGTGGCCGAGCGGTTCTAGGCGCTTCAGTCCGGAACCGCGCGACTGCTACGGTCGCAGGTTCGAATCCTGCCTCGGGCATGGATGTGTGTGATGTTCTTAGGTTAGTTAGGTTTAAGTAGTTCTAAGTTGTAGGGAACTGATGACATCAGATGTCAAGTTCCATAGTGCTCAGAGCCATTTGAACCATTTGATACACTACTATCGCAGTAGAGCGTACTAAAACTTCAGCAAACTGTTCAACAATCAATTACCTTACAGTGTGCGACGTATACCATCCACAAAATTATCGCAAACGCTCAATTACTTTAGAATTCGCGTTCGTCGAAACACTACAGAATGCAATCACAACTTTCGAAGCCTTGCGCTCACCAGGAAAGCAACTAACCGCCCTAACAGACGAGTTCCGCGACTGACTGTCACTCTAATGAGTACAAATACGGAACACAGCTGCTTCCTCAAATCAAGCGAAACTTTTCCTCAGCACGGCAGCCTGCCACCTTACAACCTCCCTGACTACCAATAAACCATACCTACGCCCTCCCGGCGACAAGTAACACATTCACCAAGTCCGATGTCGAAGCTAAACCTTTGCTGGGCTTACAACTAGAACAATCGCAAATTAATTGACCTCAGCGTACCCTAAACATGTCCTATGTAACAGCATAAACTCAAAGCAGACACACTGCATAACTGGTCTACAAAAACCGGCCACGCTAACTTGGTGACCCAAAATTCGATCAAACTCTAGATCAATATCCTTCGTTCAAACCGATCGACGATATTTGCGATCCCGACTAGATCAACCATCAATTGTCTTTCCCTGGGTGACTGTTGTACGCTATGCCTAAGTAGAACTTTCAAAGAGCAACTCTCGCCTAGGGCTCTCGTGTAGGACGGAACTTCTGACACCCAGTAGCCATACGGAAACCAATATTTCACGATACCATTGCAGTTACCAATTACCCATTTACTGTCCTGCGGCCCTCGCTGCGTCGAACAGTGGCCAGCTGGGTGGGGCGGTACCACCCTTGCTGCCGGCGCGTGGAGACTCCTTGCCGCATCTCGCTCCAAAGCGTCAAGCGCGCACGTTTGCATCCTTTTCTACAACACTGTCACAGACAAAGACACTAGCTACAGAACACTGTTACATTTACAACCATTCTTCACGTATAAGCAACTTTCCAACCTCTACATTAATGCGTTGAAGCTACTAAAATCTCGTGACGTCACTCGAAAAAACCCATAGCAAATTGAATGCGAGTGCATGAAATAAAGATTTATCGCTATGAAGAATCAGTGTTTCTGTAACGATTGAAAATTGGACACATGTTATATGAAATTGTTTTATTCGAATTAGTTTATACAACAACCACGTAAACTTTTCACCATTTCCCATGAGACGCCCTGTGCAGCTGTATACTGGAAGATAGTGAACAACGTTCTATCGAGAACATTTAGGAGTAGCGGTATTACTGGCCTGCCAACGGTTTTGCCGTAGTGGTGGCGTCGGTTCCCGTCAGGTCGCCGAGGGCAGGCACTGTCGGCCTCGGCTGGCAAGCCGGCTGCCTGGACGCCCGGGTCTGCCGGCTGCTGTCGGCCAGCGGGGAGCTTCCAGCGGCTGTGACGAGCCAACCGCCCGAGCAGCAGCGGCTCCGGCCTCGCAAACTGACGGCGGCCTGGAGAGCGACGCGCCCCTCCTTAACTGCGTGCTGTGGCGCCTGTGGGGCGAGGACGACACGGCGGTCGGTCGGTGCTGTTAAACCTTCAACGTCTGTTCCACCGACGTTCAGTTTAGTTTAGGTATTACACACTTGCAGAGCGCATTCACCAATTTTATGAAGAGCTAAGACGGACAATAAACAGGTAAAGTTACATTTAAAATTTTTTTGTGCTGAATGAAAGTTTATTAACAGACCTATGCATAGGGGCGAGCTTATAATAGCGTCAAGGTAAATGGGTGCCACGTGGAAAAAAAGGAGTTCTCAACCTAGTTAAGATAACCATTAACACTGCATACACATTATATTTCAATGAATCTGCTTTATTCTACAAATCACTTAACAAGACTGCAAAATCATAGGCAATATACTGTGTTTGTATTGTGTCGCACCAGAAAAACTATTGTGGCCTACATTTTGGAGGAAGGTATTTTTCCAGGCGTGGTCTTAACGAAAGCAGCATCACGTTCTGTGGCTACCTCACTGCATGCTGGAAGTCCTCTGGACTCCAGCTGTGACAGCGCATGCCCACAGTGAATGGTATGTCCTGAACCTCTGAGTGTCATCCATCTTACCGTATGTAGAGGTTGCTCACACATCTGTGTACACTTCATGTAAAGCACTCAACCACAAAAGTCTGTCCTTGGACGTGAGCAACGCCGTACTGCATATTTCTGCAAAATTACAAAAACGGGCAATTATGTTTTGTACATACTCTTTCTATAGTGTGGCGGAAATGCAACTAAAATCGGGTTCTAAGGGTAATTTTGCCGCGAGTTATACTTATTTCGGTGGAATATCGTCGAATAGCTTTAGATATACTGCGGTTTTCCATGCTACGGATTTCTTTAATGAACACGTAGCGTCCCCTGCCTATACGTTCTCCATTACATCTTCGTTGCGCAAACTGGAGTACCAGCAACACATTATTAACCGTAAGGAATCTCTTTATTGCACTGTCAGCATAATATTAAGCAGATACTAAGATCGCAGACACGACCTGGCAAACTGAAATTGAAAAAATACATAATGCAATTTTGTCATATGATGACATGATGGAGACCGTGGCTGTAGTTTGAAGACAAATGTTGATGGTGTTAGGACAGCAACCAGCCACAAATTTACTTTCAGATCCTTTATTCAAAGGGTAATGTTACCGGTTTAGAATATAGTTTTGATTCATCCTCAGACGGTTTACACGCTTTCTTTATGACATGTGGTGTGTTTTTTACAGTTTAATTGTCCTAAAATATAAATAACACATAATTACAAAGACACCACACACAGATGATTTCGTTACAGATTTTCGTTGCATGTGACACGTGAAACGTCGGTTTGGAGTGTTTGTTTCCATAACTTTTTCCAATAGATGTAAATGTGTTCCCATTGCATTCTTATTGTTGCACACGTAAGTTGTTCTCGCTATACACTTTGGATTTGTCACAGAAGATTTCTACAACGCACCAAATGTTTTGATACATACAAAGAGATTACAATCATATGAGTATCACAGATGCTATGATATATCGTAACATTTGATGGTGATGTCCTATGTTTGGAAAGGATCATATATTCATTTACGCAACTGTAACGCCTTTTACACTAGTACAGAGACATTGAATTTTTGAGTTGATATTGTTAAATTGATTAAAAAGTTTTTATATATGTATATAGAACTATATAGGTAAAATAGTATATTATTTAATTAAATTTAGCATCATGAGAAATATAGTAACATATAAATTTGCTACTTGATCTGCTGATAGGTGTACAAATATTATTTGCTTTGGAGGCTGGAAAGTAATTTTTGGAAATTTTTCAGGAAAGGAGTGTCAGCTAAGTCTCTTTGTTCGTTAAGAATATAGTCTGTGGTGCTGTTTTTGTGTGTGTGTATTTCTAATTCTTGTAATATATTCATACTGGCTCTTTTTTCTGCTAGATGCAAAATCTTTAAGTTGTCCTCAATGTTTCGCACTGAATGGTTTTCTTCAGCAATATGGGCTGCAAATGCTGACTTGTTCAAGTTACCAAGTCTTAGAGCATCAATATGTTCTTTGTATCTAATTTCAAAACTTCTGCCTGTCTGTCCAATGTAGAATTTTGGGCATGTGTCACATTTGAGTTTGTATATTCTTTATTTACGGTAGGGACTCTTGGAGGTATTTACATAATGGATTACTTTTTGTTGTAATTTATTATTTGTGGGAAAGCTGATTGTGATATTTTTCTTCTTTTTAAATAAGTTAGCTATTTGGTATCAAAGTGGGGCTATGTATGGCAGAGTAGCATGTTTAGGTTTGGCTTCAGTGGCACACTGATTTGGCTTGAAGTGACTGCTGTGAAGTGGATCTGTGGTTTTTGTCTGCATTTTGCTGTGGAGTTTTTCTGTTATTGTGGGTTTATATCCATTACTATAAGCAACTGTTTTAATTATATTGATTTCATTTTGTTGGTCTGTGTCACTCATTGGTACTTTTTCAATTCGGTGTAGCATCGTTCTGAAATATGCTATTTTTTGTTGGCGAGGGTGGGAAGATGAGTTGCCAATACTGACATCTGTGGTGGTAGGTTTTCTGCAAGTACTAAATTGATGTTTATTGTTACTATTGCAAATTTTCAGGTCAAGAAAGTTAATGCTTTTATTAGTTTCATGTTCAACTGTGAATTTAATATTTTTGTGCATTTTGCTTAGATCTTCTCCTAACGTATCTATTTCATTGCTGGTACCATCAAAAAGCAAGATTGTATCATAAACATATCTTCTGTAGTAGATTATTTTGTTTGAGATGTGCTGGTTGGTTGAGAAGAATTTTTGTTCTATATGGTTGATGTAAATGTCAGCCAATATCCCAGCTAAGCTACTTCCCATTGCCAAACCATCATATTGCTGGTACAGTTTGTTGTTAAAGCTAAAGTAATTATGCTCTAGAATAAGTCAAAGTATTTCTATGAGTTCACAGATCTCTGCAACACTAATTTTCTTATATTTAAGCAGATTGTTTCTTATAATGTTAATAGTCTCTTTGACAGGGATGTTCATGTACAGGTTGACTATGTCTAGTGATGCTAATTTAGCTGTTGGTGGGATGTGGAAGTCTAATTAAGTTTATGAGTTCATGTGTGTTATGTATGGTGTAGTTATTTTCAAATGTATCGTATTTGGTAATGAGGTCTTTTAATTTACGGCTTATGAAGTATGCAGGGCTGTTTCTTGAGTTAACATACTCGCGAATGGGACTTCTTTTCATGAACCTTTGGCTGTGCACACAGTTTTAGTGCTGAGGGATTCATTGCTATGCAGTTACGTATTTCATATTTGTTCAGTAAAACATATCACAATCAGTTTTCCACAAATAATAAATTACAAAAAAAACGTAATCCATGATGTAAATACCTCCAAGAGTCCCTTACGTGTGCAACAATAAGAATGCAGTGGGAATGCATTTACATCTATTGGAAGAATGTTATGGAAACAAGCACTCCAAACCGACGTTTCACGTAAGTCATATGCAACGAAAATCTGTAACGCAACCATCTGTGTGTGGCGTGTTTATAATTATGTATTATTTATATTTTAAAACAATTAATCTGTAAAAAACACACCACATGTCATAAAGATAGCGTGTAAACCATCTGAGGATGAATCACAACGATTCGAAACCGGTAACAGTACCCTCTGAATAAAGGAACTGAAAGTAAATTTGTGGCTGGTTGCTGTCCTAACACCATCAACATTTGTCTTCAAAAATACATAATTTTTTAGTTTTGATTTGGTTCAGTATCATGCAGGTTGACGTGCTCTCATGTATTTGAGCAGTTCTCAATCGTAAGACATTCGCTGCATTGTCGCCAGTTTTGTTACCGAAATCTATCGCAGGTACATTCTATTTAGTAGCTTACATGTCTGTTTGCCGGGAGAGCGTGTAGCCTTGACACGCCACATGGTATCAGTCTGTCTTATAACGCAATTTGCTCGGACAGAGACCAGCTCGTAGACTTTCGTTGCTGATTTCCACTATTTACGCTTTTGTGTAGGTCGATGTTAATTTTCCTCCATCGCAAGTTGTTTGCTCAGGTCTGCTGTGAGCGATGTTTTGGTACACGGCGTCGGATCGCTCGCAGCGCAGCCACAGGACGGGTGCCACGTCAACTGTCACCACTGTTACAGCACGTCGCAACGTCCCACATCCGAGTCACGTGAACATCCAATAGGTACAATCAATTGTGTACCGTAAAACAGCTCATTATTGGACCTCCATACTTAATGTTGGCATTTAAATCTACGCTCCCTAGAACAACACCGTGTTGAACCAGAAGATATGGTGTGTGGTCAGGTTTGAGCAGAGGTAGAACAAGTGGACAGATGCAGTAGTTCAGTAGTAAGTTTGAAAAACAAAATGCAAGCAGAACAACAAATGTTGTAGAATTTTGGCACACGTATTACGTTCGAGTGTAATGACTTTTATGGAGACTAGAAATCTACTCTGTAGAAATCAGCATGGGTTTCGAAAAAGACGATCGTGTGAAACACTGCTCGCGCTATTCGTTCGCGAGACTCAGAGGGCCATAGACACGGGTTCCCAGGTAGATGCCGTGTTTCTTGACTTCCACGAGGCATTCTATACAGTTCCCCACAGTCGTTTAGTGAACAAAGTAAGAGAATATGGACTATAAGACCAATTGTGTGATTGGATTGAAGAGTTCCTAGATAACAGACCGCAGTATGTCATTCTCAATGGAGAGAAGTTTTCCTAAGTAAGAGTGATTTCAGGTGTGCCGTAGGGGAGTGTCGTAGGACCGTTGCTATTCACAATATATATAAATCATCTTGCGGATAACATGAGGCTTTTTTCGGATGATGCTGTAGTATATCGAGAGGTTGTAACAATGGAAAATTGTACTGAAATGCAGGAGGAACTGCAACGAGTTGATGCATGGTGCAGGGAATGGCAATTGAATCTCAATGTAGACAAGTGTAATGTATTGCGAATAGATAGAAAGAAGGTTTCTTTATCATTAAGCTACAATATAGCAGGTCAGCAACTGGAAGCAGTTAATTCCATAAAGTATCTGGGAGTACGCATTAGGAACGATTTAAAATGGAATGACCAGATGCCAGATGCCAGACTGAGATTCATTGAAAAAATCCTAAGGGAATGCAGTCCGAAAACAAAGGAAGCAGGTTACAGTACACTTGTTCGCCCACTGCTTGAATACTGCTCACCGGTGTGGGATCCGTACCAGATAGGGTTGATAGAAGAGATAGAGAAGATCCAACGGAGAGCAGCGCGCTTCGTTTCAGAATCGTTTAGTAATCGCGAAAGAGTTACGGAGGTGACAGATAAAGTCCAGTGGAAGACTCTGCAAGAGAGACGCTCAGTGGCTTGGTGCAGGCTTTTGTTGAAGTTTCGAGACCATACGTTCACCTAGGAGTCACGTAGTATATTGCACCCCTTTACGTATATCTCGCGAAGAGACCATGAGGATAAAATCAGAGAAACTAGAGCCCACACAGAGGCATAGTGACAGTTTTCTTTCCACGAACAATGGAATAGAAGGGAGAACCGATAGAGGTACTCATGGTACCCTCCGCCACACACCGTCAGGTGGCTTGCGGAGTATGGACGTGGATGTAGATGTAGAAATGGAATAGGATCATAAATGCAGTGAATGGAAAGAAAACTTAATTGCGACAGCACCCTAAAGCTTTTAAGTATTTTCTAATATGGTTTGCAACAGCACGGAAACTGAAAAATTAAAAAAAAGGCGTAAAACAGTTTCATTTCGCAAACATTACATTGGGGATACAGTCCACGTTTGCCCGTGGAAGTGTAGCAGCCGTCTCAAGCCTAGCGCCTACTCATCCGGCAACCGGCAACACAGTTGTGTCATGCGGGCGTGCGGCTCGCAGGGGACAGCTCGGCTGCGCAGACAGCAGGCGAGCGGCGGCCGGGCTGCAGCCGGCCAGTGCTCGCCGGCCCCGCACGCCTTCTCTGCGGCCGGAAGCAGCGCCTGCAGCGTCCTGGCGCCTGACCAGTGTTCAGCTCAGTGCCCAGGCTGAGCCCGACCAGGGCACTCTGAGTTAGTTTCCTGGGCCAGACGCCGGCAGCGAACGCGTTCCCGCAGTCGGTATCTCACTCTGTTGCCACTGCTACGACGCCCACGTCGCCTTCGCCTCCAGGAGCTGCCAGCTACGGAGCTGCACCATCGAGGCTTCCGTACCGGAGAGACATGTTGGTAGTATTCGTGTTTGTTTTCCGCTGGCAACTCACCTACATCTGCATCTACATGGATATTCTGCAGGCGGCCGCGGCCGGGATGGCCGAGCGGTTCTACAGTCTGCAACCGCGCGACCGCTACGGTCATCGAACCACCTACGCAATTCTCTATTATTCCAATCTCGTATAGCGTGCGGAAAGAATGAACACCTATATCTTTCCATACAAGCTCTGATTTACGTTATTTCATCTTGGACATCGTTCCACCCTATGTAGGTCGATGTCAACAAAATATTTTCGCATTCGGAGGAGAAAATTGGTGATTGGAATTTCGTGAGAAGATTCCGTCGCAACGAAAAACGCCTTTCTTTTAATGATTTCCATCCCAAATTCTGTATCATTTCTGTGACACTCTCTCCCATATTTTGCAATAACACAAAACGTGCTGCCTTCCTTTGAACTTTTTCGATGTACGCCGTCAGTCCTACCTGGTAAGGATCCCACACTGTGCAGCAGTATTCTAAAAGAGGACGGACAAGCGTAGTGTAGGCTGTCTCCTTAGTAGGTCTGTTACATTTTCTAAGTGTCCTGCCAATAAAACGCAGCCTTTGGTTAGCCTTCCCCACAACATTTTCTATGTGTTCTTTCAAATTCAAGTTGTTCATAGTTGTAATACTGCATGGGGTCTTAATTAAAACTATTAATGAATAAATGCAATAATTTTAGTAGCTGTGTGACCGGTTACGAAGTTTCGTAACTGGTTGGCCCTGACTAATATTAGCACGCCATCTGACTGCATAAAATAAAAATAAAGAATGAATGAATGTCATTTTCACGACACAGGCTGTATGGAAGACGAAACGAGTTGTCTGTCGACTTTCTCGATTTTTCATTACAGTGTCTCAACAAGATAAACTCGTTTGTAGAAACTCTAAGAACTAGTGTCAGGAGTTTGTCTGTAGTTAGGAAGGGCGGGCAGCCACTCCAACAGGCGAGGTAAGGCAGCAGCTCACTCACCTGATGTCCCACGAGCAAATTCTGTTTCAAAACACCAACACAATCAAGATCTCTAGAAAACGAGTCGCTACTAGTAAAAATTTGTTGTAATAAAATGATGAAAAACTTAATATTCGTGGTTTAAAATGCACTTTAATTGGAGACGTTTGTATGTGGAAGAAGCTGCCTAGAAGAACTAGCTCGTAAATTGTAATTTATACACTTTATATATAGTTACATTTCATATATTACAGATTACATTATCTTTTAATTGTGTTGCAAATTAGTGAGTTGGTTCTATAATTTATATTTTCAATAATGATTTGGTTTGCGAGATGATCAATGTGTGTGTGAATGTACATTTGCATTTGCAAGTTTCACGTTTAATTTGTAAATTACTGACAATGACAACTCACAGCTGAGAGAGAGAGAGAGAGAGAGAGACAGGGAGCTGCTATATGTACACAACATCAAATATTACAGAACATACTTCTATTAGCTTAACAGAGAAGTCCCAGGAACTTTTTACAAACGTGAAGGCGTGAAGAACAATTTTTGGATGTGGCAGGACGCGAATCATCCCCATAATTAGCGTGTGCTCAGTACCTCAGCGCTCATAACCGCTGCCTGACAATGTACTGCTGGAACAATAGAAAGAAAACACCCCTCGGTCACTATTTTTAACGAATAAACCGGGTTTCAACATTGCTAGGAGCGTCTTCCTCAGAATGTAAATCAAAGAATGGTCTATAAGATGGTCACAGAATTATGACTAAAAACGTATGGTACAGAATATAGGTACGCAATCATTGTGAAAGACTGGCAGTACTTATATGTCATTTATAAAATAATAAATATGCCAAAAGGGCTTTAGTCACAAAGAAATGTAAGGTAAAGAAAACTGTGATGGCGAGCCACTAAGGGTTGCTCGTTACTAGCGTGGTGCAGGTTGCAAAACGGGCTGAGGTTAAAAATAATGACCAAGGGCTGTTTTCTTTCTATTGTAACTATTCACGGTCTCTGAACGTGCTGCTGCAAGTTCAGCCTTCGTACCGAAACTTTAATGAAGGCTTTAACAGCCGATATATCCTTACATGACGTTCAATTATAACAAATCTGAAAGAAACTGACGTGTTTTTACAAATCTTCAATGTACCGTTACCTTGAAACGGTACAGTTTTATAATACGTAATTTGGGATGCGAAGTCCACTACGGTGTCTAGAAGTACCCCCTCCCCCCGGGACGCTGACAAGTGTAATAGCAGTTCCTGCGGTCTTCGATAGCTACCTGTGACGCCGAAACCACGTCACGTCTGTACAGTGACATGTGGACTGTACAGGTTAGCTCTGTCTTAACTGGACAGGGGAGTCAATTAACGCCCTACCCCCACCTGCTGAGATTCTCTGCCGCTCAGTGCCGGCTGCTCACGTGCACACGGCGACCAGACAGCAGGGGGGCGTTTACGGACGTGTCGCCATGTTTAAAGGGCGAGGAGGGCGCGGGAGAGCGGCGGGGCTCGCCAGACCACGAACTGCTCTTGATGGAGGTACATCCGAACAACAACAACACACACAACTCGTAATCTCAAACTATCCCAAAATGCGTGGCAATATTTCTCAAAGATAAAGAAAACATTACTCTATCTGACTAGTTTGTTTAGCGTACCCCCTTGTCATTACGCCGCAATATTTTTCTTGTAATTGTGAAACATTACTGTCAAACGATACGAAACAAACGAAATTCACTGCAATGAGTACCCTTTCATATTCTGACCCATAAAATCATAATTCTATTGGATAAATCGAAATCTCACTGATCATGTACCTTGTGTACAAGTAAAACATAAAAAATCAATAGCTCTGCTGGAGTGCGTCGCTAAAATGAAAACACCAACTGCCGGTCAGTCTATGGCAAGGGTGAATTTTGCTAGTTTCTGTCCCTAGGCAGAGAAAAATATTTTCACCCTTCATTTCGACATAAAATCACCACCTTGTAACGTACATCTGTATGTGACTTAATACTACGACTGCTGCTGCCGCTAATAATCATAATATAATAAAGACATACTTCCTGAACTCTTCACGTTCAAGTCAGGCAAAGTTGTCTATTTTGTCCCTTGTTTATAGCAAATTCGTCGATCACATCTTCACATTCTGGTTGCTGTGTTATGCCAGGGTTCACTGAGAGGATGGCAACACTCTCGACTCAACCCTGTGACATGGACGACCGCAAGTAACTGCCGAGTCTTTTGAGGAGTGAGAAAGAGAGCTCTGGGTGTTCACGCAACACTCTGCACAGAGGACTTGGGGAGCAGGTTTTAATTTTGTTGCTCTTCACGCACGCTTTAAAATGAATAACCTCATCACTCAGTTCTACCAAGTGACCTTTTCAATCCATTCGCTGTTTTCTAGCAAATTTCACTAATTCATTGTTGTCTCAATCAGAAAAATTACTTACGAACTCAATATTGCTTAGCACATCTATTTTTGCCAACTTTTACAAACTTTCCTCTTTCTTTGTTACCTTGCCTTTCAACAGTTTCAGGTACTGAGAACCAGTTACTCTTCCCTGACTATCAACTTATTAGTGAAACTGTTACACCTTGTAAGGTGGCAGAATAAATGGTCAGATTCACACCTCACAGAAGACCTTTACAAATCGCAATGAAAAGGTGAAGATGACACCTAACGTAAATCGGCAGTTATTAGAACATTTGCCTATCAATATGTAATGCAAAAACGGATGACAGCCAATCGACTGTAATTAACACACAATTCCTATACAATGTGTGTCATTGAGCGGAAGGTAGAACAGGGAACACGAGTCGAGTCGCTTTTAGTTTTGAAAAGCCAGCTCTACAATGGTGTAGTGAAGCTGCACTGCTGGAGTTACGCTGGAAACCACTTAAAGGGGTGGCAGGAAGGAGGGCAGCGACCCCGGAACAGGTGATTCAAGCCAGAGGCCTGCCTGTAGCGAGGCACGAGGCAGCTGCTCAAGGGCATAGAAGAAGCCTTAGAAAACTGCTTTTTGGAGTTCTAATGGGATACAAACAAAAGCAAGTGACACATTTTCGTCCAGCGAGTACAAGACATGGAAATGTCAATATACTTTAGGCATCTAGAACGGGCACAAAACGTCCGATTGGCGGAAACACGCTAGGAAGGAGAAAAATACTAGTGTTTCGACGCAGTTTGATAGAAAGGACATTGTGATTGGTAGAAGGTTTTTGTACAAAATAAGAGGAAAGCTCCTATTGGTTGAAAAAAGCCGTGACGTGAAAAAGGAACCCAAGTGGAGGGATGCAGTTCTGCCATGAGTAGGACAAGAGAGAAATTTTTTGGGGGGACTGTTGTCTGATCTGGTGTCAAGTGCAGAACGGAGCACTTGACGCTCTGTACGATGCAGAGAAGAAATGTGTGTGGACGCTGCGTTCACAGTGGCTGCACTCCAGCTAAAGAATCAGCTGTGGCAACGTTTGTCTCCAACTGTGGAGAAACGAACCAGCCAAGTAGCGAGAACTGAGAGTGCACTATAATATGCATGCTGCTCCAACCATGTGCGTGTATATCGCCACATAATAAGACTAGGGCTGAGTGCATGTTTTCTCACATAACGAGAAACATAGGGAAGGTTTCTGCTGGAAAGTTCAGCAAAGGCCAGATTAGTTTTGTAGGAATTTCACTGTGAGAGGGCGGCCTTGCAGACAGCAGCACGTCGCAGCTTAAGGTAAATGCTGCGTGCAGAGGCGTAAACATTGTCGGTTCACCAGCTTGCGTCCACTGTAAACTCGAGCGGCTTTGGGTAATCTTGCGCTCAAATTTGTCACTTGACTAACCATCCATCGTAGACTTGATTGTCATCCTAAATAGTACCGAACTTTGAACTGGAATCGGACGATTTTCGTACTACTGACCAACATCATAATGTATGTGTAGGAGCAGTTTTGTAAAGAAACGTCAAATTAAACTTTCATATTATAGTGCTTGGGATTAAGGTAAAGATACTTCGAATTAAACTTCCATAATATTGTATTTAGGGTTAATGTGCTTTCAGAGAGTTAACATTTAACATTGTTGTGTGTAATCTTATATCACTTTTTGATGTTTGCAAGATGTGTTATGCATTACGCTGTTTTTATGTTGGCGAGTTAAAAACTGTGTGAAAAGCTGTAATTTTGGTGAGAAATATTGCGACATTAAACTTGTCATTTCCCCTCACACAGTTGTTCCCTTACAACCTGCCGAATTTCTTATAGGGCCCCCACGAGCACGCAGAAGTGTCGCTGCACGACCTGAACAGCCAATCTAGCTTGAAATTTTGTTTGAGAGGAGGATTTTAACATTCAGTCTAAGGGTTGGCATGTGGCCTTGTCTTCCATCCGTTCACCCTACCTGTATTTTAACTCATCCCCGCCCCCTCTGGTGCTGTGTATTCGATTTGGTATTCATCTTTTCAGCATTTGTGTTTCTCTTGCCTTTTGCTTTTAGGCTGGGGATTTTAGTGTGTGGCAGTGTCTGGCTCATCCATTTTTATTACTGCAGTCAGCCAGCCAAGGCCACCTGCTATATTGTTTTTAACACTTTTAACAGCTTTTCTACCTTTCTGTTAATGTTTCCAATTTTTGCTTGATATTTCGTTTCCGACTTCAGTGTGATTACTCACAGAGTCTTACACATTTTGTTCCTTCCCGGATTTCAAGCAATAATAGCTGTTCATTGCGTCATGGCAACTGCAGTGCCACTGTCAGCTCGTAAAGAACGACGACAGTGATAAGCGTCACAAAAACTGAATTGTACCGAGGATAGCAGAGCAATACTTGTATCAGGCCTCAGGAAAACTTAGAGGCTCTAGCCAGGTCTTGCTCTTGGCATTCTGCAGAACAGCCAGTGTGACCCTTAGGCTAAAATGTTTGGTGACACCCGATATACGGCATAGGCCCCTAATTTAGCTTTCATTTGTCGCGAATCTCTTGTGTAGCACTAAACTCCAAGCGACTGGAAAAAAGTGCATCCATATAACCAGAATAAAAAAACGAATCTGCAAAATTACAGATCAATGTTCTCAAAATTCGTCTGCTGTAGAATCCTTGAACATGTTATCAGTTCAAAGAAAATAAATTTCCTTTATTTAAGAGCTTCTGTGTGCAAATCAGCACAAATTCAGAAAGCATTGCATGTGTGAATCTCGCTTTGTTATTTGACATGATTATACTGCGAACTCTGGTTTAAGGGCAAAAGGTAGTCCATACTGCTAGATTTCCGGAAAGTATCTGCAGCTGTCGCACTGCAGCCAGTTAATGGAGATAGCAACAGAAAAGGTTCCCAGATATGTGAGTGGCTGAAAGTCTTCTTCAATAATAGAATCTAATATGCTGTCCTTGATGAAGAGCATTCATCAGTGTCAGGGGTATCGGCAGGGCGGTGTGAGAGGACCCCTGTGATCCTCCACATACATAAATGAGCTGGCATACAGGGTGGGCAGCAGTCTGCAGCTATTTGCTGATGATCCTGAGGTGCAGAAAGGTGGTGTTTTTGAGTGACTTAGCAATGTACAAGGTGACTTAGACGAAATTTCTTGTTTGTATAATGAATGAAAGCTACCTTTAAACGTAGAAATATGTAAGCTATGGCAGATGATTAGGAAAAACTACCCAGTAGTGCTCCACTACAGCATTAGAAGTGTGCTGTTTGACAGTCACGTCGATTAAATATCCTGGAGTAACGCTGCAAAGCGATATGAAATAGAACGAGCACGTAAGTAGGGTAGAAGGGAAGGCGTGTACTCAGTACATTTTAGGAATGTGTAAATAACCTGTAAAGTAGATGTCTATGGAACAGTAATGCGACTCATTCTTGGGTACTGCGTGAGTGTTGATCGTCACTGGGTCGGATTGAAGGAAGGGCATCAAAGAAATTGAGGCAGGCTTCTAACATTTGCTAGCAATAGGTTTGAAGAAAATGTTACAGAGCTGCTGTGGAAACTCAAATGTCAATCCCTGGGGGGAAGCTGTTGTTCTTTCAAGGAACACCATTGAGAATACGTAGAGAATTGGCTTTGGCAGCTGACAGCAGATCGATTCTGCTGCTACCAACGTACATTTAGCGTAAGAACCCAAAGATAAGATGCTAGGAATTAGGACTCATAAGGAGGCATATAGACACTTGTTTCACTGTCCATTATAATTATCCGGGCTGTTATGCCGTGGTCGATTGATGAATTCTGTGTCGATTCCCAACGTTTCATCTCCGACTGCGGGAGATATCTTCAGTGGGGTCTGTAGCTCGATGCAAGGTCCAACACACACACTGGCTCGCTACTGACTGTAGTGGGTGTGTTGGACCTTCCATCGAGCTACTGACCCCCTTGAAGATGTCTCCCACAGTCGGAGACGAAACGTTGGGAATTGACACAGAATTCATCAACCGACCACGGCATAACAGCCCGGATAATTATAATGGACATGATATTTCCGGCCGTGAAAGTCTACATTTTAGTACTTGTTTCACTGTCGCTCTACTTGGGAGTGGAACAGGAAAGGTAATTACTAGCAGTTTCCTAAATACCTGGAGTGATTATGAGCTGTAGATTCGCCAGGTCTTGTTTGTATTGTTCCTGATCTCCATATTTAAAACCTTCATTGTTTTGTAACACTGTACTGCGACTAGAAATTGCAGAAATAGTGTCATCACCCCTTTCTGTCGACTTCTTGTAAGAAATACGGGTGTTTGTTATTATATTGTTGAAGACACGTGGCTATCACCTATGGCTAGGGAAGGATGTCATGCAGTTGTGATTGACATGTAATAGGCGATATTTACCCGCTGCTGCTGAGCACAGATCACGTATGCCTAATACATGAATTTACGGTGCTGTGTAAGGGCAAATGGCTGTTCAGTGATGCCTTGTTTCAGAAACATTCGCAATGGCAGCCGCCAAGGAGGTGCAAGAGGCTGCTGCTACGGGTGCTGGGGAAGGGGCCACGGTGACTCTGGTGGCCGGGGACACGCGGCTGGAGGCGCACAGGGCCGTCCTGGCAGGCGGGAGCCCCGTGTTCGCCGCCATGCTCTGCCAGGACACGCCGGAGGCCAGCAGCAGTGTGGTCACAGTCCCCGGCGTGGAGGGCCCGGTGCTGCACCAGCTGCTGGCCTACATGTACTCCCTCCGTGCTCCCGAGGTGCCCCGCATGGCCCCACAACTCCTGGCAGCTGCAGACAGGTACGGCGTGTGGGGGCTGAAGGTCCAGTGTGAGGAGCAGCTGGCCAGTCAGCTGTCAGCAGAGAACGCGGCGCGCACGGCGGTGCTGGCAGTGAGGCACTCCTGTCCCAGCCTCGCTGAGGTCGCTGTCGCCTTAATAAAAGCCAACTCGCTGGTGTTTGCCACAGCGGGTTGGGCCGATGCGGTCCTCAACCACCCTGATGAGGTGGTCAAAGTGAGTCAGTTGCTCGGTGGGCCACTAACAGAAACCAGGTAACTGCGACACAAGATGATCACCTGCATTTCCCATTGTTAAGTGTGAAACTCTGTCCCCATACCTGTGTGTGTGTGTGTGTGTGTTCAAGGCTATAATGTTTGCCACTGAGTTTGTATAGATGTCTCCGTCCTGTAAAATGCAGCTTCATTGATGCCTACAACAGCCATTTGCTGGTACCTCAGAATACTTTTGTTGCCTGGCAGATTGAAAGGGAATTCTTAAGGCTTTCGTCGCCACTTGTTGGCAAACTGCCTACTGGCTTATATCTCGGGTTCTTTGGCCGATGTTCGTCTGATGATTTTACTGACGTTTCGCCAGCACGAGTGGCTGACATTGTCAAAGCTTCACCACTGCCAGTGGTGAACTGGAGCCCACCTCGCTGCCACAGACGGGATGACTGGACGATCAATCATTACCAGGATGAAAGAACATAAGAGACGTTGCAGGTTGGGCCAGCTTGAGAAATCAGCCGCTTATTCAGAGAAGCTGTAGAAATATAAAAACACGTGAATGGCTTCAACAAGAAAGCGGAAAGCCTTAAGGTAAACGGATCCTGGATTCCTGTAATGCAGCGAACGACCGTCGCAGGTAGCAAGAGTACAACTGCACCGGAAACGACCGCGGAAAAGCCCTCAGACATTGGTGCAACAGATACATATGGTCTGTGGCTGTGAGCTCGGCTCCAGTTCATCACCGGCAATGGAGGGTGAAGCTTTGACAATGCCAGCCACTCATGCTGCCGTAACATCAGTAAAATCATCAGACAAACATCGGCCAAAGAACCAGCGACAGAAGCCAATAGGCAGTTTTGTCACATTCAGACATATCTCTAAATTTAACAGTGTTTACCAGCACATGTCATGAAATAGCCCAAGTTTTCGTAGCTTCAAACATTTTGACCTTTAAACAGTCCCTCGTTATTTGTTGTCACTGTTAAATTGCATGTGTACAAAACGTTGCCCTATAGCTTTCTGCATCAGGTATCTCAACAAAGGTACAAACCCTTTGTATACAGCATCAGTCATTTTGCTGTGGGCACAAAGATGCGTTGCTGAGCACATAAGCCGAAGCAGTGATGTGTCTAGTTTGGGGCCAAGATGAGCTGTGCCTCAGGCCTCATTCTGTGCACTGTGCAGGTCACTAAAATCCTGTTTGCATAAAGTAGAGTTTAAAGCGGTTCAGTGTGTCTTCTGCAACTGCTACTCACAGTAAAATACCTAGCAATAGTGTCACGCTGCGTAAACACAAGAAAAGATGAGGACTAAGTGTGTCACTCATAACCAACACCTGGTACAAAGTAGCCTACTGCAGCACAGATCATGTTGAGCAACAATATATTTACAGTTTTCGATTGATGATGTAGCTAATATAGACCTGAGGAAATCAGTTCGTGTAAAGTAGATACTCAGAGCAATTGCTATTCCCAACTCGGTGTTTACAATCTGAAAATAATTTTCTCAGCACAATCCTTTACTGTCTTTAGACGGTACAAGAAAACTTTTTAACTACATTTAAGGCACAGCAGATGAAACTGTTTCTCATTAATGGCTTGTATAGATGATTCGCAGAAAAGGTGAAGTGAGCGTCTGTGCACCCATGTGAGGTTGACCATTATGCATGCAACCTGTGACCAGCTCAGAGGATAAGAACCCAGGTCTAACGGCAGCTCTGGGTGCTCCCATACAGTTTGGAGTGTCCCCATATTGTTTCTCTCTGTTTAGCCATCATGCAGAGCACATGCAACACTCACTCCCACAGAAGGGGTTTAGTGGTCAACATGCTTTGCTTGCATCCTTGATGAAAAGGCGTCATATTTGTCTGCCTGTCTTTCAAGTTTTCTGTATCTTCACAAAACTCTCCAGTGACTACCACAGGATTTCATTCAGTTAGGGTGCTGCTGACGGCCTTCCCTACCCTACCCATTGCTGCTGCTGTACCTTCTCCGATAACCTGAACATTGAAGAGTCACTGATATTTAACTTCCATTTGTTCCACACCACTTAGTTATATATTCCCCTGAATTTCTGATAGCTAATAAAATTTTTGGCTAGACTTAAATATTTATGCAATACTTTGTGCTGTTTACTTACTAGAAATTTTCTCTTTTGGTTAAATTGGCTGCACTCCCTAGATCATTGATAATTAACTTCTAGCCCCTATTGTTAATTATTCAGCCTGATTCTCTCTTGTTTGGTTAGCATGACATGAAAATTCATGTTTGAAACACGAAATATATTAAAACTGCTCTACATTTTCTTTAAAGAAGCTGTTTTCGGAACACATCACTATCTAATCGCATTAATGTGACAACCTGTCAAAGGCCTGAATAAGCTCCTTTGGCAGCACAACGTATGTGGTAAGAGAGTCAATGAGTTTCTGGAAGGTACAGACAGGCCAGCTGCACTAGGCTTCTCAGTTTAGAATCCATGGCATGAACAGCACACTCGAGGTAGTCCCAAAGATCCTCGATTGGAGTGGTGAGGGGGAAAGGGGGGAATTGTAGGTAGGCTGGGAAATATGAAAAAGAAAATATGATGCCTGAATCTAGATTTAACGTGACCAGCGAACTGAAATGGAAAGAAGGATGGCATGTTAGAGGAATGTGATGATATCAACAGGATGAGGAAGTTGAGGAAAAGGTCAGCACTGAATAGCAACCCAGGAGTAATTTTGAAGAGTTCAGTGATTTATTTGTGTCATAATTAGCAAAACAATAGCAACAATAATTCGGGTTAGGAAGCCATTGTCACTCCCAGAAAACCAACTGACAGTAAGAGAGTATACAACAATAGTGAATAGGTATCTCTGGATGTAAAAAGAGAGAAACATCTAATAATCATTAGGTTGCTGTAATAGGGGAAGGTAAAAAGACATAGTTAAGAGACAATATAAGATTATTGGAAAGAATGAGAGAGGAGAAAGTTTCCTAGAATTCTGAATTAAATACCTACTGGTAACAATAAACACGATCTTAAAGAATCAAATCAGAAGAAAGTGGGAAAGGCCTCTTCTGCCTGAGCTCCTCAAGATATGGAGCACCTTGGTCACGCTGCTGCAGTTTTGCATAACAGCCTGTCCCAGCATTGACACACATACAGAGCAGAAACTGTAACCGTTATAGATTACTTTTCTGGCTGTTCCAAGAAATTTAGTGCTGATAGCACCACCTACGTTTATGTGAGATATGGGGGTGGGGGGAGGAACGTGAGTTTCTTCACATGAGAGTAGCAATACTGCTCCCTGTAGTACCATGGCTGTATTCCCTGATGTATTCACATACTATTACCCTGTCCCTTCTTCTTGTCAGTTTCCCACATATGAGTATCCTCACCTATTTTGTAGAGAACTTCCACAGTTCCTTTCTTATCAGTTCACATCTTTCTATAGCCTCCCATTCTGAATGTGGTATTCTCTTTTCTTGCTTTTCTCACAGCCCACGATTCATTTTCATTCACTACTCAGCTCCAGATGTACATTCTCAGATACTTCTTCTACAGATTAAGGCCTGTGTTTGGTATTTCTAGTCTTGTTTTCTAGGGAATGTCGTATTACCCTGCTGGAGCAACTTTCATTGTCCCTCATGTCTATGTTTGTTGCTAGTGTGGTCCTTAATTTTCATAACTTTGTTATCAATGTTGTTTATACTACTACCCAATACATTCATCTTTCTTTTGATTGTAAATCCTAATGCTGTATTCATTAGACTGTTCATTCCATTCAACCGCTCTGGTAATTCTTTCTCACTTTTGCTAATGATAACAATACCATCAGCGAATCCTATCATGAAATCCTTTCATTCTGAATTTTAATTCTATTCCTGAATCTCTTCAGTTGCAGCAGTGATACCTCGATTTTCGTTTTAAACGATAAGGGTGAACCATTTCTAGCATATTTTGAATTAGTTCCTCTTTCTTCCATTCCTATTTTTCCCTGTCGATTATTGTATATAACTACATGTTACCTGCATTTCCCCTATTTATTAAACTATTTTTAAGGATTTTATACGAGTTGCACCATTTTACACTGCCAAAGCTTCCTAAAGGTAGACTAATCCAATGAACATTCCTTTAATTTTGGTAAATATTGATTCCATTACCAAGTGCAAGTGCCTCTCTGAGACCTTTATCTTTCCTAAATCCAAACTTATCAGACTATAATAGATCTTAAACTTTCCCTATCATTCTACTGTATGTTGTTCTCGTCATAAATTTGGATGCATGAGTTGTCAAGCTGATTGTGTGGAACTCTTCACTTATTGGCCTTTTCCTGCTTCTATAGTATCTGCATGACATTTTTTTCTGAAGGTCTGCTTGTATGTCCCTTGTCATAGGTTGTGCAACCAACGTGAACAGTCGTATGGATGTCACTTTCACCAAAAGTTATAGAAATTCCTAAGTAATATTATCCAACCAGATTGTCTTGTATGTGTGCAAGTATTCCAAAGCTTTTCTTAAGTTCTAATACTGAGTCCCCTATGTTTTGTTATTTGATGACCATTTTTTTCTTGGGTCATGTCATCTGATAGTTCCTTTCACTCATAGAGGTCTTCACTATACTGTTTCCAACCTTGCTCTGCTCTGCTTTTAACAACAGAATTCCTTTCTTACTCTTGATCTTGAATGCTCACACTTTTCCAGCAACCATTTTGCTTTGTTTTTCCAGAACTTCCTTTTTCATTGGTTCCTTAGTGACCTGTAATGCTGTAGGGAACAGTTCCAGAAATGACACACTATTTTAATGTGTTGTTTTTATTCAAAAATTTAATCATTTTTTATTATGTAAACACTTCAAAATCCAGGACGTCCACAAAAATTATTAGAAATCATTAAACATGAAACTACAATACTAAGAAAAATTAAGACAAGAAACTATGCTCATGTGTCATTTTATACTTACAATAGGGACAAAAAGATAGTGCACAATTTTCAGAAAAAGTAAACACCCTAAGCCAAAACCTCTTGAGGGTTTAATACATATCAATGCATATGTTTCTAAGGTCTGAAAAAATTCATAACTGTACTTGGGATATCAGCATACTGTGAGCCCATACCTTACATCTAGTATATTTAATGCACGATTCCCCTGGTCTTGAATGGAAGAAGATAGTGCAGTACATACAAACACAGTCATCATCTGCACTGAGATCTGAGTTATAGAGTTATCTGCTTAACTATATTCTTTTGCAAGCTTGTCGAAATATCTGTCAATCCTCAGTTAATTTTCACTGGTGCACTTTCTCTTCTAGAAGCTTGTTGTTGGTACAGCTACTCAGAAAGCCAGAAGAAACCAGAGTTATTTTACGTTTCTTTAATGCGCATTGTACTGCAGCACAAACTGGAAATACTTCATCAAATGGTGCCTTGAGTCATCTAGAGCTATCTTTTACAAGTCTCAAAGCTGTTTGTGGAAGTATTCCTCTTCAGATGGTGAAATATTCTGTAAAACATGTGAACATGCAGGAAAATTGGGATATTTGTTGTCACACTTAGGTGGATGTGAATTTTGGTCACTATGTACAGGCGAAGATTGTTTTCGTCCAAGCTGCCGGCCGAGCCCATTGCATACAGGGAGCATGCAGCACTGTGTGTCCCATGAGCCAGAGAGGCGGCCGCCGTTTATGCCTTCTTCTCACTCTCCTTTGGCAACAGGATTGCTTGGATGTTGGGCAGGACAAAAACCTCTGTGGTGATGTCAGAGGGCAGCTTGTTGCGCATCTTATTGTTGCAGATTGCAGGTCCAAGTGGTGCAGGGTGACATATGTCTTATTGTTGCAGGCTACGATTCCATTCAGCTCAAGCACTCAGCTGCTAGGTACTCAGTGATGGCGGCGAGGTACAATGGTGCCCAGGCACCCACAGGCTCTGCATACTTAGCCTTGCGCAAAAGAGGGTGGATTCTGCTGACTAGGAGCTGAAGCCCAGCCCTGCTTGAGTGGTACTTTCACTTTCCCTTGACTTAGCCTCCCTTTTTGCGTGTGGACATTTCAGCTAGCTAAGTGATGCAGGCGAACGAGAGGGCAGCAACAGTGTGACCTGGAGTGAGTCAAGCAACCTTAGGAAATCCACTCTTAGTATTAACCACACATGCTTCTATACCTTATGCAGTGGCAAAGAGCTAACGCATTTGGCACTGGGTGACGTTGGGTGTGTTTCTAGGAGGTTTGAAACTTTCGTTATAATGGGTCTTCCTGGGCCCAAAAATGCAAACGTGTATTGGCTGAAGTTGGCAATTACAGTGGGATAGTAGGCAAAATAGAGAAACTCCATTTTCATTGGCACATTTCAGCACTTGAACATGTTTGAGATTCCAGCAATCATCATCAGTGATAAACACTTTATTCTCTTTACTTACCTTAATGAAACTAGAAAAATTTCTCCAGCCATTCATCCACTTTCTGGCCCTATTTCTAGAGTTCTTATAGGTACTCCATCAGTTAATTGCTCTTTCGGTTTTTTCAGGTGTAGAGTAAAGCTGGAGGTATAAAGTTAGCAGCAGAATTCATGCACGCTAATGTTGTAATGTGCAACCTCCTTTCAACAATTGTAAGTACCCCCACTTGTTTCTCCAGTCATTGCAAAAATTTTTTGCCTCATGTCCACACATGAAAGTACAGATAAATTCATGCTGGTGAAATTCCTTCTTTATTGAGGACATTCATATAGCGTGTAAAATCTGTTAACCTGAACTCTATTAAATACCATTGCATGAGCCAAAGTAGCAGCTTCCAGCTCCCTTAAAGATAAATCAGGATTGTGTGGCATAAATCCATTCAGTCAGTCAGTCAGTCAGTCCTTATTACATTTTTGAGAGATACTATTTTGTTTTGCGGCTTAGTAAGCTAGTTCCTTTGGGACACTATATCCTGCATAAACCCCTCGTCAAATGTAGTCTGAAACCTCTGACCCTTCGTTTGTGGCATGCGTTCTGAAAGTCACCTGTGATACACCAAATTGTCTGGCTGCTCTCAATCAGCCGATTTCATTCTTGTTTACTATACTGATGGCCCTTTCCATGGCTTATTTATCCCATGACGGGCATGTAGTCTTTCGGACAAATATTTTAAGAAACTGCAAAAATTTGGTAGGAATTGGGATCCAAGCTCTTTTATGATATTAGTAGTGCTATTGCAATGTATTTGTAAATATTTTAAATGGTTTTATTACGTCAGTTGATCAGGCAAAAATGAGTCGTTTTGTCTTTACTCATGACATGTCATTTTATGGTATACATATAGACATAGATGAAGCGACTTAGTTGCTCTTTACCATAGCCTCGGATTCCAAACAACAGGGTCTATTCATTCACAGTCCCATGATGCTTTAACTTGATTTTGGTATCTCTGTGCACTCTGTGTTCTAAAATGAAGTAGCAACATTGCTACTATGTAGTAAATGTCACTGTTGTTCCCTGTAAACCAGTGGACACGATAGAGGTAGGCAGTAGAGCACAAGCACCACCACCACCACCACCACCAGCACAACCAGCACAACCATTGGTGGACCTAGTAAAGCACTATGGGGGTCAACACGATTTGCAGGCTGTTAAATATTGTAGACTTTTTCATGATTCACATTCTCTACCTCATTATTCAATAGGACAGGTTATGGAATGTTACATAAATTTTCAAAAAAACTTATTCATCGAGAGTACATGATGTATGTAAGAGTTCATTAATTTTTCATTCCATTTCATGGATTTATTTTAACTGGAACAGTCGTATTACCATTTTAGTGCGCATCTGATATTTTATCAGAATGGATCTGGGCATATGGAAGATGAATATTATGTTGATAAGTTGTAATAAATCTCTTTGCAGAATAAGAAAAGTACATATCATTTATTTGCTTTGTTTGTCCAGAAGTTGCCACATTTTAGTTACCAGCGCATGTCACACGTATTTTACAATATGTATTCTTTTCTAGGATGACTGTAGTGAACTTGTCAGATACAAGTGACACTTTGTGTGTGTGTGTCAGTGTTTCCCCGTTTTTTCAAATATGTTCATGTAGAAGACTGTACACTGTTACAGGCTTCAGTTGTACACACACACACACACACACACACACACACACACACACACACACACACACAGACACACACACGATGGAGAAGTAGTAGATTAGGTGCCATTGTTACATGTAAAACGTTTCGATGAATTTCTTTTATGTGAAACAGAAGCTGGCGAAATTTGCTGATAAAGGCCACCAAATATACCAATAAGAGGTTTGAAGGATTTTGCTTTAACGTCAGGAAAGTCTTTAACATGTAAATGTCAATTGTTTTGTGTGTAATCTTTGATAGTTTCACTGAGAACTAGTGTAAGCTTCCTGAAGCATCTATTGTAGCGGATATAATGACTGCTAAGAAACAGCACCCCAAGTTGAAAGAAAATTAGTTACAGCAATCAGCGTGTCGGAATTTGACAGATGAAAATCTTGAGAGGTTGCATAAACAAACTTTTAATGGATAGTGGTTGAAGACAGAACCACTATACCTTAATATACGAGTTTCGTATCATAGAAGGGGAATATAGTAGGGTCGTTGTTGGACATATGTATACATTTTTGGTTGTATGTTTTCTTTATTAAGTGTATGTTTTCAGGAAGGTGTGAGAATTTTTATGTTTTGTGCAGGAGCCTTCCTGGAAAGAAGATTAGCCGAGGACTGATCCAGGCAGCTAAGGAGGGGGCGGTGGAGGAGCTCAGGGTGCTTCTTGCGACAGGGGCGAAAGTGGGGGCGAGGGACGAGGACATGTGAACTGCTCTGCACTGGGCAGCTGAGAGGGGACAACTGGAAGCAGTAACATGTCTGTTGGAAGGTGGAGCAGAGGTGGATGTCGGGGACAGCAGGCAGAACACGCCGCTGCACTGGGCTGCACTGTGCAGCAAGATGCGGCCACACAAAGGTGGCGGCCGTGCTGCTCGATGCAGGAGCTGACACTGAGGCCAGGGACGCACACGGGCACGAACCCTGTGTCATCGCCAGGCAGAACGGCAAGCAGCAACTCGTGGAGATGCTATCGTGAAGGATTCAGTTCAACAAACATCTCTGCAATAATGGTGAAATGACTCTCTGCATCTGTCTGATATTGTTCTAAATAAAGAATGCAAAGGTGAATACTGCAGTCCATCATTTGTACTCACCTTTAAGTAGGACTCAAATACAGTGGTCTCATTATCAGAGACTTCGTATTCTGTGGTGTGCGAGGCAATTGGGGTTAAGCAGCCATTCATGCAAGGTGCCTGCCACACAGACTTGACACACAAATGATTAGACAAGCAATTCTATACAGCACAATCTTACAACTGTTATAATGATAATTGTTCATGGTCCTACGTCATAATGCAGCTGAAGCATCATCGTCAATAGAATAAAAATCAGTTAAATTCTTATAAAAGAAAAGGACACAGCCAAATTTCCAGATTAAAAGATAAGAATATGTTTCTATGATATAAGACGGTATCTATTTCTGCGTCTGCTGCAATAATGGAATAGTTCATATATTTTATTATTGTGTCATACTGGTAGCATAATTCGCATTACCTTATGTGCTAATCATCTGTAATTGTAAAAGCAGTTCTTGTTTAACTACAGAGAAGCAAAGCTCAATCTCAAATCTCATGATCTTCATCTGGCTGTAATGCTGCTGACATGAAACATGTTACGATCTGACAGACAGTGTTGAATACCACCACGTATGGGATGCCTTGGCAGATCTCACTACTTTACACATTTCCCTTCTTTCAACCTTCTGTGCATTCCCCTATCCAGATATCGTCAGATGAGCGCTTGTAGCAACTCTGGACAGACAGGCGCCATTGCTGACAGCACCCACACTGCCCCAGTTGGCAGTCTTTGTAACTACAGATTGCAGGAATTCTACAGCCGATACCAGAACGTATCGTACTTCTGTAGACAACTAGGTCACGAAAAGGAGCACTTCACGATAGATACATATGCCACCCCAATCCTAAAGAAGGAAGAAAATTGTACTTGTTACATTTTATGGAATAGCTATGCAGATAGATAGAACTTGGCAGTTTGCAGAAAACAAAAGGAGTTCTGGAAACTGGGGTGATGCAAAACATTTTTTGATGTGTGTATTATGCTGTCATGATATCAGTATCTAGGCGCTGAATTAATGAATCAGTTTGCAGAAAACAAGACTGCCGACCATATTGTTTCCTCATTTCTGCAAACTGATGTCCTTCATGTAGTCGGCCATTGGACATTCAGTCAAATATTGAAGAGTCGTAATATTTTGTAGTCGGAGCAACAACAGCTTTGGCCGGCCGCGGTGGTCTCGCGGTTCTAGGCGCGGAGTCCGGAACCGTGCGACTGCTACGGTCGCAGGTTCGAATCCTGCCTCGGGCATGGCTGTGTGTGATGTCCTTAGGTTAGTTAGGTTTAAGTAGTTCTAAGTTCTAGGGGACTAATGACCACAGCAGTTGAGTCCCATAGTGCTCAGAGCCCAACAACAGCTTTAGCTACACTCGTACATTGTTAGTGTAAAGAAATTTACAGAAATTCTCCAAAATTTTAAAAATCGATTAAAATTTTGTTCTGAGAAGGGATGAAAATGCCTCAGGGTCATATTAGCTGTATAGAGGTTCTTTTATTAGACAACACAACCACCATTATAGGTCTAATGTACAGTGATAATTACACTGCATAAGGCTAGAGACGATGTAGGATATACCAACATTGAAGTTGTAAACTGATCAATTGTATAACCAATGGAAATGTTATCAGATTAGCTTAACTCTGAATTCTAGAGCCTAAAGTGAACGTCTAAAGTGTCAAAACTCATGACTCATTAAGAAAGCAAAGCTTTGTTACAACCATCCCAGGGTGTAATATGGTGACTCCTTATTAAATGTGGTCTTAAAATGAATTTTCGATTGAATGAATTTTCGATTGAACACCTGCAATTTCTCCATCATGTGGGTAAAAGCATTGTTCACTTAGACTGCTCATAAAACCGTGCTAAGTGACGAAGGAGCTACAACAGTCTATCCAGTGATAGATTCTTGGACCCTGCTAGTGAGAGCTCAGCTTGTATGGGGTCCGTTAGGGTGGGCAGTTGTGACACTCGCCTAATAGAATTCACTTTGAGGAACTAATATGAACCAAAGTAATGGGCGGGGTAGGAAATGAACGTCAAATGAATGATGGAAGCACTAGGTGGTTTAGTCATCACTTGGCACAGTTTTGTTGGCAGTCTACATGAACAATAGTTTTATCCCCATGATGGAGGCATTTCATGTGCAACAAGAACGCTATGGGCATGTAAGGCATGTCAGAGCTAACATCTGACTAGGTGGGATGGTTTAATTTTTCTCTATTTGTACACGCTCACCTCTACATTCCACAAATCTGCTTTCTGGTCTATGGCGACGTGCAGTGTCACTCCCTCAAATACTGTAAAATAACTAACTGAAATATTTGTGTCCCTAAGTTGCATTATGTTGACTGTTTGCTGTAAGCGTGTCCTACACATGAAATCTTCGTTTACTAGATAACTGAAGCAAGCTGTCGGAAAAATTTCCACATAGTAAGACACAAATGTTGATTTGCTTCACTCAAACTGCACACCCTTACTGAGTGGTACCCATATCAAACCTGTGACCTACTAGGTAGAAACCGCAACCTACTGGATTAGTCAGGTCTGCCTTTCTCTACAGTTTTTACTCTCTGCAGCTCCCTCCAGTATCATGAAAATTACTTCCAGATATCTTGACAGATGTCCTATCATCCTTTCCCTTCATCTTGTCAGTGTTTTTCATACATTCCTTTGCTTGTATTTTCTGGGGATGACCACCTCATTCCTTATCAGTCCACCTGATTTTCAACATTCTTCTGTAGCACCACATCTCAAATGCTTTGATCCTGTCCTGTTCTAGTTTTCCAACGGTCCATGTCTCACTACCATATAATGCCGTGCTCGAATTGTACGTTCTCATAAATCTTCCTCAAACTAAGATCTATGTTTGATACTAGCAGACTTCTCTTGTCCAGGAATGTCTTTTTTTATCTGTGCCGGTCTGTTTATTATGTCCTCCTTGCTATGTCCATAATTGGTTATTTTGCTGACTAGATGGTAGATTCCTAGACTTCATGTATTTTGTGATAACCTATTCTTGCTATTGTCATCTGTGCTACTTCTCATTGTATTCGCGTTTCTTCGATTTAGTCTCAATTCATATCTTGTAGTCCAGTAGATTGTTTATTCCATTCAGCAGATCCTGTCATTCTTTTTCAGTTTCACTGAGGATAGAGCTACTATTAGCAAATATTATCAATATCCTTACACTTTGAATTCTAGTCCCACTCTTTAACCTTTCTTTTATTTCATCACTGCTTCTTCAATTTATGAATTGAACGGCAACGATGAAATACTAGACCCCTGTCTTACATCCTTTTTAATTTGTGTACTTCGTCATTCTAGGTCTTCCAGTCTTAGCCTTCATCTTGGTTCTTGTACGTATTGTATATTACCTGTTATTCTATGTAGCTTGTCCATATCTTTGGCAGAATTGAGAGTATGTTGCACCATTTTACATTGTCGAATACCTGTTCTAGGCCAACATATCCTATGAAAATGTCTCGATTTTCTTCGGTATCACTTCCCTTATCAACTGCAACATCAGAACTGCCTCCCTTGTGCCTTTATCCTTCCTAAAAATAAACCATCTAACAGATCCTCAATTTTCTTTTCCAATCTTCTGTATACTATTCCTGTTGAGAACTTGGACACATGAGCTGTTAAGGTGAATTCTCGGAGTTACTGACTCTTGCGAAATTCGAAATGGTGTGGATACCGGTTTCTGAATGTCAGACAGTATATCGTGAGTATTACACATTCTACATACCAGTGTGAACAGTCGATTTGTTGCCACTTCCCCCAGTGATTTTAGAGATATCTTCCAAAGCTCTTTTAAATTCTGATTCTAATATTGTATCACCCCTCTCTTCTATATCAACTCCTGCTTCTTCTTCTTCTATCACCTAATCAGCCAACAACCCCTACTCCTCATAGAGGCCTTCAATGTGTTCTTTTCATCTACATACTGGGAAATGAGAGCAAAGTATGATTAATTTCACTGTCAGGCCATCGGAACGATGACGTTTTCTCACACTGTCAAACATTGAGGCTAGCATAGGGTCTAGGGACTGTTCAGGGAAAGAGAAATACTTAGGAGATGATGGCACAGCCTATCTTGTAAAGGGGTGTCTACAATAGATTGAGAGGCAGAAACTCCAGTAATACAAGCAGGTGCAGTGCAGTGGCACTATGGCATTGTGTAGTACTGAAGAAAAGGTAGTGATGGAAGAGTCAGCATATGGGAGAGTCAGCATAGGCTGACGTGGGGTGGTTACTGCCCCCACACTCTCTTTTGATCCATTCAAGAATGGTGTATGGAAAGAATGAGTGAAGGAGAGCTAGCCTCACAATCGAAAATCATGGTTTATAGCTGCTTGAAAGTCGTTGCTAAAGTGTATTAACATATTCAAATTCTTCTGGAATATTCATATGGAACGCTGGTGGACAGTATAACGTATGAAATAAAATGTAAAACTAACTTGAAATCAATCTCTTTGAGGTTAATACAGTTTCTGTCAGAAGGACAAGTAGTTGGATTAAGAGCATGGCATGCACCTAGAGTTAGTGTGTGGTGCCACTTCATCACAATAGGTGTACTAATGTGGGCACTGTGAGTCACCTAGATGATATATTGTTATGCGACTTGACATGTGACCCACTTGAGCGCTGAAGATTCTCTCTTTGGCTGCAGCTCTGTAGTGTGCAGCCATAATCGTCAATTCTGGTTGCACACTACTTGTAAAACTGAGACTTGGTTGAGACATCAGAAAAAGTTTGTCTGAAAGCGATGCATTCCAGAGGAAAAAGAGGTGAGAAACTGTCTGGATCTGAAATTCTGAGTTGTGTAGTCTACTGTGGCACTATACTCAGCCTGTCCCCAAACAGCTGTTTACCTACATTGCAGCGTGCAGAGATACTCCTGTTAGCACAGGACTCCTTCCTGCCTGTTGGCCAGTAGACTATGAGAAGCAATGCAGAGCATGTTGGAGGTTCTGTATGGCAGCAGCAGCTCTGAGTTGCACAGAGGCAGCTGGCCTGAGTGGTGCCTCTCACAGGTGGGTGTGCAGCATGTGCTGCCTTTGACAGTCAGGGAGGTTCCAACAGTGGAGCAGCACGGCTCAGTGGGCACACAGGACACAGCGTGGTTTCTGATGCATCCTGAGACTGCGACCTGGAGGCCCTTCCTGCTGTCTAAATAAAGGCGTGAGTGCCTACCTCTCCTATCCCCATCCCAAACATAGTGTCTCATGTGCCAACTGTACTAGCTACACCAGAGAGCTATACAGTATGGTATAAGCGATCTAGGTCTGACAACCAGAGGGCTCTCTGTCATATTACACTTAGGATAAGTGAATTTCTCACCATTATAATTTTAGAACAAGTGAAATTTGAATCATCTCACCATTTAAAACTTTGGAGAAATGAGCTCTTGGGTTCTGAACTTAAGGTAATTGCAGTGGGTTAAATTGTTTCAATTGTAATGTCAAAGGCTTAACTGTTTCAACTACAGTCAGTTGGGCTAGGAATCTTTTAAATTTAGGGAAAGAGAAGCTGTATATTTCTGAACTGGATCTGAACTGAGCTGACATGGATCTGAACTGAGCTGATATGAATCTGAACTGAGCTGAGATGGATCTGAACTGAGCTGAGATGGATCTGAACTGAGCTGAGATGGATCTGAACCGAGCTGAGATGGATCTGAACTGAGCTGAGATGGATCTGAACTGAGCTGAGATGGATCTGAACTGAGCTGAGATGAAACTGAACTGAGCTGAGATGGATCTGAACTGAGGTGAGATGGATCTGAACTGAGCTGAGATGGATCTGAACTGAGCTGAGATGGATCTGAACTGAGCTGAGGTGGATCTGAACTGAGCTGAGATGGATCTGAACTGAACTGAGATGGATCTGAACTGAGCTGAGATGAATCTGAACTGAGCTGAGATGAATCTGAACTGAGCTGAGATGAATCTGAACTGAGCAGAGATGAATCTGAACTGAATTGAGCTGAGTCGAATTATTATATACTTCCTGTAGTCTGAGGGTGCTTCGCCTGTCTCATACATCTTGCTCAGCAGATGGTAGAGTTTTGTCAGGACTGGCTCGCCCAAGGCTGTCAGTAGTTCTAATGGAATGTTGTCTACTCCCGGGGCCTTGTTTCTGGTCAGGTCTTTCAGTGCTCTGTAAAACTCTTCACGCAGTATCGTATCTCCCATTTCATCTTCATCTGCATTCTCTTCCACTCCTATAATATTGTCCTCAAGTACATCGCCCTTGTATATACCTTCTATACACTCCTTCCTACATTCTGCTTTCCCTTCTTTGGTTAGGACTGGGTTTCCATCCGAGCTCTTGATATTCATACAAGTGGTTCTCTTTTCTCCTAAGGTCTCTGTAATTTTCCTGTAGGCAGTATCTATCTTACCACTAGTGAGACAAGCCTCTACATCCTTACACTTGTCCTCTAGCCATCCCTGCTTAGCAGTTTTGTCGATCTCATTTTTGAGACGTTTGCATTCCTTTTTGCCTGCTTCATTTACTTCATTTTTATATTTTCTCCTTTCATCAGTTAAATTCAATAATTCTTCTGTTACCCAAGGATTTCTAACAGCCCTCGTCTTTTTACCTACTTGATCCTCTGTTGCCTTCACTACTTCATCCCTCAGAGCTACCCATTCTTCTTCTACTGTATTTCTTTCCCCCATTCCTGTCAATTGTTCCCTTATGCTCTCCCTGAAACTCTCTGCAACGTCTGGTTTAGTCGGTTTATGCAGGTCCCATCTCCTTAAATTCCCACCTTTCTGCAGTTTCTTCAGTTTTAATCTACAATTCATAACCAATAGATTGTTTTCAGAGTCCACATCTGCCCCTGGAAATGTCTTACAATTTAAAACCTGGTTCCTAAATCTCTGTCTTACCATTATGTAATCTAGCTGATACCTTTTATTATATCCAGGGTTCTTCCATGTATACAACCTTCTTTCATGATTCTTGAACCAAGTGTTAGCTATGATTAATTTATGCTCTGTGCAAAATTCAGCCAGATGGCTTCCTCTTTCATATCTTACCCCCAACCCGTATTCACCTACTATGTTTCCTTCTCTCTCTTTTCCTACTCTCAAATTCCAGTCACCCATGACTATTAAATTTTCGTCTTCCTTCACTACCTGAATAATTTCTTTTATCTCATCATACATTTCATCAATTTCTTCATCATCTGCAGAGCTACTTGGCATATAAACTTGTGCTACTGCAGTAGGCTTGGCGTTTGTGTCTATCTTGGCTACAATAATGTGTTCACTATGCTGTTTGTAGTAGCTTACCCACACTCCAATTTTTTTTATTCATTATTATACCTACTCCTGCATTACCCATATTTGATTTTGTATTTATAACCCTGTATTCACCTGAGCAAAAGTCTTGTTCCTCCTGCCACCGAACTTTACTAATTCCCACTCTATCTAACTTTAACCTATCCATTTCCCTTTTTAAATTTTCTAACCTACCTCCTCGATTAAGGAATCTGACATTCCACGCTCCGATCTGTAGAACGCCAGTTTTCTTCCTCCTGATAACAACGTCCTCCTGAGTAGTCCCCGCCCGTAGATCCGAATGGGGGACTATTTTATCTCTGGAATACTTTACCCAAGAGGATGCCATCGTCATTTAACCATACAGTAAAGCTGCATGCCCTCGGGAAAAGTTACGGCTGTAGTTTCCCCTTGCTTTCAGCTGTTCGGTATACCAGCACAGCAAGGCCGTTTTGGTTATTGTTACAAGGCCATATCAGTCAATCATCCAGACTGTTGACCCTGGAACTACTGAAAAGGCTGCTGCCCCTCTTCAGGAAGCACACGTTTGTCTGGCCTCTCAACAGATACCCCTCTGTTGTGGTTGCACCTATGGTACGGCCATCTGTATCACTGAGGCTCGCAAGCCTCCCCACCAGCGGCAAGGTCCATGGTTCATGGAGGGGGACTGAATTGTATCGAATTTTATTTTATCCTGTAGGATTACAAGGTGTATACGTAATATAGCCTATGTTACAAAAGAAAACATTCATTATCATGTACTTCCTTACCTTTTTCCCTATGCTCTAACATCAATGATTACTAATAACAATATACACAAATTTAATGTGGGAAGTACTCTTCAACACTGTGACATTTCTTTTCCACCAGTTAGTGTTTGAGGTCCTCTGGAGAGTTAGAGTCATGAACACTGTCACACCACATTCAGGGCAGACTTCTTTGGAGTTTAACACCTGAGTACTCAGGTCCTTTTTCGATCTCTGGCAGTTGGTGGGATAGCAACGTTGTATCTCAATTAGGAATTCTAAGCATGTTGAAGCACTCTGGCTCACGTTTATAAGATTACTTGACCATGTGTTCGATAGATATGTACCTAGTATAACGTTTCATCGTGGGAAACGCACTCCACAGCATACAACCCCAGCAAAAAACGTCTAAAGAAACAGACTACTGCATAATAAACGTTAAACAAAGATTCGGTCTAGAGATAGAGTTGCTAAATTAAACACATTTTTGCTGAGAGGGCAATGCATGACGCTTTCAACGCCTACTGAAGAGGAACGTTGAAAGAGATCTCTCACAAAACCCAAAAAAATTTTGGTCATACATGTAAAGACTGTTAATGGCACCAAACTTACTCTCCAACCACTCATACACGATAAAGAGGCTGAAATTGAGAGTAGCGAAATAAAAGAAGAAATATTTCTCTTTCAGATGTTCATTTGCAAATGAAAATCCAGTTTAATTCTCACTCCACTTCTAATCTACGCCCCTCTATCTTACTTGCAGCAATTGTCCAAAATAAGCGTAGTCTTCTATGAAAAATCTGAAAGGGTCGAAGAATACTAAAAACTTTCTGTTTTCTTAGCTTGTCATATAGAGTTGGCTCCTATTCGTCTTGTCTATGGGGTGGGGTCTGATTTCTGAAGCTGAAAATATCACATTTTGGGTCCTCACGGTTCGATTGATGTAAATAAATTTGAAGATTTTTGTTGCAGAATTTTTATTTTTATGTAAATCTATTTCCTCACATTTTGGTTTATCACACAGCCTTTTGGTCACATTGACAAAGCCGAAATTACATTGTTCACACAAAATACAAAAATACGTCCAATCGTATCAGAGGCATGCTTACGGCTCGCACACTCTGTGGAAAATAACTATAGTACAAAGGGTTTACAAGTTTTCATAATAAATGCATTTCTACTAATTTCTGTTACATCATTACTTTCAATAATTATTTCATAAATGAATCCAGAAATAAACATAATAGCCAGTACAGTATTACATAGTTAATAATATAAATTTTAAGTATGCCAATACTTCGTGATTGCAAATGCTTCTAAAAAATAAATTAACTGTGCTCTCAGCACTAGTACTTATGGGTTATAACATAGAGTAAAACATTCTATAAAGTAATTCATTTTCATACATTTTAGCTTGAAATATAAAATACTCTGTATGAAATTATGTGAAAGTTTTCAGAAAAGCAACTCATATAAACCTGACACGTTCAAAATTCGAAAAATAGTATTCGTATCGACAACTGCTATGGAGGAAAAGTAAAGCTAGAGAAGGATGTCACGTTACACATTGCAAAGATGAATCATACAGATATTAGTGTTCGAGGTGTTCTAAGATGAGGAAGGCTCCAGAACCCGTTGGAATCCCTACCCAATTCTATACCAAATTTCGGAGAGTTAGCCTCTGTTTTAACTATAATATGTCGAAGATCCCTCCAATAGTTGACAGAAAACACAGACTACACCCAGTGGAGGTGATTCACAATGTAGTGTTCCCTTTCATCCTCGGGGCTCTGCCGTGAAAAATATAAAATAGAAAATCTGATTGATGTCTTGAATTTTGGTGGTTTCAGTTACGGATAAGGCGGACTTATTATTGATTGAGATCATGCTGTAATTTGACTGTGCATGGCAGACTGGGTCGGCAACACTACAAAAAGCGACTGTACGGAAATAGCATCAGAAAACTAATTGAAATTTACCTTATAATCTTGTTAAATACGCAGTATTAATTACAATATAGTCTTCATGGCTGTCCTCATAATTTCTCTTGTAGGACGACTCGTCTTTCACTTTTGTCCGTCTGTTGAAAAACTTCTTCAAGTTGTCACTGTCATGATCAATTTACAAATTTGGCGATAACCACCTCGAATCACTATTGAAACATCCTCACTTTGTAATGTAATTTTAATTTCCACCCAAAAAGCACATTCAACACATCGCCGAAAATTATACGTCTTTCGTATGAAGACAAGAGAGAGAGAGTGTAATCAATTAGTTGTTAAAAACAAAAAACCTACGCAAAAATATAAAGACGAACAAAATTATTTATAAAAATCGATCGCTGGCGCTGCGCTCTTCTCCATGTGCGATCGTAAATTATATCTTTGTATTGGCGGAGGCGCGGAAGTTAAAAGTACCATTACAATGCCTCCTCTACTGACACGCTCTGCAAGAGAGCGTGGCAGTATAGAAAATTTATATAGATACATATATATGAGAAAATAAGAAATTTACATATTACAGAAAACATTTCTGAGCAAAATGCTCTTTGCATATCAGTCTTTGTATACAGTCTTTTTGGTGTGTATCTTCTTTAGGAGTTGTAACATTAATGTCTTAGAATTGCAACGTATTATCGATGCTTAGCACAGCGTTTGAATTCAGTTCACATGATTCATGTTTACAATGGAAGAAAATCCGAAGTTTGTTCAATGTGTCAACATGAAATTGTGATCTCCAGCAGTCGAATTTTGGTGGTGTCTACTGGGGTATAAATGGTCAATGAGGGCGCAGGAAACACCTCACTGCCTACGACAGGTGATCAGCTTGTCTTTTACACCAACCTGAAGACCTGCCTGGTTCCACTACACCATACACTTCAAGGCATATTGACACTACGTAAATATTTCTTGACAAGTGTTCCATCATGTTGGTTTGTTCTTTGCATTTTCAGTTCCATTTATATGAATCATGTGCTACATGCACAAGTCCTTTGCAGTTCATTAATATCTCTTTAAAATACATTTCATGATATAGTAAGTACATAAATATACAAATATTTACAATTAATCATTACATAAGATAGTTACATTGTTGTCATATAGTACATATACAGAATTAAATGAAAAATATAGTAAATTTTTACGTTACATTCAATATCATTGTGCTGACATGTGAATTACATTACATTCAGATTGAAATATACATTTTATTTGTTAGCTCATTCTTTTTTTCTTTTCTTTTCTTATTTTGTTTCTTTCCATTTCGTTACACTTGCAACATTTGAAGATAATTGTGGCAACTCGCCAGAATATTCAACTTAAAATTCATCTTGCCTCCTGGAATAAAATTTACGCGTATTTCAAGCTTCAAGACAGCCCTCTGTAGGAGGATAGGTTCATGGGATGGTTGCTAACTACTTCATAAATACTAGTAAAGTCATCTCCTACAGTGGACTACACAAAATAAAATATGATGAATAAAATACATGTTAACTTAATATAATGTAAAAGTTCCTATACCTAATACCGTTTCTAAGTGTGGGTGTCCCCACTATTGCTGTTTCTAAGAGTGGTACCCCTCTATTACCGTTTCTAAGAGCGGTGACCCTCTAAACATCTTAGGATCCTACAAGCACGTACATCAGTGTGGTAAGTGTATATATATATATATATATATGTATATATCTAGTTCAAGTCAATCAAGTTCCTATAAAGTTTGTGTAGTTCATCTCCTTCCTTTCATGAGTATCAAGCAATATAAATAAATGTTTTACTTAATAAATGAATAAATCTTCTTAGATAATTGCTGCTGCGTTCCATGCTGTATATCCATTCTGTATTTACCTTATGGTACCTGTAAAATTCTATTCATAAATAAATGTGTGTATGTCTCTCCATACTGTCAGATAATCATGAATTATATAATGTCAAATATTTCATCAACATGTATAAATTTTTCTATTGGATGGATGAAAGTATGAGCCGCAACAGAGGACCGACGTTTTGTTTTCTCCTTATTCTCCTTTCTATTTAATGGTGCATTAGTTCAGTTCAGTAGATGACCTTTAATTATGTCATTAGATGACTGCTAAATATGTTCTCTTAAATAATTCTTCCAATCTGAAGTGTCAAGCCTACATAACTCCAAAAATTTCATTACAAGTTCCCATTAGATTAGTGTTAAAGTGTTATAGATTTAAATCTTCTGGTATATTTCCAACAGTGGCTGTTGTAAATAATTCTTTCCACATAAATCTATACTTTCACCTTTAGTTATAAGAATATATGAGACATCACATAAGTTTTTATCTCAGGCATACCAATCTTTCAATAAATAATAATCTTTCCACTACTTTCATTCTGTATTCCATGAGTACATGTGATATAGCGTTCAAATCTAGTTTCTCTCCTCTCAAAAATTCTCAGTTACTCATAACATTCTCACCTATCCATTATTCATTCTTCACAAAATAACATATACTTATTCCTCAGCATTATATATATATATATATATATATATATATATATATATATATATATATATATATATATATATTCCTCTTATTCATCATCATGTACTTTTTTTACTTCAACAATAGTAATAATAATAATACCCTTTTCTCATCTTATATTCCATTTACCTCTCTTCATATTACTATTTATCCTCTTATTAAACTAAAATTATATTCACTCATCACTTTCAGTCACTCACATCACTCATATCAACATTACTATTATCACATGCCTCCTAAAGAAAATAATTCTCTTCAGTTCTCTGCCTCCTCTAATGTGTATATGCCTTCTCTAATGTGTATATGCCTCAATAGCAACTCCTCTTATAACCAAATATCTTATTAGCTTTGGATGGTTCACATTGTTTTCTAGACTTACCTGCATTCATTAGATTGTAAGTATATGTATCACTTAAATGTAGGCTCATCATAACTGTATATCATATTAATTATCTTCTTCTCATTAACAAACATTCTACTGTATGTATTTTTTCAAATGTCTGTGTGGATGTACACCTCTGGGTTTATGTGTTAATGGATATTCTAATGAATAACAGCCAGGGTGTGGAATATTTGCAATTCGGTATGGTCCAGAGTATAAGATCTGCCATTTCCTGTTTAAATGTTTCAGTTTTGTGGGTTTAGGATGTGTTCTTAGTAAAACTAACTCATCAACTTGAAATGTTTTTGCTTTCCTGCCACCTCTGTCATATTTCTGCTTTCTTTCCTTAGCTTTGTCACATAATGTTTTGTAAGCTTGTCTTACCTTTTCTTCTAAACTAACATGATTTGTTGTTGCTGTAAATTTAGGTAGAGGGTCTGTCCATTCATTTCTTTCTGTTTTATCCATAATTAATTCAGTTGGTGTGTATCCAGTAGAAATGTGAGTTAAATTGTTCACTATTTGTTCAAATGGTGCTAGGTATTCTACCCATTTTGTGTGTTTTTCTGGTATGTGTGTTCTCATAAACTGTCCAAATTCTCGAAATGTTCTTTCTACTGGGTTTTCTGCCACGTGAAATCTTGAAATTAAAATATGTTTAACATTCTGTTCTTCAATAAAAGTCTTCCATTTTAAACTGGTAAAATATGCTGCATTATCTGTGATCATAACTTCAGGTTTTCCTATTCTTACAAAATAATCTGTTAATAGACGTCTGGTAATAGCAGTGGTAGAAACTGAATGTAAAGCATATAATTTTAAATACTCTGTGAAAACATTTAACACAGCAAGGATGTATTTAATTCCTCCACGTGCTTGTGGATAGGGTCCTGCAATATCTAAAGAAATTAGCTGTAATGGTCTCTTAGGTATGATTGGGTGCAATTCATCCATGATTGTGCGATTAGAATATTTGGCTTTCTGACATGTGATGCATTTCCTAATATTACTCAATACTCTTCGCCTTAAATTTGGCAAATAGCAATATTGCATAATCTTATCTGTACATTTGGTTACACCATAGCGTCCCCAAGTTCTGTGTGTAAATAAAATAAAATCATCAACATGAGCTTCAAGTAAGCAAACACACCAATGCTGTGATTCAGGGTTTCGTCAGCGAAATAATACTTCTTTGTGTAATGTGTAATATTTTTCAAGATGTGGGTCTGTTCCTGCACGTAATTTATTCTTTATCTGGATCCACCTGGGATCATTGTCCTGCAATATGGCTAACTTCCTGCACATGCTTTTGTAGTAAGGTGCAAATGTACCATCATACATGAGTAAAATTTTGAAATCTGATGTTTGTTCTGTCACATCTGAAAATTCTTGTAGACCTTGTGGCAAACGAGATAGAGCATCGGCTATAATGTTGGATTCTCCTTTTATGTATATAATATCAAAATCATATTCTTGTAGTGATGCACACCAGCGTGCAAGACGTGAATGTAATAACTTGAGCTTGATTTCCCCATAGAAAGTAGCGAAACTTGCGAAATGCCCATACTATGGCAAGTGTTTTGCGCTCGGTCACAGAATATGACTTTTCGCATTCAGTGAGCGTGCGGCTAGCAAAACTTATAGGTTTGATGACTGTTTGTTCATTTTCTACATGAATTTGGAATAAAAATGCTCCGAGCCCATAGGAACCTGCATCTGTTACTAGGCAAAAGTCTGACGTCATGTCAGGATGACATAACAACGGTGCATTTATTAAAGCATTCTTAATCGCTTCAAAATCTGTCTGACAGAACTCTGTCCATTTCCAAATATTATTTCTTTTGAGTAAAGATAGAAGATGTGGACTGTTAAGAAGGTGGTAGGGTACAAATTTCCCGAAGAATAAAGATAGACCAAGAAAGGCTTTGAGTTGTTTATGATTCCGTGGGGATGGAAAATTCTTTATTGCATCAATTTTTCTTGAGTGTGGATAAATGCCTTCAATTGATATGATGTGACCAAGGAATTTGATTTCTCTCCTCCCTAATTAAGTCTTTGATAAACTGATAGTGACACTTGCATCAGAAAATTTAGTCAGAAGTTGCTTCAAAAGTTTAACATGTTCTTCCCAAGTAGTGGTGGCAATGACAATGTCGTCAACATAAACTGTGATTTGCGATAACAATTGTGGTCCAAGAACAGCATCTAAGGCTGCAATAAATACTCCAGCACTCACTCGTAGACCAAAGGGTGGAACACAAAATTGAAAACTACGTCCCTCACATTGAAATGCAGTGTATTTACGACTGTTTTTATGGAGGTTCACCTGCCAAAATGATGAGCAGAGGCTGATATTGGTTAAATACTGTACATTATGAAATTTTAAAAGTCGTTCTTCCAAATTTATAGTTCGTGTGTTGATTGGGATTATAACTTTGTTAATTTCTCATGCGTCCAGCACTAACCTTACACTACCATCCTCTATATTAACTGCTAGTATCGGACTGCAATATGGTGAATGTGACCTTTCAATGATACCCCAAGCTTGCATTTTTTCAATCTCTTTCAAAACTGCGGGTTTCTTTGATCAAGGAATATTATAATATGTTCTACAGTATGTTTTGTGTGGTTTAACATCCATCTCATAAGTATAGCCTGTAATAATTCCAGGTTCCTCCACAAATACCTCAGCAAATTGCTGCAAAACGTCAAGTAATTCAAGTTGTTGTTCCTTCGTCAGATATTCAGATTCTGTGCATTTGTCATATAAATCATTAGGTTTAACTCCCTGAGATACAGCTTCATTAAAAGTTAAATCGCATACGTTTGTTGCTGGTGGATACACAAAATGTAACTCTTCAAACTTACCTTGTTTACTGTTTAAGTTTTTACCCTGTGTTAACTCTATTGTCAGTTGTTGTTGGTTTACGGTTAAATGACATTTCCCTTTTCCTAAATCTATGATTGCTTGATATTCATTCAAAAAGTCAATTCCTAATATGCAATGCATAACTAATTTGTCTACTACCAGAAAACTGTAATTGAGTGGTATATTTGAAAATGTGAAGTTAATTAGCGCTTGAAATTTCACATTCTTGGATTTGTTACCGGTGGCACTTATAATGTGACAATTCTGTACTGGCAATGTTTGTATGTTCATTATTTGTTTGAGTTCATTATGTAAGGACATTGAAATGACACTTGCTGGTGCTCCCGTATCTAACATTACTTCCACTTCATAACTACCGATCATAACTCGTGTTATAGCCTGAATAATCTTCTTTGTTTTACTGGTACTATTAAAAACTACATCCTGATATAATTCTTTTTCTATTTTTTTACTGTCATCATGTCGGAGAAAACAAATCGCCGGTTCCGTTGCGCTCTGCTCCCTATCGACCGTAACTCGAGCGCTTAGCTCGGTCGTCGTTCGTTTTCCGGCAAATTCGGGTGTTGCTGCGGGTTGGGGTCATTGCCCAACTCAATAATATTTACATTTCTGTCGCGTGTCACCCAAGTATCAGCTGTTTGGTTGTTGACATTACCTCGCGTCGCATTGGGAGTTCCGTTAGGTAGGAATTGAGGGCTGCTGTATTGCATGTGTCGTGGCGGTGGTCCATTGTGATTTCCTCATACTTTATTTCACCCATGACTGTAACTGGTATTGTCATTACTGTTATTCCTGCAATACATGTTTGGATGTTGTTGGATGTTGTTTCTCTGAAAATATCCTGGATGGTACCTGTTATTCTCTCTTCTTTGATCTCTATGATTTCGGTTCCTTCTTCTGTTGTTGTTATTTGGAATATAACTGTTATTGTTCTGATTGTATTTACTGTTCGGATAACCATTATAGTAATAATTACTGTTTCCTTGCCAATGCTGCGAGTTGTTTCTCCTAATAATGAATGGATTTGTCCCACTGTAGTGCGAATTGTTTGAGTGTTTTGTTGTGGTGTCGGAGGCGGATTCCGATAGCCTCTGTCATTTCTGTTGTGCATACGCGAATTGCTTGGATGGATCGGATAAAATTGATTGAAATTCCTGATCTCATCTCTGTAAACAACATCTATCTCATCAACATAACTGAAAAAACTCTTTATGTTGTTCTCGGACACTCCTATTAATTTGTCACGGTAAGGAAATGGTAAGTGGCTTTTAAGTGTTCTAATTACGTCTGGTAAATCAGCTGGTTTTGTCCAATATAATGTTTTGTCTAGGTAGCGTTCAAAGTATTGACGTAAAGTCTCTTTCTTCGGGTTGTAAATTTCTGGATTGTATACTTCTCGTTTTAAACTTTGCTGTTCTGTGATCGACCAGAATTCCTCAAGAAATGCTTGTTCAAACTGTTCAAATGTTAAACATCGTCTTTTCATTGCTGCTCCCCACTTAGCTGCTCTTCCACGTAACAAATTTGTAACATATCGAATTTTATCGGCTTCTAACCAATGTCTCGGGAAAATACCATCAAAAGAGCGGATGAAAACAATCGGATGCACTTTGTCTTTCTCATCACATGAAAATGTCTGAAAGTATCCATGTCGTACTAATGTTTCATCAGCTACTCCCAATGGTATTATGGGTCCTGCATTTTGTGTCAAACTGTGCATAGTATGTGGTGATGTCTGATAGTAATTTTAATCTTGTGGTAGCATTGAAAATGGTTCATTGGGATCTGTATCACTCATTGGTAATTCTATTTTCGGCTGCGTGCTGGGTCTAGCATTATTATAATTCTCATTTGTGTTTTGGTTGCCTGTTATGGGTTTTGGTATCACTGACAAACTTGGTATTACATTTTCTTTAAATTTACGTACCTCTTTCTGAATATTATCTGTTTCTCCCTTTACTTGTTCCTTTGTCTTATCTAAAATGATCTGTGTCACTGTCTCAAACTTCTCATCTAAATAATCATCACATAATTTGCATTCATGTACAAGTTTCTCTGCTAGAGTTGTGTCATTCTTTAAAGATGCTATATCTGCTCTGTCTTCAAGTTTTTCTAACTTTTCCTGTAAGGATTTCTGCTCCAATGTTACATCAATTAATCTGTCTGAAAGGTCTGTAATCGTCAGGTCTAAGTGTTCTTGGTTTGTTTTTACGGAATTGTGTGACTGTCGTAATTCGTCAACTTGGGTACTGGTTTTCTGCTGTTCAAAAACTACTGTTAACAATTTCTCATTACATCGTTGTAAGTCAGTTTTTGTCTCGTCACTCAATTCCACAAATACCTTTTCTTGTCTTGTAACCTTGTCTGATAAGTCAGTAAATTTCTTTCCAAGACTACTGGTGGTTTCTGTCAAGTCCAAATTTGTCTCGATTGTTTTTCAAAATTTTGTTTTATGTCCCGTGTCAGTTCATCGAATTTAGTGTCAAATTTCCCAATGTCACGTTTTAAATTGTCATTTTTCTAGTCTAAAGCGTCAAATCTTTTGTCAAATTTTCTGTTTTGGTCACCAAGTAACTTCAGAATCTGGTTGAGCATGTCAGACAGAGTCCTGTGTCTTAGTTTCGTCATTTTGTCGTGTCTGATTGATGTCTGGTTCTGAAGTTGACGTTGTCAATGTCACGTTTTGTCGCATAATACTCACTGTCCATTCACCTGTATATCTGTTTAAATATACGGGTTGTTGTCTTTATCGATCCGGTAAAATTATGTCTTGAACATCCTCACAATTAAGTTCAATATTCATTTGACTGTCGGACATGTTTTGCAATGTGTCACTTTCACTAAGCTCGTCCGCGGAAACAATTTCTATGCGTCTAGCGTCCATCTTGCGATTTTCGTAATTAATTGCAAATAAATTTTTTCAATGGCAAAAAAAAATAATTTAAAATATGATATGTTGAAATCTGAAATTTCTCTTATGGAAATGGATATTTCTATATGATTTTTAATTAGAAATTGAATTATTAAACTGGGACTGAAATTTCCCTCTCACAAATAAATGACTGTGAATATGCTCTCCACTTAACATTTGCAATAATAGTAAATCAATTTTAACTACAATTTGAAAAAATAATTTCGAAATAAATGGATCGGAATAAAGGAAGTACAGATGGCTGCTTGAAACTGGAACGAATGTAAATTTCTGTACTCACGAATTTGTTTTTGTTTTTTTGTTCTTCAGTCTTATGTTGCAAATGTAGCGTCAAATATACAGTTTTCAATCCAAAATTTTTCTTTCGCGTCCGTGCAAATTATTTTATGGAACGTTATCCTTTTCCCTTTTTTTTTACCAAATTAATTTCCTCAGCATGAAAATGAAAATTAACACGATTTAATAACAGGGAAAACAATATTGTTGTAAATTTCATGCACGTAACATCACAATTGAAATGAATGACACTTAGTCCAAATTCATTTTCTGATGCTATTAAGTGGTTAAAATTAGATAAAATGTCCAAAATTTATAATTACTGCACTTGTATCAAATCCGAAGATTGCAAGTCCTGTCACCAGGACGCCAATTGTAGTGTTCCCTTTTATCCTCGGGGCTCTGCCGTGAAAAATATAAAATTGAAAATCTGATTGATGTCTTGAATTTTGGTGGTTTCAGTTACGGATAAGGCGGACTTATTATTGATTGAGATCGTGCTGTAATTTGACCGTGCATGGCAGACCGGGTCGGCAACACTACAAAAAGCGACTGTACGGAAATAGCATCAGAAAACTAATTGAAATTTAGCTTATAATCTTGTTAGATATGCAGTATTAATTACAATATAGTCTTCATGGCTGTCCTCCTAATTTCTCTTGTAGGACGACTCGTCTTTCACTTTTCTCCGTCTGTTGAAAAGCTTCTTCAAGTTGTCACTGTCATGATCAATTTGCAAATTAGGCGATAACCACCTCGAATCACTATTGAAACAACCTCACTTTGTAATTTAATTTTAATTTCCACCCAAAAAGCACATTCAACACATCGCCGAAAAATACACGTCTTTCGTATGAAGACAAGAGAGAGAGTGTAATCAATTAGTTGTTAAAAACAAAAAACCTACGCAAAAGTAAAAAGACGAACAAAATTATTTATAAAAATCGTTCGCTGGCGCAGCGCTCTTCTGCATGCGCGATCGTAAATTATATCTTGGTATTGGCGGAGGCGCGGAAGTCAAAGTACCATTACAGCAAAACTACTGTCAAATGTCCTTGATACCCATTTGCTGCAAAATCTGACCTCAAACTTAGTGAGTTATCTTGAACAAAATTCTTTTTACCTTGTCAGCGAGAACGGATTCCGCAAACATCGAGCATGTGAAAGCCAACCCACACTTTTCTGACGTGATGTCCTGAAACTCATGGGTCAAGGGAGTCAGGTAGTCGCAGCAGTTCTGTTTTTTTTGTTATCAAAAGTGGAAGCGTATTGGTTATCAAGCGAAATTTATGACTGGATTGAGAGGTTTTTTGGTAAGTTGGATGTAGCAAGTTGTCTTGGATGGAAAGTCTCCGACACATGTAGACGTAACTTCGGGTATGCTCCCGGAAAGTTCGTTGGAGCCGTTGCTGTTCATGATGTATGTTAACGACCTTACATACAGTATCAATAGTAACCTCAGACTTGTCGTAGATAATGCAGTTGTACATAATCTGGTACTGTCTGAAGAAATATGCACAAATATTCAGCCAGGTGTTGATAAAATTTTGAAGTGGTACAATGATTGGAAACTTGCTTCAAATGTACAAACATATAATCCTCTGATAGTTACAATACGTCAACTAGTAGAAATACGTTGATGCAACAATTTATAGGAATATGAAAGGCAATGATTACATAGTCTCAAGTGGAGCAGGTGGCAGACATCGTATCACTGGTAAAAAAAACTGTGGAAATGCAATCGGTCTGCAAAGGATATGCTTTCAAATCCCTTGCGTGACCCATTCTGGAATATTGTGAAAGTGTGTGGGACTTGTTCCAAATAGCACTAACAGTGGATATTGAATGCGTGCAGAGAAGGGCCGCTTGAATGGTCACAGATTTGTTTGGCCTATTGCACAGCATCACAGAATTTCTTCAGAAACTGAACTGGCAGACACAAACTCGCTCGAGAAAGCCTACTAACGAAGTTATAGTTATGACTCTAGGAACATCTTTCAGTCGCCCACATATTGCTCCCGTAGAGATCGTTAGGACTAGAGTGGATTAATTATGTCACAGATGGAGGTATCTGAATAACCATTCCTCCCGTGTCCCATACAGAAGTATGTAGAAGCTTAAGTAACTGGTACAATGGAAGTACACCCTACCATGCACCTCACAATGATTTGCGGAGTGTGGATGTAGAGTTAGCTCATTTGAACGATTCTCGTATCGCAATGATGTGGAACGAATTATGGACGCATTATTTTGTAGTCCCGCTCGTGCAACCACACTCATGCTAGCAGTTTTTAAACAGAAATTCGTTCATGGAATAGGAGCGTCAGTACCAGATGGAAAGTGTTCCTAGAGCAACTCCAATATCGCCTCATCTTTCAGCTCTCTTGCTATTGTCGTGTAAAACATGAACACTTACACGTGCAAATTTTTTGTTACGAAAAGTTTCTAAAATTTTTCAATATTTTGTGCTTCTAATCTGTTATTGCTGTAAATAGACTTCCGACAAAATGAGGAAAATGATTTGAAGACCGGTTTACCTCAGGAAGCACTCAGAATCAAGTTCAGAACGACACCGTTACAGCTGGTATGCAAACAGCAGTTGCAGTGCTCTCGCTCATATTCAAACAGCTCTAGAGCGACAGATAACACACCCGTCAAAGTTCTGCGATATGTTAACAGCCTACCAAGCATTTCGTTTCGATGTGAAGTGATTTTAATTTCTTATGAGGCCCATTACGTATTCTAGTAGCGCCATAACTACTGTTTGGTCACAGATGCCTTGCTGCAGTAATGACGACTAAGAAGCGTTGTGTGTGTGGGTTCCAGAATGATTCATACCCCCCGCGAACTTTTTTTCGAAGTCATTGTCGATATGTCGATGTCCCTAATGTGATGGAAAAAACGATAGATCGTCATCTGTTAAATGTAAATAACAAAGAATGAGAAGAGGTTGCGACTGCAATCCCTTGTGAGAAGCAGGTTAACTACCTTTTGTAAAAGTGTAACATCGCCCCCTCTCTACTTGCATTTTTTGTAGTTAGTGTCCAAGAGGCATATGTAATATGTATCAAAATACTCGTTGGAGGTTTGTTCATTGCATTATACAGATTTTCTGAACTCAGTTTGGACTTTTTATTTTTATAACGAAAAGTGTGTTAAACATAGCGCGAACGCAGATATGAGGCTCTGCAGCAGATCAAGATGTTACCACAATGATAGATTCGCATTTACAATCTTTGGCTTGGCCAACTCACAACCAAACTGTTCGAATTTTGTTTATCAAAGTCTGTACTCTTCCAACTATTCTCGTAATCAATGCAATTAGCACGCGATGGAAACGAAGAATTTTAATTTCAACAGTTACCACAGTAATTATGTTGAGAAACTGCTTAGTGTCTGCACTTCATTGCTGTAGCGAAGCAGCGAAGCTGAACAGGACGCTTAAATTGAGACATTACAACCGAGTGTAAATTTCAAATGTGGTATTTCTAAGCACATAATATTTGCTTCTTCAATCGATTTTCCTATTTTTTTTTTTTTTTTTTTTTGCAAGATTCTATGACATTACTGTTAGTGCTCATTTAGTATCAGATCCTTTTTCTCGTTACTTATAGACAATTCACTTCACGGTAATTGATAACAGCCAAACAGTTACAGGATAAAGATTTATTGAAATCCTAGACCATGGTTTCAGTATATCTAAATATACTAAAATCGCATCCTGCAGTGGAGATACATAAAACAATCATGCCAAACGCGTCGTCAGTAGTTAAAATTAAAATATCACCTGTATTTGTACAGCATAATTATGCAGAGAATGTCGATACCAACACGGCATATCATTAGTACTTAGCCTGTGAACTACACACAACTAACAGTAATTACTGGATCCAGGTAAATACGTGATATACCGAATAGATTTCGTTGTGGAAATGAGTTGAGCTGGTGCACATAAACAGACATATCTAAATAGCGAATTGTATTTCTTGTTAGAAGGATTTGAAAAGCATTGTTTCTCAATTAAGACTGTTGTCCGGTAGTGATTTAGATACAGATGTCAGTTTATTTAATACATTCGTAATGTCAAGTTGAAAGGTCTCTGTTGGATTCCTTTCATGTTAATTTCTTAAATCTGTTGCCATTTACGGCATAAATTCCTCTTCTAAATTTACTGTGGCGTTTCTGACTATCTGGGAGGAGACTGAGTAGTGGAACGTGTTACTTTTACACATAAACAAGAACGATCTGTCACACTACTACACTTTAAAATACAGTTTATATGTAATTCATGTCACACAGTCTCATACGGAACCTACATCCGCTTTCTTTTATATACTGTATATGATAAGATACTGTCATCCCCCTTCCCTTCTGCGTGAGAGGATGAATGAGCAAATGTATTTCTAGTTGCATGGTTGAGGGTAGCAGACAAGCCTGTCTGCTAGAGAACAGTAGGATCAATGTCGGAACAGGTAGCTACGCTTTCTAAAAGCAAAGAGGTTTCTATCCTTAGTATGGTCCTGTCTGTCCTTTGTCATGTTGGTATAGGAAGCTGCCCCTCTGGCCACTTCCGTTTGTATTTGTGAGCCACCCTCAGGAATGGACCAGTCAGTGGGTCCGTGGCGAGCGTCTGAAGTGGTAAGATCTCCGGCTAAGCGCGTGTCTGCTAAGTCCGCAGGACAATGGATTTCTTAAGTTCAGCCTAACTGAAAATTTAATCACCTTTATTTCAGATTTAGCTCTAAAATATCTAATGTTATCTTAAATTGCAGCGCAGTGTAATTCTCGTGTGAAGTTCAGATTATTTTCCGGTAGTGGCTTTGTCACTACTTTGTGAGTAAAGTGGAACCACGTGTTGGTCAGTAACTCTAACTAAGATCAATCTTAAATGTGAATGCTTGTGTGATTATAACGTCTCGTCTTGACAATATTTTTCAATATAGCAACTTTTCTTTATGTTCAACCCACGTGGGGTGTACTTTGCGAGACCAGTACCACGTGCTTATATAACTGTTTGACCCGTCAGGTTAACAGTAAGACGTTAGTAACCAGTTCGAGGATTTTCTTTTGTAAATTGCTTTTCGATCTAATTTATTTTAATTATCAAAATTATTGTGGAGTTACACTCTTTGTGTAAACCAAGTTGACCACATGAAGCATGTGGTGTAATCATCAAAGTAGCCCTCAGCTATTCTTTGCGCGAAGATTTCACAAAGAGTTAATATGAATTTAGTATACTAGTGTGTGGTAATTACATGACGGACAGGATTGTGCTACGAACGTAATTTCTTTGAGTGAAAATTTGAATCTGTTGGTAGTGGTTAACTTTCTCTTGCATACGTTTCAACGTTCTTTGTGTGTTGTTTTATGAATGCAGTATTGTATGCAGTCTCCCAATCTTGGCTCCATAATTGATGTGTTCCGTAAGATTGCAAACTCACATTTTCACAATCCTAAATAAGGCACCAGTTTAGTTAGGAATCAATTTTAATATGCTGAAATTTCAATGATCAATCTTAAAATAAATTTCCAAATATAAACTGATTTATTTCTTTTTATTCAAATTCTCTCTTTTATATATATATCACCGGTTGTCGTATGACTATTAAAAGATTATAATTAATGTTCGTCTGGTTGGGAATTTGGTAAGCTAGACAGGATACCTGGTGAAACAGTTGCTTAGTAATGCAAGATTAACTTCCCCAGACAGCTCACAGCTTTTAACCCGCTTTTATTGGCTGTCAGTTCCGCTTACACCACAAAATAAACCAACAACGTTACACATGGCGACCCTGTTCTGTGATTCCGCTAGACTCTGGAATCTCTGAAACGTTAGATTGCGAGCGTGTTATAATCTTAATTTTTTTCCTCCTGCAGCGCTCAAACAACTTCTGCGATGTTTCTGAGCAGACCTTCAAATGATTCACGGCGTTGTTGAGCGGCGTTGTGTTGTTTGTCTTGTTGTTTTGTTTTCTATATTTGTGTGTTTTATATGTGTGTGTGTGTTTTTTTTTCTCGCTTGTAAATTCCACTGTTTCGATCAAAGATAAAGTTTATTTTGCGTGTGAAAAAGTGCGTACTAGGTTGGGTATCTTTCGTGTGACTGTCGTAATTTGTGGGGGACACATTTATTTTGATTAGTGTGTCACGTACCGGATATAAATTGCACTAATGCAGACACGTAACCAAGCTAAAAGTAAGCGGTCCGACAACTTAAGCAACATGGACCAAGGGGATAATTTGATTTCGAATATTAACGCGTCGGACAGTTCCGAAAATACAATGGGAAATACTTCAGACGAAATGCAAAACAGGACGAATGGGCTCACAGCAGAGCCAGAAATTAATTTGCCTCCTACTAACCAAATTGATTTGGGAGAACTCATGAAAGCCTTATTGAAACAAAATAAAGAAAACGCAGAGAAATCAGAAAAATCGTTCCGAGAACAAAAAGAATCATGTGAAAAATCGATTCGAGAGCTAGGCAAACAAATAGACAAAAAACTAATCCAGCAGACAAATAAAGTTGACAAGTCGATGCAGAGAGTGTCCGATGATATCTCACAAAGAATAAACAACCTGGCAAGTGAAATAAAAAGTGATATTATGAAAGAATTAGGCCATACATTTGAACAAATCGATGACCGTCTGCAAGCCTTAGAACAGGGCAAGCGGAGTCGCGATGTGGAATATAAAGAGAGTGAAGAACAGCTACTTAGGAATTTCCAAGCGCTGAGAGAAGAATGCCAAAGGGAACACCAGCAGGTACTCTCGAGGGTCCAGGAGGCGGAAACGCATTGTCCAGCGTCCATTAGCAACACAGTAGCGGACAACTGTCAAGCGATACACGCACTCGAACAGGAAGTAGAACAATTGAAGCAGACTGGAGCGGAGGACAAGAGACAAATACATGATAAGATTGCGGCATTAGCGGACATTGTAGGCACGATGAAGCTGACGGAAAGCGAGAACAATACTACACCGGTAGCGGCCGCAGAGACTGAAGAAGTGCGTTCGCTTCTTAGATTTCAAAAGGAACAGTTCGAAGTGAACAGGCAGCACAAAGCTGTAACAGGCGAATTACAAGAACGCGTGGCGCATCTGGAAAACCGCATGGCGTGTGATTCCGAACAGGCCAATAGCACTAAAAATAGCCGTACGAACAGTGCAGAGAGGGACTCCGGCCACGAGGGAGATTTTGACGACAGGGAAGAATGTAATTTGAGGGGCAGACGTGAGAAAAATAGAAACATTCAAGGGCCTCGCCAGGAGGAAATATGGGGATTTGATTTCAAACATTTCCTTACGGTGAGAAAGTTTGAGATATTTCGAAATTCGCAAAAAGGAATACATCCAAGTGCATGGCTCGAGCAATTTGAGTTTTGTCTTCCCCCCGACTGGGCAAGTTCACATAAGATAGAATATATGTGTGGCTATTTGGAAGGCGAATCGGCGATTCGCATGAGGTCGGCAGCACGTCACTGCAACTCCACTCGGGAGTTTCGACAAGCCTTTCTCTCCGCCTATTGGTCGGAAGCGGCACAAGACAGGGTCAAACATGGCATAATTATGCTGCCAAATTTGAACCAGTCTGGTTTCGGCAGCCCTGCACGCCTATTCGACCACATGCTGCAGGCAAATCAATTTTTATACGACCCATACGGGCCTGCGGAACTAATTAGGATATGCATCACCAAATTGCCGATGCACTTGCGCCACGTCATTCTTGCGGGACGATGCAAAGAGGACGTGGAAACGTTTAAGACACTTCTCCAAGAGTTGGAATATAATACAGCAGAATGCCCTCCTAATCAGGCACAAAGTTATTACGGGGCACAGCAGCGCGATCGCAGTCGTGGCCGTAGTACTAATCAACGGCGTGACTGGTCGTCGCGACGCGAACGGAACAATAATCGGGACAGGCCGTATAGAAACTGGGGTAATAGTCGCGAACACAGGTGGAACAACGGAAATGATCGAGGACGTGGACAGAATCGTGAACGGAACAGTTACGGCAACCAGAATCGATACTACGGTGAACACGGTGGGAATAGGACTATAGGCGGAGCACTTCATGATGTTGAAATTCGGCCAGCTAACCCTAGACATAATCCAGCAAATGGAAATGAACAAAACCGGCAATGACAAACGATCAGTGCAGAAGGCGCCCAATCGGAACAAATGAACGACATTGGAAAGGAGTGCATACAGTATATAGAGAGGGAAGATATTAGAGAGGATTTGTTGCAAGAAACTACGAGTGCTAAAATTTCGGGAATAAATCCAGTCGTGACAGTTGCAGTAAACAAAATATGTTTTAAGTGTGTCATTGACACTGGAAGCCCTTTCTCGATAGTGAGCGAGGCAGCATTTTAAAAATGCGAAGGGACTGGGACTTGGCCCGTTTTTCAATTGCGAGGAATAAAGGTGAAGGGCGCAATCTACGGTAAGAGCATAGAAATCCGAAGGCAGACTCGGCTTAATTTTACCTGCCAGGGAAGAGAGTTTGAGTACAACTTCTTTGTGCTCCCAATGCTGAATGTGGCAATGATTTTAGGAAATGACTTCATGAATGCCCACCATGCAGTAATTGACATGGGTAGAGGAGTAATGACAGTTCAAGTTGGGGATCAGCCAATTACTTTAGTATTTGATGAATGCATATTACGTGCCGAGTCAGAAAATAGTTGCCTAAAATTTCAAGCTCAAACCGAGTCACAACCCAGACTGGAGCTACTCGTGAACTATGTAAGTGAGTCGTGCTCTACGTCTGGTGAGCAGGGGAAAGATGTTGCTTTTGCTGATGCACTGAGAAAGAGCATCGCGGGTGTCAGAACCACGGACAGGGAAAAGGAGAAATTGTATTGCCTACTTAGGAATCATGAACGGGTATTTTCTGAGACTTTGGGGGCGATTAAGGGTTTTACTTATCAATTCAGAGTACGTGACCATCAGAAGTTTTCTGTTAGACCATACCCTATTCCAGTGGCGTATAAAGCCAAGGTGGAGAAGGAAATAAACAAGATGTTAGAACAAGGAATAATTGAGCGGGCAGTAAGCTCGTACAATTCACCCTTGCTTGTCGTACCAAAACGCGACAACTCGGTTCGTTTGGTGCTGGACTCGAGACAATTAAACACAATTATTATGTCGGAAACGGACAGGCCTGAGAGCCTTGAGGAACTCTTACAACGTTTCCACGGGGTAAAGGTACTATCATCTGTCGACCTCCGTTCGAGTTTTTGGCAAATCGTGCTACACCCATCTTGCAGATTATATACAGCGTTCCTGTGTTACGGAAATTGTTTCCAATTCCAGCGTCTCCCGTTCGGACTAAACGTCTCGTCAGCTGCTTTTATAAGGGGATTAAATAGCATTTTACCTGATGATTTGAAACAGCGAGTGACAATTTACGTGGATGACATATTAATTGCGGAAAAGTCGTGGGAGGACCATAATGACGTTCTGAACAGACTACTGGATGTTTTTGAGAAGGCAGGTGTAACAGTCAACTTAGATAAGTCACAGTTCGGACGAGAGAACATAAAATTCTTAGGCCATATTGTCTCAGCAAATGGAATACAACCTGACCCGGAGAAAATTGCGGCGATAGCGGAGTGTGCAATGCCGACAAATAAAAAACAGTTGCGAGCATTCTTAGGCCTGTGTAATTTTTATAAGCGATTTATAAATTTTAGTGTACTTGGTACACCCCGTCTATGTGGAGTAACAGGGAAGAACGCTTTGTGGGTCTGGGATCAAGAGGCACAGGATGAATTTTATAAATTGAAAAAGGCATTGGTAGAGGCTCCCATCCTCGTGCATCCCGACCTGACACAAGAATTCTGTTTAATGATAGACAGTTCCTTGTCAGGATTAGGTGCGGTACTGTTTCAAACGGAAGGAAATAATGATATTACAACTTGGAAAACAATCTCGTTTGGGAGCAGGGTGCTCTCTCGATGTGAAAAAAAATAAATTATTCCGTGACAGAACTCGAAGCACTCGCGATAGTTTGGGCATTCTCAAAATTTAGGTATTTCTTATTTGGGAGGACCACCAGGGTGTACACTGACCATCGTGCACTCCAATTTCTTATGAGCACAAAAATCACGCATGGGAGACTAGGACGCTGGGCACTATACCTACAGGAATATAATTTCACTGTAGAATACATTCCTGGACAGAAAAATGTAATTGCTGACGCTTTATCGCGCATTCCTATAGGTTTGGTTCACACAGAAGAAGGGGAACTCGGTGAAAATAATTTTAGCATCCTATACTTACAGAATGTAGCGTCCGAGGATTTTGTTACCACCTCTTTAGGGAGTATAGCGGACGAACAGGATAAGGACGCAGTATTGAAAGACATAAAGAAGAAGTGGGAGGACAAGGAGAATGTAGGAATACGCCAGTACTACTTAGTGCGCAATAGAATACTATTCAAGAAACGAGCCCCGGACGACTCCAGGTGGGTGTTGGTGATTCCGGAGGAACTCGTAAACAAAATTATATGGTACGTACATTTGAGTTATGGTCACTTCGGAGCACAGAAATGTTGTGAAAAACTGAAAGAGACATGCTATTTTAATAACATGATACGGCGTATTCGTGGTGTACTTAGAGTGTGCGGACCTTGTCAGCGAGCAAAGGCGGCCACAGTGACTTATGCTGCAACATTGCACCCGATAATACCAAGCAAACTTTGTGACCTCGCGGCCGTGGATCTACACTCCTGGAAATTGAAATAAGAACACCGTGAATTCATTGTCCCAGGAAGGGGAAACTTTATTGACACATTCCTGGGGTCAGATACATCACATGATCACACTGACAGAACCACAGGCACATAGACACAGGCAACAGAGCATGCACAATGTCGGCACTAGTACAGTGTATATCCACCTTTCGCAGCAATGCAGGCTGCTATTCTCCCATGGAGACGATCGTAGAGATGCTGGATGTAGTCCTGTGGAACGGCTTGCCATGCCATTTCCACCTGGCGCCTCAGTTGGACCAGCGTTCGTGCTGGACGTGCAGACCGCGTGAGACGACGCTTCATCCAGTCCCAAACATGCTCAGTGGGGGACAGATCCGGAGATCTTGCTGGCCAGGGTAGTTGACTTACACCTTCTAGAGCACGTTGGGTGGCACGGGATACATGCGGACGTGCATTGTCCTGTTGGAACAGCAAGTTCCCTTGCCGGTCTAGGAATGGTAGAACGATGGGTTCGATGACGGATTGGACGTACCGTGCACTATTCAGTGTCCCCTCGACGATCACCAGTGGTGTACGGCCAGTGTAGGAGTTCGCTCCCCACACCATGATGCCGGGTGTTGGCCCTGTGTGCCTCGGTCGTATGCAGTCCTGATTGTGGCGCTCACCTGCACGGCGCCAAACACGCATACGACCATCATTGGCACCAAGGCAGAAGCGACTCTCATCGCTGAAGACGACACGTCTCCATTCGTCCCTCCATTCACGCCTGTCGCGACACCACTGGAGGCGGGCTGCACGATGTTGGGGCGTGAGCGGAAGACGGCCTAACGGTGTGCGGGACCGTAGCCTAGCTTCATGGAGACGGTTGCGAATGGTCCTCGCCGATACCCCAGGAGCAACAGTGTCCCTAATTTGCTGGGAAGTGGCGGTGCGGTCCCCTACGGCACTGCATAGGGTCCTACGGTCTTGGCGTGCATCCGTGCGTCGCTGCGGTCCGGTCCCAGGTCGACGGGCACGTGCACCTTCCGCCGACCACTGGCAACAACATCGATGTACTGTGGAGACCTTACGCCCCACGTGTTGAGCAATTCGGCGGTACGTCCACCCGGCCTCCCGCATGCCCACTATACGCCCTCGCTCAAAGTCCGTCAACTGCACATACGGTTCACGTCCACGCTGTCGCGGCATGCTACCAGTGTTAAAGACTGCGATGGAGCTCCGTATGCCACGGCAAACTGGCTGACACTGACGGCGGCGGTGCACAAATGCTGCGCAGCTAGCGCCATTCGACGGCCAACACCGCGGTTCCTGGTGTGTCCGCTGTGCCGTGCGTGTGATCATTGCTTGTACAGCCCTCTCGCAGTGTCCGGAGCAAGTATGGTGGGTCTGACACACCGGTGTCAATGTGTTCTTTTTCCATTTCCAGGAGTGTATTTGGGCCACTAGTACGATCTAAAGCAGGTTTTGCATATGTTTTCGTAGCGGTGGAGCTAACCTCCAAGTTTGTGTGTCTGACTCCGTTGAAGCGAGCCACAGGAAGGGCAGTGGCAACTGCATTTGCAAAGCAGTTTCTGCATAAAGTTGGGAGCGTGAAAAGGGTTATCTCGGATAATGGACCACAATTTAGATCGCAATACTGGCAGCGGATGCTTCGAAGGAGAAGAATTAAACCTATATATATATATATATCTCTGTTTCACCCCAGCTCGAACCCCAGTGAGCGTATTATGCGTGAATTAGGAAAATTATGTAGGTTATACTGCAGTCGTGATCACCGATCGTGGGACATACACTTAAAAGGATTTCAGAACATAATTAATGAGTTGCCTAATACGGCAACAAAGCTTCCGCCAATTACTGTGCTAAAAAACAAGGAGCCCCCGAGCAAAATCAAAGAGGTGGTGCCTTGGCCACTAGAGCCGAGACTACGCCGGAACGCAATTGTTGACTTAGCTTTACGCAACATCAAGCGTGCAGCAGAAGCCAGAGTCAAGGCGTATAAGAAAAACGTGAGAAAAACAGTGTTTCATGTAGGACAAAATGTTCATATCAGATCACACAAGCTGTCTAACAAACGGTCAGGTGTCTGCAAGAAATTTTTTAATGTCTTTAACGGCCCGTATCGGATAAGGAAGATTCCCCATGAAAACGCCATAGAAGTTGAAACTCTTCGATCGAAGAAATCAGAAGGGCTATACCATGTCTCAAATGTAAAACCATACATTGAGTAGAAAGGACAGTGAAGAGTAGAGAGGACGGTGAAGAGAAAGAATTGATTAGCTTACATTTGTGATAAATGCATTTTGAATAACATGTTGGTAAAAATAATGATAAAGATGTTTCTATGTGATTGATTGAAGTGATGTTTATGGTTTTTTTTGTATAAATTGAAAAGAGTAGCTCCTGAGGGAAGCAAGATCTGTGTTGAATTAATGCAAAACTCAGGGGAATATCCGATCTGTGGGTATTATGGGTCTGGCAAACCCAGGTCGCCAGCTGTTGTAGCCTTGTTTCCGATTTTTTGCTTTCAGTGCTACTATCTATCTATTACTATTCTATATCTGTCAGTATAAATGAGGAGCTCTTACTATAGCATGCGTGCTGTATGAATATTTTAAAATAGGAGAACTCTGAGAAAGGGATGAGTAAGTTTGGAATCTTGAAAACAGGATGCAATAATACGATTGTTTAACCACGGGCTTCCCAATATGCGATGATATGTTAATATTAATGATATATGTCTTTTTGTTCTTTATAGCTGAGTATGTAAAGTGCTGTCTGTGAATTTCGTCAGTATATTGATTCCCTTCAAGGTGAAAGAAGAATTGTGGTTTGTGTAATTTACGTGGGCCTGAAATATTATTGTGGTACTCAAACACGAGCGGTTTTTCAGCAGATGAGGAATGGAACAGAAATATGGATTCTTTCTGTAGTCTTGACTGATGTTGAGCCAGAGCCTGAAAAATTATTCTGCTTTAATACTTGCCCTAGAAAAGCGACGTTTATATGTTTTGCTGATGCTGTAAGCTTACAGCTTACTGTTTTTGCTGGTGCGGGATGCACTGCAGCCTATATGAGTTGAACTGAAGAAATTTCCCTCTTGAAGGTAGAGGAAGATTAAATAATTTTGATTATGGGACCGAAGGAAAGCTTGGTTTAATGTAATAAGGATGAAGAAAAACATTTGTCATTTAAACTGCAGGAGGATTCGGATCTTTTGTGTCAGTTGTAAGTTCAATAGGATGTTAAGACGAAACTGTTTTACAGAATAGAGGAGACCACAATTTTGCCATTCATGAGAAATGAATCCAGAATAACCACCACAGGCGAAATAACTGATTTGGAAGCAAAAGCTAACTTAAAGAAGGAACGAAATTGGAGCAAAATGGGTAAGAAAATATAGTATAACCTGTATGATGAAAGTATTTTACCCTTCTCAGAGTCATCTGTGTGATTAATTCTTGTGATGACCTAATCTTAGATGAAATTGTCTTACTGTTTTATGTATGAACATATGAGTATGATAAATGTATAATTGCGAGTCTCTTATCAGGTGTGTCAACTGGTAAAAATGTTTTGGCGTGTAAATAACCATTGTTCTTTTTACTGTGTATGTTTAAGGAAAGTTTCTCCATATTTATCACGTGACAAGACATATGCCGCAAGCATCAGGAAGAGGACGAATTAGAACAATGTTGTAGTGGTATGAACACTGTGTTGAAGTAGCATTGAATTAGCTTGTTGGATTAACTAGTAGTGGATTGAAGTAAAAGTTTGAGTAATTCATGTTTATGGGTAGCTAGTTTGTAGAATAGACAACAGATGTGCATGTGTGTCTGTAAATAGCATGTAAATCCTATGCTGTCCTGACCTATACTTGCACAAGGCATAATCCTATTCATTTTAGTGAATTAATAAGTAGCATTTGATTTATTAAAACGCAAGTGAACCACATTAGTGATGTGGATTTAGATATAATATTGTCAGTTCATTTAATTTTTATTTTTATTAAAAAATTGTGAAAGACAATACTAAGTGGTATTATGTATGACATTTTGTAATCACATAACTATGATGAAAAATTTCTGTGAATGCAGTTGAGAACGTGAAAGCGAACCGGCTAAACTCTTACGAGACAGAGGGAGCAGCGAGGAGGAGAACTAGGTGTAACCAGGCGGGTTTCCCAGCAGGACACAGTGTCAACCGGGCCACTTCGGGTGCGCGGTCGACAACAAAAGAAGGGTACGCGGCAAACACTTTCCATTGCACCCGGAGCTAATGGCCGGCCGCACCAGTGCGACCCTTCATGGAGGCGATGACCTGGGATGGCCGAGCGGTCCTCCGCGCGGAAATCCTTCTGCTGGCAACGCACCACACGCACGCGACCATGACGAGACGGCCGCGGTGAAACGACAGAAGACAGGGGATAAAGGGGCGTGGAGTCTTTTGACAGGTACTGTCCAGAGAAACTTGCAGACTTCAACGACGCCTGACAACATTTCCTGGCGGAAGCCCATTGTCAAATGACAGAAAGTCATGGTTCAGTGTTCTCTGGTTGCTAAGGGTTGGACAAAGAAGAGCCATTAAGTGTCATCCTTGCCCAGGAATATCAAACCGGCGAGCCAATTGAGGATAACTCAAGAATGTAACAACACAAGGGGCGTGGAGCCTTTTGACACATACTGTCCAGAGAAACTGGAAGACTTCATCGACGCCTATCAACGTTTCCTGGTGGATGCCCTCTTTCAAGCGACAGTAAATCATAATTCGATGTTCTCTGGTAGCTAAGGGTGGCACAAAGAAGAGCCATTAAGTATCATCCTTGCCCACATGGCGTGTCAAACGAGGATACTACACGAATTTGACAACACAAACATGGAACCAAATCGAGATGTACGTGACATGGGCCACCAAGAGAAACTTCATGAGAGGGCAGAGTCGGCGGGATTGCACGCAACAGATGGACAAAAATCCCTATTGACAGCTGCGGTGACGAATCCCCCTCCCCCTCTTATATTGTGCCTCGGAACAGTGGAACTACTGAGTGTGCCAGTGAACAGTGATTATACAGTTCTTAGTCCAATGCATATACGTGCCTCCTTTCAGAGAAACTTTGATCGTGTATTTTGCAGGGGTTCGATTTATTGGTGTTTTTTTTATTAGACTGACTCTTGTATTTTGCAGGTGTTTTATTTATTGGTGTTTTTTTTTAGACGTTGACTACTGTACTTTCAGAGCTGTTTTATTTCACAATGTTTGTTTTTGTGTGTTGTATTAGATTTGAGATATTTTGTTTCGTAAATTCATTCCTGTGGCATTGCTTCGTTTATCAGTCAAATAGCTATTCATGCTCATCGGACTGTGATCGATTAGCCTTTGCATGGGACATATTTATATTGAGGAACCCCTTAAGGGTTACAATCACATAATTAATTGTAGTTTTAGTATAATGACACAGTGATCATTGTTTGCTAACTAACTGAAATATAGTAGAGTGATTAAATTAGTGCCACAAAGTTATTTTAATTCTACAAATAATTAGTTTTATAAGATATAGAACTTTTTTGCGATGTCCTTTTTGTAAAACATGTTTTTTCCCTTATCTTTCTTTTTGCTTTTGCGGATTGTGCATTGTAATGTTCTGCTTTATAATACTGATGTTATTTTCATGTTATCTTTAAATGCTGTGGCACCTTTGCTATTTTCATAAATTTTACTTGTTAATAAACAGTCATAAATTTTCCTGTGATCAGTTGGCTCTTGCAATGAGCAAATACTGGTGAACTCCATTAGGGTAACAACCAGAAATTGTTTTCATATTAATGACACAGGGACCATTGTTTTTACTTGCTGACCGAATTAGGTCTACACTATCTTTGAAATAGGTGTTACAGATTGTTTTTTTCCCTTTGAAATTGGTAGATTCTAAAGATGTGTTGAAATGATTGTGTTTTAGCAAGTAGCTGGTGACCTTTTCCCCTTTTCTTTACATTTTTGGTTTAAGTTGGGTGTGAGAAGCCTGCTTGGGAATGTCCTAGCATGGGCAGAAAATTCCCTGCACAGTCTTTTCCCGGAGCGTTGGGGTTATGAAAGGTCTCTGTTGGATTCCTTTCATGTTAATTTCTTAAATCTGTTGTCATTTAGAGCATAAATTCCTCTTCTAAATTTACTGTGGTGTTTCTGACTATCTGGGAAGAGACTGAGCAGTGAAACGTGTTACTTTTACACATAAACAAGAACGATCTGTCACACTACTACACTTTAAAACACAGTGTAAGTAGGCTGTTTATGTTTTCTCTATGTAAGTAGGCTGTTTATGTTTTCTTATTGGCAACGTTACGTAGCGCTCAATATGAAAATCACTGGCTGTGCTGTGTGCAGTCTGTGGCTAGTTTGCATTGTTGTCTGCCATTGTAGTGTTGGGCAGCGGCAGCTGGGCTGTTAACAGCGCGTAGCGTTGCACAGTTGGAGGTGAGCCGCCAGCAGTGGTGGATGTGGGGAGAGAGATGGCGGAGGTTTCTAATTTGTCATGAACTGATATATATATTATGACTTGTGATGATATTAAGGTAAATACATTGTTTGCTCTCTATTAATATCTTTCATTTGCTAACTATCCCTATCAGTAGTTAGTGCCTTCAGTAGTTTGAATCTTCTATTTAGCTGGCAGTAGTGGCGCTCGCTGTACTGCAGTAGCTTGAGCAGCGAAGATTTTTGTGAGGTAAGTGATTTGTGAAAGGTATAGTTTAATGTTTGTCAGGGCCATTCTTTAGTAGGGAATTTTGAAAGTCAGATTGCGTTGCGCTAAAAATATTGTGTGTCAGGTTAAGCACAGTCCTGTAGAATTGTTCAAAGGGGAAGTTTCATATGTCGACCCTTAGCCTAGGATACCCCACTGGAATCTTCTGATTTTTCTTGTAGTTTGTGTATTTAGTGTAGCTTTTGTTTATTGCTAGCGCGTAATTGTAGAGAGAATCTCCTTTGTAGTTGTAGCCTTTCATTGTTGTACAGTAAAACAGTTGTGGCATGCATATAGATTTGCACCAAGTATTTCGCAGCTGTAATTAACTAGATATTATTTTCAGTGTTATGTTAATGTGTTCTCTTATTTTTGCTCTTCAAATTGTGTCTTTCTGTGTTGTCGTGTGAAATACTGTGACAATAATGGCGTGTGAAAAACGTAATACTAGGCTCCAAAGTAAACTGAGAAATGACAGTGAAAATGAAAGCAGTGTGTTAGCGCCACCGAGTAATGAATTAACTGATGTTCAAAGTAGTAATTTGATAATTGTGCATAGGGAAATGGAGCGGGCGGCAAACAATGGCGTGGACAGTGAAACAATTAGTGAAGAGGGAAGCATTATCGATCGATCGGTCGGCAACAGCTCGCCTCAGGAATCCGAAATGATAGGACACAATTTTGCAAACACTGTAGATTCATGTTTTGCGTCCTCACCGTTTTCTCAAATGAGTCAAGACACGTTTTCCGCTTGTCAAAATGTGAATGTTGCCGGTGCAAATTCACTGCCGAAAAGCACTGAGGAACATGTTTCAGACACCAGTGCATTGTTATTACAGTTAATGCAACAAATGAGACAAAGGCTACAGAAGTTAGACACAACGCTTGAACAAAATCAGAAACAAACACAGCAACAGTTACACACAATGGAACAAAATCAGAGACAAACACAGCAGAATCTTAAAAAGTTAGAGACAATGGAACAACACCAGAGACAAACACAGCAACAGTTAGACACAATGGAACAAAATCTTCAAAAGTTAGACACCACACTTGAACAAACACGTGAAGATTTAACTACTGAGTTGCATAAAATCGAATCGAAATGTCAAAAAGTCTGTAACGACGTAAAAACACAAATTTGTGAGCATTTTCAACCTATTTTTTCGTGGCATGATAATGCATTACAGAATCACGAAGCAGCCATAAAAGAACTGCAAATTATTGTTCATGAAAATCATGAGACCTTGCAAGCTAAAATTGACTCAGTTGCATCTACCGATTCGGTTACGCAACTTGCAAAAACTCAGGAAAACTTAAAGGACACAGTAGAAAGACACATGGAGGAAATTAGTTCATTATCAGAGAAAGTAGTTGAACTTTCGGATCAGCTAAATAATTTATCTACGAAGGTAGATGATAATCTGAATGACACAAAACCGGTAGTCTTTAATAACACAGAAGAGAGCGAACAAATTAGGAAACTGAAACAAAATCTGAATCAAATTGATACGCAACACCAAAGAGAAATCCGGGAAGTACAAGATCAGCTAACACAGGTAATACAAGAATTACGTATTTCAGAGGACACTCGCGCTCCAACACGGGAAGAGGGACTTAGAAACACGGAAAAGCTGCAAAATAATAACACAGGGCATTTCGGAAGTAATGAAAGAAATTGGGAATGTGCACCGAATTTTGAGATGGAACCGCCGAAGCGACGTAACAATGACCGACATGCGACTCGCCGACATGATGATTTTGACTATAAGCTGTTCATTACTACACGTAAATTCAAAACGTTTAAGAATTCTGCCAACGACATTCATCCACAAGCATGGCTCCATCAATTCTCTCATTGTTTTCCTCCCAACTGGTCGTTGGAACACAGATTAGAATTTATGTGTGGCTACTTAGAGAATGAACCAGCTGTAAGAATGCGATCGGTAATTCACGATTGCCACAGTGAAGGAGAGTTTTACCATGCCTTCCTCTCAGCATATTGGTCTCCAGCCACACAAGACCGAGTAAAACATGGCATCATAATGATGAAATGTTTCGAACAATCTGAATTTTCCAGTCTTATGAAATATTTTGAAGACATGTTGCATAAGAATCAGTATCTTTCAAACCCATACAGCCCCTCAGAACTCATCCGCATTTGCTTAATCAAACTGCCTGAACATTTACGACATATTATTTTGGCAGGACGTTGCAAAGACGACATTGAAGCATTTCAGGGACTCTTACAAGAATTAGAAATTGACACTGACAATCGCGGAACGCGAAACCAGGAACACAGCAATTACAGGTCACATCCGTCGCAATTCCGCGATGAAAGAAGTAATAACTGGACACGACAAGGCTATTCTCACAACGCATATCGTGACCAAAACAGACACCACCCGTATGACAAGCGTTGGCAGAGTAGTAATAGTTACAGAGAAAGATCGCATTTCCGTAGTAATGAATATGACAGAGATTACCATAGAAACAGACAATATGGGAACAAAAACAATTATTATCAAGGGAGGCAGAATAACTTCAGAAGCAACAGTTCGGCGCAGAGTTACGATTCAGGGAGAAATTCTCCACCACATGACCGACAAACAAGAAACGATGTAAACTACCGACATAACGACAGACCTGAATTCCATCAGAACTGGCGAGCTTTAAACAGAGCTGGGCCCTCTCGGCAAGGCGAATTTGTGGAAGTTAGGTCTCCTAATCCCAATAACGATGCGCGCCGACAAAGGGACAGACAATGACTCGCACCGCAGGCAGCCGCGTGCGGCCGCTGGCTCAGGGAAAAATAACATAGACGCTAACCTTGAGAAAAATTCCAGTATTCTTTACCTGACGTATACCGCCTGACAATTGCATTCAAGTTCAAACTCTGAGTACTATGAAGAGTAAAGGTTTATTTCACATGTAAAACCATTTATTGACAGATAATCTGCTTTTTAACTTTGTCTTTGCCATAAAACGTTTGACTTCACGTTACTAGTATGCTTTGTCAGATTTAGAATCTGTTAACATGTAACAATGTTTGAAGTTAAATATCCAATCTAGAACCTAGAGAACTTATTTAAACAGAAATTACGAATGCATTGTTATAGTGAACAGACGACACAGTGTTGTATTTGTACATTCTTGCTTGTTTGTTGCACGATTACGTAACGACTATAAGGCTCACATACTTAGAACATTTACCAGTACTGCTAATGAGATTTTAATGCAACATTTTGGTTTATTTGAAAATACATTCTGAATTTAAAGTGCTTTCTGAGAGATACCAGATGACACAGTGTTAGTTTATGTGACAGCTACACGATTTTTATCACGACGCTACTAATGAGTGACAATTTACAATGTTGCTTTTGCGGTGTTTCTGTTTTATATCTGCACAGTTTTTCTGAATTATTCTGGAAAGTAAAACATGTTTTAGTAGTAACTTTTGTGGTATAGCTACAATGAGACTGCCTTTTCCGTAGCACAACAATACGTTACAGCACAGTACTTTCCTCATCACGGCAATAAGCGTAATAACTAAGACATTTATACGCAAAGCATTTCACTTTTGTGTATTATGAGGTAAGTACATTGACTTCTGCAGAACTTAGCTTTCGGAGGACGATAACTACGACACTTCCACAGAGATTATGTTACAAGACGCACAGTTTAGCGCTACAGTACACGTATTTGAGTGATCAATTTTATACTTAAAACATTTATTTTTAAAGATTTTTTAATTACAAAGAAAGTTTTCCGTGATATATTTCATTCCATTGGTGTAATCTGTAACACCTGAGGGTATAATTACATTAATCCTCAGGGGGGTACACGCCTACTTTGTGTACCATGTGTGTGGCAACCACAAGGAACCCTAGCTAATATGGTATTTGCTTATACAACTTTACACATCGGTACCATATTTCTCTAACACACAAATTACACAGCTATCTGATCATTTGACAGAGAAACAAACATTCTTTTTACTACATCAGTGACACATGTTTACGCAATACACAGTTGGATAACTTCACACTTACGAATTTGTATTTTGTCTGTACTTTGAGAAATGCTCACATTTTTCGGAACCATTGTGATACTATGAGAGCTTTGAATGATGTATTTGGTAAAGGGATTATGATTTTTAAAGTACGTTTGAGGCAGATGACACTTTTGACATGAGCAGAGAATTTTTTTTAATTATTGGAGGAAGTTACGACGATTTTAAGATTTGACTGAAGTGTTATGAGGTTATTTTTACGACGACGATGTGTATTATGCTGCTGAGGTATGTTTATGATTAATAGGCTGAGGCTATACGAGTTATTTGAATATGCTTCATATTTATAATGACGAAATATTGACGAGTGTCGATGGATACGTATATGTGTAATAAGGTAAGGAGTAATGAATAGTGGGTAGGGACTCTTGACTTGTGAAACAGGATGTTGGAAACCAAAGTGACCACCTGCACGTAATGCGTCGCGGGCACCCAGCTGTGTCAGACGCCTGGAGAAAAAGCCATTATTGCGAGCCCTTTTCAGCGGCACAGGTAGAAAAAAAAAAGAAAGGGAAGGCCATTGTCCGCGCTACTGACATCTCCTTGTTGAAAGCATACTGTGGAGCTCGTAATTTATGATATTTACTGAAATGCCTAATGAAACGATGAGAAACATTTCACAGCTATTGCCTTGCTAGTTAAGAAAAATGCCATATGGCTTGCTTAATGTATTTATTTACACATTTTGTTTAATATCAAGTTTCTAGTTGCACTGCAGCATTGGTTAAAATAAAATTTAATATATGTACTAATATAAATATTTTATGCCTACAGATCCAGTAAATAATTTTATGATCTATCCAAAACAAATGAGGGAGCACAAAAAAAAAAAAAAACATTTCCCTTCACAGGAATTGCATAAATAATTTTTTTACGATTTGGTAACTTATCTACTAGCGTAAGTTTTTGTGATGCATCACTCTAATGTTAAGATGTGACATAGGTATTAGACATGGCCATTTAGTGTAATATTTTTTCTGCTTGCGCTATGTCATGTTTAGGTATAAGTTGCTGCTGTTTGCCAGGCATAGTGTTATTGAATTTGACTTTTGCTCATTTATGCTGCTAGCTTTGCCAATTTGCATTTTTTTGCATTGCTGTTTGTGTTGATTTGTTATGTGATGCTGCATTGCCTCGTCCCTTAGTTTAGCATCTGAGCTCAGTAGATTTAAGTTAGCTTAAGAGGGGGTAGCCTCTAAGAGAATGAATTGCGATGAATTGGAAGAAATGCATTGAGAAAACAGGTTTAGGTAGGATTTTCTTGGAAATAAATGATGAGGTAAGATAATGGAAAATAAAAATGAGGTGAGAAATGTGTGAACATATAAATATAGAAAGCATGCTTAGATAGAATTTTTTTGGTGGAAACAAAGGATGAAATAAGAGGAAAGATATATGAAGTTTTGGGTTGGACTGCAGTACCAAATGTTACACTGAAAACGAACCCTGTCCTTTCCTATTGGTGTTATCCCACTATGTGTGTGTGTACCCTTGTGTATTTGTTTTCTTCCTGTCTCTGTGTAGTTTCATAGAATTTTTTCTTCTTTTAATATTAAGCTACATTCACTATGATGAGGAATACTGTTATCCTCGAATATAATTGGCATTAATAATATGTTATTTACTTTGTAAAGATGTTAGACATTAATTCCGTTCTGTTTAATGCTCATGTGTGAAGTTGATGTTTCGAAAGTTATTCTGATCTTTTATGTATTTACTAATGTCATAATTCCTGGAACACTGATGTATATGTTATATCGATTCTTTTGTAAAGCCTGTAATACAATTGTTATCAATATTGTTATGTTCTTTAATGATGTATTTTGTACCTTTGTTATTGTATTCTTCTGTTATAAAATTGTAATTGTCACCAGTTCATGATATTAGTAACTTGTAAGTTCCATTTCACTGCACACATTTCTGTTGGTCATAGTATATGGACAATATGTGAGAAGTAGGGACTGATAGTGTTTGCACGTGTGTTGGTAATTCAGCAAGGGACTGGATAACAACATTGCTGGTTCTAAGGACATGTCAAACAAATTTTTTGTGAGTGGACAAGTGGTGGTTTATGGACTTGCTATATTCTCCGCAAGAATCTTCGATGGTGATTGTGCACCTGCACAGTCGCAACGGATGGCTGCTGGCCGTCTCTACAAGGACTCCAGTGGGTCTGCACCTCTGGAGGCCCACCAATACCATTATCTCTACAAGGACTACAGTGGGTCTGCATCTATGATGACCTACCAACGCCATTATTTCTACACTGCAGTGGGTCTGCACCTCTGGTGGCCCATCAATACTGTAATCTCTACCAGGACTCCAGTGGGTCTGCTCTGTGATGACCTACCTACCAATATTCTTCCAAACTTCGAATGACTCTGCTGTGGGTTTGCTCTGTTGTGGCCCATTACCTGTCTGCATGTCGAGAGTCAGCACTGTCTTTCCGTTGGAAGGTCAACACTACTTCTTCAAGACTGCATGGAAATCCACTACTTCTATGTGCATTTTCTTTTACTGCTTGGACTTTGAGAAAAGCTCTGCATTTTTACTGTGATGAACAATGTGGACTGTCTTTATGGACTGTGAGAAATTTTGATCTTTTGACCAACATAATATTAATAAGTGTGTGCATTTTATATCTTTGTTACTGTAATTGTGAAAAATTTTTGTCAAATCTGTATTGGCCAGTGCCCAACACCATTTGTAAAAATTTTTGTGGGGAGCATGGGGGCTATGTAAGTAGGCTGTTTATGTTTTCTCTATGTAAGTAGGCTGTTTATGTTTTCTTATTGGCAACGTTACGTAGCGCTCAATATGAAAATCACTGGCTGTGCTGTGTGCAGTCTGTGGCTAGTTTGCATTGTTGTCTGCCATTGTAGTGTTGGGCAGCGGCAGCTGGGCTGTTAACAGCGCGTAGCGTTGCACAGTTGGAGGTGAGCCGCCAGCAGTGGTGGATGTGGGGAGAGAGATGGCGGAGGTTTCTAATTTGTCATGAACTGATATATATATTATGACTTGTGATGATATTAAGGTAAATACATTGTTTGCTCTCTATTAATATCTTTCATTTGCTAACTATCCCTATCAGTAGTTAGTGCCTTCAGTAGTTTGAATCTTCTATTTAGCTGGCAGTAGTGGCGCTCGCTGTACTGCAGTAGCTTGAGCAGCGAAGATTTTTGTGAGGTAAGTGATTTGTGAAAGGTATAGTTTAATGTTTGTCAGGGCCATTCTTTAGTAGGGAATTTTGAAAGTCAGATTGCGTTGCGCTAAAAATATTGTGTGTCAGGTTAAGCACAGTCCTGTAGAATTGTTCAAAGGGGAAGTTTCATATGTTGGACGGCGAGCGTCTGAAGTGGTAAGATCTCCGGCTAAGCGCGTGTCTGCTAAGTCCGTAGGACAATGGATTTCTTAAGTTAAGCCTAACTGAAAATTTAATCACCTTTATTTCAGGTTTGGATCTAAAATATCTAATGTTATCTTAAATTGCAACGCAGTGAAGTTCAGAATATCTTCTGGTAGTTGCTTTGTCACTACTTTGTGAGTAAAGTGGAACCACGTGTTGATCAGTAACTCTAACTAAGATCATCAATCTTAAATGCCAATGGGCGTGAGATTATAACGTCTCGTCTTGACAATATTTTTCAATATAGCAACTTTTCTTTATGTTAAACCCACGTGGGGTGTACTTTGTGAGACCAGTACCACGTGCTTATACAATTTTTTGACCCATCAGGTTAATAGTAAGACGATAGTAACCAGTTCGAGGTTTTTCTTTTGTAAATTGTGTTTCAATGTAATTTATTTCAATTATCAAAATTATTGTGGAGTTACACTCTTTGTGTAAACCAAGTTGACCACGTGAAGCATGTGGTGTAAGCATCAAAGTAGCCCTCAGCTATTCTTCTCAGGAAGATTTCACAGAGAGTTAGTATGAATTTAGTATACCAGTGTGTGGTAATTTCATGACGGACAGGATTGCGCTATGAACGTAACTTCTTTGGGTGAAAATTTAATCTGTTGGTTGTGGTTAATTTTCTCTTGCATATGTCTCAACGTTCTTCATGTGTTATTTTATGAATGCTGTGTTGTATGTAGTCTCCCAATCTTGGCTCCCTATCTGATGTGTTCCGTAAGATTACAAACTCACATTTTCACAATGATACATAAGGCACCAGTTTAGTTATGAATCAAGTTTGATATGCTGAAATTTTAACAGAACAATGATCAATGTTAAAATAAATTTCCAAATGTAAATTGATATATTGCTTTTTATTTAAATTGTCTTTTTATATATATATCACCGATTATCGTAAGATGAGTACTAAAAGATTATAATTAATGTTAGTCTGGTTGGGAATTTGATAAGCTAGACTGGATACCTGGTGAAACAGTTGCGCAGTAATGCAAGGTTAACTTCCGCAGATAGCTCACAGCTTTTAACCCACTTTTATGGTCTTGAATATGAGCACCGCTTTCAGAACAAATTAATGCAATAACATTACAAACTCACGAAATCAGAAGCAAACTAATTTGTGGTGTCTTATAGTGGGCAGTGTGCAGTCAACTCAACTAAAAATGTGGAGTATGCAATCTATTGAGCAATTCTAATTTTCGTTGCTGTATTCATTTTTTCTTCATAAATTGAACAACATGGAACTTTAATTGAAAAATCATCCCAGGCATGCTTCTTGAGTTAATCAACGTACTTTTCAATAATATTCACTGAAGCCCCAAATAATCTGGTACAGGCGTGCGTATTCAAATAGACAGATATGTAAACAGGCAGAATGTGGTGCTGCGGTCGGCAACGCCTGTATGAGACAAGTGTCTGGTGCAGTTGTTAGATCGGTTAATGCTGCTACAATAGCAGGTTATCAAGATTTAAGTGAGTTTCAACGTGGTCGGCGCCGAGCTATGCGACACAGGATCTCCGAGGTAGCAATGAAGTGGGGAGTTTCCCGTATGACCAATTCACGAGTTTATCAGCAATATCGGGAATCCAGAAAAACATCAAACTCCGACATTGCTGTGGCCGTAAAAAGATCCTGCAAGAACGGGACAAAGGACCACTCAAGAGAATCATTGAACATCGCAGAAGTGCAACCCTTCCGCCAATTGGTGCAAATTTCAATGCTGGGTCATCAACATGTATCACCGTGGGAGCCATTCAACGAAACATCATTGATAAAGTATTTTGGTGCCGAAAGCACACTCATGTACTCTTGATGACTGCACGACACAAAGTTTTACGCCTGACCTTGGTCCATGAACACCGTCGTTGGATTGTTGAAGGCCGGAAACATGTTCCCTGGTCGGACGAGTCTCGTATCACATTGTATCAAGCGGATGGACATGTACTGGTATGGAGACGATCTCACGAATGCATGGACCGTGCATGTCGGCAGGGGATTATTCAAACTGGTCGAAGCTCTGTAATGGTGTGTGGCGTGTGTAGTTGGAGTGATATGGGACCCTTGATAAGCCTAGATACTAATCTGACAGGTGACACGTACGTAAGCATCCTGTCTCATCACCTGACATCAACTTATTTTGGCCCCTTTCCACTACCTAATCTGCTCTGTCCTGCTAGCCCAGGCATTTCAAAAACATCTATTAATTTTGTCATTTTATAGAAGTTCCACACAGCACCAAACATGGACCTAAAAAGCATTTTCCACCAATAAAATACTGTAGAAACCTGATGTTTATTATTAATGAGAATTATTCAATTTCTTTTGAATTTTCAGCAAAAGGAGTGCCTCTCCTTTTACCTGTAGTAGTCTAGAAGCATTCTTGTTGTAATGGTACTGGGGTCGTTGTATGTACTATGTAAATATAGGTGCAAAGCAAGACTGCAGGATTTTCGTAATTCTTTATGTTAAAAGTAGCAGAGGTCGCATAAAAAGCTTTATTTACTCCAGATTCGTTTGCATTACACTGAACTTGATCCTAGGATGTATGTGAGCTGCTGGTGGTTGTTCCGCTCGGCTAGGTCCAGCGGGGTGTCCGCATCGTCATTCCTGACTTCCCTGTCAGCCCCTGCCTCCAGTAGTGCAGTCGCCGCATCTGCGTGTCCACGCCATGCCGCATCGTGCAGTGGTGTCCCCCCATCGCTATCCCTGGCGTTGGGGTCGGCAGAGGATGCCGCCAGGAGCCGCACCACAGCCGCATTGTCATTCCATGCAGCCTGATGCAGAGGCGTGTTCTGCCAATTGTCCCTGGTGTTGACATCTGCTCCATCCTCCAGCAGACACCTCGCCACCTCCACGTGTCCCCTGATTGCTGCCCAGTGCAGTGGTGTCCGCTTGTCGTCGTCCTTCGCCTCCACGTCGGCCCCTACTGCCAGCAAAGTTCGCACCTTGCTCACTGACCCCTCCTTAGCTGCCACGATTAGCATCTGGTCCTTCTCTTCTCCAGAAAGATCCCTACATCAAAAGAAAGACACTTACAAATTGCTCCCAACACATACGTCTGAGGACAAAACACTATCGCAGAACTGTGATGAGTTCCAAAAAGTCATCTCTCCAAGAAGGTTACCACAATAGACTGGTGTCCAAAATTAAAGCAAGAAACTGCGATTTCCCCATCGTGTGTCTAATTCCCAATGTAATCATGCCAACTGTCATCAGGTACCTGAACCATGGTGTTCTGCATGGTAGCTGGCATTCCAGTCACTGAACAACTACAACGATGAAGTCAGTGAAACTACAAAATGGGGTAGTGTTTGCTGGGTAGTCTCACATCCACAATCGCTGTAGACACAGTTACAGACGGTGGAGTATGCTACAGAGAAGACGCCTACCAGGCTCCCTGCGCTCTGTTGTTTCTCAGATGTGGGGACAGTTTGTAGAGACAGAAACTGTATCTCAAAGACGAGGGCAGGACCCAACACGTCTGATACCAGAAAGGGAGGGCCGCTATCTGGCTAAAAGGGCATCACTGCACCGCCTTGTTACTGCATGGAAACTGCCATCTAACCTCGCAGCATGCACTGGGTGTGTTGTATCGAGGTAGACGTTATACAGAAGGCATCATCAGCAGAGTGGCCTTTATTGTTAGAGATCTGTTGTATATGTACCTCTGACACATCTTCACAGAAAGAAATGTTAAAGTCGTCAACATGCCACCTAGATGGCCGAGCAAAGGATCCATGTCCTTTTCACAGGTAAGTTCCAATATAGTCTGTCGAGTGATTCTCGACGGATTTGCATATGGAGGGAATGCGGAACACGATTTCGGAAACCAAACAGCTTTGTAAGAGACTGATATCGAAGAGGACGCCTGATGGTGTGGCCACAGATTATGTTGACTACTCGAACACCTCTTCATGACGTTGTATGGGTGAATCGGCTAGGTTTAACTCCTGTCAGGTATCGCGACGAGATCTTGGGACCTCATATGCGGTTTTTGCGAGGTGCTCTGGCGTAGACTTCGTATTGGTGGACGATAATGCTAAGCCTCATAGAGATCAGGTGATTGACGTTTTCTTGGGAATTGAAGATATTGCACATATGGAGTGGTTCGCTCGATCTCCCAATTTGAATCCCATAGAGCATGCCGGGGACACACTAGGGAGATGGGTTGCATCACATAAGCATCCGCCAACAATTCTTTAAGACTTGCGAGTAGCTCTGCAGGAAGAATAGTGTAATTGCCTCCACATGAGATCGATGACACCATTCACAGCTTTCCCTGTCACTGTCAGGCTTGCATGAGTCAGAGGTGGTCACACCCGATGCTGAACACATTAACCAGATGTCGAATTGTGAGTGCAAATCGGTTAAGTTTTAAAAAAATAAGAAGATTTTTATCTACCTTTGTGCATTTTGTAGCTGTTTATGTTTTTATATTTTACAACGTTTCTATTTTACTATCACCTGTTTCAACTATTTTATGGTAAAATACACGTAACCTTGCAAAATTTCCATTTGTTGCTTTAATTTTGGAAACTACGGTACATCAAATTTATACCATTCAAATTACTAGCCGAGCTGCATGTTGGCTTCGTAAACATACTAAAGACCTACTGATTGGGCCGAAACGTCGGTTTTAGTTTATTATTGTTGTTAGTTTTTAGCAATGACGCGGCATAATACCCAGAAGAATTTTAATCACTATGACACTGGTCGCGGAATCCTACGTTCTTATAACACTAAAGACCTGACAGCATTTAGGTATATTGCTCTTGTGGTCTTCTGTCCAGAGACAGCTCTGATGCTGTTCTCCATACTACTATAGCCTGTGCAAGCTTCTTCAACGACAAGTAACTTCTGCAACCTACATCCTTCTGAATTTGCTTTGTGTACTCATCTTTTGGTCTCCCTCTACGACGTTTATCCTCCACGCTGCCCTCCAGTACTAAACTGGTGATCCGTTGATGCCTCTGAACATGCCCTACCAACCGATCCCTTCTTCTAGTCAAGTAGTACCACAAATTCTTCTTCTCTCCAATTCTGTTCAGTACCTCCTCATTAGTTACCTCATCTACCCATCTAATCTTCAGCATTCTTCTGTAGCACTGCATTTCTCTTCTATTACCTTCTTGTTTACATCGTTTCTTGTCCATCTTTCACTTCTATAGAGGCCTACACTCGATACAAAAACTTTCAGAAAAGACTTCCTGACACTTAAAATCTATACTCGATGTTAACTAATTTCTCTTCTTCAGAAACACTTTCCCTTCCATTGCCAGTATACATTTTATATCCTCTCTCCTTCGACCAAGATCAGTTATTTTGCTTCTCAAATAGCTTTACTCGTTTACTACTTTAAGTGTCTCATTTCCTAAGTTAATTCCCTCAGCATCACCTGATTTGACTGCATTCCTTTATCCTCGTTTCGCTTTTGCTGATGTTCACCTAATATCCTCCTCTCAAGACACTATCCATTCCATTCAACTGCTCTTCCAGGCCCTTTGCTGTCTGTGACAGAATTACAATGTCATTGGTAAACGTCAAAGTTTTTATTTCTTCTCCATGGCTTCTAATTCCTAATGCAAATTTTTCTCTTGTTTCCTTTACAGCTTGCTCAACATACAGATTGAATAACTACAGGGATAGGCTACACTGTCAGATCAAAAGTATCTAGATACCTCTATCTAATGTGTGTCTGAACAACAAGTGTAATGAGAGGCCGATCCGCCAGTATAAAAGGAGGCAGAGAGACTTGTGTCGTCAGTACAGAACCAGAAATAGCAGAATGTGTCCATCAGGGGGGTTAAGGACTTCGAATGTCCAATACACACTGGATGTCACCTGAGTAACAAATGTACCAGGAATGTTTCGACCCTTACACAGTAGCCCTAGGCGACTTTTGGAGACGCTGTTGTGAAGTGGAAATGCAGAGCAACAACCATAGCAAAAGGTAGAAGAGGCAAGTACTGATGGACAGGAACCATGAAGCTTTATGGAGGGTCGCTGTAAAAAATCGCATGAAGCACTGCAGCCAGCACAAAGACTGTGCATAGGGAGGTAAAAAGAATGTTGTAAAATGGTCAAGCAGCCCCCCCCCCCTCAATGAGGCACACATTTCTGCAGTCAGTGCTACGCAACACTTAAATTGGTGAAAAGCGTGACGCCACTGGACAATGAATGGAAACGAATGGTCTGCACAGATGAACCACCTGTGGCAATCCTATGGAAGGCTCTGTTTTTGGCTGATGACTGTTACCTGCCATCTTGTGTAATGTCAGAAGTGAAGGAGAGAGGAGATGGCGTTAAATTATTGGCACATTTCCGTGGTTATGGTATCATTCCCCTATTGAGCTTAAGAGAACACTAAATTCGACAGCATAGCAAGCACGTTTCCCAGCTTCGTGTACTGCATACTGTAGATCATCATTGTTTGCGTTAGCAAGACAGTGCTTCTTATCATAAATCATTATCTGTCAGGCAAGAATTTTTGGACAACAACATTATATGAATGTACTGCCCGCCCAGAATTCCGAGCTAAACCCAATGCAATTGCTCTGGATGAGTTAGAAGCTGGCTTCGCTGGAGACTGAAGCGTCCAACGTTGAGGAATAATGGGTTCTCATTTTCCACAGAAGTTCACACCCATTACTCAAAGTTCCCTCAGCAGAATAAAAGCCTTGATAGAGATTAAACTTTGACACACCATTTATTAATTTTCTCTAACAGGTGTCCATATACCGTCGATGAAACTGAATGTCTACTGAGAAACGGGCCATGTTATTTACATGTGACGTAAACACCTACATTTTGATACTACGAACTGCGTGTTGCATGCTCAGCAATAATATGTAGCACTTCCTTTATGAACTAAAGACAATATACATTCTATTAATCTGTCAAATGAGATTATTTTAGCAAGTAGTTTTCTACTCGGTTTAATGTGGCCTGCCACGAATTCCTCTCTTGCACCAACCTTCATCTGAAAGTAGCACTTACACCCTACACACTCAATTGATTGTTGGATGTATTTAAATCTCTGTCTTTCCCTTCAGTCTTTACGCTCTACATCTCCTTCGTCTTGCCAGTGTTTCCGTATGTCGCTGATTCTGGAGAGTAACCCCTCATTCCATATCTGACAAGTCCACCTAATTTTCAACACTTTTCTCTAGCACCACATTTGACACGCTCCTAGTCTCCTCAGTTTCGGTTTTTTGCCACTGTCTACGGTTCAATATCATACAAAGTAGTAATCCAAACATAAATGTTTCATAGCAGGAGAATTATGGTGGCTAGTTGTACCCATATTGCCTTTGCTACTATGCTTCTCATGCCCTTCTTGCTTCGTATATCAAGGGTTATTTTGGTTCCAGAATTTCTTAATATCGGCTACTTCATGACCACCAATTTAAGTGTTAAGTTTTCTGACATCTGCTATTTCTCAGTAGAATTTTCTTTTAGTGATTCATTCTCAATTCACATTCCTTACTCACCAGACTCTCCATTCAATCAACAGATCCTGTAACTCTTCACTTTCGCTGAGGATAGCAATGTCATCAACCAATTTTTTCATTGGCATCTTTTCACCGCGAATTTTATCCCACCCTTGAACTTTTATTATATTTCCATCACAGCTTCTTCAATGCGTAGATGGAATAGCAGGAGCAAAAGACTGCTCCTGTCCTACACACTTAATCTGAGCACTTTGATCTTTATCTTCCAGTCATACTGTTCCCTTTTGTTTCTTGTACATGTTGTAACCTACCTGTCCTTCCCTGTAATATAATCATATTTATGTAAGACTTTCGAAGATTCTGCAGAATTATATAATGTCGAACGCTTTTTCTAGGGCAAAAAACTTTTTGCTTGCTTCCATTATAACATACAACTTTCGAACCGCATGTCTGGTGCCTTTACTTCTCCTAAAGTCAATCTGATCGTCATCTGACAGTTTCTCAATTTTCTTTTCACTTTTTCTGTATATCATTCTCGTCTGCGGCTTGGATGTATGAGTAAGAAAGGTGATTGCGCACTAGTCCTCACACTTATCTGCCCTTGCTATCTTGGGAAATATGTGGATGATATTTTTGTAAAAGAGTGGTGGTATGTCGCCAACTCACAGATTCTACACTCCAACTTGAATTGTCGTTTGGTTGCCACTTTAGCCATTGAACTTAGTAGTCCTGATGAAGTGTTAGGTACCCTGTCAGTTTTATTCGTTGTTAAATCATCCAGAGTTCTTTAAACTACTGGCTCTAATAGTAGATCCTGTATATCTTCCACGTCGACACAGATTCCTTCCTCTATCAAATCATCAAACAAGGTCCCCATTCGTAGAGGCTCTCAATGTAATCTTTCCACCTATGTGCTCTGTCTTCTGAGGCTGGCAGTGGAATTCCCATGGTGTTTGTAATTTTGATTTTTCTATATTATGTGTCAGTCCTGCAACAGACTGTTTCTTTTTAGTTTTTTCACAATTTTTCTGCAGTTGTTTCACCTAGTCTACGCGGCAGATCCCACATATGTCATTTCTAAATGGCCTACACTGAGGTGACAAGCCATTCAATAGTGGTGTGCACATATACAGACAGCGGAAGTATCACATACACAAGGTACAAAAGTGCGGTGCATTGGCAGAGCTGTCATATGTACTCAGGTGATTCGTGTGAACGGGTTTCCGTCGTGATTATGGCCACACAGTGGGGATTAACTTTCAACACCAAATAGTAGTTGGAGCTAGATGCATAGGACATCCCATATCGGAAATAGTTAGGGAATTCAATATTCCAAGATACACAGTGTCAAGAGTGTGCCAAGAATACTAAATATCAGGCATTATCTCTCATCACAGTCAATGCTGTGGCTGACGGCCTTCATGTAACGACCAAAAGCAGCGGCTTGTGCATGTAGTGGTCGGTGCTAAGAGACAACCAATACTGTGTGAAATAACCGCAGAAATCAATGTAGAATATACGACGAACGTATCTACTAGGACAGTGCGCCAAATTTGCCGTTAAGTGCTGTGGCAACAGATGACCAATGCGAGTGACTTCACTACCAGTATGTTACCACCCGCAATTCCTTTCCTGGTCTCGTGACCATGATGGTTGAATGCTAGACGACTGGAAAAGCGTGGCCTGGTCAGATAAGCCTCGGATTCAGTTGGTGAGAGCTGATTGTAATGTTCAAGTGTGGCGTAGACCCCACGAAGCTATGGACCCAACTTGCCAAAGAGGGACTGTGCAAAATGGTGTTGGCTCTGTAATGGCATGCACTGTGCTTACGTGGAAAGGGCTGGGTCCTCTCGTCCAACTGAAAGAACCATTGACTGGAAATGGTTATGTTTGGCTACTTGGAGACCATTTTCAGCCATTTGTTGACTCAATTTTCTCAAACAACGATATAATGTCCGTGGGCAACAACTGTCCACGATTGATTTGAGGAACATTGTGGACAACTGGTGTAAATGATTTGGCCACCCGGAACGCGCATCATGAATCCCACCGATGATTTATTGGACATAATAGAGAGGTCATTTCTTGTACAAAATCTTGCAGCAGGAACACTTTCGTAGTTGTGGATGGCTATAGAGGCAGCCTGGCAACGTATTTTTACAGGGGACTTCCAACGACTTCTTGGGTCCCCACCACCTCGAGTTGTTGCTCCAGGTTGCGCACAAGCAGGTCTGACATGACATTAGGAGGTATCCCACGACCCTTGCCACCTCAGTGAATGTAGCTGTATTCCTGTCTTTCTCTGAACATTTACATGCTTTCTTATTTCGTTGATCAGTGGCAGTCTTTCTACAGTTACTCAAGGTTTCTTCGAAATTAGCTTCCCTTTATCTGTGTCTATCTGTCCACCACCTGTGATTTTACGTTCTAGAGATGTCCACTCCTCTTCAATTGAATAGCCTACTGTGATATTCCTTACCGCCATTTACACATCGTTCATTAACTTCAAGCACATCTCATCATTTCTCATTACTGCATGATGCTACATCGCTCTATGCTCATTCTTCTGGACGATTCTGTTAAACGTCACTCTACTCTTAATAATTATTAAATCTTTGTGTACATCTGGGTACACCTTACGTTCCAATATCTGATGTCGGAATCTCTGTCTGACAATGAAGTAATCCAGCTCGAATCCTTCAGTGTCTCTGGGTCTTTTCCAAGCATATTTTTCCTCACATGATTCCTGAACAGAGTATTTGTTATTACCATTTCAATTTGACTGCAGAATTCAATTAGACTTTTACCTCTCTCATCACTGTGCCAAGCCCATAATCCCCATGACAATTTCTTCTTTTCTTTCCTCTACTATCGCATTTCAATTCCATACTTCCTGTCTTTTCTCCTTTTGCTTGTGTCGTTGCCATGTTGTCGGTATTCGTTTGATGTCGAAACGCCGGCAGGTGTGGCCGAAGGGTTCTAGGCGCTTCAGTCTGGAACCGCGTGACCGCTACGGTCGCTGGTTCGAATCCTGCCTCGGGCATGGATGTGTATGATGTCCTTAGGTTAGTTAGGTTTAAGTAGTTCTAAGTTCTAGGGGACTGATGACCTCAGATGTTAAGTCCCATAGTGCTCAGAGCCATTTGAACCATTTTTGATATCGAATCTGGTGAGAAAAACTGTCATTGAGCAGTTCACAGTAGCCCACACACTCCCCTGCTTTCCTATTTATAACGAATCCCATTATACAATTTGATGTTGATATTACCCCAATGCGTCTTATGGCAAATCCTTTGCTTTCTTCTATTTCACATCAATGACCCCCACTGTATCTACACTGGGTCTTTGCAGTTCCGTTTTTAAACTCCCTAGCTTTCCAACTACAACCAAACTTAGGAATTCAAAGCTCCAAGTCATAAAATGTTATCCCTAAGTTACTTATTCTACGGTCACTTCCACCTTGACAGTCCATTCCCAGGGATCCAAAAGGGTAACTTGTCCAGAATATTTTCTCAATGCAGATGCTGTCACGACAAGGTTCTTCTGGAGGTTTCACCCTAAAATATTTTCTAAATCCTCAACCGAAAGAGGCTGAAGGTCTTAGCAATTTAATTTAAATGGAACCTGGCTGGAGGCTGCATATAAAACACTAAGGAGAGTTACCATGAAAAGGCAGAAGGAGGTATCTTAAAATAATTCATGCAAACGGGCAAGACAAGAGCATTAATTTAAGAGATATTGAAACTTGGCTGAAGGAAGCACATCAGCAAATAATGTAATGGGTTAAGCCCTAGAAAGAAGAGTTTGAATTTTAAAAGACACAAGGCCGTATCTTAAAAATTTTCATATAAAATTAGGCTGAAGGCCCCTATACAAAAATAACAATCCCATGCCTTAAGGACAAGGTAAGAACATTAATTTTAGCTGATATTGATACTTGGCTGAAGGCCATATATCAAACAAATTGTTCAACGGCTAAAGGCCTAGAAAAGAGTTTCAATTTAAAAGGGACAAAGCTCTATCTTAAAACATTTCATGCAAAAGGGCAAAACAAGGAAATTAATTTAAGAAATATTAAAACTCAGCTGAAGGCCGCACATCAATAAAATAACTAAAACCCAAACAGGGAAATTACTATTAGCACACAAGGAACGGCCCTCAGAAGTTTCCAACGGTTAGCCAGGGATCGTAACACTAATGCCCGTTTAGGCGAGAAAGGCAGCTTGACCAGCAGTCTCTAAATCGGAAGGCAACCCAACCGACAGACAGCCGAAGAAGCAAGCACCTGATTTCGGTCACCGGACCAAAAACACTACAACCAAATTTGCAGCGAGGCGAAGAGACCATTAACACTCGTCTTAAAATATTGTTGTGTTAATAGGCCCAGGCGCAATAACTACTGACAGATATGAACGTCGCAACGGCTGTGGAACTACACGTCGTGGGGGACAGCATCAACTCAGTATGAAAACATTCACACGCTGCTGTGTCTTAGCCGATCAACTGGCTACTGCAGTAAGCAGACAGCATTACAGAACTTCTACATCTACATCGATACTCTGCAAATCACATTTAAGTGCCTGGCAGAGGGTTCATCGAACCACCTTCACAATTCATTATTCCAATCTCGCATAGCACGTGGGAAGAATGAACACGTATATCTTTCCGTATGAGCTCTGATTTCCGTTGTTTTATCTTGGTGATCGTTCCTCCCTATGTAGGTCGGTGTCAGCAAAATATTTTCGCATCGAAGGAGAATGTTGGTGATTGGAATTTCGTGAGAAGATTCCGTCCGCCTTTCTTTTAATGATCTCCAGCCCCAGTCGTGTATGATTTCTGTGACACTCTCTCATATTTCGAGACAATGCAAAACGTGATGTCTTTCCTTGAACTTTTTCAATGTACTCCGTCAGTCCTATCTGGTAAGGATCCCACACCGTGCAGCAGTATTCTAAAAGCAGACGGACAAGAGTAGTGTAGGCAGTCACCTTAGTAGGTCTGTTACATTTTGTAAGTGTCCTGCCAATAAAACGCAGTCTTTCGTTATCCTTCCCCACAACATTTTATATGTGTTCCTTCCAATTTAAGTTGTTCTTTACTGTAATACGTAAGAATTTAGTTGAATTTATGGCTTTTAGATTAGACTGATTTATCGTGTAACGGAAGTTTAACGTGTTTCTTTTGGCACTCATGTTGATGACCTCACACTTTTCGTTATTTAGGGTCAACTGCCACTTTTCGCACCATTCAGATATCTTTTCTAAATCGTTTTGCAGTTTGCTTTCATCTTCTGATGACTTTATTAGTCGAAAAACCACAGCTTCATCTGCAAACCACCAAAAACGGCTGCTCAGATTGTCTCCAAAATCGTTTATATAGATAAGGAATAGCGAAGGGCCTATAACACTACCTAGGGGAACGTATTGCTCAGTCGAACTGACACAGGGTACACAGTGTTGCACGAAACACTGCCACAAGAAACTCGAACACTCGTAAAAGGAATGACTGATGAACAAGTAGGACATATCACAGGAGGACACACACACAAAACCGAAGGACAGTCGGTGACGAAACACGTCGTCTGACCACACGACCGACCAGCAACCAACCAAGGTCATTTGCACTCAAACCACGTGTATCAGCAACGGTCGGGCGAGTCTCGCCTGTCCGGAGCTCAATGCAGCTCCTAACCGACTGAACCCGATGTCTCTCGGGAAGTGGGAGACACGGCGATCCTGGCACAATGGCTCTGACCCAATCATGCAGAGGTAGCTCTTGCCCATTGGCCAAGACGTTCTGCACAAGAAGGAACCGAACCACATCCTGCAAGATGAGCCAGTGATGTGGCCCAGAAGCGGTGAAAAGACCAAATATATGTCGGCCGATGAGACGACCAGCGGTCGTCCCGCTCCAATCTCCGTCCGTCAAACAGTTCATCCTGTGTCACGAGCGGACCGCGACTCACCGGCGCTCCTTCCCCGACTTCACTGCTGCTGCGTCCCGACTGCACTGCTGGTCCGTCTCCAACTCAGCCGACTTTCTTCGGATGGTCGACGTCCCAGAGACGCTGGCTCGGACCCAGCCATGCAGAGGGAACACAGCCGACATCTCTGCACAGGAAGGAACCGACTGAAAATACACCTCGTCGATGAGGTGACCGACCGAACGCCCAACCAACGGTAGCCCTCGCTGGTACTAGCTGTGCGGACCTCCCGGAGGCTCAGTATCTGACTGCAACTACGTTTGGACTGCACTTCTGCCGCGTTCCAACTCCAACCGCTCCAGGTCCGATCACCCTCACTGACGACCAGACACACGACGACACGGAAATACTGTCGGTTGCTCCAGAGATGGTACGACAGTGCACGTATGGAAAGCGCTGCTGCTGCCGCTCACGGACAAGTAAGGTAGGAAGTTAGTGACGCTAGTAAGTAGAATAAGTAAACGAGGCGGGAGTAATGTAATAGAAGATGACATGGAATAAATGGCATGAACACGACTCACGCGTTCCCACAGACCCTGTGAGAGAATATCTCGTTATAGTGTAGGGAGAGTATTCGTGGAAATGCAAGACAATGCAAGTTTCAGAAAGTGTGAAGGTGATTGCTAGTCATAAGCAACAATCAAGATCCAGCCCCTACAGAATTAATTCATAAGATAGGAAACCATCCCTGTAAACAGAAACTGCATCTAATACACCAACACAGTTGCTATATTGGGGGATATATTCAGTATTATTGCATCTTGCAACAAATAATTTCATTAAGCTGCTCAGTTGTGTTAGGAATTGAAAATACGACAAGCTGCAAACCCATAGAAGAGTGTAGAGAATCCCTTGCATCCTTGCCTCGTCGAACGTCACAGTTATAAAAGAAGTAACTTTATACGAGAACTATAACTTCTGCTTTGTCAAAAACAGGAATTAGCGACATTCGATTTCTTTGCTTTAACACTAGGCTATCTCCCGAACATGTCGCGCTGTAGTTGTGGACAGTCTGCACATGAAGTGATGGAACTCACCGCAGGAGAGAAACGGCGGCGTCATCCGGCTGTGGAGTCGTCTGGGGAGTGGTGGGGGCCACAGCTGTGGCAGGGCTCCGGCCGTCGTCGCTGTGGCCACTGTGCGGCTGCGGGGAGGGGCCGGTCCTGCCCTCTCCAGCGCTCGGCGTGCTGCGCAGAAGGAACACTGCCTCAAAAAGGGTTTTCACATCGAAGTCAGTGGTCAGATTACCACAGACTGTACGCTGAGGTACTGTCCACACACAGATAATGCGAAACACACTGCCAAAGACAGTAGCGAGCCCGCTAAGATGAATTACTCAGAATTCAGATAATCAGTTTACACATTGCTTCTCCTAATTTTCTCGTACCTGTGGCCTAGAATATTACACAGTATTTGGTACAAAATAATACATAACTATAAGGCTCGTACGAAGCTCAACAATTATGCTTATGACAGCTATGTGTTGACATAGTTTCAAAGTGAACGAGAGCGGACCGACCTCTCTGGAGGCCATCTGAGTGCCACCGGTTTTTAATTATCTGTTGTCAGTTATTTTAAATTTTAGGCTTATGGTTATTTGTTTTGTTTTCTTAAAATTTTGCAAACTTAATTTTTAAATTTGGCTTTCAAGCTTAAACACTGCAGCCTTCTGCCTTTAAAGATTAAGATAATATAATTTAAAATTTTGAAGTTTAATTGTGGCCCTCAACCATTGGTACTGCACTTTCCATATGTTGCCCCTTAAAATTATTTTGTTGCTATCTTAACTGGATTTTTATCTTGCTGATTTTTAAGATTTTTTGTTGTTAAACATGCTGGCTTTGTGCTTTTAAAGGTCTATGGCAATATAGTCTGAAGTTATGAAATTTGTGTCCCTCAGCCATTTCTGTTGCACCTTGCATATGTTGCTTTTTTTGGGGGTTTTAAATTATTTTATTGCCGTCTTAACGGAATTTTTGGTTTTTGTAAGGTTTCTTGTTCGCCTTCTTCCTTTAAAGGTCTATGCCAATATATTCTGAAATTTTCGAATTTAATTGTGGCCCTCAGCCATTTGTATTGCACTTTGCGTATGTTGTTTCTGAATTATTTTATTGTTTTCTTAATTGGGTTTTATCTTTAAGATTTCTTGTTGGAGGCCTTCAGCTATTGAAGAGTTACATTCGTGGCTATGTGCCATTTTGGTAGTAAAGGTTATTAATGTAGAATGAATGACGGTTGGAAGCAGTAACTGACTTCAACCCTTGGCCCTTTCCACAATCTTATTACCTGTTCTGACCAGCCGGTTTAGCGGGCGTATCAGTATTGTTAGCCAATCAATAGATTGTAGTAATACCTAGGAATCGTATTTTTGTGCAAAGATACACGTTTTTCAATAGAACCACTCCTATTGACATTAACAGACTAAAAGTAGCGTAAATCAGAATGTCACTGGTGTTTGTTGCAGGAGTCCTTTACGAGATACCGAATTTTGAAATATTCCAGATCGGCACTTCTTTGAGGCATCTATCCTGCTTAGGTACTAATTACAATTTCTTTATATTTGCTTACATTGTGCTTGCGTGTTCTTTGAGAGCATTTCAACATGCTATTCAGTTAGTGTGTGACAGTCCAATGGTAACAACACCTGTGTTTGTATGACATACACTATGTCACCAAAGGCATCTGGACACCCCCAAAAACATTCGTTTTTCATATTAGGTGCATTGTGCTGCCACATACTGCCAGGTACTCCATATCAGCGACCTCAGTGGTCATTACACATCGTGAAAGAGCAGAAAGGGGCACTCTGCGTAACTCAAGGACTTCGAATGTGGTTAGGTGACTGATGTGTCACTTGTGTCATACATCTGTAAGCGAGGTTTCAACACTCCTAAACATCCCTAGGTCACTATATCCGATGTGATAACGCAGTGGAAACGTGAAAGGACATATACAACACAAAAGCGTACAGGCCAACTGCATTTGTTGACTGACTGACTGCCGACAGTTGAAGAAGGTCTTAATGTGGAATAAGCAGACATCTATCTAGACCATCACATGGGAAATCGAAACTTCATCAGGATCCACTGCAAGTACAGTCACAATTAGGTGGGAGGTGAGATAACTTGGATTTGACGGTCAAGCAGCTGCTCTTAAATCACATATCACGTTGGTAAATGCCAAATGACACCTCGCTCGGTGTAAGGAGCGTAAGTATTGGACGATTGAACAGTAGAAAAACGTTGTGTGGAGTGATTAATCACGGTACACAATGTGGCGATCCGATGGCAGGGTGTGGGTATGGCGAATGCCCCAAGAACGTCTTCTGCCAGCGTGTGCAGTAACAACAGTAAAATTCGGAGGCGCTGGTTTTATGATGTGGACGTATTTGTCATGGAGGTTTTGCGTGGCATTATCACAGCACAGGCCTACATTGATGTTTTATGTACCTTCTTTCTTTCCACTGTTGAAGAGCAATTTGGGAATGGCGTTTGCATCTTTCACCACTTTCAAGAACCTGTTCATAATGCGCAGCCTATAGCGGAGTGTTTACACGACAATAACATCGCTATAATGGACTGGGCTTCACACAATCCTGACCCAAATCCCATAGAACACCTTTGGGATACTTTGGAAAGTCGACCTCGTGCCAGGCCTCGCTGAGCGACATTGGTACCTCTCCTCAGAGCAGCACTCTGTGAAGAGTGGGCTGCCATTCCCCAAGATACCTTCCAGCACTTGATCGAACGAGAGTGTAAGCTGTCATCAACGTTAAGGGTGGGCCAACACCATATTGAATTCGAGCATTACCGACAGAGGGCACCACGAAATTGTAAGTCATATTCAGCCAGGCGTCCGGATACTTTGATCACATAGTGTATATCAGAAAATGATATCAATTTTACTGTGCAGGCACATCTAATTAAACTTAGTGGTGGACGTTTTATACTTGGCAGTACACACACTCAGAGCTGTGCAACGTAGATGAGTGGCTTACCTGGTGTCTGTTGGCGTCTCTGCAATCAGGTGAGTCAACTGCACAACAGTTTGTGGGTCGTTGACTACAGCCTCACCCCAGCCCTGCGTCGCGACCACGTGGAGCAAGTGGGACTTTATGAAGACGATGGCGGCCTGCTTCAGCCTGTTAGCTGAGTGTCTAATCGCGAGAACACCTGTGGCTGCCGCAGTCTCGACAGACAGCTGTGAGGCCACCTGTTGCTCGCAATGCGCCTTCAGTACCGACAAGCCGTATTTGTCGGCGGCGACCAGCAGCTTTGGGGCCATGCTGGCCAGCTGGGGCACCTGCAGGGTGTAGAGGTATGCCAGCACCTGGCGCAGCACAGGACCCTCTGTGTCCGAGAGTACGAGCTGGCTGCTGCTGCCCTCTACAGTGGCGCGACGGAGCATGTCCGCAAACACGGGACTCCTGGCGGCCAAGACAGCCCTGTGAGCCACGAGCCGCGTGTCTCCGGCCAGCAGAGTCACCACAGCGCCGTCCCCAGCGTCCAGCAGGGCGCCCAGATCCTCGGCCGTGGCCTCCTCAGCCTCATGAACTCGTCCCACTGTGAGCGAGTCTGGAACACAGTGTCACTGATCACTTCTTTGCCCTCACACAGCACTCTCTATACTTGTATGAGCCGCAATCAAATCTGTATGAACCTGCAGTTAGGATATGTTTCCAATCGCATGCCAGCTGCAACAATATGATATCTTTGCTGTGTCAAACTAATGCCGAAAGTGAATAGGTAAAAATAATTAACAATACTTTATAAGGGGGGATGTAACAGAAAATGATAACATTTATTTAAAAATCATTACCGTCATATTTATTAATGTGCAATCTAAAATTTTGTATGCATAAAGCAAAAGAGCTGTGTTTCAACAGCAAAATATAATAAAATATGCATCATTAATATTTTGCCTAAATTTGAATTTTTCATTTTTTATTGTCTTTTTTATAAAAAGCCATAGCTCATATTCTAATCATGTAATTAATCTGAAAATTTTATTGTAGTGTCCTGAAAAGGTTATAAGACCACTGAACCACAGTTATTAATCGTGATACAAATTGTATCATTAAGAGTTTTTAATTTTGTGCATCCAAATTTCCTTTTTCTACATACAATCATCTAAATATCCGAAAGTAAGTGGTGGATCCAGAATTTTTTAGTTCCAACGAGACAGCAGAGCGTTGTGAACAGTTCCTGAAAATTTCATAGCATTAGAGAATATACTTTTTGAGGCAAGGCTTCCAATAAAGTAAAAAAAATGTAAAACAGAGAAAATGATGTCCAAAGATTTTCTTCTCATACTTCTATATGTAATAAGCTTACCTCAATTTTAAAATCCTCCATACTGATATTCCTCATCCTCCAGGTTTATCTTCTCTCCTCTTAGAATATGCATGGTCTGTATTTGCAGGTAAGACACTGATCTGTTAGCTTTCTTGACCCTACTCTCGTCGATGGTGTAAAATGCTTTTCTTGTATACACAGCAGGATCTGTACCAACTCTCTTCAGAACTTCAATTCTGCCATTATTTCCATTATTGTAACATATAACGGCATCATAGACACCTATTTTAAGTACTTCAAGTCCACAGAATGTCCTTTTTAAGCATGTAATCCAAATTAAATTACTGAGGCTTTCATATGCAATTTTGTGACTTTCCGTGAAGACAGTTCCTCAATAAATCAGGGCTTGCAAGAAACTTGAATGTGGGATTAAATAAATTCATTACATATTCTGGTAATGAGTGTTATGGGAATACATCTCATTTTATATTGTTCAACTTACACTGATCGTCTGTTTGACACAGATTGTACATAGGTGCTTTGTCACTGGATAAGCTAAGAGCTTAAGTTCTTCACTTCTAATTTCTTCCTCTTTCTTTACGGTAACCCGAGTTCCATGAAACCTCCATTTCCTAAACATAGTTTTGCCACCACCAATTATGCATAAATCTGGACTCCCACGTAAAGATTTGTGAATATAACCTTCCACCTACTAATATGTGTTAGTATTGTCAAAACGTAAATGAACCACATGCAAGAAAGTTTTCAGGCAATGATATAGATGTCAGCCAAAGGAATCGAAAGAAAATAGCTTTGACACTGACAAATATTCCGCTGAAGCAACCAGTTTCCCAATTGTTGGAAAAGGTACCGGCTGTGTAGAGTTAATCAGTTTAACAATTTAATGGCATTTCTAAAACCGCTATCACGATAAAATTCACACACAGCATAGAGTAAACTGTGTAGATGAAGAAAATAATATTTTTGAAAAATCCATTTTTGGACCTAAATCTATTACATCCCCCCTTAGAACTTTCCTATTTGCTTGTACAAAAAGCCCAGAAGGAACAGACCTCTTATCGTTAATCTGTTTCTACAATTACCTGTGCAGAATATCAAAATGGAGATCTAGCACAATACTAAGAGCGTCAGAAGGTAGTGTATTCAACACACAGTCCCGATTTCTGCAGTTATTTAAGGAAACAACGATATTCTGCGCCTGAAATCTGTATCACTCCGCCCTTAACCGCTAATCCAGCATGTTTCTCTGCAGGAACTGATACTCACAAGGGATCAACTAACTGCTATCATGGTCTGATATGACTTTCTACAAACATAAGATCGAGATGGCGGGCATAGCTAGATCCAAATCCTGACATCCTCCAATCTCACAACACCCAACATTGTGTAGAGTAGAGACATAATTAGCCACCCTCCCCCAATGGATAAAATTAAATTTATGAGGAATGAAAACAAATGTGTCTAAATGTGTTTCGCTCACAATACTAAATTACTTCCAAAAGATTACTTTTATTATTACTATTTCATAATGATATGATAGTTATTGCATAAGTTACCATTAATTAATGGTTATTTTCAAATAAAGCATTAACGAATTACACGATGTGGTGCAAATAGAAGTTGCCAAACGAATGTATGGACTTCATCTTCCACACATAATCCTCATGCTGTACACAGTAGTTTGTACTTTGTACCATGGACCTATGGTAGAGATATCGAGGCACATAAATTGCATACGGTAAATGTCTCATATAATGCACAGTAGTTTGTACCATGCACGTATGGTAGAGAAATCGAGATACACAAACCACATACCTTTAAATATCTCCATAACAATAAATGAAATAAATTAAACTTTAACTCAACACATATTATGTTGTGGCCCCTGTTCTGTTGTAGGGTGTGTACAGTATTATTATTATTACTATTATTATGATTATTATTTGTAGCACCTAGTAAGACACAAAACATTGGTAAAATGAAATAGTTCGATTTCTGACAGTACAGGAGTAAGGAGTCCAGCAATCAAGTGATTCAGAAAAAGTAAGTAGAGTGCAAGGATTTTAACTTGATTGATTTTAAATAAGGCTGTAGGTGAAGCAAGTGCCATGAGAGAGAGAGAAGTGGTGTGGAGGAAGCATGTTTTGCAACAAGTATATACCTTCACTGGAGACAGTTAACTTGCGTTTTCAAGGAGTAGTAGATGCAATGAGAAAGGCTACATCATACTACGAAAAATGGTTGTTACAAATAAGATGTACCAGTCATGTCATTGACTCATTCGTTATGGTGATGGGTATGACGCGCTGAGTCCTCCCTGATGCATGGAGCCCAGTCCTGCCACTGACAGGCTTCTCAGAGTCAAGTGGATGAGTGGTGACAGATCATGGACTTCCTGTAGAAGCTGCTGACAGTCCAGTGTATAAGCGGCGACAGATCATGTACTTCCCGTAGAAGCTGCTGACAGCCAAGTGGATAAGCAGTGACAGATCATGTACTTCCCGTAGAAGCTGCTGACAGCCAAGTGGATAAGCAGTGACAGATCATGTACTTCCTGTAGAAGCTGCTGACAGTCCAGTGGATAAGCGGCGACAGATCATGTACTTCCCGTAGAAGCTGCTGACAGCCAAGTGGATAAGCAGTGACAGATCATGTACTTCCTGTAGAAGCTGCTGACATTCCAGTGGATAAGCGGCGATAGATCATGTACTTCCCGTAGAAACTGCTGACAGCCAAGTGGATAAGCAGTGACAGATCATGTACTTCCTGTAGAAGCTGCTGACAGTCCAGTGGATAAGCGGCGACGGATCATGTACTTCCCGTAGAAGCTGCTGACAGCCAAGTGGATAAGCAGTGACAGATCATGTACTTCCTGTAGAAGCTGCTGACATTCCAGTGGATAAGCGGCGATAGATCATGTACTTCCCGTAGAAACTGCTGACAGCCAAGTGGATAAGCAGTGACAGATCATGTACTTCCTGTAGAAGCTGCTGACAGTCCAGTGGATAAGCGGCGACGGATCATGTACTTCCCGTAGAAGCTGCTGACAGCCAAGTGGATAAGCAGTGACAGATCATGTACTTCCTGTAGAAGCTGCTGACAGTCCAGTGGATAAGCGGCGAGAGATCATGTACTTCCCGTAGAAGCTGCTGACAGCCAAGTGGATAAGCAGTGACAGATCATGTACGTCTTGTAGAATCTGCTGACAGTCCAGTGGATAAGCGGTGACAGATCATGTACTTCCTGTAGAAGCGACAGCAAGAGGCGATAGTAATTCAGGTATCTGTGGTATATCTGATAGATGACTGTTGAGAACTCACCAGAAACACCCATGCACAGCAGCTCCCAGTCGATTGATCCTAGCTTATGAACGTCAGCTGACTCTTCCCACATTCAAGGATAGTTTACAGAGTGTGGCTGCAGTATGGTTGGTGTAATGTCTTACAGAACGGCAAACAAGTATCGCTAAAGTAATCCTGCTATTCTTTTTTATACTCTGGACCAGTTACGTTCGAAGGATAGCTAGTTACCGTTAAGATCTGAAGCAGTCTGTACACAAATCGAGATTTTCTTTACGGCAGCAGTAGCACCTTCTATAAAAGCTACTAATTTCCTGAAAGTGTTTAGATGTAGTAGTCGAAAACAAAATCAAAATCATCGTTAGTTTACAGCAAATGCAAACAACAGAACACGACATGTTACTTACAACAAGCACTACACACACACTGGTTTTCTATGACGTACCAATACACATCATTGGGAACTTACGAAAATTCTCAAAAATTTACGTTTATTCACGTTGATACACAATGAAATATTGGGTAAATGTGTCTTTGAATGGGGTTGCTAGTCCAAAGTTTTTATCGAGGAGAAATGTTAAACGCAACTGATGTTATAGCTCAAAGTACAGTTCCAGTGGCACACAGCGTACGAAAATACTTAATTTATTGCAACACAAGCTCAGATTTTGATGCAGTTGACACAAAGAACATGTTTAAAATTGATGTGAAGTTTTGGGACCTGAATTTTAGAGGCGAATTAATCTGACACATCTGATTTTACTTGGACACGAAGGAAATAGTGGAAATTGTGAGTAAATAGCCATGGGAAAAAAGTGCGGTGTGGAGGACAACTCAACTAAAGGAGTGTTGGTAAACTTTTGTGAAAATTCCATGTACAAACCCTAGGAGTCGATGAATGGGAGTATACGGAACAAAAACTGTCTAATGATGTCCGGAAATGCATGCTAGGCACCATTTATTGAATCATACTTTGTTACAGAAGCTACAGTGTAATTCCATGCAGCCACGGTTACAGTATTCACGGTTTCCTCCTAGAGGGTGATACTGTTTCTCGCACATAATGACCTAGGATGCAGAAAGTCATGAAGGACGTACCCTAAATGATCGGACACCAGAGTTGGAAGAAAATGTAATCAGCACTGTGGAAGGCGACCGCCATATCAGTAGCAGGCAGTCGGCCCACCACTACAGGGTAAGCCAGACGACCGTGTAGAACATTCTCCATGACAACTGGTACTACCCTTATCAGTTAGAGCGTGTGCAGGGCTTAGTAGTGACAGACTTTCCACATCTGTACCAGTTTTGTCACTGGTTTCTTCACCAGGTAACCACGATTCCGGGATCTGTGTCATCCATCCTATTCAAAGATGACGCCATCCTTACGTGATCTTCAGCTTTTACAGCAGCCATCTTTGGGATGGTATGCAGAAGGCCCATGGTATGATGACAGCGAATCATCAGCATCGTGGCAGCCTGAATGTCTGGGCTCGGATAATTGGCGACCTATTTTGGGACCAGTCTTCCTCCCACGTCGCCTGACAGGTCGGAAATATCGGCGTTTCTTGTGGGTGACTTGCTGGAAACAGTGCACTGATGATTCTAAGGGTTATGTGGCTGCTACACGATGGTCCTCCAGCCCACTTCGCCATTAACGCCTGGACGCATCTCAATCGCATCTTTTCTGGTTGAAGGATCGGACGAGGAGGTCCAGTTATACGGTCTGCTCGTTCACAAGATTTCAACCCGCTACATTTCTGGTTACAGGGTCAACTAAGAAGTAGCGCGTATGAAAAGTCCATTCCAGACGTGGAGACACTGGCGCAGCGTATTCATCCTGCCTCTGACACTGTTCGGCTGCAGCCTGATCGATGTGAGCGTGTGAGACAGAGCACGCTACCGCGCGTATACACGCATGCGTTGGAAACGATTTTCAGCACACACTGTACTTGTCGCTGCGTGGTACAGCGCGAATTATACCGCAGTCTTTGTAACAGTATGTGACTGAATAAAGATTCTCTAGCGTGGAAACCATGCATTTTCGGACATAAGTTCGTTACACATTTCTGTTCCGTATCCCCTCATCGATCAATCCCTAGAGTCTGCACACTGTGGTAAAAATCACCCAGTATGTGCAACATGACGACTAAATGGCATTCCAACTGGAGCTTTCTACAATACCAAAGGCAATGATACACTGATACCCAACGGCGTTGCGTAGTTCGGTCGCAGAATTCTTGTGACTTCCCCTTGACACAAAGCAGATATTCCAACAAGTCCACGCCGGCGTGTACCACGGGTGGGTCGCGCCCGTCTCTGCCAGTTATGCTACTGGAAAAACAGTAGCGTGTGAGGCACGTATTGCCTATCATGTAGGAGCAACGAACAGTGCTGAATACAAGTTTGTGTGACCCTTGGACGAGAGAGATTTCTGAACAAATGAGATATCACATAATTTGTGATTAATTTAGTGTACAATCATCTTACATCCTCTTTCGCCGTTCTAAAAATAAGTAGCAATGCAGTGTGTTGGAATACGACCGCCACGCCACGGCGAGAAGCAGGCAACAGGTGGCGCAGGCAGCTGGAGGGAAGTTTGTACACGCTCGCCTCCCCACGGCGCCGGCGAGGACGTCTCAAACCACGAGATAAGACTACTGTGATTAAATAAACTAGTACCAAAAGAACCACGTGGACCATGAGGTGTCTGTAGCAGCAATGGATGAAACACTTACCTTTGTTGGTTGTTAAACTATGTGCGGTGACTTCTGTATAGAATTCTGAAAGAGAAATTCGTAACAATCTCAATGAAAAAATTAAAAATATATTTCATTTCTTATGGTTATCTACTATCATACCCAGACTCATATGGATCGAACAAAGTAAAATTTTTACCTGTAACAGAAATTGGGTGGCTGCAGCCAGTAGATATGACTACCGCCACAAAAATGAGGACGAACCAACTAAAGCTTCTGCAGAACATGGCGGAAGGTCTCAAGTGTCGCGACAAGTAAGGAAGTTTTCTGTGAAAATAACCTCACCAAACTTGCAGTCTGCTGAACAACATGAAATTTACGGAATAAGTGTAACCTAAAAAGACATTTTCTAGCAGCTAGCTTCATAATAAATAAATTAGCGTAAATTAATCTTGATTTCACCATTTTACGAGGCGGCTGCCACTCCGTTGTTCCGAATATACTGGGTGACTCATGAAGATATACAGTTGTTTTAATATGTTATTCTACAAGTAAAATCAAAGGAAAAAGTTCATATAAACATAGGTCCGCAAATGTTTATTTACGCAGTTACGGTTAATAAAGGTTTTTGCCTGAAATTTACCAACTTCGCTAATATAAAGGCATCGCAAAACTGTACGACGTTAAAGTAAAGCACGATTTTCATTTATCTTGTTGTTGTTGGTCTGGTGAATCTAATAAAACTTGTCCCAGGCGTGTATCTGCAGTAATTTTCCAGAACATCCAGAAAAGAAAAGAAACAATTTCATAAAGTTTTCAATTTATAAACTAGTTGGCCCAATTTGTTTTATAAATTCCAGATGTTTCCACAAAGTATTTAACAGAAGTTGTAGAGAATTTGATTTTGGAAAATAATGCTAATAACGTTAACTGAAACTCTATGAATGTGTCAGATAATCTGCTTTAATTAATACCACAGCACACATGAATTCCTGTTAAACCAGAAGAGACAAAGCTCACTGTTAAGGAAGTTGTACATTGAACATACAATTTCTCAATACATTATAAATAAATGTTCAAAAATGTCTCCACCGAGTTCAGTGCTTTTACCTGCATGTGTAGGAACAGATTTTGTTGCTTGTTTCAATTTCACAGGGTTGTTCTTAATTTCGCCTACTGCATTCATAACGTGAGCAAGTAATGCCTCACGTGTATTGACTTTTTCCTCAGAAACTATGTCTTTCATCCATCCCCATACAAAAATCCATTGGCGTTAAATCGGGCGATCTGGGTGGCCACAGACGTGTAGCACCACGACCAACCCATTTCTGAGGAAAATGATCATTTAAACGTTTAGTAACGGCGTTGGCGAAATTTGGGGGCGCACCGTCATGTTGAAAATACATTTGCAATCGCGTAGCTAGTGGAACACCTTCGAGGAAGCGGGGCATTTCTTGTTGAAGGAATTACAAGTACGTCTCGCCTGTTAGACGTCGTGGGAAAATGTTTTATTAGATTTACCTTATTAATAACAACAAAGTAAATGGAAATAGGTTTTTTACTTTAACCTCGTACAGTTTTGCGATGGCTTCATATTGGCGAAGTTGCTAAATTTCAGGCAAAATCTCCTATGAGCCGTAACCCCGTAGCTAAATATTTGTGGACCTATGTTTATTCGAACTTTCTCCTTTAGTTTTACTTGTAGAATATAATGTTAAAATGTTTGCATACCTTCGTGAGTCACCCTGTATACTGGCTGATCAGCTGAACTGTTTACGTCAGTTTCGAAACCGTTTAAGGGATCGTTATCATGTTTGCACCTGCTTAACTGCGAGGAACTGCTGGATGAGCGACGTCGTACTCATATTAACTGCAGGGGACGGGGATCAGTCTCTCTTTTTCAAATGAAATTGCAGTGTGTGTCAATACGTGGTGATGTATTATGCAGAGCTGGAGCAGTGTCGTTAGCCGAGTTAGGCGACCCTCAGGCGGCTAAGGACACGCCAGCGGGTACATCCGAGTGCGGTGCTGGTGGAAACTGCGCTCTATGAAACACAGAGTGTGTCAAAAAGTGTCATCCGATTTCAAAAAGATCATAGCTATTATGGTATTTGAGATATGTGAGCCGGCCGCTGTGGCCGAGCTGTTCTGGGCGCTTCAGTCCGGAACGGTGCTGTTGCTACGGTCGCAGGTTCGGATCCAGCCTCGAGCATGGATGTGTGTGATGTCGTTAGGTTAGTTAGGTTTAAGTAGTGCTAAGTGTAGGGGACTGATGACCTCAAATTTTAAGTCTCATAGTGCTTCGAGCCATTTGAACCATTCTTTGAGATATGTGGGTGAACAACACACTCCTGGAAAGAGCAAACTTTCGAGTTTTACATGGTTACCAATAGGTAGCAGCAGTGTGCGCCACCTTTAGTTCCCCTAATAATAAAAATGGTGTCGGGACAACGGAAAGCGTTTTGCGAACTGCGTGTCAGTAACAACCATTCAGCGTGACTTTCGTACTGTGTACGATGTGGATCCTCCTACAGCACACAGCAGTAGTCGATGACGTGAACTATGGCGAGAAACAGGTTGTTTGTGTAAAGGCAAATCGCCAGGTCATCCCAGAGTCTCTGACACACACGTCGAAAGCATCCGCCACAGTTTCCCAAGGAGTAAGCACAAATCCGTTCGCCGTGCATCTCGACAGCTTAACATACCCCCGATGTCCGCCTGGCGTGTGATGCGTACACGTTTACTTACGAAACCGTGCCGGCCGCGGTGGTCTCGCGGTTCTAGGCGCTCAGTCCGGAACCGCGCGACTGCTACGGTCGCAGGTTCGAATCCTGCCTCGGGCATGGATGTGTGTGATGTCCTTAGGTTAGTTAGGTTTAAGTAGTTCTAAGTTCTAGGGGACTGATGACCACAGATTTTAAGTCCCATAGTGCTCAGAGCCATTTGAACCATTTGAACGAAACCTTACAAAATTCAGCCACTGCAAGCTCTTCGAGAAGGTGACAAACAACAACGTGTGGAGTTGTGTCATTTAGGTCTTAGCAAGATGGAGGATGAAAGTTTTCTTCCGCGCTTAGTGTTTAGTGACGAGGCAACATTCCATTTAAATGGAGAGGTGAACCGTCATTATGTGAGAGTATGGGGTAGCGAACAACCACATGAACTTGTACAACATGAGAGAGACTCTCCAAAATTGAATGTGTTTTGTGCAGTTAGAACAGTAAAAGACGTACGTCCGATTTTCCTTGGCCTAGAACTCTGTTACAAGAAGTACATATTTCGATATGGTGGAGAAAGTTCCTATCCCACAGTTGGAGACTGGATTCGAAAGACTTCATTTACCAACAGGATGGGGCACAGCCACACTGGCATCTGGAAGTGCGGGAATTTATAAATCCAAGGATTACCGAACGATGGATCGATCGCAATGGACCAAATCATTCACCCTTACATTACTGGCCTCCAAGGTTACCGGACCTGACTGTATGTGACTATAGGAGGGGATCTATGAAAGACTCCGTTCATGTGCCTCCATTACCAACAACAGTGAATGAACCGAGACATCGCATAACAGCAGCTGTGGAACCTGTAACTCAAGACATGCCCGCTGCAGTGTGGGAACAATCTGAATACAGCACTGACATATGCCGTACATTTCAAGGCCGGCATAATGAAGACTTATCAGAAGGAATGAAAAAAAGAACTTTTTGAGTTTTCCGTTAATCAAAACACAAAAGTCATTGTGTAAGTTTGTTAGTTACAGAAATATAGACGTGTCAAATAGGATAAATATTTTTCATATACCCTGTATATGGTGACAACTGAGTGCTGACTCGAATGGGGGCAATCTATCATGAAACCGAAGATATCACAGAGATATTGGTGAAGAAATGAGCTCACCGCAACATTGATCACAATTTTGTGACAATTATTACAACATTTACGAAGCTTTTGATTACGGATATTGTCAGAGGCCACTGACAATTAACAACTAACACGCTCTTCGAGCTGTAGTAGCATATGAGGTGTCACATCAAAGCTAAACACTACTAAAACCAGATTTCATTTACGCAACTTGCTCTGTTTTGTAGCAGTACGGTTTATTAAATGTGCCAATACTCTGAACTTGCCACAGTTGCACGTAATAAGGGGAAGGTTGAGATATTTAGATTCAAACGTAATCATAATCTATGATGATTACTGTAGCTGATGTTGAATGCTATTTAATCCAAGGTTTACTGATTAATGGAAATGGGCTTTAGTGAAAATTCTAAATGAAAAAGGAAAAGCTCCACTTTGTGTAACTTCTTAGAGAACAAATGAACAGATGGCGGATGGGCACTCCTCTTACATTAGCGACACGTTAATCGTATATCTCTAAGTAGCATATTTCGTGTGTGCACAGAACGACTTACTTGAATATGATTTACGTTTTTGTTAATATCTTATGTAATATCACACTGCTCATGCTTCGAGTGACCACAAAATGTCCGTGACGACTAAGATTATTTGGAATTTAACTATTTTGAATTTAATGTAAAGTACGTATGTGGGACAGCCTTAAATATGAATATTTCTCAGGGTCAACGCCGAGTCAGTGTTGGGCGATGCCACAGAGAATGTGGAAGGGCGTGGATCACTGCGCGTGTTCTCTTTGCGTCTTTCGGTTCATTCGGTACTTGGTGTTTCGTCGCTCGAGTTTCGGCAGCTTTCTGTCTCGGAGGGTCGTTCCGGTGATCTCACGAGAGGTAAAGCTGTAGAGAGGTCTAGTCGGCGAGTTACCGCGCACTGTTTCCGGGTGCAGAGCGTTGGACTTCCCTTAATTCATTGAGCTCTGCCCCACACTCTTACTTGGTGCAGGATTTGGAACACTCAAATACAGTTTCGATGATTTATTTTGGAGAACTTGTTGGAACTTTAGCTTCGTACTAGTGAGAACCAAGGCAGAAACGAACTTGCAAGGTGAATATTATTGAACTGAATGAAATAAAATCGCCATAACTTGTCAACGGTTTGCTTTAGGACGTTAAAACTGCACGGTTAGCCACGAGGCATGATGGGAATTAATATGTGCATGCGTTTGGTTTGCTTTAGTGACGAAGACCACTTTAATTTGCGTAGATTCGTCGATAAGCAAAACAAGCGCATTTGTGGGACTGAGAATCCGCACTCCGCAGTCGAGAAATCTCTCCACCCTCAACGGGTCACGTAATAATCGGTGCGATACTCGTCGATGGCACGGTGACTACCGAACGGTAAAGTGCAGGTTTTGGAAAATCATTTCATCCCCATTATCCAAAGACACCCTGATTTCGACAAGATGTGACTCATGCAAGGCAGAGCTCGATACCATCGAAGCAGGAGCGTGTCTGATGTCCATGAGAAGCACTTTGGGGACCGCATTCTGGCTCTGGGGTACCCAGCGGCTACTGTCAAGGGTCTCTACTGGCCGCCATATTCTCCGGACCTGATCACATGCGACTCCTCATTGTGCGGCTATATTAAAGACAAGGCGTACAGCAGTAACCCCGAGACCACTGCTTAAATGAAAACAGCCATTCAGGAGGTCATCGACAGCATCGACGTTCCGACACTTCAGCGGGCCATGCAGAATTTCCCTATTCGTCTGCGCCACATCATCACCAATGATGGCAGGCATATCGAACGTCTCATAACCCATGGACGAATATCAGTAGTGATATTCACATGCTGAATAAAGTGCGTGCACGCCCGACAGCTTGTGACTAATTCGCGATTTTTCTCATACAGTTGAATAATTCTGACCCTGTAGATTATTTTGCTACAGCTGTGTTATTGGTTGCATGTGAGCAGTGAACGATGTTTTGCATCGTGTGAAGGATCAAAATTTTTTGAAATGTTTGCACACAGTTTCGATAATTACTGCTTCGAGAAAAAAAGAAATCTGCAAGCATATGTTCTGCTTTTACGCTGTACTTCTGCACTTTATTTATGATTATTTGTTAATGACTTTGCTTTGAATCCACAATGAAGTGAGATCTCCATTCACAGACATTTCTGTAATATCAATAAATATTTATGAATGATGAACTGTAATTCGATTGTGTTAGTCAACTTTATTAGCCCTACGGTTTTGATTGTTCAGTCCATTTCTCAATACATCCTATAAACATCCTATAAATTGTTAGACAAATGGATCATTTCTTATCTGCGTAACGGCGCATTAAAACACCAGTGTGCGACTATCCTCTGTGACACATAAAGGCGAGTAGTCAGCCCGCAGTGCAGGTCAGATATTCCGGCCTTGTGACGTCCAGACACCGCTGCCAGAAGGTAGAGAAGAGACTCATTTGCAAATAAAATGTACAGCTTAGGATTTATCTCCTTTGAACACCGAACCGAAAGTTTTGTTATATGTAAATTCGCGAAGTCTTTTGACAGTAGCGCAATACGAAGTTTTCTACTCACAGTACAGAACTCTAAAATAGGATAAATAAATTATTTAATGAAGGAACTCAATTCTACTGCTCTGCAAGTCCTGTGGACAAAAGAAAATAAGAAGATTCAACGAATTGGAAAGATACATTACGTCTGCTGACTTCAAATAAAATGCTGAGTGGTTTTATCCTTCTATTAGGTCAGTCAAAATATTGAAGTGATAAGTCCCCACATTACGGCATCGAAATGGAGGATGACAGGGATAACCGACATACTACACTTTTTTCCAAAATTGTTTCTCTGAGGAAGATCTTACAGTGGTTCCTTATTTAATTCGTCAAGAGATCGCCTGAATGACATTTGCCGAAATAAACGTCGATTGGGCACAAAAACTACTGAAATCACTCTACAGAGGAATAGCCACTGGATCTGACAGAATGTCAATCTGTTTCTATTTAGAGTATGCGAAAGAATTTTCTCCTCTTCTAGAAGCACTGTACCGTATGTCATTTCAGGAGCGAAGCGTTCCTAGATTTGGAATTGTCTCTTCTCAGTTTCTGATTGTATTGTTGTTGTTGTTGTGGTCTTCAGTCCTGAGACTGGTTTGATTCAGCTGTCCACACTACTCTATACCGTGCAAGCTGCTTCATCTCCCAGTACCTACTGCAGCCTACATCCTTCTGAATCTGCTTAGTTTATTCATCTCTTGGTCTCCATCTACGATTTTTACCCTCCACGCTGCCCTCCAATACTAAATTGGTGATCCCTTGATGCCTCAGAACATGTCCTACCAACCGATCCCTTCTTCTAGTCAAGTTGTGCCACAAACTTCTCTTCTCCCCAATCCTATCCAACACCTCCTCATTAGTTATGTGATCTACCCACCTAATTTTCAGCATTATTCTGTAGCACCACATTTCGAAAGCTTCTATTCTCTTCTTGTCCAAACTATTTATCGTCCATGTTTCACTTCCATACATGGCTACACTCCATACAAATACTTTCAGAAACGACTTCCTGACACTTAAATCTATACTCGATGTTAACAAATTTCTCTTCTCCAGAAACGCTTTCCTTCCCATTGCCAGTCTACATTTTATATCCTCTCTACTTCGACCATAATCAGTTATTTTGCTCCCCAAATAGCAAAACTCCTTTACTACTTTCAGTGACTCACTTCCTAAACTAATTCCCTCAGCATCACCCAACTTCATTCGACTACATTCCATTATCCTCGTTTTGCTTTTGTTGATGTTCATCTTATATCCTCCTCTCAAGACACTGCCCATTCCGTTCAACTGCTCTTCCAAGTCCTTTGCTGTCTCTGACAGAATTACAATGTCATCGGCGACCTCAAAGTTTTTATTTCTTCTCTATGGATTTTAATACCTACTCCGAATTCTTCTTTTGTTTCCTTCACAGCTTGCTCAATATACAAATTCAATAACATCGGGGAGAGGCTACAACTCTGTCTCACTCCCTTCCCAACTTTCATGGCCCTCAACTCTTATAACTGCCATTTGGTTTCTATACAAATTGTAAATAGCCTTTCGCTCCCTATATTTTACCCCTGCCACCTTCAGAATTTGAAAGAGAGTATTCCAGTCAACATTGTCAAAAGCTTTCTCTAAGTCTACAAATGCTAGAAACGTAGGTTTGCCTTTCCTTGATCTAGCTTCTAATATAAGTCGTAGGGTCAGTATTGCCACACGTCTTCCAATATTTTTACGGAATCGAAACCGATCTTCCCCGAGGTCAGCTTCTGCTAGTTTTCCCATTCGTCTGTAGAGAATTTCCGTTAGTATTTTGCAGCTGTGACTTATTAAACTGACAGTTCGGTAATTTTCACATCTGTCAACACCTGCTTTCTTTGGGATTGGAATTATTATATTCTTCTTGAAGTCTGAGGGAATTTCGCCTGCCTCATACATCTTGCTCAACAGATGGTAGAGTTTTGTCAGGACTGGCTCTTCCAAGGCCGTCAGTAGTTCTAATGAAATGTTGTCTACTCCTGGGACCTTGTTTCGACTCAGGTCTTTCAGTGCTCTGTCAAACACTTCACGCAGTATCATATCTCCCATTTCATCTTCATCTTCATCTACATCCTCTTCCATTCCCTGAATATTGTCCTCAAGTACATCACTCTTGTATAGAACCTCTGTACACTCCTTCCACCTTTCTGCATTCCATTCTTTGCTTACAACTGGGTTTCCATCTGAGCTCTTGATATTCATACAAGTGGTTCTCTTTCCTCCAAAGGTCTCTTTAATTATCCTATAGGCAGTACCTATCTTACCCCTAGTGATATATGTCTCTACATCATTACATTTGTCCTCTAGCTATCCATGCTTAGCCATTTTGCACTTCCTGTCGATCTCATTTTTGAGACATTATATTCCTTTTTGCCTGCTTCATTTACTCCATTTTTATATTCTCTCCTTTCATCAATTAAATTCAATATTCGTTCTGTTACCCAAGGGTTTATACTAGCGCTCGTCTTTTGGTCTACTCGATCCTCTGCTGTCTTTACTATTTCATCTCTCAAAGTTACCCATTCTTCATCTACTGTATTTCTTTCCTCCATTCTTGTCAATCGTTCCCTAATGCTCTCCCTGAAACTCTCTGCAACCTCTGGTTCTGTCTGATTATGCGGGTCCCATCTCCTTAAATTCCCACATTTTTGCAGTTTCTTCAGTTTTAATCTACAGTTTATAACCAATAGATTGTGGTCAGAGTCTACATCTGCCCCTGTAAATGTCTTACAACTTAAACCTGGGTCCTAAATCTCTGTTTTACCTTAATATTATCAATCTGAAATATGCCAGTATCTCCAGGCTTCTTCCATGTATAAATTTTCTCATATGATTCTTGAACCAAGTGTTAGCTATGATTAAGTTGTGCTCTGTGCCAAATTCTACCAGGTGGCTTCCTCTTTCATTTATTAGGCACAATCCATATTCACCTACTACGTTTCCTTCTCTCCCTTTTCCTACTACCGTATTCCAGTCACCCATGACTATTAAATTTTCGTCTCCCTTCACTATCTGAATAATTTCTTTTATTTCGTCATACACTTCTTCGCGTTCTTCGTCATCTGAAGAGGTAGTTGGCATATAAACTTGTACTACTGTAGTAGGCGTGGGCTTCGAGTCTATCTTGGTCACAATAATGCGTTCACTATGCTGTTTGTAATAGCTTACCCACATTCCTATTTTTATTCATTATTAAACCTACTCCTGCATTATCCCTATTTGACTTAGTATTTATAACCCTGTATTCGCGTGACCAAAAGTCTTGTTCCTCCTGCCACCGAACTTCTCTAATTCCCACTATATCTAACTTTAACCTATCCATTTCCCTTTTTTAATTTTCAAACATACCTGCCCGATTAAGGGATCTGACATTCCACGCTCCGATCCGTAGAACGCGAGTTTTCTTTTCCCTGATAATGACGTCCTCTTGAGTAGTCCCCGCCCGGAGATCTGAATGGGGGACTATTTTACCTCTGAAATATTTTACCCAAGAGGACGCTATCATCATTAACCATACAGTAAAGCTGCATCCCCTCAGGAAAAATTACGGCTGTAGTTTCCCCTTGCTCTCAATCGTTTGCAATTCCAGCACAGCAAGGCTGTTTTCTTTCTTTTTTTTTTTTTTTTTTTTTTTAGTGTTACATGGCCAGATTAGTCAATCATCCAGACTGTTGCCCCTGCAACTACTGGAAAGGCTGCTGCCCCTCTTCAGGAACCACGCGTTTGTCTTGCCTCTCAACAGATATCCCTCCATTGTGGTTGCACCTATGGTACGGCTATCTGTATCACTGAGGCACGCAAGCCTCCCCACCAACGGCAAGGTCCATGATTCATGGAGGGGGGTCTAATTGTATTAGAATTACTTCTAATTGTATTGTATTAGAAGTAAAAAACAGGAAATGGAACGTTATCTACACCTTGTACAGAAATTGAACTGCAGTTATAAGGACATGAAACGATAGCTTTGAAGCCTTTAGCGTACGTAATTGAATCTGCACATTGAGTGTCTTGCGAAGAAACTAAGGACAAATTGAGCAAGGAAATAAGAAAATAAGGGAGAGGAATTGTAAAATTTAAGGTTATCTGACGAAACTGTAATTATGTCATAAATAGCAAATGATTTGAAAGATCAGTTGAACATAATGGATACAGTCTTGAAAATAGGGTGTAAAATGAGCATCAATAAATGTGTAACAATAGTTCTGAAATGTCGTCGAATTATATGAAGTGATGACTAGAAAAATTGGCTAGGAAATGAGTAAGTAAAAGCAGTTGCTAAACTTTGTTATACGGAGAGGAAAATAATTGTTGATTACCAATGTAGATGGGATATAAAATGCTGACTGAAACATCAAGAAAAGAATTACTGAAAAGAAGGAATCTATTAAGATCTGATATCAATTTAAGTGCCAATTAATGGTATCTGTTACGAGTGCAGCCGTAATTGGAAGTGAGATGTGGAGGATGAATAGTTCAGACAAGGAGATAATGGTACATTTTGAAATGTAGTGCAACAGGAGCACGCAGAAGATTAGATGGGTAGATTGAATAAGAAATAAACATGTAATAGATACAAATTGAAATACAGATATTTTATCTTGAGTGTAATCGTTCTACTGTACAATACTTTCTGTCACTGAAATGAAATGTCATGTGACGAGCGCCTCCCGTCGGGTAGACCGTTCGCCTGGTGCAAGTCTTTCGATTTGACGCCACTTCGGCGACTTGCGCGTCGATGGGGATAAAATGATGATGATTGGGACAACACAGCACCCAGCCCCTGTGCGGAGAAAATCTCCGACCCAGCTGGGAATAGAACCCGGGCCCTTTGGATTGACAGTCTGTCGTGCTGACCACTCAGCTGCCAGGGGCGTCACTGAGCATTTGTGTAGAGTCACAGATATAGAACATGCAGTATTTTCGTTGGATGAGACTCTTATTGTATGACTACTACTTCATATGGCGGACGGTCATGTATTTATTTCAGAAAAGGATCAGAATTCGAAGCAAGATTTGAGCTTAGCACGATAAATACAGAAAAACTCTGCTACATCGGCTATTTAATGGCGAAGAAATTAATCAATATGTATGTGTTTATCTCGATCTCCTGGTGATAGTGTGGACATTTTCCTCAATAAATTAACAGAAGTACCAACTAAAATCTCAAGTAGAATAGTCTACATATTGTTGTGCGAAGACATAAACATGAAGACGAGTATCACAAAAGAAACTAGTAGCATCCCCACAAATATCCTTCAGGGTTTTGGGATATCCCAGTTGGTCAATAGTACAACAATGGCTACTACAACAAAGGCATCAGTGATTGACCATGTGGCCAAAAGTATAGACAGAGAAAAGTGTGAAATAGCTGTACTAGATCTTAGATTATCAGAGCGTTTCAGTCAAACAACAGTAAAATCGGGTATGGAAAATTCCCTAAACTGCAAACTTATGAAACATATTTATCAGAAATCAAAGTACAAGATTTTCCAAAAGAACCAGCAAACCAAACACGGGATGAATTGTAATGAGAAACGAATGTAAATGTAAAATCGTCTATATTCTCAACATTATTTAAATTGAATTTTCAAAAGACCTTTTGAAAAGCACGCAAATCACTAAAAATGTTTCACAAAAATAAATGGATAACAGCAGTTCTTAAGAAATCTTTCCAAATGCTTCTGTACCTCAGTTACATTAAAAACAGTCATAATGAGCCAGAATTATTAAATCTTTATCGCAAGTGGCGAAAGATTTAAAAACGTTGCTAACTGTGGCAAAAACTCATAAGTACACTTTTGTTGCTAGAACAACAGAGCAAGAAGCTAGTAAAACTATGCAAAACTAAAATATGAAAGGTCAAAAGGATTAGATGAAGTAACAATGTGTGTACTCAAAAATGGCTCTGAGCACTATGGGACTCAACTGCTGAGGTCATTAGTCCCCTAGAACTTAGAACTAGTTAAACCTAACTAACCTAAGGACATCACAAACATCCATGCCCGAGGCAGGATTCGAACCTGCGACCGTAGCGGTCTTGCGGTTCCAGACTGCAGCGCCTTTAACCGCACGGCCACTTCGGCCGGCAATGTGTGTACTGAAACACTGCATAGAGAGTATACATGCTCCCTTAATACACACGACAGACGAGTTCTTGACATCAGGGAAATTTCCAGAATGTTTAAAACAGGCAAGATTTGCACCCCTGCTAAAGAGAGGTAAGCAGACAGTATAGAAAATTAGTGGCCCATTACCCTGTTATGACCATTCTGGAAAATATGAACATTTATGAAAGATTAATGAGTTACTTGAATAAATACATTTTAAGTGAATAACTGTTTGACTCTAGAAGTAGTAGAAGTATAGAATGAGCCATAGTGTAATCATAACTTAATGCTGAAACTTCCTGGCAGATTAAAACTGTGTGCCCGACCGAGACTCGAACTCGGGTCCCGAGTTCGAGTCTCGGTCGGGCACACAGTTTTAATCTGCCAGGAAGTTTCATATCAGCGCACACTCCGCTGCAGAGTGAAAATCTCATTCTGATAACTTAATGCTCTTGACAAAGATAAGTGTGTCACACGTAGTTTTTAGATGATTCGATTGCTTGTGATACTGTTGACCATAACATTCTGCTAAATAAGTTAGAAACATTAGTGATAAGAGCAGTAGCTAGTGACTGGTTCTGACCATACCTATCACACAGGGTAAAAATCATACAGATAACACATACCTCAAATAAGCATAAGGTCTAAGTAAAGCATTTATCAGAGTCAAAACATATTAATACAAGAGTGTCTGAGGGTAGCATTTTAGTAACAATACTCTTCCTGATATACATCGAAGGCTCTCCCACTAGTGACAGTCATGGAGAAATAATATCTTTGCTGAACTCTGAGAAAACTAGGGAACTCCTTGTAGGGGGAGCAAACAAGGCCCTTAAGGAGTTTTACAATCGGAAAATAAGCAATAATGTGACATTTAACATAAAGAGAACAAACGTCATGAATTTCAGTTTGAAAAGGGAAAGTGATCCTATTCATTTAAATGTAGTGGCACCTCTATAGACAATGTAGCAAATGAAGAGCTTCTAGGGATAAATACTGAATCTCAGTTGAACAGCGAAAGTTACTTGCTACGTGATGTATTCAGCATCCTATTCCCTTAGAGACCCGCCGTCATTATACACTGAAGCACCAAAGAAACTGGTATAGGCATATGTAATCCAATACAGACATACTTCAAAAAGGCAGAATACAGAGCTGTGGTCGTCAACGCCTACATAAGACAACAAGTGTCTGACGGAATTTCTACATCGGTTACTAATGCTACAATGGCACTTCATCAAGATTCAAGTGAGTTTGAACGTGAAGTTACAGTCGGCGCACGAGGGATGGACACAGCATCTCCGAGGCAGCGATGAAGTGGGGGTTTTCCAGTACGACGATTTCACGAGCCTACCGTGAATACCGGGAGACCAGTAAAACATCAAATATGCTACATCACTACGGCCGGAACAAGATCCTGGGAGAATGGGACCAATGATGACTGAATAGAATCGTTCATCTTGACAGAAGTGCAACCATTCCCCAAATTTCTGCAGATTTCAATGCAAGTGTCAGTGAGCGAACCATTCAACGAAACGTGATTGATACGGCCTTTCTGAGCCGAAGGCTCGCTCGTGTAACCTTGATGACTGCACAACACAAAGATTTTCGTCTCGCCTGGACCTCTCAATACCGAAATTGTGTTACTGACGACTGGAAACCTGTAGCCTGGTCGGGTGGGTCTCGTTTCAGATTATATCGAGCGGACGGACGAGTACGATTATGGAGACAAGCTCATGAATTCATGGACCCGGCATTTCAGCAGGGGACTGTTATAGCTCGTTCAGGCTCTGTAATAGTGTGGGTCGTGTTCAGTTGGAGTGATATGGAACCCCACATATATCTACATCCGACACTACCAGGTGACGTGTGCGTAAGAATCCTGTCTGCTCACCTCCACCGATTCACGTCCGTTGTGCATTCCTACGGGGTTGGCCTATTTCAGCAGGACAATTCTAGATATGAACATTATTGAGCATATCTGGGATGCCTTGCAACGTGCTGTTTAGAAGAGATCACCACACTCTCGTACTCCTACGGAGTTATGGACAGCCCTACAGGATTCATGGTGCCTATCCCCTTCAGCATTACTTCAGACATTAGTCGAGTCTGTGGCACGTCGTGTTGCGGCACTTCTGCGCAGTCGAGGGAGCCCTGCACGCTACCAGTTTCTTCATCAGTGTATAACAGCCAGCATCTTGTAGTTACATACTGTTCATATGTACGCTCAAATCTTGATTATAATATTCTCTTCTGGGAATCAAATGTACAAAATACGAACACAATTTTCAAAACTGCAGAAAAGTGTCATATCATAAGTAACCAAGCGTAGAACTGGACGTGATTGGCAAAGATCTGTTCAAAACACTGGGGTCTTAAGTGCACCGTGTGTGTACATTTACAAACAAGTTGTACACATGATAGATGACATTCGCTTTTACTGTCCGAAGAGCTGGAACAAGATGAAGACGGAACTTACTTTAGCAAGAAAAAATAAGCATAATTTTAAGTAAAGGGATAGAACTGAACACTAAGTTTCCGAAGGAGATTACGCAAAATTGCTTGCTCAATATACAGATTGAATAACATCGGGGATAGGCTACAACCATGTCTCACTCCCTTCCCAACCACTGCTTCCCTTTCATGGCCCTCAACTCTTACAACTGCCATTTGGTTTCTGTACCAATTGTAAATAGCCTTTCGTTATTGTACAACTGCCCCCTTCAGTATTTGAAAGAGAATATTGCAATCAACATTGTCAAAAGCATTCTCTAAGTCTACAAATGCTAGAAACGTAGATTTGCCTTTCCTTAATCTATCTTCCAGGATAAGTGTAGGGTCAGTATTGCTTCACATGTTGCAACATTTCTACGGAATCTAAACTGACCTTCTCCGAGGTCGACTTGTACTAGTTTTTACAGCCGTCTGTAAAGAATTCTTGTTAGTACTTTGCAGCCGTGACTTATTAAACTGATAGTTCGGTAATTTTCACATCTTTTAACGCCTGTTTTCTTTGGGATTGGAATTATTATATTCTCTTGAAGTCTGAGGGTATTTCGCCAGTGTCATACATCGTGCTCACCGGATGGTAGAGTTTTGTCAGGGCTGGTTCTCCCAAGGCTATCAGTACTTCTAATTTAATTTTGTCTACGCCCTGGGCCTTGTTTCGACGTAGATCTTTCAGTGCTCTGTCAAACTCTTCACGTAGTATCATATCTCCCATTTCATCTTCGTCTACATGCTCTTCCATTCCCTGAATATTGTCCTCAAGTATTTCGCCCTTGTATAGACCCTCTACATACTCCGTCCAACTTTCTGCTTTCTCTTCTTTGCTTCGAACTGCGTTTCCATCTGAGCTCTTGATATTCATACAAGTGGTTCTCTTTCCCCCAAAGGTCTTTAATTATCCTATAGGCAGTACCTATCTTACCCCTAGTGATATATGTCTCATCATCCTTACATTTGTCCTTCAGCTATCCCTGCTTAGCCATTTTGCACTTCATGTCGATCTCATTTTTGAGACATTATATTCCTTTTTGCCTGCTTCATTTACTGCATTTTTATATTTTCTCCTTTCATCAATTAAATTCAATATTTGTTCTGTTACCCAAGGGTTTCTACTAGCGCTCGTCTTTTGGTCTACTCGATCCTCTGCTGCCTTTACTGTTTCATCTCTCAAAGTTACCCATTCTTCATCTACTGTATTTCTTTCCTCCATTCTTGTCAATCGTTCCCTAATGCTCTCCCTGAAACTCTCTGCAACCTCTGGTACTGTCTGATTATGCGGGTGCCATCTCCTTAAATTCCCACCTTTTTGCAGTCTCTTCAGTTTTAATCTACAGTTCATAACCAATAGATTGTAATCAGCGTCCACATTTGCTCGATGGAAATGTCTTACAATTTAAAACCTGGTTCCTAAATCTCTGTCTTACCGTTATATAACCTATCTGAAACCTCCCAGTACCTGCAGGCCTCTTCCATGTATACACCCTTCTTTCATGATTCTTGAACCAAGTGTTAGCTATGATTAAGTTATGCTCTGTGCAAAATTCTACCAGATGGCTTCCTCTTTCATTCCTTACCCCTATTCTATATTCACCTACTACGTTTCCTTCTCTTCCTTTTCCTACTATCGAATTCCAGTCACCCATGACTATAAAATTTTCGTCTGCCTTCACTGTCTAAATAATTTCTTTTATCTCATCATACATTTCATCAATCTCTTCATCATCTGCGGAGCTAGTTATCATACAAACTTATACTACTGAGCTAGGCGTGGGCTTCGTGTCTATCTTTGCCACAATAATGCGTTCACTATGCTGTTTGTAGTAGTTTACCAGAGCTCCAATTTTTTTTATTCGTTATTAAACCCACTCCTGCATTACCACTATTTTATTTAGCGTTGATAACACTGTAGTTACCTGACCAGAGTTCTTGTTCCTCGTGCCACGGAACCTCACTAATTCCCACTATATCTAACTTTAACCTAACAATTTCCCTTTTTAAATTTCCTAAACTACCTGCCCGATTAAGGGATCTGACATTCCACGCTCCGGTCCGTAGAACGGCAGTTTTCTTTCTCCTGATAACGCTGTCCTTCTGAGTAGTCCCCGCCCAGAGATCTGAATGGGGGACTATTTTACCTATGGCATATTTCACCCAAGAGGACGCCTTCATCATTTAAGCATACAGTAATCTGCATGCCCTCGGGAAGAATTACGGCTGTAGTTTCCCCTTCCTTTCATATACATTTAATTTCACTTAATGATTCCTTTATTTTTTGACAAATTATTTCATTCTGTTTGAATTTAACTAAATGCCTGTCTCGGTGTAAAGTTCGAAGCAACCTCTGCTGTGAAGCATGAGTAATGTTGCTAGATGACCTCAGAGTAATAAGTACATTTAAATTTTGTTATTATGTAACACAGATAATTCTGTAATTTTTCAAGACATCGAGTGTGTTTGATGAATTCGTATTGTGTTGTAAACTGTTTCAGGTAGTAGCTTACCCCTCCAACCGAGTTCCCTGCCGCCTGAAGTACTGTACGCAAGGGATAAACCGAATGAGGTAGCACTGTCTTAAACTGACTGGCCTTGTATTCGGGAGGGTGGATGGTTCGCTCTTCATTGTCCCCACCCATCTCCGATAAATGCTAGGTTTATTCCTACTATAAGGCCACGGCTAACTATTTGTCACGCTCTTGCCATTCTAGACCTATAAGCCTACAAATGTCTCTATATGTGAATTATCTTATTTTATCGATCCTAGATTGTAATACCAGGACGTGTCCGATATGCCTGTAAATAGTGATCTACTAATAAACAACAACAACTACTACTACTACCACCATTACTACAACAACTACACACAAATGCTAAAGTACGCTTACATACCAGGTCAATACATGCATGGGAGTGTGATCACATGTTTTCTGGACATAATGTAAAGCGCTCATGCGGACTTGTTACCTCATTCATTCCTCAGTTTATCTACAATCAGAAGTACAGTTTTCAGCCCTTTCTGGCCTTCTATAATGGTCGACCTATCGTAGTCGCTAAGTAGAGCGCCATACAGCTATAACTGCTGTAACCAAGTGCGTACTTAGTATCTGAGCTAAGAGGTGATTCCTACTAATTTTGTGGATGGGGAATGTGTGGAGAAAACTAAGCATAATTTATTACGACGAGAAACTAAGGAATTATGAAAAACAGTTTATCAGTGCCACATCGTCGTAGTAGGTACCTACCAAAATAAATAGCTCCCTCATAACCTGATTACCGTGTGGATCAGACCCGCTACCGTGTCAATCTCTGCCATAGCGACTCTGGTTACTTCTTCAAAGTGGCTACAAGCCCAGTACAGGCGCATTAGATGTATTTCTATTTTAATCTGGTCCAGAGTTGATAGGAATATAATTAAGTCTGTTTGTAATCATTCAATGACTGGGGCCGTACTTGCTGACAGACTTCAATGACGTTTGGAAACAGAGATCTGTAAAAATGCAGATAAGCGAAATTAGTTACAGACCTATTAGAGTCCTTCAATTCCTTTCAAAAGTCTATGAGAATGTGGTTCGGATAGAATACTGATTTGTGTGACTGACCAAAACTTCTTACCAGCCGCACTGTTTGCCTTTCGCAACGAGTTCTGTATGGAGAAAACACTACCGAACCTCAGAAACTGAACGATTGCAGAGGTAAGCAAAATTAAATATCCCGCTGTATATTTTGCGAAGTTGTCAAATTCTTCCACTCTGTGAGCCACAAAGCTCTACAGAGCAGACAATTAGCTGTGGCATTAACGGCATCATTTCTATACTGGTGGAGTCGGACCTTCATAACGGAAATCATAGGGTGTCCCAGGGATGAAACTGCCTCGGAATGGGAGAAAATGTCGCGCGAGGTCCCTTAAAGGGCACACTCTTGTTGTTAATCCTCATAATACTATATCGTCTTCTAGCCACTTTGAAGTGTGGTTTCAGACATGCAATAATTACCTGTTGCCAACACAAGTAGGTATTACTGATCTTAAACTAAATTAAACGCAGTGTGTATAAGATTCCTATTGCTCTGTGCGTAAACGAGAATACTTTAGTCCGATATGAAAATTTTAACCTGTGCAAATTTTGTGAAAACGAAAGCGAGTTAGCTGAACCAGGTGTGTGGCTGTGTAAAGGTGGGCAGAAGGGAAGTCTTGTTTTATGAGTAGGAAAAGTAATAGTCGGAGGGAAAAGAACTATAGCACGCAGGAAGTTGAAGTAGTTTGAGCACCCAGCATATTAACACAGCAGCACTATCGCATTACAGTACTAAAATGTAAAAGGAGATCACACTATTAGTTTCGAAGAAAAGTCCGAAGACAAGGAGGAGGAAAGAGAAAAGGTCCAAGAACTTTAATTTCAGCTGTGTATCGACGGAAACGATATAAGATTACCAAGAAGACGGATGAAGACAAGGGAAGTACGAGAAGGTACCAATAGTTGTTACAGAACACGAGTATACGTTACACAAAGAGAGGATGTGTACGAAATAAAACAGTTATATGGTCTCAGAAATAGAGTGAGATTTTGAACTACAGCAATGGTGCAGACTTTGATATAAAACGTGAGTGTGTACCGACTTGGAGCTTGAGCGAATGGGAAGTAATAAACTGATTAAGTATTGCACAAATTATTTAATGACAGGACCAAAACACACGTTCTCAAAAATGTGAGTTCAAATAAAGTGACACCATCCAACGTGAGTGATGGACTATAAATTTTACTGCAACATGTGTTAACGAAACTGAACTTTTACAGACACCGTGTCATGTAGACAATGTTGCTGATATGACAAGAGATAAAAAACATTAAGAGGCGTCCGATGAGGGGAGCACAGGAGACATGCAAATTGGTTTCCCCATTCTATCCAGTGACTGGGATATGTGTATGTCACGTACCTGCACAGATAAGGCTGCAGGCGTTCCAATTAGTCGTCGTTTCGAACACCTGCTGTTGTGCACAACGTTGCTGAGTAAACTTTTGGAATCAGCCTCTACATAAATTCAACATCCAACTTTCTTAGTTTAGTAAAAACATTTATGAACCCAGAGCATCTGAATTTCTTCCAGCTGGCAGATAGATGTTACATACATTACCACTCTGTAAAAGTGTTCCAGCAACTGTCGCCTGAGACGTCCTGGCAGATCAGAACCGTGTGCCGGACCGAGACTCGAATTCGGGACATTTGCCTTTCGCGGGAAAGTGGCCTGACAGGTAGTTTCATATTAGTCACACTCTTTTGCGCAGTGAAAATTTCATTGCGGAAGCCTCGCCTGCTTCAGTTGTCTTTTAGGTCCGACAAGCATACATCAAAAGCAACATTCGTTCTAAAACCTGTATCAAAACCATCCAACTCCGTACAATAATAACTAATGCTGGCAGCACCATTATTTACATTGTGCTGTAAGAAGGTGTATTTACTAAAGATCATAGCTGACGTGAGACAATACAGCAGTTCATAATAAGAGCTGTCGCGCTACAGGTCGAGGAAAATAGTTGGGAAAAGTGAAAAACATCTCAGTCTCCCTTTAGTTTTCCCCCGCTTTCATACTCGCCGCTTTTAAGTGTGGATAACACTGAGAACACAAGAATGTCAAATTGAGGGAAGTTACACGCACAGTATATACCTACCGTACGTTGATGGCAGGAGTACGTGGAGACTCACCAGACACGTCGGGCGCCGCGGCAGCCAGTGCAGTGGTGGTCGCCAGCGGGACTCGCTTCTTGTCCTGGACTGGGCTGCCGCCTCCCACCCACTCTGTCCGCAGTTTTCCTCGAGACCCCCTCCCTCCCCCACTCCTTCCCCCTCCCCCCTCCGCACCGACAACGATAACCCTTGTATAGGTCTGACGTTCGAAATATTTCTGCCATGTGATCTTAGCCGAAACACTAAGAATTCTTGCTCTTACGCAAAGGCTGTAAGTCAATTCATAACGCGTATTCTGTCGCCCAGTGGCCATTCTGGCACCGTAATGCAAAGTGATGCATTCGGTATTTCTAAACTGTTTCACCGTGAAATACGGTCCCTTCTTTCGACCATCGCACGAAGCCCCAAACTGCAGAGACTGAGATAAGCGATCGCGGAACAGAGTGGCTGGAACCTCTGACTAGGAGAAAGCCACGTGTGCCACCTCAGATGCTGTTCGTTCCCAGCCTCTGTCCACTCCATTTCCCGGCAGCGACGCACTTGCCCACCACGAGGTGTTCATTTCAGTCGCCTTTCCCTCTCCTTGTCCGAGATACGCACCCCGGACAGACCATTACTCGCCCTCTGGAGGCGCCTCTCACTTGCCGTCAGCACTGCGTCCAGCCATGACAGTGGTCTCGTTCCAGCGATGCGCCCTACAATTGATGACTAGATTTGTAGAGTTACAAAATTGAGAAGATCTTGACTGCTTATTTTCACTCGCTCTGCCTAACGGTCCTTGGCCTTTTCTATATCCTTCCTGTTGGACGAGAAGGGGTTCGCACCTGAAAGTGTACAAAACTGTCGATAATTTTGTGATTGAGGGGGAAACCACACGAGGAAGCTGTTTGACACCGAATTTTCGAGATTCTTTTGGGGTAGGAAGATTTAATTAGAATTTGAAGCAATTTTTATACCACTTAATTCATATTTCGAACACTTTTTGTGAATTTTTTTCAATAATTTCAGCCAAAATTAACAAAGTTAGGCTGTGATGTCCGCTGAAGAGTGTGAGTATAGTTCTCCAATTGCGTGCAGTGCAGCCATTCCGATTTTCATCTGAAATCAAAAAGTTTTTGATTTTACATTAATAGCTTATTTTCTAAGAATATGAAGCTCAGTGCAGATGAAAATAATGAATATTAAAATGTCTGTAGGCGTTGGAACAATTTACTTCGATTTTCAGGATTGTTTTTCTCTAATTAAGCAAAGAAAAATACGCTTAAAACCATGATATCATCTCACACGGTGGTTCAAATATTTCGTAATTTTATAAATAATCATACTATCAAATTTCATAATGATCGGTTCTCTACCTTTTGAGTTAGATTGCACGCAAATGTCAAAAAAGTCATTTCGAGATGAACGCTTTTGAAAAATAAATTCTCGGAAACTAGAAATTCAAGGAAGTTAACAATAATGTAAAATGCTTTCCGATCAATCTGCGACTCCAGCAGCAAATAGTAACCCTTCCTCTTCCTCATATGCTTCGTTCAGCGCTTGCAGCTGTTCTTTCCGAGTTTTCTGACCTTCTTTCGATTCCAATCAAGTAAGTGTAAAATTCGATGACCCGGTAAAAATGCAACTATTACGTTACTTGAGATATGTGCGTGAATAATGTACTGATGGAAAGAGGAAACTCTCAAGTTTTACATGGTTCTCGCCAAGTAGCAGTAGTGTGCAGCCACTTCAGTTCTAGTAAAGACAAGAGAGAGCGTTTTGTGTTCTACGTTTTGTGCAGTGCGGGACGGTAATAACTTTTCAGCGTGACTTTCGTACTGGGTATGGTGTGGATCCTGCTACAGCAGAGCTACAGCACATTAGACGATGGCACGAACAATTGCGAGAAACAGGTTGTTTCCGTAAAGGCAAATCGCCGGGACATCTGCGAGTGTCTGACACAAACGTCGAACGCATCCGCCATAGTTCCACAAGGAGGCCGCAGAAATCCGTTCGCCGTGCAGGCCGACAGCTCAACATGCCTCCGATGTCCGTCTGGCGTGTGTTGCGCAGACGTTTACACGTGAAACCGTACAAAATTCAGCCACTGCAAGCTCTTCGTGAAGGTGACAAACAACAACGTGTGTTCTGTAATTTCGCTGTCAGCAAGACGGAGGGTGACAGTTTTCTTCCACCCTTAGTGTTAAGTGACGACGCAACATTCCATTTAAAGGAAAGGTGGACCGTAATGCTGCGAGAGTATGGGGTACGGAACAACGACATGAAGTTGTACAACATGAGAGGGATTCTCCAAATTTTAATGGGTTTTGTGCAGTTAGAGGGTAAAAGATGTACGGTCCATTTTGCTTTGCCGAGAACACTGTTACAGGAAGCATAAGCCTCGATATGTTTGCGAGCGATCCTATCCCACAGTTGGAGACTGGATTCGAACGACTTCATTTACCAACAGGATTGGGCACCACCACACTGGCGTCTGGAAGTGCGGGAATTTTTAAATCAAAGGATTATTGAACGATGGATCGATCGCAATGGACCAAATGATTCAGCCTTACATTACTGGCTTCCAGGTCTACGGTCCTGGCTGTATGTGATTATTCCTTATGGGGGTTTATAAAAGACTGTGTTTATTTGCCTCCATTACCAACAACAATGAGTGAACTGAGACATCGCATAACAGCAGCTGTGGAGGCTGTAACTGAAGACATGCTAGCTGCAGTGCGGAACAGTTTGAATACCGGATTGACATTTGCCATTCATGTCAAGGGAAGCATATTGAACACCTACGAAAAGGTATGAAAAAGAAACTTTTTCAGTTTCCCGTTAATGAAAAAAGAATATTCATTGTACGAGGGTCACTGAGTAAGTAATGTTCCACATTTTTTTTTTTGAAAATGCGTTAATGTACAAAGACAAATGTCCTTGTTGATGCATCACATTTTATGTTTGTTCTGTGCCCGGTGAAGTTTCGAACCGTTCTGGCAGATGGCAGAGCCGTAGCACAGCGTCAACATTGCGTCTACATACGACTCACGTTACAAGCAGCATGCTGTTATAGAATTCTTGTGTACAGGAAAACGAACTGGGGTCAACATCCGTAAAATTTTGCGTACAGTCTCTGGCGATGATGCAGTTGATAGGAGTACAGTTGGACGATGGGTAAAGAAAGTTACAGCCTCAGGAAATTCAGTAACAGAACTCCATGATCATCATGCTCGGTACGTCGTGTGACAGACATTCTGAGTGGTGGGGAACCCATTATTCGTGCCGACCGGCGCAACGCAACTCGACAATTGGCTCTACGGTTGTCGGTCAGCACTGGAAGTGCGTCTGCAATGATCGAGACTCTGGGATATGCAAAGAGGTGCTCACGACTGGTTGCACGAATGCTCTCAGCGGACCACAAGATTAAAAGAAAAGCCATTTCATCTGAAGTTTTGAGACCGACGGAGGGACTTTTCTGTCACGGATCGTTACCGGTGACGAAAGCAGGGTGCGCCACTTGGCGCCGGAAACAAAAAGGCTGTCGATGGAGTGGCATCATCCTCATTCACTACAAAAGAAGAAATTCAAGACAACCCCCTCAGTCGGAAAAGTCCTGATAGCAGTATTCTGGGGTTGTCATGGCGTCATTCTGGTAGATGTGATGCCAAGGGAGTCCACCATCCGTTCATTGACATACCTGCAGACTCTGAAAAAAGTCATGATGACAGTATTTTGGGATTGTGATGGCGTCATTCTGGTAGATGTGATGCCAAGGGAGTCAACCATCAATTCATTGACATACCTGAAGACTCTGAATAAAGAACCGTTTCCGACATGTGCGATCGGACAAGAATCCAGATCTTGCTCCTAGACGATAATGCATGCACCTCCCCCCCCCCCCCCCCACTTCCATCTCTTTGCGCCGCTTGAAGATTCTCTACGGGGAACACTGATGATGACGAAAGGTCAAGTTATGCAGTGAAAACATGGCTACGCCCGCAGGACAAGAGCTTTTACCAGCGGAGAGTACATGCTCTTCCACAACATTGGGGTACGGCCAAAGAGCGTGATGGAGACTACGTAGAAAAATAGGACATGAACAAGACATGTTGATGTATGTTGTCACAAAATTCTGAGTCTTAACAAAATATATGTTCTGAGGAAAAAATGTGGGGCATTACTTAATGAACCAACCTCCTATATCTTTGTTAGTTTCAAAAATGTAGACGTGCCAAATCGGATGATTCTTTTTCATACACCCTGTATAATGAAAACGGCGATATAATCTGACGCGAACCTGTGTATTAAACATATCATAAAATGTGCAGACAGAGAGTGCCTTTACGTCTTTTTCCTCATGTGCAGCGCCCTTCTTCGCAGTTTGTCTGTTGCTCAGCTGCACTGGTGAGTAATTACTTCTCAGAAAAGAAAAAATAAACCTTGATAGCGACTGCTGGCGGTCGAGGGCAGTGGTTCACAAGCGATATGCGGCGCCTCGCCTTCGCTAAGTCGGCGGCTCCCTACGTCACACCGACAGAGCGCGGTGCACTCGAGAGGCTGTTTCAGTTCGCAGAGTTGCAACATGGCGAGCGAGGCAGGAACGTAGTGGAACCCATCCTCCCACACCACCTCTAGTGTTTGTGATATGACGTAATAAATTTAAAAAGATTAAATTATTCAAACATATGTTCATTTTGAACTGCGCATCTTTCTCGAGGGTTTGATGTATAAAATATATATGTTCAAGGATTTGTAAGACAAGTTATTCGGTCTTAAGTATGCCAAACTGGAGTGCCACGCTTCTTCACACAGCATTCGTCTATCACACGTCACTGTATTTTGCTCTGTGGAATTCGATCGTGTATATTTTGCAGTGGAAGGCATCAAACGTATATTCAGGGTAGTGGAATTTAAATTGTCCTGAAGTGTCTTTCCTGCTCCTAGTCATTCGGTTTCACATCCTGCCTCCTCCTAAGGAAGAAAAAAAAACAGTAAAAACAAGAGACCATCAAAACAATACACATCTCTTTAATCCTTAGGTCCCAGAATTTTTTTGTCTCTAATCTTGCTACAGATTTCCATGGTGTGCCTTCCTTACTGTGAAGGAATCTACTACCTCATCAAAGTCCGTCAAACGGTCTGCTATATGCAAAATCAAGATGTCGTCTTCTAATACTGTAAAAGCTGTTAATACGCGTAGTACTCAAGACTTGTGTGGTTTTTCGACTTGATTATGTCTATTTTTCCACTGTCTGCTAGATAAAAAGAACTGCCCTTCCTAATATTGCTGCAATTGTGACACACACCAAATAAGTGAGTCCGTTTTCGCACAAATGATCATTTTTATTTACGTCGCTTACGTAAGTAACATGACAGCATAATTCACGAAGTATCAATATCAAATGCCTATTAGGCCTACTATAAGCAGAAAGTTTTATATTAAGAAATAGTATCACGTTTCGTTCATGAGATCGAAAAATAGTAGTACCAAATCTTTTATATAAATTTGCAGTCGTCATATTCTTCCACATAATTTGTGTGGCGTCGCCGTTTCCTCTCCTTCCTCGTTCTAACAAGAATTTTTTCATCAAATATTCTGTAAGTATTCCCTCCATTGTGAAAGCTTATTCCCTGCTTAATTTCAGTAACCCTGCCAGCACCACAGGTTCAATTATCACGCGTTTATTCCCCGTTCAGGCGTCATTACGTATTCGTACGACTCGTTTTCCGCTCTCTACCGAGAACAGACCTTAATGCGACTGCTAACCGGGGAGTGTACAACTGGTAATGTAGCGATCTGGTAAAAATTTTCTGTCAAAATTTCCTTTTATTGGATAAGCGCAGAAATATAATATGTAATCCGTCTTACCAGTTATTTCCACTCTGATAGTCTGAATTTATGAATTTAACTAATAAAATAACGCTGATAATTCGCACTGCCAATCAACCACATAAACAAACTGCAAATAGCATTCACCCGTTCGGGTTTATTCGGCTCAGCTCGTATAGCACCGTCCTCTGTTTTTATTTCTAGACACGACGGAATTCCCTGGTAGAGATATCACTTAGACTATGTATACATGCGAAAACAACTTATGATTCTTTCAGATACCAACGTAGAATGTGTTCAAAAATATCCAGAAAACAACTTAGATGCATTTCAAAATCATATGAATTATTGATAGACAACATGTACTGGATGCTCAGGAGACATGTGAAACAAGGTTTCTTTTTTCAAGAATATGTACTTGGCGCCCTGTGAAATTGCCGCTCTGGGCAGGTACTCCTGTCTGCCCCCTCCCCCCGCCCAAATCCGGGCCTGAACTATTTTCCTCGAGCAGTCCTCAGGTGCGTGCAGTGTATGTTGATATTTTTCACGTTAGGTTCAAATGGTTCAAATGGCTGTGAGCACTATGGGACTTAACATCTGAGGTCATCAGTCCCATAGAACTTAGAACTACTTAAACCTAACCAACCTAAGGACATCACACACATCCATGCCCGAGGCAGGATTCGAACCTGCGACCGTAGCGGTCGCGCGGCTCCAGACTGTAGCGCATAGAACCGCTCGGCCACCCCGACCGGCTTTCACGTTAGGTCGTTCATAGTCATGTGAATTAACGAGTTTTATGAGGCTATTAGCCTTGATTTTTTTCAGACGGCGATGTCATTGGTAGGGTGTGTGAATCATGTTCTGGTTTTTGTTCTATTCTTGTCCTTCCTTTTGTTCGATGGATCAGAGCTGGCAATCTGAAGGTTATGTCACCTCACGTTATCTTTTGAAGATAACACGGAGAAAACGAGTATTCTGACTATCAGTGGCGTGCTGTTGAAAGTTCCAATGGCAGGAAGATGAAGAACAGCGCTGAATCCTGAACAAGAAGGACCTGTTTATCGTAGGTCGCATGGAGCAACCAAGCGTAGCCAGCGACTGAAAGGAAGCGCAGGTCATTTTCATTTCGAAGAAGGTTCATAAGACCGAGGTAAATAATAATACGCCTGTATCGTTGACATCAACCAAGAATTACGGAATATGAACTACGCTCACGGAAGCCTACTGTATAAAAATCAACATGGATTCCATGTATAGAGATCTTGGGACACTCAGCTCGCTGTGTTCTTCCACGTGGCCCACTACGGTGTATACACCGGTGGCCTTGTTTGTGACGTTTTCCTTGACTTCAGGGAAGCATCCGACACAGCTTCACACTGCCGTTAGTGATAAAGCAAAATCGACGCTGTTATTGTGGGAGACCAAACACTTCCTATCTCAGACTGCACGAGCGTCTTTATAGCATCTGAAGTGAGCTGCTGAGCATTGTCACGAAGAGGGTCACCGCCCAATGGCAGCGCTTCTTCTGGACTGCCCCTTAAGGTCGATTTTCTCGAATCGCCTTATCCAACCAGTGAACAAGGACGTCGGCTTTCATTCGCTTCCTTCCCTGACCGCCTGAATCATGGACATCCTGCTTCAAAGATGTTGCATAACTGCCACTCCTTGCTATCACACGTGAGGGTTGTGTTACATGGGCTGCATGAGATCAGGCGGAATCCCTCAGCATAAAGAAGTCGAACTGCAGCACACACTTCTCACATGGAGCGTGTCTCTATTGCTTACGCCACCAGTAGCTGCTCATTTTGTGTTCAGAGCTGGAAAGTGCGACGAGGCGCGACCAGAGACACTGCACAGCACAGCAAAGTTGCCTGGAGTCCATTTGACAATGAAATCCAACAAATAACCAGCATTTTTCCGGAAGTATGCGCAACCACCATTGTGATCCTAAACAGCAGCGAACGAAAAAAAGGAAAAATAAAACCAAGTGCAGAAAAATCGTCCAAAGAAATCTTAAAGCGATTTTGTACAAGCTTCAGTTATTACTGCTTACATTGATCAAAACTATGTTTGCTTCTAGATTTACGGCAGCATCAGGCCTAGGATGTATAGTTGCTGTTTCTTCCGTACACTGGCCGTGAAAGACCCTCTCCCACATTTGGTTTTCAACACAGCTTGGAACGCACAAATTGGTGTTACACTTTTGCCAGTGTGATAAACTCGGCCTTACAATATATCAGGTACGGTTTTAGTGAGAGGGAAAGTATCTGCGAAAGTATGTCGAATGAGGGAAACTAATACCTTGAATCATGATTTCAAATCCATGAGCAGAATTAAAGGCTTCATCGTTCTACTTATCTAGAGCTATATTGTCGTTGAAAAGTGAAGCTAACTGTCTGCTATATGAGGATTTCACCAAACTATATGCTGTACTGCACCATATGGCTCATGCTCAAGGCATTCGTTTAATTTCTCCTATTGAGCTCAAGTGAATTAGGTTCAGGTGGAATGGAAGAAACGAGACCATTTAAAGTGAGGAAACTATTACTGCACTTACCTCTGACAAGACTAGCAACAGCAATGAATTCAGATGACGAGCGAAACGGTGACCCAACATTGCATTAGAAAACGTGTCCACACAAATAACCGATAATAACTGCAGCTCCGTCGTAGCTCTGAGAATGTTCATTACCTTTAAAAAAAATCTTTGTTCGACTTCAGCTACAGCTGTGACCTAGCGAAGTATTGGGAAGACTACAAGAAAAACTAAGGCAAAATTCGATTCACATATCCCTTTCTGTATTTTATGCGTGAGCGTCTCTGAAACAGAAGTATTCGGTTCATTCTGTGTTAGATTTTACACTCCTGCAGGCACACCAAAAAGCTCCTAAATTTTGCTTAAGCTGTTTATTTGTTGTATTCACAGAAAAGAAATTCAGCAGTCCAGCGTTAAACCAGCTTCTTTATAGTAGAACAGTTTGAAAGCCTCTTGCGATGTATGATTCAGGTGTAGGTTACTCAGTGTTATGTTCTTCTCCTGTTGCGAACTGCGGGCACAAAAACTGTGCCGCAGAGTCCCGCGCACACACAAGTGCAGCCCTGCTTGAGGTTCCAAGGTTTCACTGGCTAGTTGTGGCTGCGCGGGGTAGCTGCGCGGTCAACGGGGGCGCGTTTCTACGGTTCGGGCGGTTACCCCCGTCGGAGGTTCGAGCCCTCTCATGGGCGTGGGTGTGTTTTACTTAGCGTAACTTACTTTAAGTTAGGTTAAGTAGTGCGTAAGCCTAGGGACAATTGACCCCAGCAGTTTGGTCCCATAGGAACCTACCACCAGCACCGCTTGCCTGTCCTCCTGTGAATCGGTGCTTAGTTACTGTTTGTTCTAAGAATCATAAAGAAAACAGCATTTATCGAAATCTATTGTATAGCATCGAATGTGATTTTACCGAATATTATGTCTGCCTGCTGTAGCTCAGTGATCAGTGCGGAAAAACGGCAATACGAAAGGCCCGGGTTCGATTCCCGGTGGAGTCGGAGATTTTTCCCAGCTCGGGGACTGAGTTTTGTGTTGTCCTAATCATCCCTATTTCATCCCCATCGACTTGCAGGTCGCCGAAGTGGCGTCAGATCGAAAGACCAGCATCCAGCGAACGGTCTACCCGACGGGAGGCCCTAGCCACACGACATTTATATGGAATATTGTTATTCAGTATGTATAGCGAGCAAGCAGTAAAGCAAACGAAAGAAAAATTCGGAGTAGGAATTAAAATCGATGGAGAAGAAATAAAGACATTGAGGTTTGCCGATGACATTGTAGTTCTGTCAGAGACAGCATAGTAACAGGAAGAGCAGCTGAACGGAATGGACAGTGTCTTGAAAGGAGGATGTAAGATGAGCATCAACAAAAGCAAAACGAAGGTAATGGTATGTAGTCGAATTAAATCAGGTGATGCTGAGGGAATTAGATTAGGAAATGAGACACTTAAAGTAGTCCGCCGGCCGGTGTGGCCGTGTGGTTCTAGGCGCTTCAGTGTGGAATGACCACTACGGTCGCAGGTTCCAATCCTCCCTCGAGCATGGATGTGTGTGATGTCCTTATGTTAGTTAGGTTTAAGTACACTCCTGGAAATTCAAAATAAGAACACCGTGAATTCATTGTCCCAGGAAGGGGAAACTTTATTGACACATTCCTGGGGTCAGATACATCACATGATCACACTGACAGAACCACAGGCACATAGACACAGGCAACAGAGCATGCACAATGTCGGCACTAGTACAGTGTATATCCACCTTTCGCAGCAATGCAGGCTGCTATTCTCCCATGGAGACGATCGTAGAGGTGCTGGATGTAGTCCTGTGGAACGGCTTGCCATGCCATTTCCACCTGGTGCCTCAGTTGGACCAGCGTTCGTGCTGGATGTGCAGACCGCGTGAGACGACGCTTCATCCAGTCCCAAACATGCTCAATGGGGGAGAGATCCGGAGATCTTGCTGGCCAGGGTAGTTGACTTACACCTTCTAGAGCACGTTGGGTGGCACGGGATACATGCGGACGTGCATTGTCCTGTTGGAACAGCAAGTTCCCTTGCCGGTCTAGGAATGGTAGAACGATGGGTACGATGACGGTTTGGATGTACCGTGCACTATTCAGTGTCCCCTCGACGATCACCAGTGGTGTACGGCCAGTGTAGGAGATCGCTCCCCACACCATGATGCCGGGTGTTGGCCCTGTGTGCCTCGGTCGTATGCAGTCCTGATTGTGGAGCTCACCTGCACGGCGCCAAACACGCATACGATCATCATTGGCACCAAGGCAGAAGCGACTCTCATCGCTGAAGACGACACGTCTCCATTCGTCCCTCCATTCACGCCTGTCGCGACACCACTGGAGGCGGGCTGCACGATGTTGGGGCGTGAGCGGAAGACGGCCTAACGGTGTGCGGGACCGTAGCCCAGCTTCATGGAGACGGTTGCGAATGGTCCTCGCCGATACCCCAGGAGCAACAGTGTCCCTAATTTGCTGGGAAGTGGCGTTGCGGTCCCCTACGGCACTGCGTAGGATCCTGCGGTCTTGGCGTGTATCCGTGCGTCGCTGCGGTCCGGTCCTAGGTCGACGGGCACGTGCACCTTCCGCCAACCACTGGCGACAACATCGATGTACTGTGGAGACCTCACGCCCCACGTGTTGAGCAATTAGGCGGTACGCCACCCGGCCTCCCGCATGCCCACTATACGCCCTCGCTCAAAGTCCGTCAACTGCACATACGGTTCACGTCCACGCTGTCGCGGCATGCTACAAGTGTTAAAGACTGCGATGGAGCTCCGTATGCCACGGCAAACTGGCTGACACTGACGGCGGCGGTGCACAAATGCTGCGCAGCTAGCGCCATTCGACGGCCAACACCGCGGTTCCTGATGTGTCCGCTGTGCCGTGCGTGTGATCATTGCTTGTACAGCCCTCTCGCAGTGTCCGGAGCAAGTATGGTGGGTCTGACACACCGGTGTCAATGTGTTCTTCTTTCCATTTCCAGGAGTGTAGTTCTACGTTCGACTGATGACATCAGAAGATAAGTCCTATAGTGCTCAGAGCCATTTGAACCATTTAAAGTAGTCCATGAGTTTTTCTATTATGGAGGCAAAATAACTGATGATGGTCCAAGCAAAGAGGATATAAAATCTAGGAAAGCGTTTCTGAAGAAGAGAAATTTGTTAACATCGAGTATAGAATTAAGTGTCGTGAAGTCTTTTCTGCAAGTAGTTGTATGGAGTGTAGCTATGTATGGAAGTAAAACATGGACGAAAAATAGTTTGGACAAGCAGAGAACAGAAGCTTTCAAAATATGGTGCTACAGAAGAATGCTGAAGATTAGATGGATAGATCACGTAACTAATGAGGAGATACTGAATAGAATTGGGGAGAAGAGTAATTTGTTCCATAAGTTGACTAGCAGATGTGATCGGTTGGTAGGCCATGTTCTGAGCCATGAAGGGATCATGAATTTAGTATTTGAAGGCAGCGTGGAGGGTAATAATCGTAGAGGGAGACCATGAGGTAAATACACTAAGCTGATTCAGAAGGATGTGGGTTGCAGTAGGTACTGGGAGATGAAGAAGCTTGTACAGGACAGAGTAGCACGGAGAGCCACATCAACCCAGTCACTGGACTGAAGATCACAACAATAACAACAATACCGAATTTGTTAAACTATCTCAGGAGTGATATTAAATTCTAATTTTCGTTTTGGCTTCACCTTTGTTCAGAGTTTTAAGGTGATGGGGTGGTGGTAAGTTCCTTTGGGATCAAACTGTTGATGTCATCGGTCCCTAATTTTACACACTACTTAACCTAACTTACACTAACTTACGCTATGGACAACACACCCACCCATGCCCGAGGGAGGACTCGAACCTCCGACGGGGGGGGGGGGGGGGGGGGGGGAGCCGCGCGGACCGTGACTAGATGCCTGAGACCGCGCGGTGTAGCAGCCTCTCCAAGGTCCATACCTTATGTCACTTACAGAGTTCCTTGTCATATTGCATACCGTCAACAACTATTTTGTTAATTGCTGTTCTTCCTGGTGTAGCGATTTTAAAGGAAGGCAGTCAGTATACCGAAGCAGAAGTTGCCTTGCCATCTGGGCAAGCGAGAACATGGTTACTGTGCATCGAGTATACTTTTCACCTAAAACAAGTTAGCCATAACAAGCATTGCCTAAACTGGGGTTTAATGTCTTTTGCATCAGGGAGAGAGGGCCGTATCTAATGCAGTGGGCAGGCTGTAGAGCTGAACTTAACAACGACCTGCAATAAATCCCAGTGCCAACGGCCTCGCCGCAGTGGTAACACCGGTTACCGTCAGATCACTGAAGTTGAGCACTGCCCGGCTGGGCTAGCACTTGGATAGGTGACCATACGATCGGCTGATTGATGTTGCCAAGGGGGCTGCACTCAGGCCTTGTGAGGCAAAGTGAGGAGCTACTTGACTGAGAAGTAGCGGCTCCAGTCTCGTAAACTGACATACGGTCGGGAGAGCTGTGTGCTGACCACATGCCCCTCTATGTCCGTATTCAGTGAGGCATGTAGGCTTACGGTGACACGGCGGCCGGTCGTTACAGTTGGACCTTCATGGCCTGTTCGGACGGAGTACAGTTTTAGTTTATAAGAATCCCTATTGTGTGTCGAGGGAACATAGATGTGTGGAGAATACATACATACTTCATTAAATATTTTGTCGTCTTTTGACACAGCAGGATCAGGAAGAAAAGCTATTAACAAAATATTACTAGTTGTCTTCACTTTTCTGAGCGCCTGCAGCTTTGTGGAAATGTGTGTGAAATCTTATGGGACTTAACTGCTAAAGTCATCAGTCCCTAAGCTTGCACACTATGTAACCTATATTATCCTAAGGACAAAGACACACACACCCACACACACACACACACACACATCCATGCTCGAGGGAGGACTCGAACCTCAACTGGTACCAGCCGCACAGTCCATGACTGCAGCGCCTGAGACCGCTCGGCTAATCCCGCGCGGTGCCTGCAGCTTTGCTGTATAGTTAAATAATGAGGGCACACTGTCGGGTAAAATGTTATGGAGGTATGGTAGTCCTCAATGAGGATCTCTGGGCGGGGGAAACTCGGGAGGATGTCATCAACAGAAAAAAAAAACGAAACTGGCGTTCTAGAGGTCACAGAGGGGATTATGTTAGCCGTTTAAGTTGGTTAGAGAATTTAAAAAGAAAATGAACAGGTTCAGTTTATATGCAGTGGGAGTAGTGAAGTGTGGTAGGACGAAGGATAGGACTTCTGGGGAAGTCAATATAGGTTTACCAATACAAAGTCAAATGGGGTAATGTAGATGCAGGTCTAACAATGAAGAAGAAAACAGAAACGTGGCTAACGCACTGTAAACTGCGCAGAGAATGCATTATCATGGCGAAGATAAACAGGAAGCTAAAACCAACCAGAGCAGTACAAGTTTTATACGTCAACCAACTTCGCAAATTATACATAAAATGAAACAATTTAATATGAACAATAGAAATTATTCGTAAGTTAACGGAGAGCAAAATTTAATATTGGTAGAGGACTGGTATTCGAGTGTAGGAAAAGGAAGAGAAAAAAAATTCACAATGTGATCAAAAGTACCCGGACACCAGCAAAAACATACGTTTTGGTATTAGGTGCATTGTGCTGCAACGTACTACCAGGTCCTCCATACCAGCAACCACAGTAGTCATTAACCATCGTGAGAGAGCAGAATGGGGCGCTCTGCCGAACTCACAGACTACGAATGTGGTCAGGTGATTGGGGTGTCACTTGTGTCATACGTCTGTACGCTAGATTTCCCCATACCTAAACATCCCTAGGTCCACTGTTATGGATTTGATAGTGAAGTGGAAACGAAGAGGGAGACGTACAGCGGAAGAGCGTACAGGCCGACCTTTTGACTGACAGAGAGCGCCAACAGTTGAAGAGGGTCGTAATGGGTAATAGTCAGACATTCATCCAGACAGGAATTCCAAACTGCATCAAGATCGACTGAAAGTACTACGACAGGTATGTGAGAGGTGACTGAAACTTGGATTTTGTGGTCGAGCGGCTGGTCATAAGCCACACATCACGCCGGTAAATACCAAACGACGATTCGCTTCCTGTAAGGAGCGTAAACACTCGACGATTGAACAATGGAAAAACGCTGTGTGGAGTGACGAATCACAGTACACAGTTTGGCAATCCGATGGAAGGGTGTGGTATATCGAATGCGAAGTGAACGTCTTTTTCCAGCGTGTGTCGTGCCAACAGTAAAATTCAGAGGGCCAACAGTAAAACTTCTACACGTGTTAGTTGTAAATAAGCTGGAAAACAGTAACACTAGACAGAGCGGTGGACGAGTATACTCCCATATCTTGTTAAGCTGGTTTCTCAGACCCCAGCTTCCATACCTCAAATTGTTCAGTGGAGCAATCTCTATGTCCTGTCGAATTTTTGTTCGGCCTTACGGAAACACCCTGTATGTAATGTTAACAGTATCGGTCCTTTGACACGTCCTTCTGATGCGAATGAAATCACCTTTCCACTTGACGATGTAGTTCCTTTAAGAGCAGCGTGCTGAATTCTGGCTGCAGGGAAGGCTTGAGCCTGGTCCCCTGACCGGCGACGTCTTGTTTCCTCAGCAAACGGAGAGCCTGCACTGTCCCAAGTGACTTCCTGAAGTCAGTAAACTAGGAGGAATCAAGCTGGCCGCCGATGTCTACAGCGCTGTGACACTCAAGGAGAGTACGTGATACGCGAGCCTGTAACGTGTTCCATAACTCAACAGCTGCTTGACGTCAGCAACGATGGCCTCTAATTTAATTCTTGGAAAATGTCATGACTTGTGCTTTTTCACTTACTTCGTTGCTCCACTTGTTCTTGTTTTAAAGCTGTTCTTTTGGTTTTTTCCATTCGAATTTTCATTAGAACGGCAACAAGAAATGAACTCTCCTTTACTTCGTGTTATCTGGTCGCAAAACGGCACGCTCTCGTGAAGGCGAGCCCCGAGTTATCGCTGGCGACCCCTACGCTGTTGACCCGCGACGAGTCCAGGGAGCGCCTGAGTGTTTTCCTGGTGGACAGTCACTCATCAGTGCAGCTGGCCAGTGATTTCAAGCAAGCTGCGAAACCACAACTAAATAATTCGACTGTCATTCTACGACGAAAGGAGTTCCACCAAACCTTCAAAAATAATTGTATCTTAATGTCTGATGATGTGTTCATTGCACTGGTATGATTTCACGTTGTTACATTTCATCTCTCTCATTCTATTAAGTCCATTCATTTCAGATAATTTATTTTACTCAAATATGATCTATTATATTTATTTTTCTCATATTAATTGAAAATATATATGGGTTTTGGGAAGATCAGCTATTAACATTAACATATCTACAGCATTTATTGCAAAATTACAAAAAGTCTTAATTGCATCATATATCCTCTAGGAGCTGCATATTTTCATGGAGGGCCCCAGCGAACACGCAGAAGTGCCACAACTCGACGTGTCATGGACTCCACTATTGTCTGAAGTAGTGCTAGAGGGAACTGACCCCATGAATCCGGCAGAGCTGTCCATAAATCCGTAAGGGTACGAACGGGTGGAAAGTTTTTCTGAACAGCACACTGCAAGGCATCCCACATATGCTCAGTAATGTTCATGTCTTGGTAGTTTAGTGGCCAGCGGAAGTGTTTAAACTCAGAAGAGTGTTCCTGCAGCCACTCTGTAGCAATTCTGGACGTGTGGTGGTGTCGCATTGTCCTGCTAGAAATGCCCAAGTGCGTCAGAATGCACAATGGACAGAAATGAATGCAGGTGATCATTCAAGATGCTTACATACGTGTCACTTGTCAGAGTCGTATCTATACATATCAGGAGTCCCATATCACTCCAACAGCACACGCCCCACACCATTATAGAACAGTGAACAGACCTCCGCTGACATGCAGGCCGCATGGATTCATGAGGCGGCGTCTAGACGCTAGATACAATTTCAAACGTGACTCTTCCGACCAGTCAACATGTTTCCAGTCATCAACAGTCAATATCAGTGTTGACAGGCCCAGGCGAAATATCCTCAGACCACTGGAAGAATGTGAGAGTTCCTATTTCACATAATGCAGATGCTCACAAGTGAAATTTCTACAGACTCACTAATTTAGTGAGGTACAGTCGCCATATGTTCAGACGAACTATTTACGGAAGAATGGAAAAAGTGACAAAAAACCCATGTCGGGGGAGATAAGCATATGCTCCAAGGAAATGCAGGTATACACCAGGCTGCACTTACCCTGCAACTTTCTCTAGAACAGAAAGGCAAACATTTTTTATAGCGTTTGTAGATTTAGGGAAATTTTTTGACAATGTTGATTGAAATACCTCTTCGAGTTCTCAAAGACACTGAGATGAAATACACACTCTGTGATCCAACATATCCGGACGTCCCCAAAAACGTGCGTTTTTCATATTAAGTGCATTGTGCTGTCACCTACTGCCAGGTACTCCATACCTTCGACCTCAATAGTCATTAGACATCGTGAGAGAGCAGACTGGGGAGCTCCGTGGAACTTACGAACTTCGAATGTGGTCAGGTGATTGCGTGTCACTTGTGTCACACGTCTGTACTCGAGATTTCCACGCACCTAAACATCCCTAGGTCCACTGTTTCCCATGTGATACTGTAGCGGAAACGTGAAGGGACTCGTAGAGCACAAAAGCGTACAAGCCGACCTCGTCTGTTGAGTTACAAAGACTGATGACAGTTTAAGAGGGTCGTAATGTGTAATAGGCAGACATCTATCCAGACCATCACACAGGGATTCCAAACTGCATCAGGATCCACTTCAAGTACTATGACAGTTAGCCGGGAGGTGAGAAAACTTGGATTTCAGGGTCGAGCGGCTGCTCGTAAGACACACATCACGCCAGTAAATGACTAACGACGCCTAGCTTGGTTTAAGGAGCGTAAACATTGAATAGTGGGAAAACGCTGTGTGGAGTGACGAATCACCGTACACAATGTGAAGATCCGATGGCAGGGTGTGGGAATGGCGAATGCCCAGTGAACGACATCTGCCAGCATGTGTAGTGTGGTGGTGTTGCGGAGTGATGGTGTTTTTCTTGGAGGGGGCTTGCACCCCTAGTTGTTTTGCGTGGCACTATCACAGCACAGGACTAAATTGATGTTTTAAGCACCGTCTTGCTTCCCACTGTTGAAGACCAATTCGGGATGTTGATTGCATCCTTGAACAAGATCGAGTAGCCGTTCATAATTGACGGCCTGTGGCGGATTGGTTACACGACAAGAACCGGGATGAACTGGCTTGCACATAGCCCTGTCCTGAATCCTGTAGAACACCGTCGAGATGTTTTGGAACGCCGACTTCGTACGAGGCCTCAGCGATCGACATCGACCCCTCTCCTCGGTGCAGCACTCTGTGAAGGATGAACTGCTGTTCCCCAAGAAACCTTCTAGCACCTAACTGAAGGTATGCCCGCGAAAGTGTAAGCTGTCATCAAGGCTAAGGGGGGGCCAACACCAAAAGGAATTCCAGCATTACCGATGGAGGGCGCCGCGAACTTGTAAGTCATTATGAACCGGGTGTCTGGATAGTTTTGATCAGATACTGTACGTAGTGAAAGGTTATTCACATTAAGTACAGAAACAAGAAGGTGGTTATAAGTGTCGAGAATGGAGAGAGACAGGATTGAAAAGAATCGCCGCTTCTATTGAGTGTGTACGTGGAGCAAGCTTTGAAGTAAAATCAGGAGATATTTTGGAAGGTAATTAAAGTTCAGGGTAAAAAATTAAAAACATTTAAGTATGGTTACGACATCCTAATGTTATAAGGCTTGCGAAGGACTTGGAAGAGCACTTGGAATAAATGGATAGCGACTTGATGATATATTATAAGATGAACATCGAGATTAGTAATCAACGACAATAAAGTGTGGCAGAATTACATGAGGCAGTGCCATGGTAATTCGATTAGGAAATGAGACACTAAAAGTAGTAGATGTCTTATACTGTTTGGACAGCAAAATAACTGATGAAGACTGTAGTGCAGAGGATATTCAGTGTAGAGTGACAATAGCAAGGATAGCTATACTGAAGAAGAAGTGTTGGTTTAGGTGTAATATCAGTTTAAGTGTTAGGGAGTATGACATGTAGATATTTGTTTGGCAGTAAATCGTGGATGATTAGCAGATCAGACAAGAAGTGAATATAAGGTTTTACAGCATGGTTCTATTTTAAAAAATGTTGAAGTACGATGGACTGAATAACATATGAAGAAGATAGAAGAGACAGACAAAAATTTGTACCAAGGCTGGGATTTGAAATGAGGATCCTGCGCACATCGGAGAAGCAGTAACCACTGCGCCACGCTGGCACAATGGCTTTGCACAACTCCACAGACTATCCTAGAGCACCTCCCTCCCCAAACCAAATCCATATTCACACCTGAGGCCGTTTGGTAGGAATGGGAACTTTGATTGAACATTGAGGCATGCAAGGGTAGTGCACACTGTTCTGCAAACCCACTGTAGCAGGGTGCCGTACTAACCAGCACATCTGCCTAGTGTGCAGGCCAGGCAGGTTCAGATCACGGCCTTGGTATGAATTTTCATTTCTCGCTCCAGTCTACACACACACACAGACACACACACACACACACACACACAACACACACACACACACACACACACATATATATATATATATATATATATATATATATATATATATATATATATATATATTACACAGATGTTTCAGACTTGAAGAGATCTCTGGAACCATATACTTTCATTTGATTAGGTGACGAAGTACTTAACGGAATTGAGGGAAAGGAAATTTATGACGCAACTTGAGTAAAGGAAGAAGCTAGTTGATAGGAGACGTGTTGATACAATAATGAATTGTCGATTTCATTGTGGAAAGATACGTGGTCAATGGTGGTAAGAGTTGTGGAAGGAGACAGAGGCTTCAATAAGGTAAGTACGTTGAAATGGATATAGATTGCTGTAGTTATATAGAAATTAAAAGACTGACGACCTCATCAGAAACAATCAAGGGAAGTATGAGGTAGGACTACAACTTGAATAAAGGTGGCTGATTTGAGTGTATACCAAAGCGGACTGCCCAACGTGTCTTAACGTTCACCTCCATGTAATGCGACGTGGGGACAGTGATCGTAAGAAGCAAGACGAGTGTCACACCTCGTTAATGACAGCAGGCATCAAACCTATTATTAATTGCTGCTGTCACTGTGTGTCTGGCCACTTCGACAAGTTTGCGAGTGAACTTTGCGAATAGAACCGTATACAATGGCCATTTGGCGCTAGTAGACAGCAGCACACGAGACTGCAGGTCTTCAGCTGTGCCAGACAGCACAGGAACAGGGCAGTGGCCGGCTGGAGGTGTGCCGTTTGACCCGACGTATCACAGGTCTGCTCCCTCGTCAGATGACGCGAGGCCCTGAGTGCACCGAAGAAGCAACGAGGCGTTCTGCCCGGTACGTGTGGAGGCTGCAGTTCACGCTGGAAGCGGCTCAGTCAGCTTTTGCGGTGTTTCGTGTACCGTCACTCAGGCCCGTTCATTCAGGTTACCGTGAACGTGGACCACCGTGTGTACTTTGGTACAACCTCGGTGTCCAGGTGTTGCCGTTACTGAGCCGTGATTTCCCGCCTGCGATGGTCTTGGCAGGATAGTTTCCCTGTCGAAGTAACGCACTTTGCGGCGTCCAGGTTGGCCAGCGCCCTCTAATTAGGACGGCCGCGGCTCTGGAGGAGAGGCGGCAGCGACAGGGGGAAGGAGGCAGCGCGCGGGGCGCCGCGAGCAGCCGGCCGGCGCTCCGTGTACTGCGGGGACGCACCGTGCTGACACTCCGGCGCCTGGGTCTGGCGGCGAGCGCAACTGGAATGCAGAAGCAGTCACCGGCCAACACAGGCTCTGTTTGAGAGCTGGGTCTGTCTGGAATCCTGAGCAGAGCGCGGGAATTTACCCTGGCGTGCAAGTTAACGGCGATCTCCTGGACTAACTTTAAATGGTGAGCCATTTGTTGTAGAACTTTAGAATGTCGTTGCTCCGTGTAGCCTCTTTGATTTTCACTAGTCATTCCTTAAATCACTTGGACGTGGGTTCGGGATATTAGTCCATCTAACTGCCCTGGTTCCGTTGCCTTACGAGTGTGGCCGATAATTGACGATTCCTTCTTTTATTACGGTTGCTAATTCGTTAAGTGGTCAGTTTTACGAATCAAAGTTTATTGTCAGTATAAAACTTCAGCCACCAATTTAAGTCGGAATCGCCAACTTCCTTGTCGCTTTCAACTATAACAATTACAACTTTGCACCGTCAAACGACGCTTTGGTATTTAAGGTTGTATGCGGATTGTCGGATCATTATCATCTTGAACTGGTTGTGGTTTGTAAATTTATCAAGTGAAATTTGACGTCAGTCGAGATTGTGTAATCAACTATTGCTTTAACAGTAACTGCAATTGACACACTACAACGTTTAACATCTCCTCCTGCGTTTGGAGCTATCCAGTGCTCGGCTGTTAGTTTTAGTATTTTTGTGAACAGTGTATTAATACTGGGCCTGTGTGTTCTAGAAGCCGTTTTTGGCGTGCGCAGGTCCTCCTGCGTGTCGTTCTCACTTGAGCTCTCGAGCATGGAATTCACACGCGCGGCCATCGAGAATGTGCTGATTGATGTGTAAATCTTTCAGGCTATCATAACATCATATTCCAGAACGTTTCCCATAATAGTTAAATCACGTATTTATGAGACCTTGCTGTTTGAGTATTGTTCTTGAGTCCAAATACCTTTTACAAATTGTAATTTTTCATATTCACAGGTCACTAGTGAACTCAGATCTGTAGTTATGATACGGTTATATTTGTGTAAAGTAATTTTTTATGAATTTAAAGTTATGGCCATGTGGTTGTTTCTCTTTAAAATTATGTTCTGAATTATTCTCATTGTTTTATACAATTGAATAAACGCTGTAGATCATCCCAATTTGCAAATCCTAATTAAACACTGTGTTGTTAACAGTGCTCTGTTTTAATTATCGTTTTGAAAATAAATTCTTGTGTCCACAAATGAGATCAGCATTCCACTCCAGAAGCCCATGTGCCCTGCGTAGTGTTGTACCACCTTACCACTTACTTCTGCACTTCCTGCTGACCGTGCTGTAGACACTCCCGTTTGGATAGATGCGAACAGCCACATTCACAGGACTGAATGGACACGTCCCCCTCTTGACAAACGCTCAGGAACGCGATCACATCTTAATAGCCCCACTAAATAAATGGATCTTAGTCCCATAAAAATGCGAGTCTGTGAGTTCCTGGGACAGCGTGTGATCGCAGCCCATCACCGACAACTAGCTCTAGAGATGTAGTCATCATTTAGTGTATATCATACGAAATCCGTGAAATTCATTAGTCGCCGAATGGAGGCCACTGTCAAGGGCACACGCAATGTTGACGGTATTTGCATCCTCAGGGCGTGCCTCTCAGGGAATGGGCTGGAATGGGCTCTGATGTGAGCAGGTACCTGGCTAACACGGAGTCGTTTTGGAAGATGCCGCGAGGTCAGAATGAGCAGCAGAGCGGTTGCCATAGTTATCACGTGCCCTTGAGGTCAGTGCTGCGAGGCGTTGCGCAACAACGCTTCCAATGTCGGATGTCAGGAAAGTTTGACGACGCTTGAGGGGGAGGGGGGGGTGAGAGGGGGAGGGGTTGTGGAGCAGAGGGCAGACTGCGGATACAGTAGGTGGGAGGTGTCAGCCGAGTCCAGCAGTGGCCAAGATAAGGATAAAAGGCTGTCTTCGCGACAGCCCACTACACTGGCTGCAGTGGCACAGAGCAGAACTCACACATCTGGTAAGTCTCTACGTGTTTCTTCCAGCACTGCGGCGGAGTGCTCAGCGTATCACTTTCCTCAACTTGACGGTCTCCTGCTCTCAATGCTACCCCCCTCAAAAACGGTACCTACGACCTATAGCGCAATAGCTCTTGATATGCATTCCGTCATAGGTTCACGTCATCTACGCATTTCAGCAGCTACTGATTCTTACGGCGTAGTCTACGTAATGGCGTCACTAGCCGCACTAATTATTGGTATATGTTGTATGCCGTCGAAACAGATTCATGAAAGCATTGTACTTTCGATACAAACTTGTCAGATCGGACAATGGAAGTAGTAGAGATCTGCTGGAATACGGCTGTACAGGCCTAATTTACAGGGTGATTCACGAAGATATGAAAATACTTTAATATGTTACGCTACGTTTAAAACTAAAGAAAAAAGTTCATAGGTCCGCTAATGTTTAGTTACGGAGCTACGGGTAGTAAAAGATTTTGCCTGAAATTTAGCAACTTCGCTAATATGAAGCCATCGCAAATCTATAGATGGTTAAAGTAAAGCATGATTTAAATTTATTTTGTTGTTATTGGTCTGGCGAATCTAGCAAAACATGTCCCATATGCACAGTAGTTTTCCAGAACATCCAGAGAAGCAAAGGCATAATTTCGTAAAATTTTGAATTTATTAACTACCTGGTCTAATTTGTTCTTTAAATTCCAGACAACTGCACAAAGTTTTCAACGGAAGTGTAGAGAATTTAATTTTGGAAAATTTATGGTAAAAGCGTTATCTGAAACCGTATGAATGTGTCACATAATCTGGTGTTATGTATACCACAGCACACGTGAATTCGTTTTAAACCGAAAAAAAACAAAGCTCACTGTTAAGAAACTTGTACAAAGTACATACAATTTCGCAATACAATCACAATCACAGTAAATGTTCAAAAACGTCTCCACCTAGTTCAGTGCATTTAGCTGCACGTGTACAGATTTTGTTGCTCGTTTCAGTTTCACAGGGTTGTTCTTAATTTCTTCTATTGCATTCATAATGTGACCGAGTCGTGCCTCACGTGTATTGATTTTGTCATTATAATCATTATCTTTCACCCATCCCCATACACAAAATCCGTTGGTGTTATATCGGGAAATCTGGGTGGCCACAGACGTGTAGCACCACCACCAATCCATCTCTGGGAAAAATGTTCATTTAATTGTGCAGTAACTCCGTTGGCGAAATGTGGAGGCATGCCGTCATGTTGAAAATACATTTGAATTTGCGTAGCAAGCAGAGTATCTTCGAGTAAGTGGGGCATTTCTTCTTGAAGGAATTGTAAGTACGACCCGCCAGTTAGACGTCCTGGGAAAATGAATGGTCCAATAAAGTATTTATACCATCTCGAGTAAACTGTGCCTCATCAGAAAATAAAACGTATTTGTGTAACTGTCAATTAGTTTTTAACCAGTTGCACAACTCCAAGCGGAGGGCTGGATCTCCCGGATAACTGATGCACTTTTTGTTTATGGCAGAGACACACATTATTTTACTTCATTGTACACCATATCTTACATTGTGAAATGCCTAATAGTTGAGAGATACGCCGTGTACTGTACACAGGCTAAGTTGAACAGCATCCATAATATCCTCATAATCGTCTTCACGTATCGAGCTCTCGTACTGATTATGAAAGCTAGGTAGAGAACATGTCTCCCGTAACATCGAAATCCACTAATGATTCGTCCATTTGGAAGCCATCGAGTTGAATAACGTGCGCCATATTCGTTAATTTCAGCTGTATCATTGCCATAACATTTTCCATAAATAAACACCATAGTGGCGTATTCCTACGTCGTAAATTTGAAAGGCATTCCTATTTCATAAATAATCTACAAACTACAACAGTTACTATGTGGTTTTACTTAAATACACTGTTCTCATTGTGTTCTTTCACTGAACAGTACAGAAAACTAAGTCGTTTCAAGGTTAGGGAACGTCTGCAACAACTCACTAAAGGTAGCCAACAATGACACACACGTTTCTACATTCTTAATGAAAAATAAACAAATTTACTTGTGTTACAACCTTTCCTTCTCTGGACGATACACTGCAGGTACACGTCTGGGACATGTTTTATTATATTCAGCACACCAGTAATAACAAAATAAGTCGAAATCGTGTTTTACTTTAACCTCTTAAAGTTGTGCGATATCTTCATAATATCGAAGTTGCTAAATTTCTGGTAAAACCTTTTATTACCCGTAACTCCGTAACTGAACAATTGCGGACCTATGTTTATAAGACCTTTTTTTCTATATTGTTACATATAGAACGACATATTAAAATATTTACATATCTTCGTGAATCACCCTGTATGGAAGATGTATTTGTGATGTGGCCCAGCTTGAGACACTCAGTATTGATAACTGACCCAACATGCAAATTCTTGAGTTTTGTTTTCGAACGTCGGACGTCATTAAAGCTTGACAACGGTGCGGGAGGAGGCTTCATATCAAAGGCCCCGGGTATGTGCCACCAGTTTCTGACGTTGGACCTCTTCTCGCCAGGTTACCTGCTGCATCTGACGAAGGTTTTGCCCCCCGTAGATGCCTAATGGACTCGGGAGAGCGCACCAGACTTCTCTGCAAAGACGTTATGCACTTCAGTGAATGTGACACTCGCAATATTGAAGACATTCTGCTGTACAAAACGTAAAATGTGATTAAAAGTGTCTGGACACCTGGCTGAAAATAACATACAAGTTCGTGGCCTCTCCATCTGTAATGCTGGAATTCAATATGGTGCTGGCCCACCCTTAGCCTTGATGACAGCTAACCCTCCCGCAGACATACGTTGAATCAGGTGCTGGAAGGTTTCTTGGGAATGGCAGACAATTCTTCATGGAGTGATGCACTGAGGAGAGGTATCGATGTCGGTAGGTGAGGCCTGCCACGGCGTTCCAAAACATAGCTAAGGTGTTCTATAGGATTCAGGTCAGGAATCTGTGTAGGCCAGTTCGTTACAGGGATGTTATTGTCGTTTAATCTCTCCGCCACTGGCAGTGCATTATGAACAGGGGCTCGATCTTGCTGAAAGATGCAGTCGCCATTACCGAATTGCTCTTCAACAGCGAGAAGCAATGAGATGCTTAAAATATAAATATGGGCCTGTGCTGTGGTAGTGCCACGCAAAACAACAAGGGGTGCAGCCCCTCTATGAAAAACAAGACCACACCATAACACCACCGCCTCAGAATTTTACTGTCGGCACTACACACGCCGGCAGATGACGTTCACTAGGAATTTGCCACACCCAGACCCTGACATCTGATCTCCACATTATCTACTTTGAGTCGTCACTCCACACAACGTTTTTCCACTGTTCAATCTTCCAACGTTTACACACCTTACACCAAGCGAGGCGTCGTTAGACATTTACCGGTGTGATGTGTGGCTTATGAGCAGCCGCTCGACCACGAAACCCAAGTTTTCTCACCGCCCACCTAAGTCATAGTACTTGCAGTGGATCGTACTGCAGTTTGAAATTCCTGTATCAAGATCTGGGAAGATTTCTGTTTATTATACATTACGACCCTCTTCAACTCTACGCGCTCTCTGTCAGTCAACAGAAGAAATCGGCCTGTACGCTTTTGTGCTGTATCACATTGGAAACAGTGGACCTAGCGATATTTAGGATTGTGGACATCTTGCGTGCAGGCATATGACACATGTGACACCCAATGACCGGGCCACATTCGAAGTCTATGAGTTTCGCAGAGCGCCCATTCTGCTATCTCACGGTGACTAATGACTACAGAGGTCGGTCATATGGAGTTCCTGGCAGTAGGTAGCAGAACAATTTACATAATATGAAAAACATATGTTTATGGGGGTGTCCCGATACCTTTGTTCACGTAGTGTATGTCTATGATCTCCCATTAAATCACTGGACCCATTTCACCGAAACATGGCAAACAAACAAACTACATGACTGTACGAGCATCATCACTGCTTGTCTTGTAGCCTTCCAGCTCGACAGGAGTGGGAATAGAGACAATATCGTATTTTGTCAGCCCATGCCATATTGGCTGAGCCGTATAATAGGCAAGTTGTGTTTAAGTAGTAGTGGATGGCCTTAGGAACCTGCTTTACTGTGAAGCCTACTAACCGAGAGTACGAAATGGTTTGACAGTGGGTAGGCTGTACTGAACGATAGTGTGTTGGGTTCAAGTAGAACCGACCTGCTTTATCGATCTTCTTTGCATGACAACTTATTTGACAGGAGCAGTGATTGGTTTCAAGCCCCTGATGTGTAAGCTGCACTTCACAATACGTATGTGGTGGGAATATTATCAGCCTGCTTTGTCGACATGTTTAGTGGGGGCTACATTTGTGAGTGGGCATGGCTGAGGAATGTTGAAATAGATAGAGGAGGTGATAGACTGAGGTAGGGACCAGGAAATGATGGACAGGGTAAGTGGAGGCAGGGGGAGATGATAGGAGGTGATGGACCGAGAGAGGAGGGGCAATAGAAAACATAAAGGGAGATGGGTGTGGGAGGAAATGAACACTGATAGGCTGGGAGTAGAAGATGAATGAGGAGAGGGGACTACAGTAGATAGGTGGGAGAGATGGGCAGGAGGAGAGGAACAAAGATGGGGAAGAAGAGATGGTTATAAATGGCTCTAAGCAGTATGGGACTTAACATCTGAGGTCATCAGTCCCTTAGACATAGAACTACTTAAACCAAACTAACCTAAGGACATCATACACATCCATGACCAAGGCAGAATACGAACCTGCGACCGAAGCAGCCCTGTAGTTCCAGAATGGAGTGCCTAGAACTGCTCGGCCACAATGGTCAGCGAAGAAGAGATGGGTTTGGAGAAGAGGGAGATGAGGACAGAAAGGTAGAGAGGTGTAGGTGATGATGGAAAGAGAAATGGTGGCAGAAGGAGATGGATAAGAGAAAGAGGCCAGGAGGATATGGACAGGGAAGGATGGAAGATGCGAAGGGAGAGGGTGCAAGAGGAAATGGATATAGAGTGGGGGCAGATTTAAATGGAATAACAGACTGGGGGCAGGAAGAGATGGAGAGGGAGGGTGAGGAGAGGCTGTTGACAAAGTGGGGTGGAGGATATGTACAGTGAGAAAAGGGGAAGGAGAAAATGGAGAGAAGGGGTGGAGAATATGGACAGTGTGAGAGAGGGGAGGAGGAGATGTAGAGAGAGAAAATGGAGGAGATAATCAGAGATAGAGGGAGAATGAGATGGGGGGATGCAGGAGCCAAATGAATAGTGTAGATGAGTAGTGGTAAGATGGAAAATGATGAGAGCATAGGATTAGATGGACAGACAGAGGGGTGAAGTGGAGATGGGTGAAGACAGCGAGTAGGCAGAGATGTATACAATATATGAGCCATACAGGTTCGCAAGTGAAACTGTGGGGACAGTGACATACAACTGGTCATCTAAACTGTACACATATATTACAGACATTATAGTCAGTACGATTTAGGAGCATACGGGCTGTTCCAACTTTATAAAGTACCTTGAATTATTGGCACATGGACAGCACTGACTCGGAAAATATCTTTCTTATGGAACGCTAGTGGATTTTTGTTCACACAAAGTAATTACTGCTATCGACAGAGGACCTGCAGTTGATTTCATAATTCTAGGCCTACCGATAACTATTGAAACAGTTGCTTACAACCAGCTTCTAATAAAATTACAGTCCTATCTGCGACTGAATTCGTGATTTCACGCTATAAAGCTCTCATTATTCATCTCTTGATGCTCCATCTCTCTTTCCATTCCTCTTTATCCCAATCCATCACCATCTGCCCTTGTCTCTAGCATCCCCTTTTCCATGTATTTCAACTTCCCCCAGCCATGCTCACCCAGACATGTAGCCCCTATTAAACGTGACGACAAAACAAGCCGATAATACTCCCACAACACACCTATAATACTGGGTGGCTTGAAACCAATTAATTCTCTTGACATATATGTGGTTGTGCTCTGTATGGCGTCTGCAGGGTGAACCATCTAAAGCTTGGACTGCAAATATTATGGAAATGGAAAGTGCTATTGACGTGCAGTTTTCACAGAATGAATTCGAAGCCAGGGTCTCGTACTGCTATCCAATAAACAGATTGTAATAATACTTAGAAAGTGTATTTTCTGTACCTGCGAGTTTCCTAATGAAAAAATCTTATTGCCAGTAACAAACTAAAAATAGGGTAAACTAGAATTTCGGTACTGTTTGCTGCAGAAGTCTAGTGCAAGCCAGTTATGAAATACCACATTGTGAGAAGTTTCCACACTGACACTTCTTTGTGCCATTCGACCTGCGTAGTTGTTAGATCGATGTTGTTATGTTCGTTTACAGTGAGCTTGTGTGTTCCCAGAGAGCAGTGCTATCAGTTTTCTATGTGACAGTCTAAGCAGTAGCTCATGTGTATACAACGGGATTTATCAGTGCAGGAAAAGCTGACATGCTCATGGTGCATGGAGAGTGTAGGAAGAATGCAGTTTGTTCTTCTACAGTGCTTGCGGCAGGATCCCAATCTCGACCATCTTCTCAATCAGTTGTGTGAAAGTGATAGTGTAAGAACTAGGGAACGTAACAGAATGAAGCAAGTGATGACAGAAGAGCGGGAAATTAACGTTCTTCCTGTTGTTGCAGTTGATCAACACATTACCTCTTGTGCAATCGCATGTGTAAGTGACATGGGTCAGGCAAGTGTCCTACACATTCCCCATCAGCCTAAATTCCATCCCCATTACATCTACCGCAATGAAGAGCTCCATGGAATCAATTATAAGAATCGTGTTAACTTCTGTACATGGGAATTGCGACTAGTACTCCATATGTATTACGTACCTTGTTTAGTGGTGAAGCGAGGTAAACCACCAAAACGTGCGCTATTGGTGTGTTGACAATCCCCATTGGCTTCCTCAGGTGGAACATCAGCGCCCATGGAGTGTAAACAGTGCTGTGGGATAGTAAACCGTCAGATCATAGGCATGAGTTTCATAGATAGAACACTGAATGCGTACAACTATCACAGCCTCCTAACAAACCATCTCCCACAGATACTAGAAGGCTTTCCTCTGCACACAGAGAGGAACCTGTGTTACCAATATGACCGCTGTCCAGTACATAGTGCGTGGAGTATTACAGCATGTCTTCACAAATTGTTTCCAAAACGTTAGATTGGATGCAGAGGACCAGTACGTTAGGTGCCCCATATTCCAGATTTGATGCCTGTTGACTTTTTCTGTGGGGAAAGCTGAAAGACGCTGTCTGCAAGGACATACCAACTACACCCAATGATACATAACGACGCATAACTGCAGCCTGCTCGGAGATGTTCGACGAAACGCTAGCATGTGTGCAGCAGTCGCTCCATACCAGATAGGAAACGTGTTCTGCCACTGCTGGTGGTCATTTTGAACACAACCTGTGATGGACAGTTACCTCGTTACGGCCCAGAATGCACATAACTAGTGCATGCATTTGTGTTGTTCTTTGGTGTGTACTACTACAGGTATTGTACAAGTGACAGTGTGGCAACTTTCCAAAGTATTTATATTGTAAGCAGCTTGCACTAGAATCCTGCAACAAATCAACTAACATAATTTACGCTATTTTTAGTTTCTTAATGTCAATAAGAATTGTTCCATTCAAAAAGTGTACTTTTGCACAAAAAATACACTTTATAAATATTATTACAAACTGTTTATTGGCCAACAATAAACAGCCCCTGACTATCTGCACGTTCTGTGATAACTGCGCATCAACAGCACTTTCCATCTCCGCAATATTTTCGGTGCTAATTTTATTTTAGTCGCCCTGTTTGTATACTTTAAATTTTCTTTTACACACATATCTGCAGCCAAGCTGCTATCCTGGAAACTAGCATGAGTTTTTGCAGCGCCTATGTGACCAATCGGTACATCCGAACATTATGAAGCACCGAGAAGAAAACGATTTATTGACACATAATCAGCACGGACTCTGAAAATATCATTATTTTAAAACACAACTAACTCTTTTTACTCACGAAGTAATAAGTGCTATCGACAGGGGATTCCTATTTTTAGATATCCAGAAGGCTTTCGACACCGTTCCTCACAAGCTTCTTCCAACCAAACTGCGTGCCTATGGAATATCGCCTGAGTTGTGCAACTGGATTCGTGATTTCCTGTCAGAAGGGTCACAGTTCGTAGTAACAGACGGAAAGACATAGAGTAACAGAAGTAATATCCGGCGTCCAACAAGGAAGTTTTATAGGCTCTCTAATGTTCCTGATCTATATTAACGACATAGGGAAAAAACTGAGTAGCCGTCTTAGGATCTTTGCAGATGATGCTGTCATTCATCGTCTTGTAATGTCATCGGATGACCAAACCGAATTGTAAAATGATTTAGATAAGATATCTGTGTGGTGTTGAAAATGGGAATCGACACTGAATAAAAAAAACTGTGAAGTTATTCTCATGAGTACTAAAAGAAATCCGCTAAATTTCGATTACGCGATGACTCACACAAATCTGAAGGCTGCAAATTCAAGTAAATACTTAGGGATTACAGTTACAAATAACCTAAATTGGAACGAGCACATAGATAAGGTTGTGGGTAGAGCAAACCAGAGACTGCGATTCGTTGGCAGAACACTTAGAAGGCGCAACAGGTGTACTAAAGAGACTGCTTACACCACGCTTGTCCGCCCTATTCTGGAGTATTGCTGCGCGGTGTGGGATCCCCATCAGGTGGTACTGACAGATGACACCTGATAATTTCAAACAAGGGCTGCTCGTTTTATATTATCGCGAAATAGGGGAGATAGTGCCACAGAAATGATATGTGAATTGGAGTGGGAATCATTAAAACAAAAGTGTTTTTCGTCGCAATGGGATCTTCTTATGAAATTTCAATCATCAGCTTTTTCCTCCGATTACGAAAACATCCAGTTGGCTCCCACCTACATAGGGAGAAATGATCATCACTATAAAACAAGAGAAATTAGGGCTCACACAGAAAAATTTAAGTACTGGTTTTTCCTGCGCACCATTCGAGAGTGGAACGGTAGAGAGACATCTTGAAGGTGATTCATTGAACCCTCTGCCAGGCACTTTATTGTGAGTAGCTGAGTAATCACGTAGATGTAGATGTAGATGTAGAACCCTGCATAGCATATGGGGCTCTATCTAGAAAAATCCGTTGACAGGGTACGATTTCATTCCTCTGCTGAATGTACCCCACAGCCATTTGGGAAGCTTGAGAAAGGGGTCACATGTTGCCACTGGGCGCGTCCTGTGGAGCAGAGGACACTGAAGTGTCGCCCTCTTGTGACGCAGTCGCCATGCAGAGCAGACGCTCCTGTATTTTCAGCCTTCTGTTGTAGCTGACCGCACTTTGCGGACTGTTCCCTTCTCTGCTCTCTGGTACCAGAAACCAGCTTTCTCTAAACGTGCGCTACCTTCTTCTCTCTTTCCTGCACCAGTACTTCACTAACAGACTGATGAACGACCCTCAAGTCCAGCCTGGACAAGACCTCGTGTACCCCGTAATTTTCAAAATGTACCAGAATGTTGGTTTCTCTGCCAGTGCTCTTCCCTCGCATTCTTGACACAGTGCACTTCCACAAGTGGTGCGATTTGTACAATTATTGTGAACTGGTTTTGACTTTACCACTATACAGGAAACTGGTAACATTCTGTGTAATGATGTGTAAATGCTTTGTTGTACATAAAGACAGTGAGTGAGTAATGTATGAGGGAGTGCCTGATTTTCTCTTAATATATGCGAGATGACTCATGTAAGATTTTGACCTTGAAAATACACAATGCGATCAAAAGTATTCAGACACCTGGCTGAAAATAACTTACAAGTTCGTGGCCTCTCCATCACTAATGCTGGAATATAATATGGTGTTGGCTCACCCTTTGCCTTGATGACAGCTTCCATACTCGCAGGCATACGTTCAATCAGGTGGTGGAAGGTTTCCTGGGGAGTGGCAGCACATTCTTCATGGAGTGCTGCACTGAAGAGATATATCGATGTTCTTCGGTGATACCTGGCATGATGTCGGTGTTCCAAAGCATCCCAAAGGTGTTTCATAGGACTCATATCAGGACTCTGTGCAGTACAGTCCGTTACAGGGATATTATTGTCTTCTACAGACGCCTTAGACTCTGCATTATGAACAGGTGCTCGATCGTTTTAAAAGATGCAATAGCCATCCCGAATTGCTCTACAACAGTGAGAAGCAATAAGATGCTTAAAATATCAGTGTAGGCCTGTGCTGTGATAGTACCACGCAAAAAAACAAGGGGTGCAAGCTCCCTCCATGGAAAACACGACCACACCATAACACCACCGCCTCCGAATTTTACTGTTTGCAGTACACGCGCTGGCAGATAACGTTCACTGGACATTCTCGATAACCACACCTGCCACCGGCTGGCCACATTGTGTACCGTGATTCGTCACTCCACGCAACGTTTTTCCACTGTTCAGTCGTCCAATGTTTACGCTCCTTACAGCAAGCGCGGCTTTGTTTGGCATTTACCTGCGTGATGTGTGGCTTACGAGCAGCCGATCGACTGTGAAATCCAAGTTTTCTCACCTCCCGCCTAACTGTCATAGTAGTTACAGTGGATCCTGATGCAGTTCGGAATTCCTGTGTGTTCGTCTGGATAGATGTCTGCTTGTTACACATTACGACCTTCTCCAACTGTCGGCAGTCTCTGTCAGTCAACAGACGAGGTCGGCCTGTACGCTTTTGTGCTGTATTTGGTGCTTCACGTTTCCATCTCACCATTACATGTCAAATAGTGGACCTAGGGATGTGTAGGAGTGTGGAAATCTCGCATACACACGTATTATAAAAGTGACGTCTAATCGCCAGACGATGTTCAAAGTCCGTGAGTTTTTGTGAATTTTTTGATCAATTTCAGCCAAAAATAACAGAGTTGCTCTGTGATATCCGCTGAAGATTGTGAGTATAGTTCTCCAATTACGTGCAGTGTAGCCATTCCGATTTTCATCTGAAATCAGAAAGGATTTGAATTTACATTACTAACTTATTTTCTAAGAATATAAGCCTCAATGCAGGTGAAAATAATGAAAATTAAAAACTGTGCAGGCGTTGGAACAATTTACTGCGATTTTCACGTTTTTTTCTCCATTTAGGCGAAGAAAAATACCCGTGCAATCGTGACATCTCCTCATAAGTTGGTTCATATAATTAGTAATTTTATACACAATCATATTATCACATATAATAATGATCGATTCAATACTTTTTGAGTTAGACTGGACGCAAATGTCAAAATAGTCATTTGGAGATGAACGCGTTTGAGAAATCAATTCTTGGAAACTGGAAATTCAAGGAAGTCAACAATAATGTAAAACGCTTACCAATTGATCTGCGATTCCAGCACCATATAGTAACCATTCTTCTTCCTCACAGGCTTCATTTTGCGCCTGCAGCAGTGCTTTCCTAGCTTTCCGACTTTCCTTCGATTCAATGAACTAGGTCGATTCTGCCGGCATACGCGCTGGTTACCCATTTGTTCGGCATAACTGAAGCTTTACGTGTCTCCTAAAATTCCTGCCTCGTTCATGGCCATCAGAAGGGATGAATTTCCTTCATTGAATAAGCCAGCTGCTAAATACGGCGCCAAATCAACCACTTTTAGTCCGGAGTGCAAGTGTTTGGGAGCTAATCACCAAATAGTGGAATTAAAAGTTTCATTAGCATTTTGTGTGTGGCCACCTACACATTTCTCCAGTAATTCATCCCCTGATAAATCTTATATGGGAAGAATTTCCTTCTGTACGAATGCGAATTTCGCTTTGAAATTTTGACAGAGTACTCTTGGATAGTTAGCTTAACGATTTCTCGAACCTCCTAGTGTGGTTTCCGCATTAACCATCGTAATCCAAATTAGGTTATTATATTAATTTAGATTTTCTATCCAGTTTGTTGAAAGTAAATGAATTGTGGAGATATATTTACTCATAAATTTACAGATTCTCCAGCAGCATTGTCCTTACATCATGTTCTGCAGAAGCGTTAGTTGGTTCATCTGCATTTTTGTCGCAGTTCTCACTGCTGCCGACTATAGCGACTCTCATCCCAGTACAGGTAAAGATTTTACTTGTATAAATTGACGTAAGTCTGTATATGATAATGAATAACCAGTTTTAGTAGGTAATGAAAAACATATTCAATATTTTCATTAAGTATTTTATATATTTGTTTTTCAGGATTAGATCCCGAAGTCACAGTCTACCACTTTGGAACTGACAATATGAGTAAGTGTCATAATTTTCCATTATTTCCAGAAACTTTTCATGGTTCAAGAAAATCATGCAGTGCAAACTTATCTCATTGGTAGGCGTATTTGATGATTTAATAACTGATTTGGGTCATTTGATTATTATGCATAAAATCTCTAAGTTCACTGAGTTTCTATATTATTACTTTTGTTTTTATAGTCGGTATGAGTTGGAATACAGTTTACATATGTGTTACATACGTGTTGGTAGACCTTGAGAGTGGTAATCATGGCCTTTTTCTAAATTATTTTCATAAAGGTTTAGTGCTCCCGTCTAGATCAATATAACACATGAATAGACGAAGCTAAACAGAATCTATTTCACATAAGTAGTCGTGATATACAGGTATTTGACATGTCTTCCAGGATTACAGTAGTACATTGTACACCGCCTTCCATAAATTTATATTGACTACAGAAAAACCTTCTCACGTTCACAATATTTATATAACCAATCAGAAACAGGAATCTGATAATGGTAATCATCTCAGGAGGTATCCATCAGAAATTGTAATGCTTGTGCTGACTACGTTATATCCCTGTTTCTTATCTGTTTAAATTCATTGAGATATGGGTTCAAAATTATGGTACGTTTGCTTACAACGTGTCCTTTCATAAGTGGCAGAGTTTTTAAATTAATAGTGGATGTCATTATTGTGGTTCAGCTGAAGATTTGCTTTCATGTAAAACATAGTTCCATAGAACCTTCACATGGACACAAACAGTAAATTTTGAAGGAGTGTTAAGTATTCCCATCTATATAGATAACTTGTAGCACTTACTCCTTCAGTTTATTTTGAACAACATACTAGTTTCTCTTTTCTTGGAAATAATGGTTATTTTAGGAAGACAGGTATGACCTTAAGAGCCAGTTACATGGCACATACTGCAACTATACCAGTAGCATTATGATTCTCTTGTTAGTAACATTAGTAAATCAATAACAAACCATGTTCCTCTTCACAGTGTGAGATATGTCATGTTCCCTATTATGATTGCTATCTGAGTGAATGTCCATCAAATTATTGCTATTTGCTTTCTGTAACAATACGTTACAGAAAGTAACTACAAGTTGGTCTACATTTTCGAAGCAGTATGTAGTTCAAAAATGGTTCAAATGGCTCTGAGCACTAAGGGACTTAACATCTGTGGTCATCAGTCCCCTAGAACTTAGAACTACTTAAACCTGACTAGCCTAAGGACATCACACCCATCCATGCCCGAGGCAGGATTCGAACCTGCGACCGTAGCAGTGGTGCGGTTCCGGACTGAGCGCCTAGAACCGCGAGACCACCGCGGCCGGCAGTGTGTAGTTGATACGTACACTGTTTCAAGGAACCACATGGTAAACAAAATGTCATTCTAGAATGGGACGTAATTGATGTCTGTAGATCATAAATTTTAAGTAACCACGTTGGTGTCGTCTGTAAGCATTAATTTAATTTCACACATAATTAACGCCTGCTGTGTGCAGATTGTTACCAGAAACTTGAAGCGTAAGGGGACGCTAGGCTATACAAAAATGTAACTCCTTGTTCTGATGTCACAGAAACTTCCTGTGATGAGACAAGTTTTTAGCCGGTTAACTGATGAGTTACTGATTTTATAATTGCTAATAGCAGGCTGAACAGCACAAAGGCTTTAGTCAAATCACGCAAGCTATTTACAGAAGAACAATTTCTGTGTCAACGCTCTAAGGTATACAGAAATACAAAGATAGGAATATTCCTCTGAAAGCCAAATTATTTTTATTCCTAATTGCAAAGAATTCAATACATTTGATTGTATGAATTAATTATTTTAATAATTTGAGGTTCTCCACATTTGTAACATCCAATTAGAGTTCCCTGGAATTTTGTGTAGGGCACCTTTTTCTAAAGAGTTCATATGATGGTGTATTTCGTTTTGATAAGACAAATACTGTGGTGAAGTGTTGCATTAAAACATGAATGATATCTATGTATTCCATCTAGTTCCCCAGAGTAGGTTTTCAGCTGTTTACATGATGTACTGCCACATCATGTGATGTATATTTCTGGAAGGCAGGATGGTTTGGTTGAGTTACCCAGTGGTTACAGACAGGTGACTCATAACTTTCATGTAAAATATTGGGAGTTAGTTGTTGTAGGATATACACTGCAAGTCTAATGTCAGTGACATCTGAGCATCTCATGTACCTGTTCAGTTTGTGTCATTTACCTTCTGCCTAGTCTGATGCACTGTCGCAACTTCCACCCTGTGCCAACCTCTTACCTTCAGAGTAGAACTGGTTATCTCACGTTCCATGTTGAAAATTCGTACCAGGACGTAAAATCTTAGAAATATTTTCCTTATGTTTGGTTGTAGTAGACACCTTCGACGGAGGAAAGCCATCTTTCCCTCTGCATGTCTGCCTCTGAAATCCGCCTTACTTTGTCCTTCATCTGTAATTTTGCTTTCAAGGAAGCAAAATTCCTTCATCTATTTTGTGATCCCAGACTTTGACGTTAAATTTAACGCTAATCTCGTTTCTGGTATTCCTCATTACGTTAATCGTTCATTTGTTCACACTAAGTATATATTTGCATTCATTTGACTCCCCATTCCACACAACAGACCTAATAATTCTTCCTGATCTTCACTGACAGTAATGTTTTCAGCGAATTTTCCCCATGGCACTTATAACCATGACTGTTAATCCATCTCCTACGTTTGTCTTTTATTTAATTACGGTTTCCTAAATGTACAGATTAGACAGTGGCGGAGAAACACCGTTCCATTAAGTTACACCCTCATTAAGCACATCTCTTTTCTCATAGTCTTCCGTTCTTATAGCTTCTTTTGTGTTCCTATATATATCATTGTATACCCAAATTTCCCGGTATTTCTAGTCATTTCACGCTGTAGAACGCTTTTCCTAGGTAGAAGAATTCTATACAAGTATCTAGATTCTTATTAACTCTTGAATACATTACGAAGTGCAATGCAGCACATGTGTTTTGGGTTCTGTCGTGTTTCCTATGCACTTACGCTACATCTGTTCTCCAGAACAGAGCTTTCTTTGTGGACCAAAGTCTCCTCCAGCCACTCACCCTCCCACGGATGCAAGACTCTTAAGCTCAACATCGAGGTGATAGCATGCAGGAGGATGGCACCCTGTAATACTTGAGAATCGAGACAATTCTCTTGGCGGCCAGATCTGTCCTTTCATTCCTCACAATTCCGATGTGTTTTTGTACCCAGCAAAAAGACACCTAAATCCCCAGTCGTTGTAGATGGAGCAGAGACTAGCTTCCCTGCTGAGTACAAACGTCTCACAGGGTGAAGGGAACGTAGAAAATCGGATGAGACAAGAAATTTATCACTGGAAGAACGTCTCACCCACTCCAATGACCGCAAGATCGCATAAAATTCTGCATAAAAGACAGTAAACGCTTAAGGCAGTCTGATCTTGAGGACAAGATCTGTCAAAAAAACATAGCAACCAACAGGATCCCCCTGTAGCGATAAGTGCATAAAAACAGCTATATTGTTGTGGTGCCCAGGTAAAATGTCAGAAAATATGTCACTAAAAGCGGAAGCAGGAGTGTAATCTCTCTTGTAGCGCCCCAAATCTAAAATCACTCTGGGTCTCTCCAGTAACCATGGCAGCAGGCAGTTAAAACCCTGGATTTGGGGCAGTACTGGCTCCTCACTGAGGGACTCCAGCACATGGTGCACGTGGATCGCAAATGGCATTGTGGCTCTTCAACGGTAGGAAATAAGTGGGATGAGCAACGTTATAGAGTGTGGGTGAAGTTGGAGCTGTGAGGAACTTGCATGCCTGATGCAGTAGGTGGAACTGCTGGTGACACCCCCCCCCCCCCCCCAGCTTCTGCACATAGGCTGGGTATGGGACTTGTCCTATAGCGACCTGTGGCCAACTGCAGACCCTCAAGGTGGACAGTGTCAATTCAAATCAAAAGGCCTCGTCAATGCATAAACTATGCACCCATAGTCCAGTCATGAATGCATGAAAGCCGTATAAAACTTCAATGCTCAGATACACATTGCTGCGGCTCAATGCAAGTTCTTTAGCTGTCAGAATCTACATTCCTAAATCAATATCTAGGGTCCGGGGCCTCTCCCAGGAAAGCTGGTCCCCATGTGCCACAATGCATCCCTTGTGCATCAGCTCTCATCTGTGACTAGATTTTAGCTCACTTTCCTGATGAAAACCTCCAATAGAATCTTCTGAACCTCAAAGATCCATTGCTCATCTCATGACTTCCTATCATTCGAGCTTCTGAGCAGGCTGCCACAGCAGCAGCTTTTATCGAAGACCCAATTCTGGTATTTGCCACATAACCCAAATTGGAAGAACATTGGTTGTAGCACAAGTCAGAGACAGTCCTCAATGCCATTTCCACAAGGTGAATTGTGTTACTAGGTGTTAGTGTGCCCACAAAGCTGAAATTTGCCACACCTCCACTTCTATGTCTGTGGACTGGTGACTGGGCGACACCAAGGAATATTCTTCCCAACCATATTTTACAGAAGCGGCGCTGGTACCTATCTATACTCTTGCAGTCCACTCAGTTGCTGTCTATACAAGTCAAGTTGTAAAGCAAGCCAGTCACCTTCCAGACTAACACTGGGCCATCAGCTACAGTAATCGACTGGGCTACACAAGCCATTAAGTCTCCTCCAGGCACCCCTGCACAACAGAGTTATGTAGTTTTAGTAAAAACACCATTTCTGTTACAGGACATACCTGTTAGAGGACTTTTCCATAGCAAACGCTACTGTGGCGTTACAGTAACTCCAGCTTGGATTCTGATGGTTGTGGCCCCTCAGGTCTCTAACCTGTCCAGCATAGACTTATTCCATGCCTTGGGGCTTGAGTTCTGCGCCAATTCTCATGCAGTCCAAGCACTGGGCCTCTCCCTACACCACCTACATCTTGGTTAAATTAGGACCAGTGTTCTGCCAGTGAGCAACCTGGGGATCCAGTCGCATATATCCCTTACACCTACTGCAGCTCCAAACTCCAAAATTATTTAAGGTCCGTAGCGTCGAGTTTGCATACCAGGATAAGCCTCAACAGGACTTGCAACATCTTCAGGATGCGGGCGTCTTCATCCCAGTAACACACAGCCAAAGGGCCCTTCCTATTTGACTGTGGAGAAACCATCAGGCGCTGGCTGCATTGGTGGTGACTTCCAGGACACTGTGAATGCCCAATCTGTAGTCGTCAGATATACCACTCCCATGCTTCAGGACACTGTTTACATCTCGCTGGGTCTATGGTATTTGCCAAAAATGATCTTCATTATGCTTATTTGCCCAAAATGATCTTCATGATGCGTATCTACACCTCACACTGCGTAACGGCTCCCAGGAGACTGAAATCATAAACATCATAGCCACTCCTTTTGGATTGCTCCAATATACATAGCTTCCGTTTGGCATCGACAAAGTTACATCAATTTCTTGGAGGTACTATGTTGTTGGTGTGGTCTTCAGTCCTGAGACTGGTTTGATGCAGCTCTCCATGCTACTCTACCCTGTGCAAGCTTCTTCATCTCCCAGTACTTACTGCAACCTCCATCCTTCTGAATCTGCTTAGTGTATTCATCTGTTGGTCTCCCTCTACGATTTTTACCCTACACACTGCCCTCCAATGCTAAATTTATGATCCCCTGATGTCACAGAACTAGTCCTATCAACCGGTCCTTTCTTCTTGTCAAGTTGTGCCACAAACTTCTCTTCTCCCCAATTCTATTCTATACTTCCTCATTAGTTATGTGATCTACCAATCTTCAGCATTCTTCTGTAGCATTACATTTCGAAAACTTCTGTTCTCTTCTTGTCCAAACTATTTATCGTTCATGTTTCAATTCCATACATGGCTACACTCCATACAAATACTTTCAGAAACGACTTCCTGACGCTTATATCAATACTCGATGTTAACAAATTTCTCTTCTTCACAAACGCTTTCCTAGCCATTGCCAGTCTACATTTCATATCCTCCCTACTGAGACCATCATCAGTTATTTTGCTCACCAAATAGCAAAATCCTTTACTACTTTAAGTGTATCATTGCCTAATCTAATTTCCTCAGCATCACCCGACTTAATTCGACTACATTCCACTATACTCGTTTTGCTTTTGTTGTTTTTCATCTTATATCCTCCTTTCAAGACACTATCCATTCTGTTCAACTGCTCTTCCAAATCCTTTGCTGTCTCTGACAGAATTAGAATGTCATCGGTGAACCTCAAAGTTTCTATTTCTTCTCCATGTATTTTAATACCTACTTCGAATTTTTCTTTTGTTTCCTTTACTGCTTGCTCAATATACAGATTGAATAACATCGGGGAGAGGCTACAACCCTGTCTCACTCCCTTCCCACCAACTGATTCCCTTTCGTGCCCCTCAACTCTTATAACTGCCTTCCGGTTTCTGTACAAATTGTAAATAGCCTTTCACTCCCTGTATTTTACCCCTGCCACCTTTAGTATTTGATAGAGAGTATTCCAGTTAACATTGTCAAAAGGTTTCTCTAAGTCCACAAATTCTAGAAAAGTAGGTTTGCTTTTCTTCTAAGATAAGTCATGAGGTCAGTATTGCTTCATGTGTTCCAACATTTCTATGGAATCCAAACTCATCTTCCCCGAGGTCGGCTTCTACCAGTATTTCCATTCGCCTGTAAAGAATTCGTGTTAGTATTTTGCAGCTGTGACTTATTAAACTGATAGTTCGGTAATTTTCACATCTGTCAACAAGTGCATTCTTTGGGATTGGAATTACTATGTTCTTCTTTAAGTATGAGGGCATTTCGCCTGTCTCATACATCTTGCTCACCAGATGGTAGAGTTTTGTAAGGACTGGCTCTCCCAAGGCCGTCGGTAGTTCTAATGGAATGTTGGCTACTCCTGGGGCCTTGTTTCGACTCAGATCTTTCAGTGCTCTGTCAAACTCTTCACACAGTATCGTACCTCTCATTTCATCTTCATCTACATCCTCTTCCATTTCCATAATATTGTCCTCAAGTACATCGCCCTTGTATAGACCCTCTATATAGTCCTGCCACCTTTCTGCTTTCCCTTCTTTGCCTAGAACTGGATTTCCATCTGAGCTCTTGATATTCATACAAGTGGCTCTCTTTTCTCCAAAGGTCTCTTTAATTTTCCCGTAGGCAGTATCTATCTTAACCCTAGTGAGATAAGCCGCTACATCCTTACATTTGTCCTATAGCCATCCCTGCTTAGCAATTTTGCACTTCCTGTCGATCTCATTTTTGAGACCTTTGTATTCCTTTTTGCCTGCTTCATTTACTGCATTTTTATATTTTCTCCTTTCATCAATTAAATTCAATACGTCTTCTGTTACCCAAGGATTTCTACTAGCCCTCGTCTTTTTACCTACTTGATTCTCTGCTGGCTTCACTACTTCGTCCCTCAGAGCTACCCATTCTTCTTCTAATGTATTTCTTTCCCCCATTCCCGTCAATCCTTCCCTTATGCCGTCCCTGAAGCTCTGGAAAACCTCTGGTTTAGTCGGTTTATCCAGGTCCCATCTCCTTAAATTCCCACCTTTTTGCAGTTTCTTCAGTTTCAATCTACAGTTTATAACCTATGGATTGCGGTCAGAGTCCTTATCCGCTCCTGGAAATGTCTTACAATTTAAAACCTGGTTCCTAAATCTCTGTCTTGCCATTTTATAACCTATCTTATACCTCCTAGTATCTTCTGGATGATTCCATGTATATAACCTTCTTTTATGATTCTTGAACCAAGTGTTAGCTATGATTAAGTTATGGTCTGTGCAAAATTCTACCAGACAGCTTCCTCTTTCTTTTCTAATCCCCAATCCATATTCACCTACTATGTTTCCTTCTCTCCCTTTTCCTATTCTCGAATTCCAGTCACCCATGACTATTAAATATTCGTCTCCCTCCACTACCTGAATAATTTCTTTTATCCCATCAAACAGTTCATCTATCTCTCCATCATCTGCAGAGCTAGTGGGCATATAAACTTGTATTACTGTGGTAGTCATGGGCTGCATGTCTATCTTGGCCACAATAAGGCTTTCACTACGCTGTTTGTTGTAGCTTACGTGCACTCCTATTTCTTTATTCATTATTAAACCTACTCATGCATTACCCCTCTTTGATTTTGTATTTATAACCCTGTATTTACTTGACCGAAAGTCTTGATCCTCCTGCCACCGAACTTCACTAATTCCCACTATATCTAACTTTAACCTATCCATTTCCCTGTTTAAATTCTCTAATCTACCTGCCCATTTAAGGGATCTGACATTCCGCACTCCGATCTGTAGAACGCCAATTTTCTTTCTTCTGATACCGACATCCTGTTGAGTAATCCCTGATCGGAGATCCGAATGGGGGACTATTTTACCACTGGAATATTTTACCCAAGAGGACGCCATCATCGTTAACCATACAGTAAAGCTGCATGCCCTCGGGCAAAATTACGGCTGTAGTTTCCCTTGCTTTCAGCTGTCCACGGTAACAGCACAGCAAGGCCGTTTTGGTTAGTGTTACAAGGCCAGATCAGTCAGTCATCCAGATTATGGCCTCTGCAAGTACTGAAAAGGCAGCTGCCCCTCTTCAGGAACCACACATTTGTCTGGCCTCTCAACAGATACCCATCCATTGTGTTTGCACCTACGATATGGCCATCTGTATTGCTGAGTCATGCAAGCCTCCCCACCAACAGCAAGGTCCATGGTTCACGGGGGGGGGGGGGGGGGGGGCGATGAGCTACACTTAAAGACGTCTCAGGGACCATGAGCTACCTTGACAATTTTCTGGTTGTAGGAAACTATACAGCTGATGTTGTTCTTCTCCCCATTCACAGAAGCTTACCTTTGTTGTAAACTTGGCATATGTTGAAACTTCCTGGCAGATCAAAACTGTGTGCCCGACCGAGACTCGAACTCGGGACCTTTGCCTTTCGCGGGCAAGTGCTCTACCAACTGAGCTACCGAAGCACGACTCACGCCCGGTACTCACAGCTTTACTTCTGCCAGTACCTCGTCTCCTACCTTCCAAACTTTACAGAAGCTCTCCTGCGAACCTTGCAGAACTAGCACTCCTGAAAGAAAGGATATTGCGGAGACATGGCTTAGCCACAGCCTGGGGGATATTTCCAGAATGAGATTTTCACTCTGCAGCGGAGTGTGCGCTGATATGAAACTTCCTGGCAGATCAAAACTGTGTGCCCGACCGAGACTCGAACTCGGGACCTTTGCCTTTCGCGGGCAAGTGCTCTACCAACTGAGCTACCGAAGCACGACTCACGCCCAGTACTCACAGCTTTACTTCTGCCAGTACCTCGTCTCCTACCTTCCAAACTTTACAGAAGCTCTCCTGCGAACCTTGCAGAACTAGCACTCCTGAAAGAAAGGATATTGCGGAGACATGGCTTAGCCACAGCCTGGGGGATATTTCCAGAATGAGATTTTCACTCTGCAGCGGAGTGTGCGCTGATATGAAACTTCCTGGCAGATCAAAACTGTGTGCCCGACCGAGACTCGAACTCGGGATCTTTGCCTTTCGTGGGCAAGTGCTCTACCAACTGAGCTACCGAAGCACGACTCACGCCCGGTACTCACAGCTTTACTTCTGCCAGTACCTCGTCTCCTACCTTCCAAACTTTACAGAAGCTCTCCTGCGAACCTTGCAGAACTAGCACTCCTGAAAGAAAGGATATTGCGGAGACATGGCTTAGCCACAGCCTGGGGGATATTTCCAGAATGAGATTTTCACTCTGCAGCGGAGTGTGCGCTGATATGAAACTTCCTGGCAGATCAAAACTGTGTGCCCGACCGAGACTCGAACTCGGGATCTTTGCCTTTCGTGGGCAAGTGCTCTACCAACTGAGCTACCGAAGCACGACTCACAGCTGTGAGTACCGGGCGTGAGTCGTGCTTCGGTAGCTCAGTTGGTAGAGCACTTGCCCGTGAAAGGCAAAGGTCCCGAGTTCGAGTCTCGGTCAGGCACACAGTTTTGATCTGCCAGGAAGTTTCATATCAGCACACACTCCGCTACAGAGTGAAAATCTCATTTTGGCATATGTTATTTTTTCATCCACCAGATCGAATATTTAGGACACATCTTCAGGACATCAGGCGTATGGCTCACACTACATTGTGTGCCTACCATCCAAAAATTACTAGCCTCGATAGATGCATTCCAGCCGAAGTCAGCCAAACTGTTATAGACCATTCATGCCCCATGCTTCAGCGATGCTGGCACCACTCGCTCTGTAACAGAGTTCCCTGGAAGTGGCCATCCTAATGTAATAAGGTGTTCCAAAACCTGAAGAAGGCCCTCTTCGACCTACCTGTCTCATGGCATACAATCCAACGAAACCATTGGTATTAGTGGCCGATACTGACTGGCAGACTTTTGTCCCATATTGAGAATGGCGTGGAGCGACCCACTGCATTTGTATCCAAGATACTTACAGCAGGATAGTGGAACTACATAGAAAAGGAGGCTTTGGTCATCATCTTTGGCAGCAAACGCTTCCCTGCCTGCATCTATAGCCACCGTTTCACACTCATGACATATCATAAGCCTCTAATGCGTCTCTTCAAGTATTCAGCAACTTGCTACTGTGGGCCCCGTTTCTCTCAGGATATGCCTATTGTATCCAATATCACCCTAATGCCGCCCATGCCAATGCCGATATCCTATCGCGATTTCATGTTAGTCACAACCCAGAATTTCATGAGGATCCAGAAGTCTGTTTTCATGAGGACAGTGAGACTGCCATCATCAAAGACCCATCTTCCAAGTGATGCACGCTTTGTGGGATATCACACAGTGACAGGCCATGTCCTCCAGGAGGATTTGCATTATACAACAGAAAGACAGCCTGCAGACAAAGTAATGTCTCATGTACCCAGACCTCCAAGCCTTCTGAAGCATGCAGCAAAAAAATGGTTCAAATGGCTCTGAGCACTATGGGACTTAACATCTTAGGTCATCAGTCCCCTAGAACTTAGAGCTACTTAAACCTAACTAACCTAAAGACATCACACACATCCATGCCCGAGGCAGGAGTCGAACCTGCGACCGTAGCAGTCCCACAGTTCCGGACTGCAGCGCCTAGAACCGCACGGCCACCGCGGCCGGCACGCAGCAAAAGTCTTTATCCTTGCATCACATTGCGCTGATAAAGGTCGCGATGGGCCATGCTCAGGTCCTCATTCCCAGAACCCTATGGCATTGGGAAGTCATTTTGACTCTCCTAGCAATACATCCACTGGAAGGGTATGGAGACATTTAATGCGAGAATGGTGAAAGGGTGCCTCACATGTCAAAACAAGCAAGCTGTGCCCTCCTGTCAGTATTTTCCATGGCCTCCTATGGTGACTCATTGGTCCTGTCTTCATTTGGACTTTGCTGGCCCATTGCTTGGATCTGTGTGGCGTCTGATTTTGATTGTGAGCAGTGGGTTCTGCTTTGTGTTTTTCATGCCATTCACAACCTCAGCGAAGACGATCCAGATTGTTGCATGGTTGTTCGCCCTTAAAGGCGTCACACAAGCCTTTGTCACTGACAATGGCCCCAATTATCATCAACAGAATTCTGATTCTTGCTATTCAATTTAATTTCATCAGTCCACATGGTCATCCTCACAAATCACCATTTTCCCTAGAATCAGAACAGCCACATACCTTCTTGTATCAATGGATTGTGTAGGTTTTCTTTGCAGGATCCAGTGCAGCTGTGGACACCCTCCATTTATTCTCCATTTGATTTGGCAGGCAATGTTTGAATTCCAGTTGCTGCAAAGAGGCTGTTGCTGCTGGCATATGTATGATGTATGGGCCCATCATGGATACAAACCACTAATGGGTGCACTCCAGATGCCTGTAATGCGACTCTCTTTGCGCCATCTACCATTTCCCCCAACCCAAGACCTCCTGTGGCCAGCCACAATTCGTCACGTTCTCATCCCATATGAATAGAAGTGGATCCAGTCCCCCCCCCCCCCCCCCCCCCAGAATGGTGAATGCTCCAACACGGTCGAGGCCTCCAGGGACTGCTGTGGCCTAGATGCACTTTTGGGGGAGAATGGCGGGCAGTGGCAATATGAATTATGGTTGTACCATGTATGCCACAGAATGTAACACTCATGCAGTCCATAACAGCCACGCAAGATTTTCAGAAGGCGCACCAAGAACTACAGACCAATAGATATCTCGAAAGGCAAAAGTAAGAGGTCGCTGGCCTTATCGCAAACCGTGCCCGTATATGGTCACGAGTTAGAGTGGGACAGCACGGTTCTTCCTGAAGAATAACTATTTAAGGAAACCCAGGGATCACTGTGGACGGTTCCCATCGACGAGAGTTGGCCGATTCATGCTACTGTCTCTACGCTATCGATGACGACAACTTAGCGGCGAGAAGTAGGCTTCTGATTTGGAAAAGAGCTCTCACTGATTGTTGGTCATTTCAATGTTGAGTTCCGGCTCCAGGGATCTAGGTGGAGCCAAATCCACTGAATTGTATTTTGTTCGGAAACGCAGAGGAGGTATAGTCTGATTGTAATTATAAATTGTGACAGTTAATTTTCCTTTCGAACAGACAATAATGGAACTAAGAAATTTTTTTGCTTCAACTGGGATACTCAATAACGAAAAACAGATGGATTTTGCAGAAATTATGAGCTCCACAGTGAGAATAAACAGCTAAATGGTAGTTCTGTTGTATGAATGCATAAGGCCCACAGGAATTCCCCCACATAGATGCAGCACAGTCACAGGCCTGTCCTCAGAAACGTGCTTTATAATTGCACGGAAGTTACCCATGTACTTGTCATCTTGTTTATCAACTTCAGTAGGATCTAAGTCATTAAGGGGCCTTAATGCAATCTCCTGACATCCACAGATAATCACCACATCGATGAAAGGGTCTAGCCCTTTTCTGTTTCCTTCCCACCTGCTCCACCAAGCCTTAGTCCTGGCGATGTTTCATATCTTTTGCCTTGTTCATCATCATGTGAACAAAATTTTGACAATGGATTAGAGTAGCTATATAGTAAGTACTGCACGCCTGGATGTTGAAATATTGAAGATCATGCTTCCACACCAGAAACCTGGAGTTTTCCAGGGCTGTAACATTTTGATTACTACCTTTACCAGACTCGCCATAGCGAAAAACAAACAGTACTTACAGAAGACACCGTCCTCTTTGGCAGAGTATACTAAATAAAGTTGAATGTACGATACTGGCAAATTTGCAAAGTGAGGGGAAATATATAAATTGCATTAGGCACAGAAAAGTTTTGGAATTGTTGTAGCTTCATGTGGTAATCAATTTTTTTTTTATACTTAGCGAACAAATACTTATCTCATAGTTACAGCCCGATCGTGTATTGTCTCCACGCAGCCAAACATAACCATTTCCAGCCAATGATCGTCTCAGTTGGACCAGAGGACCCAGTCCACTCCATGTAATCACAGTCCACACCAGTATGAAGCTAGCACCAGCTTACGCTGTGTCTTGTTGACAACTTGCGCCATGACTTCGTCGGGGTCTGCACCATCCTCGAACTCTACAATCAGATCTTACCAACTTTAATCGGGACTCATCCAATCAGACCACCGTCTTCCAGTCGTCTAGGGTCCAACCAATGGGATCACGAGCACAGGAGAAGGGCTACAGGGGAAGTCCCGCCGTTATGCAAATGCACTCACGTTGTCCACCTGCTGTCATAGCCCATTTACGTAATTTCGCTGCACTGTCCTAACGGATACGTTTATCGTACGTATCACATTGATTTTTGCGGTTGTTTCGCGTAGTGTTCCTCGCCTCTCAGCACTGACAAACGCCGCTGCTCTCGGCCTCTAAATGAACGCCGTCGACCACTGCCTTGTTTGTGGTCAGCGGTACTCTTGACGCTGTGGATCTCCAAATGTTGAATTGTCTAACGATTTCCGAAATGGAATGTCCCATTTGTCTACCTCCTCCTTCTAATCAGCGTTCAAAGTTTATTAATACCCGTAGTGCGGCTATAATCAAGCTGGAAACCTTTTCATGTGAATCACCTGAATACAATCGACAGCTCGGCCAATAAACTGCCGCTTCATACCTTTTGTAGGCTGGACTACCGCCATATGTGAAAGTGCATACCGCTATCCCATGATTTTGCCACCTGCGTGTGGCTGTAGCAGCTGGCATCTCTCGTAGTTTGATTCTCGAACTTCAACCGTGGACTTCCTCTGGTATTTTTCTGATGATATATATATATATGTCCATTTCACCTAAACAGATAATCAACAAATCCCTTCTAGCCAGCATTATTTTATTGATTTCGTTGTTTGTTATCTTATTAGTCCCTCTGACTTTTCACGGTGTGCCTTTAACAACACATTTCAAAAGTATTCCGTTTTTCAGTTCCTTACATCACAGAGTCCAGATCACACATTTACAAGATGCAACACAACAAACGCGCTTTTGGAAGCATTTTACTGGCGTGTTAGCAGTCAGTTTTAGAGGCTAACATCTTTTTTCTATGTTTTGTTCGGATTCTTACTTTTTCCTCTCTTTTTACTCCTCCAGCGATTTTATTTCCTAAATCAGCAACAAAGTGTCGGAGTACGTGGCCATCCACGACAGGTACATGGACGCTGATTTGTCGCCGTTTTGTCACAAACCATTAGTAATACAGTTTCGTCATGACTTTGTCCACTTCATTGAAGGTGGAATCTAAGATGTGCTGGATCAAATGGTGTCGTTAAGGATATGTGGGTATTCACGTGACTTATTATTTTGACACAGGAAGAATGTCGTATTGTTGTACAGACTTGTGAAGAACAATATTTCTACTAGGAGTACTATGTGGGTCATTTTTGACCCACAATGGATTTTCGAGGCCGTTACCCGCCTCTCTAATCATCGCACGACGAAACGCTCCCGTGACTTTTCATCATTTATGGGGTTGTACAACTTACCAAAATTTCATCCCCCCTAGCTCACACACCTGGAAGTATGAAAAATTTATCTGTTATACCAGTAGTACGATGTGGGTCATTTTTGACCCATACCTATTTAACGCACAGTTTGATATGAGGTAACACCGGTTTGCTGTCACTAAATATGATCTGGGCACGCCTCGACGTTATTCACGAGCTGTTAGAGTATATTATACTTCGGGCCAAAAAGAACATTAAATACGAAGTATTCGGTTCTAGAATGATACATTATGTCAGCGAGGCTTTCCGTTTTCTATGGACTGGCGACATGCAGAACTACGCGGAGTAACATTGCAAAACTACAGAATAACATATGACATATTATACTTCATTACTTTCATCGTGGCAGCGACAGTATAACAGAGGTAGTGGCGGAGGACATACGTTGCCATATGTAATTTTATTTATGTTCGAAACAGGCTTATGTGTTTTGAAACTATTTTATTTGTCTTGACAGAGCTGCTGGTCTAAGACATTATTCATTTATTTGTGTGTATGAGTTTTGAAGACGGCTATATTATTATACCAGAAACCTTGGTCTAGATTTAAAATAAACAAAATTTAGAGCAACTGTGGGCTGTTTTTCATTCGAGACAACATATTATACAGTGCAGAATCCCACCGCCCCCCCCCCCCTACACTACTGTCTGGAGCACTGCTAACAGTTCTCTTACACTACAGCAGATGTCAGTCGCGTCGCCCTTATGGAACGTCACGACTGACAGCTTCTTCACCTAAATTAAACAGGCAGATGAGCGCTGAAGTGGAGACGACACACTGTATGCAACACACTCACAAGTCAGGCGACCATCTCCTCACAGATTACGATGGGAAAACGTAAAATATATCCGTATCCTGAGTAACATGCATGCTGGATGTCAGAAGACTGAGAATACTGAGAAGTAACTTCCAGAAACAGTGAAGTTTTATAATGACACTAAGGATGGAGTAGATGTTTTTGACCAAATCGCTAGATACTACAGTCTCAGAGTTGTTACCCAACGATGCCCTGTAAGTAAGTGTCTTTTCTTTGACCTCGCCATGATTAACGCTCGCACAATTTTTAAGTTACGTACCTCTACGATTAGATTACATCATGGTCAGACAGAGATTCCGAAATCAGATACTGGATTGTAAGGCGTACCCAGGAGCAGATATAGGCTGAAATTCAAGACTTTAGTCAGGAAGAATCAATACGCAAAGACGTGGGATACGGAAGTACTAAGGAATGACGAGATACGTTTGAAGTTCTCTAACGATATAGATACAGCAATAAGGAATAGCGCAGTAGGCAGTACAGTTGAAGAGGAATGGACATCTCTAAAAAGGGCCATCATAGAAGTGGGGAAGGAAAACATAGGTACAAAGAAGGTACCTGCGAGGAAACCATGGGTAACAGAAGATATACTTCAGTTGATTGATGAAAGGAAAATCAGGAATACAGAAATACAAGTAGCTGCGGAATGAAATAAATAGGAAGTGCAGGGAAGCTAAGACGAAATGGCTGCAGGAAAAATGTGAAGACATCGAAAAAGATATGATTGCCGGAAGGACAGACTCAGCACACAGGAAAGTCAAAACAACCTTTGGTGACATTAAAAGCAACGGTGGTAACATTAAGAGTGCAACGGGAATTCCACTGTTAAATGCAGAGGAGAGAGCAGATAGGTGGAAAGAATACATAGAGAGCCTCTATGAGGGTGAAGATTTGTCTGATGTGATAGAAGAAGAAACAGGAGTCGATTTAGAAGAGATAGGGGATCCAGTATTAGAATCGGAATTTAAAAGAGCTTCGGAGGACTTACAGTCAAATAAGACAGAAGGGATAGATAACATCCCATCAGAATTTCTAAAATCATTGGGGGAAGTGGCAACAAAACGACTATTCACGTTGGTGTTTAGAATATATGAGTCTGGTGATATACCATCTGACTTTCGGAAAAGCATCATCCACACAATTCCGAAGACGGCAAGAGCTGACAAGTGCGAGAATTATCGCACAATCAGCTTAACAGCTCATGCATCGAAGCTGATTACAAGAATAATATACAGAAGAATGGAAAAGAAAATGGAGAACGCGCTAGGTGACGATCAGTTTGGCTTTAGGAAAAGTAAAGGGACGAGAGAGGCAATTCTGACGTTACGGCTAATAATGGAAACAAGGCTAAAGAAAAATCAAGACACTGTCATAGGATTTGTCGACCTGGAAAAAGCGTTCGACAATATAAAATGGTGCAAGCTGTTAGAGATTCTGAAAAAAGTAGGGGTAAGCTATAGGGAGAGACGGGTCATATACAATATGTACAACAACCAAGAGGGAATAATAAGAGTGGACGATCAAGAACGAAGTGCTCGTATTAAGAAGGGTGTAAGAAAAGGCTGTAGCCTTTCGCCCCTACTCTTCAATCTGGTCATCGAGGAAGCAATGATGGAGATAAAAGAAAGGTTCAGGAGTGGAATTAAAATACAAGGTGAAACGATATCAATGATACTATTCGCTGATGACATTGCTGTCCTGAGTGAAAGTGAAGAAGTATTAAATGATCTGCTGAACGGAATGAACAGTCTAATGAGTACACAGTATGGTTTGAGAGTAAATCGGAGAAAGACGAAGGTAATGAGAAGTAGTAGAAATGAGAAAAGCGAGAAACTTAACATCAGAACTGATGGTCACGAAGTCAACGAAGTTCAGGAATTCTGCTACCTAGGCAGTAAAATAACCAATGACGGACAGAGCAAGGAGAACATCAAAAGCAGACTCGCTATGGCAAAAAAGGCATTTCTGGCCAAGAGAATTCTACTAATATCCAATACCGTCTTTAATTTGTGGAAGAAATGTCTGAGGATGTACGTCTGCAGTACAGCATTGTATGGTAGTGAAACATGGACTGTGGGAAAACCGGAACAGAATAGAATCGAAGCATTTGAGATGTGGTGCTATAGACGAATGTTGAAAATTAGGTGGACTGATAAGGTAAGGAATGAGGAGGTTCTACGCAGAATCGGAGAGGAAAGGAATATGTGGAAAACACTGATAAGGAGAAGGGACAGGATGATAGGACATCTGCTAAGACATGAGGGAATGACTTCCATGGTACTAGAGGGAGCTGTAGAGGGCAAAAACTGTAGAGGAAGACAGAGATTGGAATACGTCAAGCAAATAATTGAGGACGTAGGTTGCAAGTGCTTCTCTGAGATGAAGAGTTTAGCACAGGAAAGGTATTCGTGGCGGGCCGCATCAAACCAGTTAGTAGACTAATGACCAAAAAAAAAAAACCTCTAATAAGATTTCACGGCGGGACCTTATCCTCAGAGTAGCAGATGACCTCGCTGCCTCTTACACACTTCAGACAAAACTCAGTCTCCCCGTACAGGCACTCCATACTGGCATTGGCCAATAAGGAGTTCGAAGTTCTTCTCAAATTCAGGTTTCCTGCAGATAACAAAACTACAAAGGGAAATAAAACGTCAAGTGCAACAAGTATGTGTGCAAAAGATGCCGAACAAAAACTGTTGTCCCAGAGTAGGCAATTCTGTCACGTCCTTTTTCTTAAATATACTTAAATATTTGTAATTATAGTCTGAAGTAATTTGTTCTTATGTTTTTTTCCTTCATTGCAATAACTACAAAAAATGCAGAGCATTTTAGTCATCTACTGCTTTTTAGAATGTTTCACTAATATTTGGTGCTTATCTTATTCTTCTATAAAAGGAAAAATACTATTAATACTCACATAAACAATATGTTTTGATTCAGTTTCAATCTTTTTATAAAGAAAAACATTACAACATTGCTTTACCAAATTTACGAAATATTGTGGAATTTCTTCTGTAACATTTAAAATAAAATAAAAATGTTTACTTAGAGAAAATTCATATTTGACCGTGTACTATTCATTTTAGAGACGTATTGTCAACATGAAGACACTCATAATACCACCCAGATACGAACAAAATGGTGGTTTTCTACTGCGGGTAAAAATGACCCACATGGTATTACCAGGGGTATGGCGAAGTCTAGTTCATTTAGTGTTAGGAAGTGATGGTTGACGCAGATCCACTTGTGGCTCAAGCATGTTCTCACATGGAGGGTGCTGTGCAAGGGGAAGGGTCTACTCAGTGACGCTGTGTTTCAGAATCGCCCACAGCAGGACAGGTCCAGGAGGGGAAAGAGGCTGCAGCTGTGGACCTGGGCGCCCTGCTGGACGCTGGAGACAGCGCCATGGTGACTCTGGTGGCGGGCGACACCCGTCTGGCAGCGCACAGGGCCGTCCTGGCCGCCAGGAGTCCCGTGTTCGCCGCTGTTTTCAGCCACGGCACGCTGGAGGCCACAGTCCCAGACGTGGGGGGCCAGTTGCTGCGCCATATCGTGGCCTACATGTATACCCTGCAGGCCCCGCAGCTGGCCAGAATGGCCCCCCAGCTGCTGGTCGTGGCTGATAAGTACGGCTTGTCAGGCCTGAAGGCACAGTGCGAGCAGCAGTTGGCCTCACAGCTGTCTGTTGAGACTGCGGTGGCCACAGCTGTGCTCGCTATTCGGAACTCCTGTAGCAGCCTTAAGAAGGCCGCCGCCGCCTTCATAAAGACTCATATTTTACACGTGATGGCCACGAAGGGCTGGACAGATGCGCTACATTGTCAGCCTGAAGATCTGATTGAAGTGCTCAAGCTGCTGTCTGAGCCAGCAGCAGAAACCGGGTAAGCACAAGACAAGCTACATGCCTACGTTGTCCAGTCCTGTGTAGTTCTGTGTGTGTGCGTGTATTTCCAGCCCCTGAGTATCTTTACGTGTATGTGTGCTGCAAAATACACCATCACTGACAGACATTTTCTGATATCTCGCGATGCTTTCATTGATTTCTCATGTTAGATTAATGTTGTTGTTGTGGTCTTCAGTCCACAGACTGGTTCGAAGGAGCTCTCTATGCTACTCTATCGTGTGCAAGTTATTTCATCTCCCAGTACCTACTGCAACCAACATCTTACTGAACCAGCTTAATATATTCATGTCTGGGTCTCCCTCTACAGTTTTAACCCCCCCCCCCCCCCCCCACGCTGCCCTGCAATACTGAATCAGTGATCCCTTGATGCCTCAGAATATGTCCAACCAACGGATCCCTTCCTTTAGTCAAGTGCTACAAATTCCTCTTCCCCCCAATTCTATTCAATACATCCTCATTAGTTATGTGATCTACCAATCTAATCTCCAGCATTTTTCTGTAGCACCACATTTCGAAAGCTTCTATTCTTTTCTTGTCTAAACTATTTATCATCCATCTTTCACTTCCATACATGGCTACACTCCATACAAATACTTTCAGAAAAGGGTTCCTGACGCTTGAACCTATACTCGATGTTAACAAATATCTCTTCTTCAGAAACGCTATCCTTGCCACTGCTGGTCTACATTTTATATCCCCTCTACTTCGACTATCTTCAGTTACTTTGCTCCCCAAATAGCAAAACTCATCAACTACTTTAAGTTTGTCATTTCCTAATCTAATTCCCTCAGCATCACCTGATTTAATTCAACTAAATTCCATTATCCGCCTTTTGCTTTTGTTGATGTCCATCTTATATCCTCCTTTCAAGACACTGTCCATTTCTTTCAACTGCTCTTCCAGGTCATTTGCTGTCTGTGACAGAATTGCAGTGTTGTCGCCAAACCTCAGAGTCTTTATTTCATCTCCATGGATTTTAATTCCTACTCCTAATTTTTCTTTTTTTCCCTTTACTGCTTGCTCAATATATAGATTGAATAACATCAGGGATAGGCTACAGCTCTGTCTCAGTCCCTTCCCAAACACTGCTTCCCTGTCATGCCTGTCAATTGTTATAGCTGCCATCTAGTTTCTGTGCTAATTGTAAATAGCCTTTCGCTCCCTGTATTTGACCCCTGCCACCCTCAAAATTTGAAAAAGAGTATTCCTCTCAACATTCTCAAAAGCTTTCTCTATGTCCCCAAATCTTACAAACGTAGGTTTACCTACCGTTAATCTATCTTATAAGTCGTAGGGTCAGTATTGCCTCACGTCTTGCAACATTTCTATTGAATCCAAACTGGTCTTCCCGTGCTCGCTTTCTACCATTTCCATTCGTCTGTAAAGAATTCGTGTTTAATATTATGCAGCCTTGACTTGTTAAACTGTAATATTCACACCTGCTTGATTTAGAGAAGTACTAGATCCAACTGGGTTTATTAACGGATAGGTTAGGTTAAAAAAGTCATCTTAGAACTAAATTATTCGTTGATTTATAAGTGGTTTTAACATTATTTGCGGTCATTACTTGTACTGAACTGCATATGTGGAACAGCCTTATAGGTTCTGGTGTAAAGTATCTGAATAAGTGGTAAATTTGCCATTTCAGTGGTGGACACAGTGATGTGCTGCTCACAGCAGATGTACCGTGGACAACAAGATGTGTAGTACGAGCAGCCAGGGCAGCGAGCCTACAGGCTTTATTCTGTGTGCTGTGCAATTCACTATAAATCTCTTTACTCACTATTACATATATTGTTCTCTGCTGTCTCTGCTGGTGTTCACAATGAGATACTTACAAGTGACATATGCTGCATAAAGGAAAGATGACGTTGATCAACAAGCGTGTAGTCCGACATTAACACCAGGAACTCTGCAGCGCAGTTCAAAGAGATCAGAAAAGAATTTAAAACTTTCCATCTCTGATGTTGTCATGACATAAATATTAAACCTTGGAAAAAATAGGTGCTGTACAGAAAACGGTCAGACTGATCGCTATTTCCACATTACTACTGCAGTTTGATTTCTATGTTTCTCCTTCACTTTCTATGTTCATTTCTGAAATATACCTACGGTTACAGAACAAACTTTGTTTATTCTCCCCAAGTAGTACAGTGTTATAAGATACACGTCTTAAGATGTGTGCTAGGTTCCAAGAAGAAGGGTGCGGGGCTGAATAGAATCATGAGGAAGACTTCCGTTGCAGGAGGTGACACAAGTACGTCTGCAGGAAGCTGTAGGTACTTACTCCTCAAACAGCCTGCGGCCACTTCAGGAGACAACAGACCAGTCTCTACAACTCAGAAAGATCCACAAAATGCGCAGATCCACACAACGCTTCCCATTTCCTTTCGCATTTTGTTCAGTTGTTCCAAAGGATATATGCTGTAATTTGGACATTCCCATTCTCTAGCACATTAGGAGAGGTGGTTTTATTAGTCAAAACGCTGTATGTGCTTCTTGGTGGAACATCTGTCAGTTGTCTAGCAACCTGCCGGCCTTGCTTGTACTTCTCCATGCTGTTTCTAAAGGCTGCCCAAAGAACTTCACAGTGTTAGGACCTTCCCTAGCCCATACATTGCAGTTACAGATACATCTCCCACAATATGAGTATTCATAAGACCTTTTGTCTCATTATCATTTTTATATGCTATATCACTTAACAAATGCACCATTAAATCCTAACGCCCAATAGTTTTCAATTATATATATATATATATATATATATATATATATATATATATATATATATATATATGTGTGATATATATGTGTGTGTGTGTGTGTGTGTGTGTGTGTGTGTGTGTGTGTGTGTGTGTGAGTGTGTGTGTGTTCAGAAATTTCCGTTAGAGACTTATATGATTTGTAGAGGGGAGTGAGAACTGGAATCCATGTCCAGAAACATACCGTTTCCCTCCTATGACGGTCTCAGTTCAGATGTTTAACTCATCCAGTTCTGCTTGAGCAGCTGAGTTGGGCGTGATGCAGTACAGTTATTAGATAAAAATTCGAAAGAAACACAGCGAAAGATCCCTTTATCAGCTAAGCCTCTTGTTTGTATTATCACTTAAATATTGTGTGTTCACATTACCCCAAAACAAAAAATCTACCTAGCATACTGTACATGCAGAAGGTAATGTTTAAGTTTTAATGAAAACAAATGTGCGGAACTGATAAATGGATGCTTCGTTATGTTTACTTTCGGACTGTTACCTAATAACTGTACTACATCATGCCTAATTCACTTCCTGAAGCAGAATTGCATGATTTAAACATGTGAACTCAAACTGTCGTAGAATGCATACAGTACGTTTCCAGACGGGGTTCCTGTACAAAATATTACGTGCTCTCTCCCCTTTAAAAGTCCTAGTAGTTTGTAAAGAGAATTTCCAAACACGCTATGTATGCTTCCATCACTGATAGAGTTTCCACTTATCAATCTGTATCTTCTCCTCACTTGTAGCAACCACAGTTTACTTTAGTCACATGTAATGACTAATAATGATTTAATGCGTCTTTACACAACTTTACATTGTCTCCTGTGTTATGTAACCCATGTCTCCTTAATTTAAATCCAACTCTTTCCTTCGTTCTACAGCAAATCTCCTTATCACAGTCTCATAGAACTGTATATGTAGAATATAAGAATTAAACAGAATTTCTATTTTCATTCGAATAACAACTTACGATTACATATCTTGCATAAGTGTATGTATAGAGTACTTTGCCTTTTTTTATCTTAATGCTCAATGTTCGCTAGTTTATTGAGAATGCTCGTTGGCCAATGTGAAACAAATATATTTACTTGCCTATTTTGGTGACAGTTAAACGTATTAAGGGAGTAGCTGCTCAGTATCACACATTCTGTAACCCTTGCTTCTCTAAATTTCTTTTGGTGCACAGTTCAGAATCTACTCTTCTGTAGTTTACCAACTGTGCATCCTACAGCCAAGTCGCTAACAGCTACCGATACTATCTGATGATAATGGTACAAGTTGAACATGTAAAGATTATTTCCATTTTTATTTCTGTGGGAATGTTGTTTTTATGTATTTAAACTACGCTGATGACTAGTTGTCATATCAGTTCTACCTAAATGTTGACCTTAGCTTGTATCTTTTATTTGTACTTTAATTTATTCAGCCTGTTGTTTGCTAAGCGATGCTACTAGTGTGGGGGCTAAACCGATTAGCACAGGGGTAAGTGTCTCAGAGGACCCACTACTGATGTTGAAAGTGTGTGTTCTATTAGTTGTGTCTGGACAAATTCTCAGCAGCATTGTCTGCAGTAGGCTGCCCTCTGTCCTCTGCGTGCACTGCGTGACCACACCCTGTGTCTCTGCACAGCACTCCAGCCGCTGGAGACAGCGAGGTCACCCCCACCAGTGAGCTGCACATGGGCCACAAAAACTGCAGCAGGGCTCCTGTTCCAGATGCAAAGCACACAGCTACCTGCCCCACTCCCACATTTGATGATGCTTCCGTCTCTTTCCTGAGGTGAGTACTGTCGCTATACATGCACGATTTCCACATTCACTATACCACTTATGAGGGCGTTAGCCAAGTGATCTTATCCAAACACAGAATTTCACTTTATTGTATTTTTCGATAAAATACACTCCTGGAAATGGAAAAAAGAACACATTGACACCGGTGTGTCAGACCCACCATACTTGCTCCGGACACTGCGAGAGGGCTGTACAAGCAATGATCACACGCACGGCACAGCGGACACACCAGGAACCGCGGTGTTGGCCGTCGAATGGCGCTAGCTGTGCAGCATTTGTGCACCGCCGCCGTCAGTGTCAGCCAGTTTGCCGTGGCATACGGAGCTCCATCGCAGTCTTTAACACTGGTAGCATGCCGCAACAGCGTGGACGTGAACCGTATGTGCAGTTGACGGACTTTGAGCGAGGGCGTATAGTGGGCATGCGGGAGGCCGGGTGGACGTACCGCCGAATTGCTCAACACGTGGGGCGTGAGGTCTCCACAGTACATCGATGTTGTCGCCAGTGGTCGGCGGAAGGTGCACGTGCCCGTCGACCTGGGACCGGACCGCAGCGACGCACGGATGCACGCCAAGATCGTAGGATCCTACGCAGTGCCGTAGGGGACCGCACCGCCACTTCCCAGCAAATTAGGGACGCTGTTGCTCCTGGGGTATCGGCGAGGACCATTCGCAACCGTCTCCATGAAGCTGGGCTACGGTCCCGCACACCGTTAGGCCGTCTTCCGCTCACGCCCCAACATCGTGCAGCCCGCCTCCAGTGGTGTCGCGACAGGCGTGAATGGAGGGACGAATGGAGACGTGTCGTCTTCAGCGATGAGAGTCGCTTCTGCCTTGGTGCCAATGATGGTCGTATGCGTGTTTGGCGCCGTGCAGGTGAGCGCCACAATCAGGACTGCATACGACCGAGGCACGCAGGGCCAACACCCGGCATCATGGTGTGGGGAGCGATCTCCTACACTGGCCGTACACCACTGGTGATCGTCGAGGGGACACTGAATAGTGCACGGTACATCCAAACCGTCATCGAACCCATCGTTCTACCATTCCTAGACCGGCAAGGGAACTTGCTGTTCCAACAGGACAATGCACGTCCGCATGTATCCCGTGTCACCCAACGTGCTCTAGAGGGTGTAAGTCAACTACCCTGGCCAGCAAGATCTCCGGATCTGTCCCCCATTGAGCATGTTTGGGACTGGATGAAGCGTCGTCTCATGCGGTCTGCACGTCCAGCACGAACGCTGGTCCAACTGAGGCGCCAGGTGGAAATGGCATGGCAAGCCGTTCCACAGGACTACATACAGCATCTCTACGATCGTCTCCATGGGAGAATAGCAGCCTGTATTGCTGCGAAAGGTGGATATAGACTGTACTAGTGCCGACATTGTGCATGCTCTGTTGCCTGTGTCTATGTGCCTGTGGTTCTGTCAGTGTGATCATGTGATGTATCTGACCCCAGGAATGTGTCAATAAAGTTTCCCCTTCCTGGGACAATGAATTCACGGTGTTCTTATTTCAATTTCCAGGAGTGTATAAGTTATAATTGTCAAGGATCGGAATTTTATTTGTTAATTTTTGATGTTTGTGTAAGCATGTATCATAGTGTTTCTCGAGATATTTTTGTGGGAACAGAGTGTGAATTACAACCTGTTCAGACCACAATTGGTCCACTCATGCAGTTATTTGACAAAGGTACCATAAACAACTTTTACTCTCCAAATGTAGTGAATGAATAGGTGTGTCGGGTGAAAGCTATCATTTCAGTGGTGGTTTCCCATCTCCTAAAGTAAATTTGTATCAAATTGGTGTTACAGCTACATCTTTGCATTGTAACTAAAATATTACTTTAATGTGAATAAATAATTATGTACAAGTTCGTTATGGTCGTCAAAAGGAAATGATGATGGGTCATTATGAAGGAAAAGATGTAAAAATAATATCCATCAGGAGAATAAGGTTATGGAATGTTGTAGAGTGAAGTTTAATTTTTATGTGATTTCCTGCACTTTTTCTTCAAATTAGTTTTTGACGTTTCAGTATTTAGTAACAGCTGAAAACTTGCGCCATACTGGGTGTACAATACTTGTTTAACATTTGCAACAAGCAGCCTTAACTAGTAGGCCATCCTATCAAACGACCTCACTTATTTCCATGTTCATTTTGCAGACACTCTAATTACGTTTCACGGGATGAGCCGGAATAGCACCATTGAATGAATGGCGTCTGTAAGAGACGGAGGTTCAGTCTGCCACGAGAGCTGAATATGAGGTCGTCTAGCAGTAGTTGTTGGAAATCATTTGTTGGAACATCAGCCTCAACGAAACTGGGAGTCACACGTGCAGTCGTGTGGCGAGGCAGCCTAGTAGTAAAGGCGACTGCTTGTGATGAGCGAGAAATACGTATTCGACATCCAGTATGGGACAAATTTTCGGTGGTCACTACATAATGGTCAAGATGGCTGCTCATGTTAATCCGGCAATCCAGCTGCGCGTGTGGTCAGGTCGAGTCGTGTGTAGTGGCGTACGACGTCTTCTGTAAACAAATCCCTGCAATTGACAGTGTGTCACAGGTGTTGTGGGTACAGATCTTGACTCAGCATGGGGAAATTTCTGCGTAAATGGATCCTGATATCGACTTATATTAATGCAAATCGATTGTCGATGGTAGCAGATAATGGTAGATGACTTTACGAAAAACTGTGAGTGCACATTGCATTACATTTGTTACATATTTAAAGACCTGCTACCTGACATTTTAAAAAGCATGTCGTGCATTATGCAATTTTACATATAATACTGCATTGTTCTACATCACTAGTAAAATTAGTTTTGAACTATAAAAGGAGGGTAATAACAATGAATTACAAAGTAAATTAAATTAGTTGTAGGAAATAGAGTATTAATAAATGATATTAATTAGAACAGAAAATAGAAACATGGGAAAGGAATGATCTCCAAATATTATTTTACTGTTAAAACAAAATATAACATATAAATTATGATTTGTGTGGTTGCCATTCCATGTGGGAGGGCCTTGGCAGAAACCTTACTAAATGAAATACATCACGAGTGACTGCGAGTGTATTTGTTTATACTGTCTATGGAGCAGCGACACTAATTAGATCTTGTCTAGGGCATACTATTGCACTATTTGTGTTGCCATGGCTAGATGTAGTTACCCATATACATGTCGTATGTGTGCTGTTATCTTGTATGTCTCTGAGCATGATGTTTTTATCTTTAAGCAATGTCATAGGCTGGAGTGGAACCACAGTACCTAAAGATTCGCCTCACCATATAGCATATTCCTTAGATGTAATGAGTGTCTCAGTTCTTCAATTAGTCGTTTTCCTTCCCATTTTTAACTGTTGCATTGAAAATGCATATCAGGTAAATGAAAAAATCACATGCGATGCCTCCTTTCTTATAGTTATCTTTCTTTGTCTGTTTCAGGTACTGAACATCTTATGAGTCTTTGTCTGATGTTGTTGCTGTGCTTGTGTCATTTTCTGTTCCCGCATTTACGTCAATGTCTGTGGTGTGTCTGAGTTTGTGTCCTCCCAAGGATCGTGTTGTTGTGGTTGTTATGTGCTTGTCTGAGATCTGCCTTATGAGTTTCCTCGTCTGTAGATTTCGTGCAGTGTTCTTGAAACATTAACAGTTGCGTTGCTTAGAGCACACTATTTGTCTGGGTCTCGTAGCATTTCTTTGATGTCGTTATGCTCTGTTACAGATCTTACATGTGTGAGGGTGTTGAATGTAATGTCACATGTTCAGGAGACCCATATTCCCCACATGTGCGTGTAGTACTTTAGCTAAGGCCCACTCCGTTCAAGCCCAGTCGCAATGTGAACAACGGCACGGCTTGGATCCGTATGCTTCTGATGAAGCTGTACCTGTAAATTGTGGAAGAAGGAGAAAACACGATGGCCTTTGTCGGTCATCTCCCAGTCCATTTTTCAGGTCTCAAGGTGGCTGTTATTTAATTGACTCGTGTCTGCAAAGTTTTCCCCTGTTATTACTGGAATCTTGTAGTGTGTACCCCTCATGACCCAGCACACCGCCGCTCTGTGGTGGATAATGACGTCAATGCGGCAAGACCCCAGATCCACACACAAGGCTTCTACTGACGTGGTGCCAAAAGCACGCAGCATTCTGAGTAGCATGCTCCTCTGTCCTAGCCTCACTGTGCTTCCATAGGCCACTGGACACAGGCAGTGTGTTTATGCACCTGCTGCGAAGCATAGTAAGGCTCCCAAGAGAGCTGTATTACATGTTTGTAGTGAATGCACAGGACCATATAGTGATTTCATTGCTAATGCACTTACTGTTAAAGTCAAATACTATGTATTTTGCATGTGAACAATGCGTATACATGCCCTCAATTAGCAACAATGACAGTATTCAACATGCTTTCTTAATATAATTAAGGCGTAATAAAATAAGCTATTGTGTGACATACGAATTTCTTTATTATTCAAGGGGATATATGGGAGCGAAAGAAGAATTGTAAAGTTTATAGTTTGGTACAAAGTCCATACGTGAATTTAAGGAAACACAACGCCTGCTCCACAGAGATTCCAGTACTTCGTGCTTTGGTGAACCAGGACAGTAAGCCATGGGCATGCATAAACTGTAGATTCAATTTACATTTAGAAGCCTCGTACGCCATAGGTGGACAATACAATTCACACACAATGATACATAATCATGGAAGACAGGACACTTATTCTGAAGTTATATCACGAACTGGTAACTGACAAGCATTTGCCAAATGTCGTGCATAAAAGTAATGCAGGTGATGTAACACAAGAAGAGGTGCATGCTAACAGCCAACGAGAAGAAAGTATACAAAAAAATTATTAAAGAGACAGACCACAGCGGGAATCTGTAGAAATGCCAGGTACCTCTCTGCTTGAGGTGACAAGCAAACATGCATACCGCAAAACATACAACATCGTTATGCACAGTGTACATACTGTTGAGGAAAAAGTTTAAAATATATTGTATGTAGTATATTCAAAATTAGTGAATCTCAGTAAAGTACGTGACAGAAAAGGAATTATACCAATTTATAGAGTTACGAAAACCTGAGGGACGCAATCCTAATAAAATATCAAAAAGCGATGAGGGAACTACTGGAGAAGGAAATAAATGTTAGAACAGAACACAAACAAACTACGACAGTATTTAAAAGACTGGTCGAGAATTGTGTTAGTAAGGATAACAAGAAGAGAGCAGAACGTGTATCGAGAAAGACTTTTGTTATGCATGGTTCCAATAAGCACATCGATGTACAGGTAGAAGAAAGTTAAGACCTTCCTCGCTGACGGCTGTGCGAAGGCGTAAAACAACTTACATAAAAGATCACAAGTTATGAAAGACTAAGTGCCTACGAATGATAGCCTCAGAAACGGAGAGGCTTCGAACGTGCCAATGTCGTCGGCATCTAGAGAAAGTGGCTGGAGACCAGTAAAACCACGAGCAGACAGTGATGTGTTGAGCGCCCACATCCCATCTCAGAACACTGAGGTCAGAGTTTTGTACAGCAGGGCAGGTGGTGGTCTGGCGGCACAGTAGAATTCTGGTGCCAGCACAAGTGGTTCACAGCAAAAACCTGGCACACGTTGTTGAATGTGAATATGCATACTGCATGATCTGATACAAGTTTGCATGTGGACAGATTAAATCATCATTGTTGGATCTTGCCCACTCGTCTTGTATAGGGTGCCTAATGGATGCTGCATTCTCAGAATTCTACACAATAACTTAAGCTTAAAACGTTAGTAGCTTTATTTCTATAAAGCAGATTGACAATACTTAACTTTAATGTAAAAAGGTGTCACAAGCGATGGGCGACATGCAATATAAAGTAGTCTAGTGCAATATGCAATGTTCAAGCAAGTCTGTCTCTCAGTTTGTGGATCACAACTACCAGTTCTCGTAGCACTCTCTGCTAGTCCATGCTAATGCTGTCCACTAATGTCTGGCCGCAGCTGGCAGGAGCGGCGCCTATATTCATTTCCCGCAGGTGTCAATCCAGTCATGGTGCGGTCCTAATCAGTGCACCATTGGCCCATGTCGTTTCACTGCCTTCTCTGGTCTTGCGTTCTTCGTCTTGGTTAAAGGAGTCTTGTATTGAGTGCGACCATGGTGGCGGATGAATGAGTGTAGGCGCAACGATGGGCCGAAAGCTGTGGCTGCAGAGGACATCAAGCTTCCAGCCGTACCCCGCCATCCGGCCTGTGCTCTGGCAAAAATGGCCCCCTGGATACCACCAGAAGGGTATGCGTCCACCTCCTGGTGTAGAACATGTAGAAGGCGGCGACTGTTGTGTTGTGGGCGGATCCAGCTCTATAGGTAGGACGAGAGGGGACGGAGGAGGCGAAGGCTCCACCTCAATGGGGTCGTCCTGCAGTGTCTTGATGTGCTGTGGCCACTTTGCTCTCTGGACCCGTGAATCAGGGGGAAGAGACACTCAAAAATCGTTGTGTACAGGACAGTGGCGAAGTTGATTTTGATGGCGGCACTGCAAAGCATCTGGAACTTAAAAAAGATACATGCAAGCGCCAAGTCGATGGACCATCCCATCCTTGTCGCCCACTGTTTGGTCTTGCCCACTCGCCTCGTATAGGTTGCTGCCTTCTCGGAATTCTATATAACAATTCAAGTTAATAACTTTAATAGTTTCACTTCGTTAAAGCAGATTGACAATGCACAATTTTAATGTACAAAGGTGTCGCAAACGATGAGGGACACGCAATATAAATCAGAGTCTTGTGTAACATGCAGTGTTCAGGCAAGTCTGTCACAAAGTTTGTGGATCACAACTATCAGTTCTCGTAGCACTCTCTGCTATGCCATGCTAATTCTGTCCACAAATGTCCAGGCGAGGCTGTCAGGAGCGGCGCTTATATACACTTCTTGCAGGTATGGTGCGGCCCTAATCAGTGCACCATTGGCCCATGTCGTTTCACTGCCTTCTCTGGTCTTGAGTTCTTTTTCTTCGTTCTGGCGCTCGTGGTTATGCCAGAACCGTCACTACCACTGTAGTGGCAGCAGGCTCATCGAGACTGGACAGTGGATCACTGGAAACGTATGTTCTAGTAGGATGAATCATGTTCTTTTGGTTACATTATGCTGATGGCCATGTCCAGACATGCCATCGTCCAGGTGGACAGTTACCCAAAAGATGCACAGGTCCATATATGCTGCACAGTGAGAGCCGGAGTATGTGGTGGGTGCTATCACCTGGGCTTACATGACATCTGTCACCGATGCCACCATGACAGCTGAGGATTACCTGTACACTAATGCGGATAACCTGTACATTTTCATACTTTATGTCTTCCTCAACGACTATGACCCTGTCACGAAGACAGGATTGTGGTACAGTGACTGGAGGAGAATGATACTGAACTCCTCTTGTCTCGTCCACATAATTTGCAGCGTGTGAACCTGATGGAACACATTTAGCTAGCTCTCAGACGTCACCTCCACGAATACAAAGCAGTAGTCCATAATTTTCGAGAGCACAGTGTTGTGTAAATGTAGAGATAACACACACATAAATTTAATCAGAATTATGCACAGAAAGGCTAAATAAGGGTGACAGTTACACTGAATCTGATTCTTTGGCATTACACATTGCACACTACAAGCAAAGCAAAGTAGGTGCCAACAGAACAGTTAGTGGCCGAGGACGGAACGCAACAGCAGGCATAGTAAGGAATTACACAACATGTCCCCACTGTCCTCTTTCATCCCCCTCACCATAGAGGATTTCTCTGCATCTACTATCCAGCATGGTAGCCATCCATCTTGGGCAGCTGTCAGGTACCCTCTTGGTCCTAGCCCCCTAACAACACAGGGATCGCACTGCTGATGTCTGAGCTGCAAACTCCCCACATTTGCCAAGCACTACATGCCCATCTTCTTGGGGAATCAGGACTCCTGGTCACAGCCATCATGCCAGGTGGCCTTTGCTGTGGCTGGGCGGCGCCTGTGGAGAGACCCTCTGATCAGAGTGCGTGGCATCAGGGCGCACGACCTACAATAAAGTGCACCAAGTCATCTCTTGTTGGTGACTGGCGCCAGCAATCTCTAAGAAGGGCAGGGTAAACTACAATGTTGACAGATATGATCCTGAATTGTTCTCCTCCGTAGTTACACCATGAGAGGAAGAAAGGAGTATGGAAAAGAGAGAACATCGTTCGCCAAGTTATTTAGTCTGCAGCAGAATAGATGGGCACTGCTTTCTGGCTATAAAGCCTCTATTTTCTTTATCAAGAACCTGGAGGACGAGTTTGACGAAGTGGCTGTATTATCGAAAATGAGAAATGCGGCAGTCCTAAATTAGACAGTATCCTGAGCCCAGCCCTGGGCGTTGCTCGCCTGTGACCTGCTCAGTCATATTCCTCTTCCTGTCATCCCCCATCAACATGGTCCCCCACAACATGGTCGAGGGGATTATTTTCCACCAGGACCTTCTCTTGCAATCTGACGACAAGCACCACACCAATTTAGAACAGTGGGGTGTTCATGTCATTCGGCATATCTATACGGGACTGAAAAACAATATGGTTGCTACTGGTGCCTACATCTTGCCCTTTGAAGTTGGTTCATTTCCCAAAAAATCAAGGTGATGGTATATCGATGTGATGTAAAACCATACGTCCTACCCCCTATATGGTGCTTGAACTGCTGGTAATTTGGGAATATGTTTTCCCACAGCAATTCCAGCACCACATGTTGAGACTTGCAAACCGTTACAACATTCTCCTTTCAAGGCAACAATTTCTACCCATAATGAAATGGCAAACTTTTGCATGGTAAGAAAACACACTCATAACCAACTAACTGTATAAAACACGTAAGCACGTTGAGTAAAAGCCTTAAAAGGTACTGAATAGAAAAAACACACAACAGTTCTTGCTGGCTATAAACAATATAAAATAATCCACTACGGCATACATTAACAACCTTGCTTGATTATAGCCATATATACATAAACACAAATTTACGTAAGTTAGAGCTTCCAGATGAGCAGGAATTCCTTATGCAATTGACTCGTTCTTACTACGAGGAAAAAGGAATTTCTTCTTCTTTCTTGGAGTACCTTTTACATGTGAGTCTAGTAATACCAGTTATGGTAGGCGAGAGAATGGATCACTCTTAGTGCCTTGCATTTTAAACAGTACAACCATTGGTGCCTTAGACTTTCACAGACATAGCAGAGGCTAACAGTCGAATAAACCCGTAGGTGGCCGGCCGCGGTGGCCGAGCGGTTCTAGCCGCTTCAGTCCAGAACCGCGCGACTGCTACAGTCGCAGGTTTGAATCCTGCCTCGAGCATGGATGTGTGATGTCCTTAGGTTAGTTAGGTTTAAGTAGTTATATGTTCTAGGGGCCTGATGACCTGATGTTAAGTCTCATAGTGCTCAGAGCCATTTGAACCAAACCCGAAGGTAAGCTGGGAGAGGAAAGAAGCAATCCGAACCACAGATTTACTCTGACTCGCCCCCCTTTGGTCCTCAAAAGGGGACAAACGGACCACCCTTTCTAATATTACCACCTTCCCGCAGGTGGGCAGACGAGAATGAATGGCGGGAAACCCCCAAAATATACGGTTGATATAATTAACATGAATAAGTACATTGAATTCAATTAAACTTCAGAAAATCTGTAACAATCAATACTCAACTTCTGGTGCGTTACGACTCCCAGGCTGAACCAACGCAACACCTCTGCCGAGCCGCCCGCTGCCAGGCATTTCAACGGACGCAGGAAGGCGCGCCGATTTTCAGAACCTCCTCGCCGGTCGACAGCATACGGCCGAACTGCAAATTAGGCCCCTCGCAGACCCACGCTCAGGAAGACTCCTTTCGCGACGAGCAGTTAATGCCGCATACCATGGAGCCGCTGTTCGCGTCGCTTACGCTGATGCCGCGGTCTGCGCGCTGTACCTCTGGCACCAGCAGAGAAGTCGCTTCTTCATGCCGCAACTGCAAACTCTCCACAAGAGCCCACACAGCCAAATCATAAACCCACGCGAACAGCCCACTTTTCCCCTTTCCCTCTAGAGGGAGACACCGAAGCCTTCAATTGCGACAACAGCACCACCGTCAGAGAAAGGAGGCCGACTGCTTCACGCTACGTGCTGTGGCGCGCTTTTCAAAGCTAACTTTACTATGGCTCACCAGTGGTCCCAACACCACCAGTCCCTAGCAGTTCCAGGTCTGAGGACGAGGTGGAGATCGTAGAATCCCTCAAGGTCCTAGATCTTGCTGACGCTTCAGACGCAACAGTCCTGGATACCAGCACTCGTGGTGACACTGAGGCATAAACTTTCTCCTTGATCCCTTCATGCATTCCCAAATGACTGACTACCTATTGCTCCAGTGGAACTGCGGCGGTTTTTTCTCCCACCTCGCTGAATTATGACAACTTTTGAGCATTACATTTGCGTTTTGCATTGCTTTTCAGGAAACGTGGTTTCCTGTGATGTCGACCCCAGCCCTTTCTGCCTGACATGGGTACTACAAAAAATGTACTGACTGTGACAGACTGCAAGGTGGAGTCTGCATCTATCTATGTCTGTAGCGAACCTATGCTCTTTGAAACACTTTTGGGAGCTGTGAGGACAATGCAGGAAATTACCATCAGCAGTATATACGTCCCTCCAGACGATGAAGTTTTGCACCATGTATTAGCTGCCCTAATTTCTCAAGTCCCACCCCCACCCCCACTTTTCCTACTTCTGGGTGATTTTAATGCCCCTAACTTTGTTTGGGGTGGAACCAAGATTGCTGCTGTGGTAAGGTTTTCAATGATCTACTAACTCACCTCAGTTTTTGCCTCCTCATTACAGGTGCCCCCATTCACTTTAGTGTGGCATATGACACATACTGAGCCGTTGATCCCTTGGTTTGCAGTCCTGGTCTGCTCCTTTATATCCACTGGAGATCTCACGACGAATTGTGTGGTAGTGACCACTTTCCACTCTTTCTGTCCCTACCCCAGCATCGCCTGGACACTTGCCCATATGGGCTCTTACCAAGGCTGAATGGGATGCTTTCAAGTGCACTACAACTGTAGAATCTCCTTTTTATAGGACCACCATTACTACCATTGTTGCCCAAGCTGAATCTTGAATCTCTAGTTCCTCAGGTTGCCCCAGTGGAAATCAGTGCCTTGGTGGTCACTCAAAATCGCTGTGGCCATTAGAGACTGTAGGTGGGCCCTTCAACATCATAAGCACCATGGATTTCTAGAGCACGTCATTGCCTTCAAACAGCATCGTGTCCAGGTATGTCAGCTCATTGCATGATGGTAGTATTGGGGACGATACAACTCCACCATTGGCACAAGAACCTCTCCTTCCCAGGTCTGGACCAAGTTCAGATGCCTTTACGGATATGAGACTCATGCAGGTATACATGGAATTTCGAGATGGAGCTGTATATGCCGATCCACACATAATTGGAGAATGTCTCGTGGATCATTATCTTCGCACCTCAGCATCTGAGAATTAAACAGTGATGAAACGACAATTCCTATCTCTCGCTCCACACCAATCCGAGACATATGGTGCTCCCTTCAGTGAGTGGGAATTGCTCAGTGCCCTTGCCAATTCTCCTGACTCAACCCCTGGGGCAGACCACATCAATTCCCAAAAGCTTAAACGTCTGTCAGTGGATTATCAGTGCCACATCCTTGTCATCATCAACTGAATCTTGAGCGATGGCGACTCCCCATCGCAGTACCAGGAGAGTATGATCATCCCAGTGCTAAAGCCTGGTAAGAACTTGCTAGATTTGGACTATTATCGTCCTATCAGCCTCACCAACGTTCTGGGCAAGCTGCTTGAATGTATGGTGAGCTGGCCGTTGTGTTGGCTCCTCAAGTCTCAGGGCGGTTTTTGGCGAGTTCGCTCTACCACTGACAACTTACTCTACCCGGAGACTGCGATCTGAATGGTCTTTTCCCGGCGTCAGCACCTCATTTCCACCTTTTTTGGTCTGACGAAAGCCTACAATATCACTTGGCGACACCACATCTTCTTTACTCTGCATGAGTGGTGTCTTTGGGGCCCGCTCCCGATTTTTATACGGAACTTTTTGTCGCTACGCATTTCAGAGCTCGAGCTGGTGCCTCACACTGTTCGCCTCACATCCAAGGGAATGGGGTCTCTCACGGCTCTGTCCTGAGCGTTCCAATCTTTTTAATCATCGTTAATGGTCCTCAATATCTCCTTACCTATATTCTGATGATTTTTGTATTTCCCTTTGCTCCTCTTCTGTTGGTGTGGCTGAACGTCGACTGCTGGAAGTTATACAAAAGGTGCAGCAGTGGGTCCTCACTCACAGGTTTCAGTGTTCAGCTGCCAAGACTTGTCATGCCCTTCTGTTTTTGTTGTACTGCCATCTCCATCTGTAACTTTACCTTGATGACCAACTACTTAATGTAGTGGAGACATTCTGCTTTTTGGGACTGGTCTTTGATACTTGCTTAACTTGGCTTCCCCATCTTCGTCAGCTTAAGGAAATGTGCTGGCAGCATGTTAATGTTATTCAGTGCCTGCACCACAACGAATGGGGTGCTAATCGCCCTACACTGCTGCAGCTGTGCAAAGCACTTTGCAGCCCCTTCTTTCCTATAGATGCCTGGTGTGTGGTTCTGCTTTGCCATCAGCATTCCAGCTGCTGGACTCTATACACCACTGTGCGACAGGAGCTTCCCAAACCAGCGTCCTTGTAAAGGCTGGTGTTTCTCCATTGCGAATTAGGTGACAGCAGTTGCTTGCAAATTATACTTCCCATATTCATTATTCGCCTTACCATTCAAATTATGATCTCCTTTCCCTAATATGGCTAACCATCCCTGACAAGCCGGCCGCGGTGGTCTAGCGGTTCTGGCGCTGTAGTCCGGAACCGCGGGACTGCTACGGTCGCAGGTTCGAATCCTGCCTCGGGCATGGGTGTGTGTGATGTCCTTAGGTTAGTTAGGTTTAAGTAGTTCTACGTTCTAAGGGACTTATGACCTAAGATGTTGAGTCCCATAGTGCTCAGAGCCATTTGAACCATCCCTGACAACAGCAGCGCACATTGTGGATGCCAATTGCAATTTGTGTTTGCTTCTTACTGATCTCGACACTTTCCTTCTATCACTTTTCTATGTACAAAATTGTTAAGGCTTTCGTGGCCACTTGTTGACAAACTGCCTATTGGCTTCTGTCTCGGGTTCTTCGGCCGACGTTCATCTAATGATTTTTCTGGAGTTTCGCCAGCACGAGTGGCTGGCATTGTCAAAGCTTCACCCTCCATTGCCGGTGGTGAACTGGAGGCGAGCTCGCGGCCGCAGACTATATGTAAACACGGCGTAAAGACGATTTTCAAACCGACAAGGAAGATCAAAGAGTGTCTTAGATCGGCGAAGGAGAAAAGAGACCCACTTGCAATGTCGGGAATATACCGTATTCCATGCACATGCGGAAAAGTTTATGTCGGAATGACTGGACGATCAATTAACACCAGGATCAAAGAGCATAAGCGACATTGCAGGTTGGGGCAGGTGGAGAAATCGGCTGTGGCAGAGCATGCACTGAATGAGACCGACCACGCAATAAAATTCTCCGACACGCAAGTTCTGGCTGTAGAGAAGCACTATCACACGCACTTGTTCAGAGTAGCTGTAGAAATACAAAAACACGCTAATAGTTTCAACAAGAAAGAGGAAAGCCTTAAGGTAAACGGATCCTGGCTGCCCATACTGCAGCGAACGACCGTCGCAGGTAGCAAGAGGAGAACCGCACCGGAAATGACCGCGGAGAAGCCCTCGGACGTTGGCGCGCCAGGTACATATAGTCTGCGGCCAGAGCTCGGCCCCAGTTCACCACCGGCAATGGAGGGTGAAGCTTTGACAATGCCAGCCACTCGTGCTGGCGAAACGTCAGAAAAATCATTAGATGAACGTCGGCCGAAGAACCCGAGACAGAAGCCAATAGGCAGTTTGTCAACAAGTGACCACCAAAGCCTTAACAATTTTGTATTATGCATCTACGGGGAGGAGATTTGCAGATTGTACCGACGCCTTGAGTACGACGGAAGAAGAAAGCGCGACTGATGTCCTCTCTCGCCTTTCTGTCACGGTGCCGAGATGAATGTGCTACACCGAAGTTCTTGAGATGCAAGCGCCTATTCACCACCGCCCAAGCACATCGTATCTACGACAGAATGGAACGAGCTCTTCTTCGTGAGCGAATACATACAACACGGAGAGACTTGGCAAGAACGGATCGGGAACTTCTGAGCATTTTCTATCAACTAAGTAGCAGAATGCATCGAGACGACTGGGACAAGATCGACAGCATCACTCACAGGAGCATGCAGAACGAACTCGAGCGCTGCACTGAGCGGCAAAAGAAAAAGTTTGAAAGATGCCGGAAGAAGACCGACAAGGCGATTCCTGACATGTCACACACAGTGGTCAACCTCACTGAACGACAATTGACCGAAGAGGAAGTGTCTGTTCTTCAAAAAGGAGGGAATTTCGCTATCATCCCGAGAACTATACCTATGGAGGACATCATTGCCTACACCGAAGCAGCCATTCGGACCCTTCCTTGTGAAAGGGCAGAGGAAATACGCACTGTAACAGCCAGGATACTGCGCCGAGCAAAACCACCAGCTTGCAACATGAAGAAAGAAGAGGTACAAGCCATTAAGAATCTCAACGCCGACAAGAGTGTATTGGTACTGCTTGCCGATAAGGGGAATGCGACCGTCGTAATGAAGACCGAAAATTATGAGCAAAAGATCCGAGACCTATTAGATCCGACGACGTACCGAAAACTAAGCGCAGATCCAACGCAGCGTATCACTCGGAATACGAATCGATTAATCAAGGCGTCTTCTCTGCCGGCGGACATACAGAGAAACCTGCGCAACACAGAAGCCCTACCGCCTCGGCTGTATGGATTACCCAAGATCCATAAGAACAACGTTCCACTGAGACCGATCGTTAGCGCTCCTGGCTCACCAACGTATAAACTGGCGAAACACTTGGCCTCTCTGCTCCAGCCACACGTGGGGAAGACCGACACATACATTAAGGACTCAGGACATTTCATTGAGAAGCTGAAGGAACTGAAACTTGCACCAAACGACATAATGGTCAGCTTCGATGTTGTTTCGTTATTTACGAAAGTACTACTCAGTGACGCTCTGGAGCACATCGGTTCCATGTTCCCGCAAGACATCAAAAAGCTCTTCCATGCATGTCTCACCACGAGCGATTTCACGTGGAATGGCGATTTCTACGAACAGCTGGAAGGTGTCGCCATGGGTAGTCCTCTCAGTCCAGTGGTGGCCAACTTCTTCATGGAACAATTCGAAGCACAGGCACTGGACTCGGCGACTTGCAAACCTAAGGTGTGGTACAGGTACGTCGATGATACTTTCGTGGTGTGGAAACCACTCGGTGAATTCCTAAGACACTTGAACAGCCTCCGTGCCAACATAACATTTACCATGGAAGTAGAAAAGGACAAGAAACTGCCATTTCTAGATGTGCTGGTCACAAGGGACGGCGAAAACCTGGGACACAGCGTGTATCGGAAACCGACACACACGGACCGATACCTGCTCAATCTGTCAAACCACCACCCCAGCCAGAGAAGAGGCATGATTAGTACGCTCGTAACGAGAACAGGACGAATATGTGAACCTCAACACCTCAAACGAGAAATGCAACACCTGGAAACTGCTCTGCGGAGCAATGGGTACTCCACAAATTACATTAGCAGTGTAACAGAGCCAAACACTCGGCGAAGTAAGGAACCAGAAAAAGAAATGTCGGGCACGGCCTTTCTGCCATACATTCCCAGAGTGACGGACAGAATCGGCCGTATATTGCGCAAACACGGCGTAAAGACGATTTTCAAACCGACAAGGAAGATCAAAGAGTGTCTTAGATCGGCGAAGGAGAAAAGAGACCCACTTGCAATGTCGGGAATATACCGTATACCATGCACATGCGGAAAAGTTTATGTCGGAATGACTGGACGATCAATTAACACCAGGATCAAAGAGCATAAGCGACATTGCAGGTTGGGGCAGGTGGAGAAATCGACCATGGCAGAGCATGCACTGAATGAGACCGACCACGTAATAAAATTCGCCGGCACGCAAGTTCTGGCTGTAGAGAAGCACTATCACACGCGCTTGTTTAGAGAAGCTGTAGAAATACAAAAACACGCTGATAGTTTCAACAAGAAAGAGGAAAGCCTTAAGGTAAACGGATCCTGGCTGCCCGTACTGCAGCGAACGACCGTCACAGGTAGCAAGAGGAGAACCGCACCGGAAATGACGGCGGAGAAGCCCTGGGACGTTGGCGCACCATGTACATATAGTCTGCGGCCGCGAGCTCGGCTCCAGTTCACCACCGGCAATGGAGGGTGAAGCTTTGACAATGCCAGCCACTCGTGCTGGCGGAACGTCAGAAAAATCACTTTTCTATGTGTTCACTTTGTGGTCCATACCACAGCCACTGGTTCGTCTGGACCTATCGCAAAGCCCAAAAGGCTCAGTTCTACCTGTGGCCTCCACTGGCAGTTTTTCTCTATTGTTGGTGAGTTTCAGGACTCAGAAACAGTCTACACAGATGGCTCAATGGCTCTTGTTGGCTTCACTTACGCTCACGTTGGAGATGCTGAACAGAGCTCCTAGCTGGATTGCGTCAGTGTTTTCACTGCACAGTTGGTAGCTATCTCGCGCACTCTTCAGCATATCCATTCCTGCACAGGTGAGTCCTTCGTCATCTCTAGTGACTCTTTAAGTAGCGTACAAGCTCTCTATCAGTGGTTCCCTCACCACCCTTTGCTGTTAACTATCCAGCAGTCTATTTGTGCCCTCGGCGACAGCGGACATTCGGTGACCTACATTAGGACCCCAGGACATGCTGGGATCCTGGGCAATGAACTTGCTGGCAGGCTGACCAAACATGCTACCAGTAAACCAACTCTGGAAATCTTCGCACTGGAGACTGATCTCCAGTTGGTCTTATGCTGTAAAGTTTTCAGGATCTGGGATGCTTAATGACACACGGTCAGTACACCAAATAAACTATGTGTTGTCAAGGAGAATACAAATCTGTGATAATTATCCATGCAAGCCACTCGCAGGGAGTCTGTTGTCCTTTGCTAACCCCACATCAGCCGCACCTGGCTGACACACACACACCTCCTCCGTCGCTAGGACGTACCTCAGTGTTGCTGTAGGTCCCACTTGACTGTCGTCCTCATCTTACTGGACTGCTCTAGTTTAGTTGCTCTGCAGTGGACTTTTAACCTACCCATCACACTGTTAACGGTGTTGGGAGTCAATGTCTTAACAGTTGACATCGTTTTACGTTTTATTTGTGAGGGGAATTTTTATCACACAATCTAATGGTGAGCATCTGGCTTTTTCTATCTTTATTTTAACTCTTCCTCACTCTTTCTTTGCTGTTTTTTAGCCTTGGTGTTCGTATTTTCCCTGTCCAAGTTCGTCTAGCCATGTCTTTAAGGCTGGAGGTTTTAGTGTGTTGCCGAGTGGCTCGCTCATCCTTTATTCCTGTTGTGATCACCCAGTCCTGGCCATCTGCTGCATTGTTCTGATACCATCCACTGTTTTTTCTTTTAGTTTACGTTTTCCACTTTTGTTAGCCTTTTTTGTTTTCTTCTTCAGTGTGGTTTCCAGTCAGTCTTTCGCCTTGTACTTTCCCGAAATCGTTTTGGTAATGTTTTTAACCTGAGAGCTGTTTGAATGTTGGGTAATGGACAGATGACAGCGTAATTTGATCCCTTTACTCACCACACCAACCAACCAATTAAAACTGCTTCTCATAAAGAATCGAGCTCAATGCAGTTTTCGTAGTACTATAGCTAGGAACATGTCAGATCTATTGCCAGAATGTACAGATATATTTTATATCAGACCTCAGCTTGTAAATCACATCCAGCGAGAATGATAGTTGGGTTTGACAATGCATATGACTGAGTGAAAAACAATTTTTAATATGACTGTGAGCAAAATGCGATTTAACGGATGAGTGACTAACATGATATACAGTGTTATAATTAACGAGGCATCCACAGTCATCGTTAGTCAGCATCTTATGACAACACTATACCCAGATTAGTATGGGATGGCTGCTGCCAGCAACATCACATGCTTCTGATTTTAAATCACATCTCGTAATATGACAAGGACTTCAGGTTTCCAAGATGAAGAAGATATGTAAGGAAAATGCTCATAAATCAGTTTGCAGTTCAACAGGAACTAAAATTTGCAGAAAACTGCACACGTTTGAACAGCGAGACCAGTAATTGACTACGAAACAGTTCCAGCTCATAAAACTAGCCTAAATATCATATCCATAAATGCTTGCGGATCTTATGTATTTTCCCACAATTTACAATATGGTTTGAGTTAGTTAGGAACATAACCGTATGTCAGTGCTTCAAAGGCTAGACGGCTGTGACACAAAAATTACTTATAAGATACAAGTGGTAACTTTCATGAAGACTTATACCATTGGTAAAAGCATTTAGCAGTAGTATTTCCACTGTTCACAACATTTCCAAACAGAACACAGGCAGTGGTGTATTCCTTCATGTGTAATGACAGCACCTTCAAGACCATCTTTAGTGTCACAATGCTACAGGACTTGCAGATGTTGGATCTCAAGCCACGGAACTGAACGTCACGAAAGACAAGAAATTACTGCTATGTCCAAATGCATTCTCATTCCATATGAAGCATCTAGCAGATACACTTCGATCAATGTAGATCTAATAAATCACAAGCTAGATTCTGTTTCCGAGTATTAGTTGGACACAGTTTTTTTTCAGGGAATAATCTAAATAATCCCTTGCTGACCACAAAACTCAGAACCAGCAGGTAGGAGGTAATTTGTGATAATGTTCCCATCACAGATAAATTATACAGTTTCCTATCCCTCCAAGTTTACTTTGCCTGCAATTCTGAATAGTAGACAAACGATGAATGGAGCTGCATGGTGGAAAAAACATGTTCACCAACAGAGCAACTTACAAACACACGGAATTCAAGTGCATTCCTAAACCGAAATATACTGATCACCAATGCACTAAATCACTATTTTAAAGAAAAGAAATCCTATTAACTGTCTCTCAAAGTGAAAGATTAAAAAATCTGTTAAAGTCCTTGTTCATGCTAAGCAGGAAATCTAACTTGCGGTTGTGATGTGAAACAAAATTTAAACTGTCACTAATGTTCATTACATTACTTTGCAAATTCAACTTTTCTGAGTGGTTTTCCAGGGTATCATTTCACTTCAGTGCATGTTCCTTGTTTTCAGTGTGATTGGCTTCTTCTTTCTTAGTGCATTAGATTAATTTCACTTCAATTATTGTTTATGGCACATACTGTCTCTCAAATGGTTCAAATGGCTCTGAGCACTATGGGACTTAACTTCTAAGGTCATCAGTTCCCTAGAACTTAGAACTACTTAGACCGATCTAACCTAAGGACATCACACATATCCATGCCCATGGCAGGATTCGAACCTGCGAACGTAGCGGTCGCGCGGTTCCAGTCTGTAGCGCCTAGAACCGCTCGGCCACCCTGGCCGGGGGCCTCTCAAAACATCTTATTATAAGTGAATTATATTTTTATAGTAGGTTTGTGTTCCTGCTACTTTCATGAGGTGAAACATTATTTTTCATCACTAGAGAGGAAAAATTGTGCGCCAAAATTATAAATGAAAAACACTGTTTTGAGAATCATTCAGCTAAAAGTCCGTTAAGTATAACAAATATTTTATAAAGTCATTCTTACATTTCAGAGTGAATCATAAGTTACCCCATTTCCTGTTAGTATTTTACGTACAGTAATCCATATGCAGAGAGCGAACTTTTAATTTATGGGAGCACAATCAGTCCCATGGTTTGAGATCCTACATCTGCATGTACTGTAGCATTGTGACACTAAAGGCAGTCTTGAAGATGCTGTCATTACATAGAAAGTGACACACCACTGGCTGTGTTCTGTTAGGAAATTTATGGGAGCACAGTCAGTCCCATGGTTTGAGATCCTACATCTGCATGTACTGTAGCACTGTGACACTAAAGGCAGTCTTGAAGATGCTGTCATTACATAGAAAGTGACACACCACTGGCTGTGTTCTGTTAGGAAATTTTTTGGGCAGTGGAAGGACTGCTGCTAAATACTGAAAGAATTGGGAGTGACTCATTATTACTAACAAAGTTTATATGTATGTAATATTTGTCAAAAATATGGGAGAAAATGCTAGGAAAGCTTATGGCGTGTAGTTTTCATTTTCATGCATGCAATTTTGGGCATGGTTTGCAGGTCTCCACCAAATCCATTGTACATCAGTGCTAGAAACACCACTCAATAAATTGCCTGCTACACCACACCCCATCAGAGATCACTCGTGTACAGAAGGTGGCTATCATCGGTTCACAGTTGAGGCACGCCCATGCTGGGTGGTACCAATACCAGCCCCAATAACCACACATATGAACGGCAAAGACTCATCGCTCTGTAGAAATTGTGTGTGGCTGCTTCAGCAACAGATTTAGAGTACAGAGTAGCGGATCATTTTTTAACAGCGATAAACTTTGTGGCCCAGAAGCCCACATACGACTGATCTAACAGAATATAGACTTGCAGCATCTTGTCCACCCAGAAAATCTGTTGGGTTGGAGGAGAGGGGATCATGCACTGGGTGTACTCATGAGCCAACGAGCTGTAATTAAAGTGGGGATTCCACAAAATATACAGTCGTAATGAGAAACCGTAGTAGATCAAGTGTCTTAAATTGTCACTGATTCTGGTCAGGTTATAAATGATTACCATTAAAGTACCAGTAATGATAGTTTAACGCCTGTTTGTGAAGCAGCTTCCATAGCTCCGTATTAAATTGCCCAAACAGCTCAGAGACTGGCTCTCATCTGTAGGAGTTTTTTGAATCTGGAGATGTGACTTTGACTCTGTCAGTGATCTGTGCATTTAAAAACTAAGTAGCACTACTTCAAACATTCAGTGTCACACCGTGGGTACACCTTCACCAGACTACACACACACACACGCACAAAACACACACGCACAAAACACACATACACTCAAACATATGTGCCAGGCAAACATAAATACACTGCCTTCACCGGGACCACACCAAGTGAAACACTGTGGGAGTCAAAAGGGCTTCAGAGCTGTTGGTTCCTGTACAGTCATTCAGGATTCACGTTTGTTTCTCTCTATATAGAAAAGAACCATTATTATCTCATGCAGTTATCATAACTATAAAATGAGTTTTGAGTATGTCAGCTGTATGATTTTCAATAGAATCAGCAACATTTGCAAATCTGTCTGCCCAAAATATTTCTAGAAAAAGGAATTATATATTTTATCGATCAGCGGATATTGGATTCATTAATTTAATACGTCATTTACCATTACTTCTTAATTGACTTTAGTTTCAGAAAATGTTACTAAATTCTTCTCCTGAACACATGTCGCACAGTGTGTTGTATCAGCATGTAGGTATTTTCGTTTAGAACCATCCTAGCGAGATTGTCGCATGTAAATTACATACTGCAGCACTTTCCACGAAACAAGATTTACTTTCCAACGTTGTCATATCGAGACAAGTACATTAAACTTTAATTTACTCTCATGATCTCGCTGTCGCCTTAAGGCGCATCACGGCCAGAGGAATATAAGACGAAAGTTTCTCTTTCTCTCTCTATCTCTCTCTCTCTCTCTCTCTCTCTCTCTCTCTCTCTCTCTCTCTCTTTGTCTCCCTCCCTCCCTCTCTCTCTCTCTCTCTCTCTCTCTCTCTCTCTTTCTCTATGTGTATGTTTCTGTGCGCGTGTGTGTGTGTGTGTGTGTGTGTGTGTGTGTGTGTGTGTGTGTGTGTGTTTGTTTGTTTGTTTGTTTGTGTTAGTTCTTGTGTGTATGTTCATCTGTCAATGAGTGTGATTGTGTGTAGGGGTAGAGGAGTCCAGTTTGGTATCATTGCTGTACCCTAAACGTCACTACTAAATGGTTTCCTGGTTAACAGTAGCTTTCTCTGTTTGACGAGTTTGTGTCAAGAAACTTGTTGATAATTGGGTTTACTTTTGCTCCTGTAATAACAGAAACTTATCTTTAAATAGCAGGAGACGTCATTAGCATTATTTGTCACATTTGCAAGTGTCAGAGAGGACTGCTGCACACAGAGATGTAGTAATGGCTGAACGAAGTGGAAGGAAACAACTTCTATAACGACAGAATTCTAAGGTCAAAAAACTAACGATCACGAATTAAAGTGACCAAATGTGATAACTTTGTATCTTGAGAGTTGGAGTGTAGGAATTTTTTGTGGAGAGTGCATGAAGAATTTGAGAGAATGACGTAACTGTGCATCTGTACGTTAATATAAAACAACTTTCTCAGTGTTCTGTATCACAGATGGGAGATTTATCAGTTGTCAGAGAGATGAGTTTTAGAATTGGTTACAGTTGTACCACTCCGATACGCTTCTTCATCGGAAGTGTGTGTCTGAAGGAAAGTATGAGAGTTTCTGTGTTTTGTGTAGGGCCCTCTCTGCAGCGGAGAAAGGCAGGAGGCTGATCAAGGCAGCTAACGATGGGACAGTGCAAGAGCTGCAAATGCTGCTGGCAGCTGGGGCTGATGTGGGTGCGACGGATGGGAACAAGAACACTGCGCTGCACTGGGCAGCCTGGGAGGGTCACGTGGAAGCGGCGAGCTGTCTGGTGGGGGCTGGCGCGGAGGTGGGGGCCGGGAACTGGGTCCAGAACACGCCGCTGCACTGGGCTGCATGGGGCGGCCGGCCGGCCGTGGTGCGGCTGCTGGCGGCGTTCTCTGCAGACCCCAATGCCAGGAACGTGGACGGGGACACGCCGCTGCACTTCGCGGCTGAGCATGGCCGCACGGAGGAGGCGACTGCACTACTCGATGCAGGGGCTGACAGCGGGGCCAGGAATCACAAGGGGAAAACCCCAGTGGACCGCGCCAGGCAGTTCAACCACCAACACTGGATAGACAGGATAACACGAGACTGGCACTACAATACACGCCTCTGAAGTAAATAGAACACTGCTCTAGTAAAATCACCACAGTAGCGACAATCTGAGATTCATATACACTAATGTGTGTAGCAAGAAGCGAGTTTCCTTCCATGAAAACTCAACAATAATTGAAACGTATATCATTAATAATAAACATGTTTTTAACTAAATTCATTATTGTAAAGTAATTGGTAAAAATATGCTATTACACATAACACCACAGCCAGTGTGGTAGTAAGGCGCTGTACTGTTGCGGTAAGTTGCTGGACTACAGTAACAATAAATCTTCAATTTAATCAACAACAATTTATTTATTCAGCCAACTGCACAGTTTGCAAACACTGCCAGTGAGTGTCCGTCAAGTATGACTTTAAGTAAACAGTTATGATGAAAGTCCAAAGACAGTCATCTGAACAGAAAAAGAGCACGTTGTATTGAGCAGGAACATCAGTCATCCCCAAGGAAACCATAGAGGCTTAGTTTGTGTCTCAGAATACTGTGATACAGTATCACATTAGCTGTGGAAAAAATAACAATGATTACTAAAACAAACCATTCCTCTTACAATACCATAAAGATATTACAGCACTTCTTAAAAACATCAAGAATTTTCTTACTTGCCAAGGACAAGCATTTACAAGAGAAACACACTCACTAATTATGTCCATGTCTTGCGGAGATGCAAATGTGTTCACAATGCAACAATTTCCAAAATTTATGATAAGGCATACACCCACAGAAATTTTCATTGAAGGAGTCCACATACATGAAAATAAATCATCTTTGGTAAAACAATTACTGACTGGTTCTTCCGTGTAGTATGCTGCACAAAGTGGAAACCGTAAGATAACGACAACTTAAAGAAATAAAAGGTAAAATATTATTAATCTGGCCTTAAGAGTCAATGTAACAATCTATCAAACAATGCTCAGAGCTGTATCTCATCTAGAGTAATTTAAGATTATGTTTACATGTTATTCTAAGCCAATTACATACATGAAAAACAGTTTTGCATCACCCCAGTTCCCAGAACTCCTGAAAATAGATGTTGACTTTGGCTACTGTATCACGGAAACAGTCCATTTTACTGTTCAGAGTTGTCTATACCCACCCAAAGATGTAAATAACCATGTATGAGCAGCGCCTATTAGACGGAGGGAGTCCGACAGCTGATCAGTTCCAGTCATTCCACCAGGAAGGAGGTGCATGGCTAGTGTTGTCTGTAGTTCAACCCTGCCTAGACGGTCAGTACTACGGTCTGATTGCGTTCGCATTGTTTGTGTCAGGAAGGGCTCTCAAGAAGGGAAGTGTCCTGGCGTCTCAGAGTGAATCAAAGTGATGTTGTTCAGACATGGAGGAGATAAAGAGTGAGAGGAACTGTCGATGACATCCCTCGCTCAGGCTGCCCAAGGGCCAGTAATGCAGTGGATGATCGCTTCCCACGGATTATGGCTCGGAGTAACCCTGACAGCAACGCCATCATGTTGCATAATGTTTTTTGTGCAGCCACAGGACATCGTGTTACAACATAAACTGTGTGGAATAGGCTGCATGATGCACAACCTCACTCCAGATGTCGATGGTGAGATCCATCTTTGCAACCACAACACCATGCAGTGTGGTACAGGTGGGCCCAACAATATGTGAATGCATCCCTCAGGACTGGCATCAAGTTCTCTTCACCGATAACAGTCGTATATGCCTTCAGTCAGACAACTGTCAGAGATGTGTTTGGAGGTGACCCAGTCAGGATGAACGCATTAGATACACTGCCCAGCGAGTGCAGCAAGATGGAAGTTCCCTGCTCTTTTGGGGTGGCATTATGTGGGGCCGACATACGCCACTGGTGGTCATGGAAGGGGCCATTATGGCAGCACGATACGTGAATTCCATCCTCCGAACAATAGTGCAACTATATTGGCAGCGTATTAGCGAGGCATTCGTCTTCATGGACCATATTTTGCGCTCCCATCGTGCACATCTTGTAACGATTTCCTTCAGCATAACGACATCGCTTGACTAGAGTGGCCAGCATGTTCTCCAGATATGAACCCAATCGCTCATGCCTGGGATAGGTAGTGCGGTTTATGGACGACGTGACCCTTGAACCACTCTGAGGCATCTACGCCGAATCGCCATTGAGGAGTGGGACAATCTGGAGCAACAGTGCCTTGATGAACTTGTGGGTAGTGTGCCACGACGAATACAGGCACGCATCAATGCAAGAGGACGTGCTACTGGGGATGAGAGGTACCGGTGTGTACAGCAATCTGGATCACCATCTCTGAACGTCTCGTTCTATGGTGGTTCAACATGCAGTGTGTAGTTTTTATGGGCAATAAAAAGGGAGGAAATGATGTTTATGTTGAGCTCTATTCCAGATTCTGTACATATTGCGAAACTCTCCGAACCGAGTTGATGCAAAACTTTTCTTGATGTGTGCATTTTAGCTGGTCAAGAGGCATCAGATAAGGCGCTCTTGCTTAACTTCTCTCTGTAAATAAATGAATGTATGAAAAGGAACTTCATATATGTCGGTCAAATGTGACCATACATATAATTTGGCATAAACTTCTACCTATTGTGTGAAACTAGTAGATAAAAAGAAGACGAAAATGAACTTAAGTAACCAATTGCTCTAACTGGAACGACTTAGCAGAAGTCTTGTTGGGCAGAGTAGTGCCCAACAGCCAACAGCGTTCCACAGGTTACAAACAGAGTAAAGTTAACACTACGCTGGATACCTGTAGGAGGCTCACGAGGAAGAGTAAATAAGCTTACCTTGCAATTAATACACACTGGCCTACGGTTACTATTAAAGGAAACGTAATATATCCAAATACCTCAATAAACGATACGAACGAAGAATGAGTGACGATGGATAAACAGTGTTACGTGGATTAGTACAATTTTGAACTTAGCCAGACTCCCCTTTAAGACAAGTAATGACCTTGGTCACAAAACCTGGCTTAGGCCTGTACTATTCGTATTTTTATTTAATAATGGACATTTATACTAGATCTTAAGTCACTGGCAAGAATAGTAGGAATTAGTACACAACAACAAAAATAAATAACAAGCAGCCAAATCAGTATTTTTCTCAGAAGAGTCCATCAGTTGAGTCACACTAAAACAGAGCATAGGTCTGTAAGAGAAGCGCGGAATACTAACACAAATCAATCACAACTAACGAAATCTGCAGTTAACACCGAAGATCAGTTACTCTCACAGCCCATGAATTGACCACACAGAAATGTATCTGAAGTTCCACCACTGCACGCAATATATAACTGCCCAACTCCGTACAAATTGACCAGGTAAAGGTGCCAGCAAAATCATAGAGGAGAACATTAACTGAACAAAGATAGAGGTGGAACCAGAATGCGATGGATTACTGCGATGTGAAACCAGTACTTGGTGAGACATATCAAGTGTCACAGTTAATTACAAGAATCGCAGTATCGGGCAGTCCAAACCATTTTCCTTCCGCCTAAGGCCTGAGTTATTAATCACGCAGCTCCATTGGTCATCTACAATCCAAGACTCTGCAAAGTCCAACAACCGCAAACACAGCAATAATAGGTCCCTGTCAGCGCCTATGACTCTGACCACGAAATTCTCCATCGGCCATGTAAAATTGTCCTTCATGTGCCCAAAATACCCTGTGCTCGGGCATCTACAGCTGACCAGCGGAGCTAGGAACTCTTAGCTTCGCTGGAACCAAAGAGTGCGCGTGAGCTACTGATACACACTGGTACCAAGGAAACAGAACACGTGTGTGGCAGATCCATATTACTGGCATATGAACTCTAGGGTTAGAATGCATTTTCACTTCAAATCTAAGACTGCTTCTGTGTGTGTAGACGATGCATTAATTGGCGACCTCTGTTATAATATGACATTAATAGCAATATTCACAACACTTAGTTCTGATCCCAGACTAAATTTACTCATGTGTCAGCAGTAGAGATGGTTTGAAAGCTAGTGTGTTCGTAGCATGGCGTTAGTACCAATATTTGCACCATATCGTTTGCGCATGATATGACACAATATAATAGGATTACGTTTATTTACAATGAATTGTAGAAAACCGTTAGTAACACATGTCCCAACAGAGCTGTAAAACTGTAGTTCCACAACACATTACGATGTGTGGGGTAAAATAGACCTTCACGGTGACATTGCAGGGTGCTGCAGCATATTTTCCCTTTTTCAATTTTTGCCTTCCATCCGTCGTCTGTGCATCTCCCTGCACCAGGCGTCTCAGCGGCAGAGCGCCTGCAGGTGCCGAAACTCTGGCAGGGCGGGTGCCCTAGTCAGCAGTGTGATGAATTGCAGAAAATGTACGGCTTGTTCAATATGCAGATTGAATAACATTTGGGATAGGCTACAACCCTGTCTCACTCCCTTCTCAACCACTGCGAGGGCTTTGTGTGTATCTTGGCTACAATAATGAATTCAATATGCTTTTCGTAGTTGCTTACCCGCACTCCTTTTTTTTAAATCATCGTTAATCCTATTCCTGCATTACCTCTATAACCCTGTATTCACCTTACCAGAAGTTTTGTTTCTCCTGCCAAAGAACGTCGCTAATTCCCACTATATCCAGCTTTAACCTGTCCATTTCCCTTTCTAAATTTTCTAATCTACCAGCCCGATTAATGGATCTGACATTCCACGCACCGATCTGCAGAACGCCAGTTTTCTGTCTCCTGATAAATATGTCCTCCTAAGTAGTTCCTGTCTAGAGATCCGAACGGGGGACTTTTTTACCTACAGAATATTTTACCCAAGAGGGCGCCATAATCATTTAACCATACAGTAAAGCGGTGCCCTCGGAAAAATTACGGCTGTAGTTTCCCCTTGCTTCCAGCCGTTCGCAGTGCCAGAGCAACAAGGCCGTTGTGGTTAATGTTACAAGGCCAGGTCAGTCAATCATCCAGACTGTTGCCCGTGCAACTACTGAAAAAGCTGCTGCCCGTCTTCAGGAACCACACGATTGTCTGGCCTCTCAACAGATACCCCTCCATCGTGGTGGCAACTACGGTACTGCTATCTGTATCGCTGAGGCAAGCAAACCTCCGCGCCAACGGCAAGGTCTATGGTCCATGGATGGGAAATGGAATATATTACACATCGAAAATGAAATTGATAGCATCTTCATTGCATCATGCACTCATTTCATCATCCAAATAAAGTTGTCAAAAGGGTAGACGTTCCCATGCAGACAAAAGTGAAACTGCGACCTATGAACACAAGACAGTCAAACAAATTTCACAAAGATAGACATGAAATGGAACCCACCCTAGGCAGAATGGTGCAACTGAGGTGGTAATTCAAATAACACAAGTACAGGGAATAATTTACTACTTTTTCTATAATTCAAGTAAATAATTGTGATTAAGTTAGTGATCGTCAGCTGAGTTGCTGATATCCATATTGATGGAAGCTAAACAGCTTCTTTGACTCTCCGTGAATGATAAAGCATAATATGTCTATCAAACGTTTGTAAAAGTTAAGCTATCAGTACCTATAGATAATGAGGAATTCATACTTCAGCTGCACAGCTATTGACCTTCACTTGGGGAGTATCAACAACATATACATCTACACGGATTCTCTGCAAATGACATTTAAGTGCCTGGCAGAGGGTTCATCGAGCCACCTTCACAATTCTCTATTATTCCAATCTCGTATAACGTGTAACGAACGAGCAACTGTATCTCTCTGTACGAGCTCTAAGTACCCTTATTTTTTCGTGATCATCGTTTCTCCCTATGTAGGTCTGTATCAACAAAATAATTTCGCATTCGGAGGAAAAGTTGGTGATTGAAATTTCGTTAGAATATTCCGTCGCATAGAAAAATGCCCTTGTTTCAATGATGTCCAGCCCAAATCCTGCATCATTTCAGTGACACTCTCTCCCATATCTCGAGATAATATAAAACGTGCTGTCCTTCTTTCAATTGTTTCGATGTACTCCATCAATCCTATCTGGTAAGGATCCAACACCGTGCAGCAGTGTTCTAAAAGGGGACGGACAAGCGTAGTGTAGGCCGTCTCCTTAGTAGGTCTGTTACATTTTCTAAGTGTCCTGCCAATAAAACGCAGTCTTCAGTTAGCCTTCCCCACAATATTTTCTGTATGTTCCTTCCAATTTCAGTTTTTCGTAATTGTAATTCCTAGATATTTAGCTGAATTTACGGCCTTTAGATTTCACTGATTTATCGTGTAACCAAAGTTTAACGGATTTCTTTTAGCACTCATGTGGATAACTTCCCACTTTTCTTTATTTAGGGTCAACTGCCAATTTTCGAAGCATTCAGATATTTCTTCTAAAGTGTTTTGCGATTTGTGTTGATCTTCTGATGACTTTATTAGTCGATAAACGACATCGTCGTCTGCAAACAATCTAGTATGCCTGCTCAGATTATTTCCCAAATGTCTATATAGATAAGGAACAGCAAAGGGTCTATAACACTACCTTGGGGAACGCCAGATATCACTTCTGTTTTACTCGATGACTTTCCGTCAGTTACTACGAACGGTGACCTCTTTGACAAAAAATCACAAATCCAGTCACATAACTGAGACGATATTCCCTAAGCACGCAATTTCACTACGAGCCGCTTGTGTGGTACAGTGTCAAAAGCCTTCCGGAAATCCAGAAATAGGGAATCAATCTCAAATCCCTTGTGAATAGCACTCACCTCTTCATGCCAATAAAGAGCTAGTTGTGTTTCACAAGAACGATGTTTTGTAAATCATTGTTGACTGTGTGTCAATAGACTCTTTGCTTCGAGGTAATTCATAATGTTCGAATACAATACATGTTCCAAAATCCTGCTGCATATTCAATCCTCAGTGCGATTTCATTTAAAACCTACACATGAGTTGTTTTAGCGTAGACGAGTTAGAATTTTTTTTTTTTTTTTTGGCCGCCAGCATAGCCGAATAGTTATCGTCATTGCCTTCAGTGTGGGAGGACGGGAGTTCGAATTCTGGAACCACCTCATCTTTTCTATGCGGCCAGGAAGTCTGGAGAAGGTTCCACCCAGCCCTGTGGGGCCAGTGGAGTAGCTGCTCGAATGAAGAACTGGTGATACCATCAGGATACATCTGTGGCAGTAGCAGGTGGAATTATTGGCTGTATGGCGATGACAAGGACCACGGTCATAGACAGCTCATCAGTCTGATTTGTAGGCATAAGTTGCCCAGACTGAACAGACCTAAGGCTTAACCTCTTAATGGTTTACGTTCTACATCCAATATTTTGTATCTACAGTGTACAGGTCACTAGGACAGAATGTACACTTTTACACGATTTAACACTATGAGGTAACAAAAGTCTTGAGATACCTGCTAATACCGTGTCAAACCACCATTTGCTCGCCGGCGCGTAGCAACTCGACGTCGCATTGACTCAACAAGTCGCTGGAAGGCCCCTGCCGAAATACTGAACCATGCTCCCTCTACAGCTGTCACTAACTTGTAAGGAGTGGGTCAGAACTCTCCACTACAAGAAACAATATATCCAACTCAACGCTATTCTTCCCATTGTGTAAGCACTCAGATATCGGTAGTAACAATATGAGGACGAAAGATGGGAGCGCATTGTTGTGGGACGAGGTGCGTCTGCAGGAGTGGAAGCAGTGGTGTCGGTCGAGAGCTCGGAGACAGAAGGCGTGTCACGGTGCCCTCACGGCTGTGACGGCGGATCTCACCAAACTCGAGGCCTGATGTCATTTATACAGCCAGGAGAGATTTAGATGGCTTAACTATGCTTGGAGATGGAATTCCAAGTAAAATTCGCAAGCCTAGCGCAAAAGCAATTACAAGGTTAGACTCGTGATTGTTAGTCCGAGTTTGCAATAATCCCATGTTTCGCTTGTCAGTGAAAGAAGGCTCCTTATCTTCCAAATAATAAAAAATATTCTCCACATATAAATAATATGCTGTGGTTACTAAATGTTAACGCAATTATGAAACTGAAATAATTAGTTAATCTGGCACTCAGCCATTATTGACACATACGTCATTTGTCATTGTCACTATTAATACTTGTTCATGATGATTCTGAAGTTTACAATAGAGTTAATTGATAAAATCTGTTCTCACAAGTTATTTAGTAGTCAACAGGGCCCGAGCAAACTACTTTTTATTAAATTTACTCTTAGTAACAATAAGCTTTAGCCGCTGCTGCTGCATACTGCTGAGAATTGCTGTAAACGACATGGAAAAAGACAGTCATCTAAAGAGGTGAGTGCAGAACTTAGGGCCAAAACAGAGACACTGACTCACCACAACATGTCATGTACTCTAATCCAGTGAGTTCCGTTGCACAAGTCAGATTCTGTATTACCTGTAAATTCTGGTTCAAAAACGCAGTCAGATAATTTGGGTACTGTTTCAGGTTCATTTGTTCCTGTAGTTTTTCATATTAAAATACGCATACAGATAGCTTATCCAAATGTTAGTTTTAAGGTTTTATGTAACGATCTGCTGAGGGCTGATATGACAGTGAATATGACACTCATACAACACGCACACAGCGTAATGAAGGTTAGATTCCGCTTACTGATAGCCCACGTTGCTTACCGAGTCCAGTTTCACAGATGAACATAGGCAATTTTGGCTATAGCCACGTTACATATATTAGTTGAATATACGTTACAAACTTCAGAAATGTTGCCATTGGAAGATTTTATGACAAAGTGACGTCTCGATTATGTTCCATATTTTTTTCCATTCATGTCGGCCGATCTGGGAGGGCAGTTAATCGCGCGAACTGTGCAGAAAATTCTTAAAACCAGTCGTGAACTTTTGTGGCCCGGTGACATGGGACACCGTCATCCATAAAAATTCCGTTGTTGTTAGGCAACATGAAGTTCGTGAATGGCTGCAAATGGTCTCCAAACAGCACAACATAGCAGTTTCCAGGCAACGATCGGCTCAGTTGGACGAGAGGAGCCAATACGCTCTATGCAAACACAGCCCACAACATTGTGGAGCCGTCCCCGACTTGGACAGCGGCTTGCTGTCAACCTGGGCCCATAATTACGTAGGGTTCGCTCTTAGCAACTGAAATCTGGACTCATGTGATCAATTCGCGGATTTCCAGAAGTCTAATGTCAATATTCCAACAGAGGTGGTGCAGGCGATATCGAGTTGTTTACAGAGGTACCTGCGTCGGTCGTCTACTGGTACAGCCCATTAACGCTAAATTCTGCTCCCCTGTCCTAACAGATACGTTCATCGTACGTCTCACAATGACTTCTGCAGTCGTTTAACGCAGGTTAGCTTGGCTGATAATACTGACAACTCTAGGCTGCTGCTGACAAACGCTGTTGTTCTCGGTCGTTAAGTGAAGGCCGCGACCACTGCGTTGTCCGCGGTGAGAGATAATGCCTAAAATTTGGTATTCTCGGCCCAGTCTTGACGATTTGGATTTCGCCATATTGAATCACCTAACGATTTCCGAAATATAATGTCCCATGACTCTAGCTGCAACTACTATTCCGCATTCAAAGTCTGTTAATTAACGCCGTGGGGCCAATCACGACAAGAACCTTTCCACATGAATCACCTGAGTATAAAAGACAGCTCTGACAATGCGCTGTCCTGTCATACACTGTGTGATCATATGTGTCCGGACACCCCCAAAACCAATCGTTTTTCATATTAGGCGCATTGTGCTGCCACCTACTGCCAGGTACTCCATATCAGCGACCTCAGTAGCAACCAGACATCGTGAGAGAGCAGAATGGGGCGCCCCGCGAAACTCACAGACTTCGAACGTGGTCAGGTGATTGGCTGTCACTTGTGTCATACGTCTGTAAGCGGGAGTTCCACACTCCCAATTATCCCTAGGTCCACTTTTTCCGATGTGATAGTCCGATGGCAGGGTGTGGGTATGGCGGATGCCCCAGTGAACATCTGCATAATCTGTAGTGCCAACAGTAAAATTTGGAGGTGGTGCTGATATGGTGTGGTCGTGTATTTCATGGATGGCGTTTGCACACCTTCTTATTTTGCGTGGCACTACCATAGCACTTTTCCAGATTGGTGTTTTAAGTACCTTCTTGTTTCCCACTGTTAAAGAGAAATTCGGGGATGGCGATTGCACCTTTCAACACGATTGAGCACCTGTTCCTAACGCACGGCCTGTGTCGGAGTGATTACACCACGAAACATCCCCGTAATTGAGTGGCCTGCACAGAGTCCTGACCTGAACCCTATAGAACACCATTGGGATGGTTTGGAAAGCCGACTTCGTGCCAGGCCTCACCCACCGACCTCTGCCCAGTGCAGCACTCCATGAAGAATAGGCTACCATTCCCGAAGTAACCTTCCAGCACCTGATTGAACAGTGGAAGGTGTCATCAAGGCTAAGGTTGGGGCAATACCATATTGAATTCCAGCATTACCGATGGAAGGATCCACTAACTTTTAAGTCATTTTCAGCTAGGTGTCCGGATACTTTTGATCACATAGTGTACTTTGTGTACGCGATACTACCGCCACCTAATATATGCATATCGCTATCCCATGACACTTGTCGCCTCAGTGTATTCTCATTGAATGATTATCAACGAAGTAAGACCTCATACATGGCAACCAGAACGGATTTCCATCACGCATTTCTCCCAGAATACCCCGACAGCAATGGATTAACGGCCGCACGATGTCGTACAATGGGAAGCATATACTGCCATGTAGTTCAACATTTTTTAGAGTGCGGATATTGCTGGAGAAATGTTGATAATCCCAAAAGCACAATGTATAGTAAAACACCATACAAGTACTGATTCAATTTATAGCCTTTTGTACCTGCTGCATTGAGTATGTCATTCAAGGACAATATGTAATTATATTTCTAAAAGCGATGCTACAGGAGATCGTTTTATTCGTCACAATATGCCTGCTATGATAAATAGCTATCGTCAGATTATCTGCAAATACTTGGTACATAGTTTTGGTACAATGCTCCTAGAATTGGCTGTCACTTGTGTCATATGTCTGTAAGCGGGAGTTCCACACACCCAATTATCCCTAGGTCCACTTTTTCCGATGTGATAGTCCGATGGCAGGGTGTGGGTATGGCGGATGCCCCAGTGAACATCTGCATCATCTGTAGTGCCAACAGTAAAATTTGGAGGTGGTGCTGATATGGTGTGGTCGTGTATTTCATGGATGGCATTTGACAGTGTTGACTGGAATACTCTCTTTCAAATTCTAAAGGTGGCAGGGGTAAAATACAGGGAGCGAAAGGCTATTTACAATTTGTACAGAAACCAGATGGCAGTTATAAGAGTCGAGGGACATGAAAGGGAAGCAGTGGTTGGGAAAGGAGTGAGACAGGGTTGTAGCCTCTCCCCGATGTTGTTCAACCTGTATATTGAGCAAGCAGTAAAGGAAACAAAAGAAAAATTAGGAGTAGGTATTAAAATTCATGGAGAAGAAATAAAAACTTTGAGGTTCGCCGATGACATTGTAATTCTGTCAGAGACAGCAAAGGACTTGGAAGAGCAGTTGAATGGAATGGACAGTGTCTTGAAAGGAGGATATAAGATGAACATCAACAAAAGCAAAACAAGGATAATGGAATGTAGTCGAATTAAGTCAGGTGATGCTGAGAGAATTAGATTAGGAAATGAGGCACTTAAAGTAGTAAAGGAGTTTTGCTATTTGGGGAGCAAAATAACTGCTGATGGTCGAAGTAGAGAGGATATAAAATGTAGGCTGGCAATGGCAAGGAAAGCGTTTCTGAAGAAGAGAAATTTGTTAACATCCAGTATTGATTTAAGTGTCAGGAAGTCATTTCTGAAAGTATTCGTATGGAGTGTAGCCATGTATGGAAGTGAAACATGGACGATAAATAGTTTGGACAAGAAGAGAATAGAAGCTTTCGAAATGTGGTGCTACAGAAGAATGCTGAAGATTAGATGGGTAGATCACATAACTAATGAGGAAGTATTGAATAGGATTGGGGAGAAGAGAAGTTTGTGGCACCACTTGACCAGAAGAAGGGATCGGTTGGTAGGACATGTTCTGAGGCATCAAGGGATCACCAATTTAGTATTGGAGGGCAGCGTGGAGGGTAAAAATCGTAGAGGGAGACCAAGAGATGAATACACTAAGCAGATTCAGAAGGATGTAGGTTGCAGTAGGTACTGGGAGATGAAAAAGCTTGCACAGGATAGAGTAGCATGGAGAGCTGCATCAAACCAGTCTCAGGACTGAAGACCACAACAACAACAACAGCTCCTAGAATTACAGGTAAATATTAACTAGAATACATTATTATAATTATTTTTGCATACGTCAGAGAGGTTTGACAACCATAAATTATCGTATTTCTATCACTGTCTCTTGGTTTTAATTATATTCCATTAGTGCTCTTGGAGTAATACCGGTCGGTTGTACTAGATGTGAATTATTATCTGACGCAATTTTCCAATTGTCTTCCACTTCTGAGTAACAATTATCTGACAGCATATTTAGCAGACGTATCAGCGTTATTGTATGGTTACTATCAGTTTATCATGCTGTAACTGCAGTAGCCTTTACTACCGGTATCATGAGTGGACAGCAAAAAGAAAATAGTCCCACTATCGTATTCCAGAGATCTCTGCACTGATAAAGAAAGCAGCCACATGAAGTGTAGCACAATTTACCTTCAATACCGGTTTTTATATTTATCCAAATTGGGTTTACGGAAAATTTGTGTTGTGAGGTTCTCAACGGCATAGCTATGAGCGCCCAATCTTTTCGCTGTTTGGTCGCGCTATTTCCCGGATGATGATGAAATGATGAGGACAACACAAACAACCAGTACCGGGCCTAAGAAAATCCCCGACCTGGCTGGGAATCGAACCCAAGACTCCGTGATCCAAGGACAGCAACGTTAACACCAAGAACTGCGGATTTTTTTACAAATAGTGCCATCGAACTTCCCTAAAACTCGTTTCCTGCCTACCGACACGTCTGCCTGATAATGACTCCAACCAGTGGTTCACTGCCCTAGGATACGAGTAAGTTGCAGTTCAAATAGTTTAAATGGCTCTAAGCACTATGGGACTTAACATCTGAGGTCATCAGTCCCCTAGACTTAGAACTACTTGAATCTAACTAACCTAAGGACGTCACACATATCCATGCCTGAGGCAGGATTCGAACCTGCGACCATAGCAGCAGTGCCTAGAACCGCTTGGCCACATCGGCGGGCTAGGTTGCAATAGTCTGTTGTATGCGAATTATTATTGATATGCACAACACTTTGAAGGAACCTTCCAAACAAACGTAATCGACCCACGCCGCATGGTGTGTATACAATGACGAAGTTGATAACATATAGTGTGACATTAATTTGCAGCCCAAAGTAGTGTCACAGTTTTGATGACTAAAAATTTGAAAGGTGGGAAGTGAAAATACATCCAAAATTCCAAGGAAGTGGCTGTACCAGTTATTTGTACAAAACATTGTGACACACAAGGCAGAAGAATGGACACTGACAATGTGAATAAAAGAAAGGGTCCACTCAGTACAAATGATATGTTTGATGAGGTGTTGTTGTAGACAGAAAAAGAGAACAGACCATGTGATGAGGATATCAGACAAGTTATGGAAAGAGATTCAGTATGTATACTGATGCACCCATACTCTTGGGATAGCATCTATGATTAGTAATCAAACTGTCGTCGGTCCCTGGTTAGAAACACGCCATCATTCTAGTTTTGATTAATGATCAGCATTGGCGGCCAAAGACTTCTGGCATAAGAAGTCAACCTCATTCTGCCAACGGCCTTGTCAAAGAGGGCGCAGGAGTGGACAGAGGTTCATGGTACTCTCTTGTCCTTGATGTGGGAAACTGCCCCTAAAGGCGGAACAATCAGCAATGATCAACGGCATGAGGATGCAGAAGGTATAGAACTTGTGAACTGTAATTGATAAAGTGTCGTGATGATCTCTCCATTGGCAAAATAATTCATAATAGTCCCCCATTTGGATCTCTAGGACGGGGGTGTGGGGAATATACTGAATAAGTGACTGTTATGGGGCCCTCTGTAGTGGAGGGTTGCTGCCGAATATGCTGAATAGGTGGTGCCAGAATAGTCCATGGTAAAGAGGGTTGTTGGCCAGGGCCATCGTCAGAGGGGTCGGGCCACGTTCTTTAACGTGGGAATCACTAGTAACCGAGAGCCTTTTGGCCACGATGTTACCCTGTCAACTGCATGGCAACTACCCTTAGAACTGTCATGTTTCTACCAAATCCCTAGCTCACATGAGTTAGGTCGTAACGGGCGAGACTGGCAGATCGTCAGTGCAGTAGAGGATCGCGTCGGCGACCTCGGCGGTAACTCGTCACGCGCTGCAAGAGGAGTCTTGCTAACACGAGTAGCGTGGTGGTAAAATACCATGCGAACAAGCGGTAAACGCTGGGATAGCCGTCTGAGGTGTCAGTTCACGTGGTGGCGTGAACTAGTATCCGAACCCTGTGTGGTAACGGCGATGTCCCTTGGCAGACCACACGGGGTTTACTCACAAAACTGCCGGAAGCTACCCAATCCCGTGCCTCAAAAGGTAGAACCCACGGGCAACGGGCGCTCTCTGGTATGTAGGAGTGGTGTGGTAGAGTTTCGCGATCGCGAAGCGACCTCGGACAGTAACTCGTCAATGTGACAAGAGAAATCTTGTTGAAACGAGTACCCTTTAAAGGGTAGCTGCTGGGGTAGTCGTCTGAGGTGTCGGTTCACGCGTGAACTAGTATCCGAGTTCTCCTACGGGAGATACGATGAGCCCCTTGGCAGACCGCACGGCAGTTACCCGTAAAACTGCTTGTTTTCTACCTCATCCCTGGGTATCGCGTTTATCCAGGGCAACGGGCGACTCAGGCAGTATGAGATGTGCGGTAGAGGACCCGAACTAAAATGTCCTCGGCGGTTACTCGTCTAACGTGGCGGGACTAATACGCCAACACGAGTAGTAAGTAAGTAGTAAGTAAGGGAGGGGAGGCGGACTGCCAAGGGGGAGGTGACTATGAGGGAAATACTGAATAAGCAAGTAAACGATAACGTTCCACGAGGCTGGGAAAGGAATGTCAGGAGCTTTATTGTGGTAGAATGCTAGAAAATCAGAAAAGGGAAATATAAAGTCTCAATCTAGATATAGATGGTATCAGTGAAGTTAAATGGAAAGAAGACCAGGATTTCTGGTCAGATGGGTATAGAGCAATATCACCAGCAGCAAATGATATAACGGGAGTAGGATCTGTTATGAGTAGGAAGGTATGGGAAAGAGTGTGTTACAATCAACATATCAGTGATAGGGCTGTTCTTATCAGAATCGATAGCGAACGAATATTGACAACGATAGTTGAGGTATACATGCCGACATCGCAAGTTGAAGATGAAGATAGAGTAAGATATGAAGATTCTGAAAGTGTAATGCAGTATATACACGGAGATGAAAATATAATAGTCATTGGGGACTGGAATTCAGTTGTAGGGGAAGGAGTAGAAGAAAAGGTTAAAGGAGAATAGGGACTTGGGACAAATAATGAGGGGGTGGGAAGACAAACTGACTTCTGTATTAAATTTCAGCTAGTAATAGCGAATACTATGTCCAATAACCACAGGAGGAGGCAGTGTACTTGGAAAAGAATGTGTGATACAGGAATATTTCAGCTAGATTGCATCATAGACAGAGACTCCGAAGTCAGATACTGGATTGTAAGGCGTACCCAGGCCCAGATATAGACTAGATCACAGTATACTAGTGATTAAGAGGAAGCTGAAGTTCAAGAGATTAGTAAGGAAGAACCAATACACCAAGAAGTGGGATACGGAAGTACTAAGGGATGACGAAACACTCTTGAAGTTCTTTAAGACTACAGACACAGCAATAAGGAATAGCTCAGTAGGCAGTACAGTTGAACACGGATGCACGTCTCTAAAACGGATAAGCACAGAAGTTGGAATGAAAAATGTAGATTCAAAGAAGGTAAGTGCGAAGAAACCATGGGTAACAGAAAAAATACTTCATGAAAGAAGGAAGTACAAAAATGTTCAGAAAAATTCAAGAATACAGAAATACAAGTTGCTGAGGAATGAAATAAACAGAAAGTCCAGGAAAGTTAAGACGAAATGGATGCATGAAAAATGCGAAGAAATCGAAAAAGAAATGGTTGTTGGAAGGACTAACTCAGAATGTAGGAACATCAAAACAACTTTCGGTGACCTTAAAAGCAAGGGTGATAGCATAAAGAGTGCAATGAGAATTATTATTATTTTGAGCTTTTCCTCATTACAGAGGCTTATCTCCAACATAATAATTTATTTGGAAATTACAATACAAACAATAAACGTTCTTAAACTATAATCTCAAAATATTTCTCCAGGTGTTTCGATCTTGTGTGTCCTCTTCCTCTGCGCCCATTCTCCTCATTGTGTGCTGTACATTTTGGAGCCAGGTTGTCATAGGTCGTCCTCTTCTTCTTCTCCCCTCCGGTTCCCACTCCAGTATCAATTTTGGTATTCTGGTTTTCTCCATTCGTCGTATATGCCCGTACCACTGTAATTTCTTCCTATCCATTACATCATATATTCTTTCTTTTATTTCCATTCTCCTTATTACTTCGGTGTTCTTTATCTTTTCTTTCCTGGAGATTCTTGCCGATCTTCTCCAAAAGTCCATCTCTAGAGCTTGTAATTTTTTAATGTGCTTCATGTTAATTGTCCAGGTCTCCGTTCCATACAGAACCACACTCTCTAACATGGATTTGTATATTAGTTTTTTAGTTCTGCTCATTACATTCCTGCTCCATAAGACTGAGTTAAGCATCCCAATGACCCTCCGTCCGCTACTAATTCTTTTATTGATTTCTGACTCTGATTTTCCCTCGATTTCTAAAATGGATCCTAAATAACAGAAAGTGTTTATCTTTTTGATTTTCTTTCCTTCAATGTATAGCTCATCTGAATCATTAGTCAAGTATTCTGTTTTTTCGTAATTAATCTTCAAACCCCAAGTTTTGTATGCTACTGCTAGTTGATTGCACATATAGTTAGCATCCTCCCCATCTTGTGCTACGACTACTTGATCATCAGCAAATAATAAATGATGTAGGTAAACTCCATCTCTTATTTCTAATCCCATACTATTACATTTACGAGACCATGTTCTAAGGTTAATATCTATATAGATTTTAAATAATGATGGTGACATGGGACAGCCTTGTAAAAGGCCTTTGCTTGTTCTAAATTTCTGTGAAAGTTTATTACCAACTTTCACTTGGCAAATGTTATCTTTATACATCTGTTGTATTATTTTAATCAAGGGAGGGTTTATGTTTGCCATATGTAGTGCTCTCCAAAGTAATTTTCTTGGAACAGTATCATATGCTTTTTCTAGATCTATGAAAATTAATCCTATATTTTTTGATTTTTCCCTATGTTTCTCCAAAATCTGTCGTAATGTGAAAATATGGTCTACACATGATCTCCCAGCCGTGAATCCACATTGTTCTTCTTGGGTTCTAAAATTTTTTTCCAGTTTGTTTTTAATTACTTTCGCAAAAATTCTCATTAATGTGTTTGTAACACAAATTCCTCGATAGTTTGAACAAATTTTGCGATCCCCTTTCTTAAATATTGTATTAATGTAACCTAGCTTTATCTCGTTAGGTATTGAATCTCCATGTATCATTTTGTTGAAGAGCTGTGTTATCAGTTTCACAATTTTGTCACCACCATATTTCAGACACTCCAGATTGATATTGCCTGGTCCTGGTGATTTACCATTCTTTCCTGTTCTCAACGCCTGAAGTACTTCACTTTCTAAAATCTGGATCTCATCATCTTCATGTCCTTTATCTTCCCCTGTTCCTTCTCCTAGATATTCTTCTCTGTCCTCATTTAATAATTTTTGGAAATACTCTTCCCATTCCTTTTGTGTTATCAGTTGGAGATTAGTTTTGCTTTTTGTATCCTGTCGAAGCCCTTTCAATACTGACCACGCTTCTTTTGCTCTCCCAAATCCTAATTTGCTATTCTCCTTGGCACATGTTCTTTCCCATGCTTCATTTTTTGCCATCCTTATTTTTTTCATCACTTCATTCTTCTTTTCCTTGTATATTGATCTTGTTTCTTCTGATTTATCATTCAACCACTGAAGGAACGCATTTCGTTTTTCTCTAACTAGGACCTCTAGTTCCTCTGACCACCACTCTGCTGCACGGTTGTGGTTGCTATCTTTTTTACCCAACACCTCCGTTGCTATGATTTTCACATTAGCTTTTATATAGTCATATATTTCCTCTGTACTTCCTTCAAATGATTCAACCAGTTTCCTTTCCATCCTGGCCTCAAAGAGTGTTCTGATACTTTCGTCTTGTAGGCTGTCAATATTAAAAGGTAAATTTTCATCTTTCTCAATGTGGTTTGTTTTATTTATGTTACTTGTGTCACTCCTTGCATTCTTCCATGGCCAGAAAGACTTCATTTTAACTAGATAGTGGTCTGATCCACACTGGGCTCCCCTATAAGATCTGACATCTACTGCTTTGAAACTACTTGTTTGCCTAATGATAATATAATCTATTATAGAACGAAGGTCTTTGGTGTTCTGTTGCCAAGTATATTTATGAATGTCCTTATGTTTGAAAAATGTGTTGGTAATTTTTAGATCAAATTGTTCACAAATTGCAATCAATCGTTCCCCATTGTCATTATATTCGTCCTCTCCATGTTTTCCTACTATTCTACAAGATTCTCTAATTCCTACCCTTCCATTCAGATCTTCCATGATAATCAGTTCCTTTCTTCTTGGGATTTTTTCAATAGTCTCCCTGAGGGTGTCCCAAAATGTATCTTTCTCCTTATCTTTTGTGTCGTTCGTGGGTGCATATACGCCAATAATCATAACTTCCCTAGCAAATAATGTCATTTCAACAGTTATAATACATTGATTGATGAATGTCCAATTTGTGATTCTTTCTTTCCATGATTTCTTTATCATAATGGAGACTCCTGCTTTGGCTCTTACTGCTTTTGATACCCCACTCCAGATATGTAAATAATTATCCAGTTCTTCTTCTCCTTGGCCTTCCTTCTTTGTTTCAGAGAGTACGACAACATCCATGCTGAACATGTCAAGTTCTGCAAGTAGTAAATTTATTTTAGTGGAAACATTTGCACATTCCAGCATCCAAACATAATTTTCCGTTTCTCATCGCCAGTTCGTCGTCCAAAGTTCCAATTTTTCCGAGGCATATTATTAGGTTTTTTAGCATTTTTATGTTTTTATGTGAGTGAGGAGCTGGCCCACTGCACAACCCCCAACCCGGAGGACCAGGTAATTTTTACTCAAGGTTTTCTTCCTTTAGCCTTTGATAAGCCAATATCATACTACAAGGCAGCAGTTGCTAGTTTTGGTCCACCCCGGGTATTTTATTTCCCCGGTACCCACCATATCTGGTGAGCATTCCCCTATCCGCCACCTGGGGAGGCGCCCGATGGGAGACCAGCAAACTCCACACGGGGCAATGAGAATCCCCTATCTCTTCTAAATCGACTCCTGATTCTTCTTCTATCACATCAGACGAATCTTTCCCCTCTGCATTTAACAGTGTAATGAGAATTCCACTGTTAAATGCAGAGGGGAAAGATTCGTCTGATGTGATAGAAGAAGAATCAGGAGTCGATTTAGAAGAGATAGGGGATCCAGTACCAGAAAAAGAATTTAAGAGAGCTAAGGTAGAAAGGGTAGATAACATTCCATAAGAATTTCTAAAATCACCATCAACAAAACGACTCTTGACGTTGGTGTGCAGAATGTATGAGTGTGGGGACATGCCATCTGGCTTTCGGAAAAACATCATACACATCATTTCGAAGACAGCAAGAGCTGACAAGTGTGAGAATTATCGTACGATCAGCCTAACAGCTCATGCATCCAAGTTGCTAACAAGGATAGTACATAGAAGAATGGAAAAGAAAATTGAGCATGTGCTAAATGACGATCTATTTGGCCTTGTAAAAGGTAAAGGTAAATGACAGGTAATTCTGACATTGCGATTGGTTCTGGAAGGAAGATTAAAGGAATATCAAGACACATTCATGGGATTTGTCGACCTATAAAAAGCGTTCGACAATGTAAAATGGTGCAAGATGTGGGAAATTCTGAGAAAAATTGGGGTAAGGTATAGGGAGAGACGGGTAATATACAATATATAAAAGAGCCAAGAGGGAAAAATTAGAGTGGACGAACAAGAACGAAGCGTTCTAACCGAAACGGATGTAAGACAGGGATGTAGACTTGCCCCACGACTGTTCAATCTGTACATCGAAGAAGCAATGATGAAAATAAAAGAAGGGTTGAGGAGTGGTATTAAAATACGGTGTGAAAGGGTATCGACGACATGAATCGCTGACGACACTGCTACCCTCAGTGAAATTGAAGAAGAATTACAAGGTATGCTGAATGCAATGAACAATCTGATGAGTACAGAATATAGACTGAGAGTAAATCGAAGAAAGACGAAAGTAATGACAAACAGCAGAAAAGGGAACAGCGTGAAACTTAACATCAGGAGTGATGAAGCTGATGAAGTTAAGGAAATCTGTTAGCTAGGCAGCAAAATAACCAATGATGGCTCTAGCAAGGAGGACATCAAAAGCAGACCAGCACTGGCAAAAGGGGCATTCCTGGCTAAGAGAAGTCTACTGGTATCAAGCATATGCCTTCATTTGAGGAAGAAATTTTTGAGAATGTATGTCTGAAGCACAGCACTGTATGGTACTGAAAGATTGACTTTGGGAAAACCGGAACAGAAGAGAATCGAAGCATTTCAGATGTGGTGCTACAGACGAATGTTGAAAATTAGGTAGACTGATAGGGTAAGAAAAGAGGAGGTTCTGCGCAAAATCGGAGAGGAAAGGAATAGGTAGAAAACACTGACAAAAAGAGAGGACGGGATTATAGGACATCCGTTAAGACATGAAGGAATGACTTCCATGGTACTGTGAAGAGCAAAAACTGTAGAGGAAGCCAGAGACTGGAATACGCCCAGACGTAGGTTGCAAGTGCTACTCTGAGATAAAACGGTTGCAGAGGAGAGGAATTCGTGGCGGCCGCATCAAAGCAGTCAGAAGACTGATGCCCCCCCCCCTATAAAAAGTTTCCTGATTATATGAAAGAAACAACTGAAGCAATAGGACCACTTTAGACATGTGGATGGTAACCTGTGGCATGGTGGCTGTATTAAGCTTCCCGTAACTGTGCTTATTTAGGCCTGTGCGTTTCACAAATACAGTCTCTCGTCTAGGGCGACGAACATTAATTCGGTCAAGAAAAGATGTAGAAAAATCAACTGAAGCATTCGTGTCACAAAACTGTATAATATTGAGTGTTGATCTGCTGTAGGTTTGTTTCACATGTCGGATTTAGATTCACTAAGTAACTGAAGTAAGCACTTTGGAAAACATATGTTTCATGTGTTGGCATAAAGTCACAAAAACTGTCACCAAGCTTGTAACACGCAATGCACAGTACTTGCTACAAATGTCAACTTTAGTTTAAAGCAATCAGTCCTTACGCTCTAACCCACCATTCAACTGAAGACTATCTTCATAGTGCCCTACATGGCGATTGGAAAGGCTAGATAATGGACGAGAATAAGAAGGAGAATACCGTTCAGTAATAATGGTCATGCAGCAGGATGACTTTCCGTATCATCTAATAGTGTCAGTTACAGTGCAGAGGCTATAGTTTTTATTTACAAAATTCAATTTTCATAACAATTTTCTGTGCTTGAGTCTCTTTATTTGGCAGGAATAGCTCATCATACTCTGCATTTTATTCAGTTTTGGAAGGTGCAAGTGTAGTAAAACACTTCGAGAATGTAATTAAATACGCAAATAGATCGGATATTCCTATCGGGTGCGCAGTACCACCACAAACCTCACCATAAATCACCACATGTAGCTAGACTGCTATAGATCGCAATCCCAATCTAGCAATAAATATAGTCAGTCCAGCCATATGTGACAAAACAACAGTTTCTTTTGACGACGCATTAAACGAGGGTCATTCAATAATTATAGAGACAAATTGGTCTGGAGAAAATAACGTTTATTTTTTCGCAACAATACTTTTTCTACTTTTCAAACATAATTCCCTTGAAAATCTAAGCACATGTGCCATTGGGCTACAAGCTTTTTCATGCCGGCTCCCAAGAACTATTTACCTACATGTTTCAACCAATCTCCCAAAAACTTTTTCATGTCCTCGTTGTCCTCGAACATCTTCCCATGTAATGCCTGATTCAGTGCACCCAACAAATGGAAATCACTAATCACTAGGTCCTAAATCAGAACTGTAAGGGGGGTGAGGCTGTACTTCCCAGCCTATTTTGTCGATGGTTTCATGTGTTAGTTGAGCAATATGAGGACGTGCGTTGTCTTACTGGAGAATCACACCTCTCCTTTGAGATCCACGACCTCTCTCTCTCATGGCTGGCTTCACCTCATTTAAAAGCAAATCCGAGTAGTATTAGCTGTTGATTGTACGCTAATCGTTGAGATAATCACAAAAAACTGGACCTTCAGCATCCCAAAACTCCGTCAACACGACTTTTCCTGCTGATGCTTTGGTTTTTAATTTTTTCTTGACAGGTGAGTTGATGTTCTTCCAATCGGTGCTTTGTCTTTTTGATTCTGGCTCACAACAGTGAACCCAAGTTTCATCACAAGTTAAAACTTTGTTGAGGAAGTGCTCACCTTCTCTTTCATAACGTTCCTTTAGCTCTGTCCACACTCTCAACCTTGTTTTCTTGTGTAGCCGCGTCAACTCCTCTGGGGCCCATCTTGCACATGTTTTACGGTACTTCAGCTTGTTACCGATAATGTTATGAACTGTACCAGTAGTAACTGGAACCTTATCGACTATAGTTTCCACAGTCACACGGCGGTCGGCACGAGTAATGTCTTCGATTCGACTTTCAAGTGAGGGAGTTGAAACAGTGTTCGTCAGTCACTGAGTAGTGACCATTTTTTAACTTCTCTGTCTGAGAAAGTATCAAGGGCGGGTATTAATTTCGAATATGGTCCTTGTATCATTTTCTAGACTTACTCCAGATGCAACCAAAAAGTTATAGAGAAAACCTAAGTTCACTAGTACATAAGTTTCCAAGTCATACTCTCATTGCTGAAGTAGATGTTAATTGTGCAACAGTCAATTGGCAAAATGACAGTTCTGTAAGAGGTGGGCGAGACAAGACGTTTGGTGAAACATTTCTAAATGTTACCGTATTCAGCAGCCACTGATGAAGTGAAAGCACTTCTCAACCATCGGTATTACGGCAAGAGGTACAAATCTGACTTTGGAGATGAATATGAATGAGCGACTGCAACATGATGCATTTGTTGAACGTTGTGCTGCACAGTTGTTTTATATTTGGAATGGGAGAATAACAACCGATAAATCATCACACTGTACCACATTGCCAACAAACATCCACAAAGTCAGAGCAATCACATACAAAATGATCCTCCAATTTCTCGAAATATCCCACAGAATTTTAAAAAGATCGTTAGACATTTTGTACGCAAATACTCCTTTAGAGGTATTTCTTCCTATTGAATTAGTTCGATCAACCATTTCAAATTAGTTACATAATTAATTTTTATGTAAAGGGGCCAAGAAACAAGAGCACTAATAAATGCCTACAAACTAATAATTTGAAAGCAAAATTTAATAATTTCATTGCCTACAAAACTGAATAAAATGATGATGCATGTGGCCAGGCCAGGAGACCCACTTGTGCAGAGTACAGCGACTTGTTGCAAGGTATTTCAGCTGAAGCCACTTTGGCGACTGCGTGTCAATGTGGATGAAATGATGGTGAAGTCAACACAACAACCAATCTCTGAGTGGAGAAAATATCAGCTACGCTGCACTGACCACATTTTTTACCACATTCCTCACATTCCTTACTACACCTAGGCCTACAAAGGAAAAGAAGCCAATGGTATCGCCACTGTTACCTTAAACTTAATAAGAAGCATCCCCCCCCCCCCCCCCCCAAAACCAAATAATATCCACCACTTCATGTGTAGGCCCCAATCAGTAAGACACCATTAACATCTACCACCTCTTTTTTTTAGTCATCTCTGTCGCACCAACACATCCTCACAAAGACATCACCTTGAACATCACTGGGAGATGTATTTATAGGTCACTGATGCTTATCTCTTCACAAGTGTGTATAAATAACTGCTGTGGGAATCTCTGTACAATGGAGGAAAGAAAGGTATGTCAGATGCTTGTAGTATGGGTGATCCAGCTACAAGGGTTGTTGCAGGAAGTGCTCTGAAGAAATTTCGATTTATATCGTTGGTACTTACGGTTGTTCAAAACTTCACACTGTTGGTCGTTAAGGTATTTCCAGATACTGAGAGATCATTTTTCACCACCACCTGACAGGTAGTGGACAGTGTGTCCACGAATCCAAATTACTGAGTAGATCTTAGTCCACAAATAATAGTCCGTGCCAGGGATGAGAATCATTTGTGCTGTAATGATGTCAGGATTCATGCATGAGATGATATCAACATCTGGTGGACCAAAGGCTAAACATCACTCGCCTCGCTTAGATGGCCATCGTTGTACTCCACATGTGGTACATAATGGCGATGCTACCAGATGTATCTGGTAGAGACGTGTCTTTCATACTTGCTTTCCACTGACAGTCATGTATCAGGTGGACTGAACATCTGACATGAGCATAGGGGTCTGCACTTCCCTCCACACTGAATTCCACCAGAAGAGGTCATATGTTTTCTCAGGTATATTTGGTGAAAGGTGCGATTGCAGCAACGCATACACTACACTAGGCTGTGGAGGGGGAAGCAGGATCTGGATGTAGCTGTATTCAAGAAAGAAATAGCATAAGTAGGAAAAAGGTGCTGCGACATCTGTCAGTGGCTCTGTAGCAATGAGAGAGATTGGGGTAAGGGTCCTCTCAATAGGCTGGTGAGGCAAGTCAGAATACGTAGCCGCATCTTGACATGCAAGATTGTTCTTTGATCTAGGAGCTGACAGATATTGAGGCCTCCTTTGCCCTTCACAAGTATGAGGAACTCATAGCTGACCTTAAACAACATGCCTCGACTCACCATTGATGGCAGAATTGGAAAGTCTGGGCCATGTGCAGGATTTGTAATGTGACATAAATGTTTGCATAGCACGTCCTTTGCAGCAAGCCCACAGTTCAGAGTTGATGGTCAAAGAGCTCTGGCCGGATCTAACATAATACATGCCTACTGTTAAGGTCCATAGATCAATACCTAGATATGTTGTCATGCCACAGACCTGCACGGGTGTGACACAATCAGTAGGCAGCCCATGTACTATAGGTAGTGCACGAGATTTGGTGAATGTAATGACGCTACTGAAGGAGTATGATACCTCCCCACCCACCCCATTGCTGCTTCAACAACGTTGCTGTTGCGTAGGTGGACGACCAGGCCACCCCCCTAGGCCATGGAACGAGAAGTGTCGGTGCCAAGAGTCAATGAAGTGTCGGCAGACGCAGCAAAGTAACAGATCTATGGTGCCAACGTACAGGACTGGGGAAACAGGGCATCCATTCCATACCAGTCCTTGGACCAGGATAGATGGTATAATACGACCGACGACCATAGTACATAATCCAAGATGTCGTATCCCAGAGCTGTCTGGGAATTCCATGTTCTGGATCTTCACTGCCAGATAAGAGTGATTAACCCCATCAAAGTCCTCGCTGGAGTAAAATGAGGCCGAGAGTACCATCACGCACCATGTCTGCATAAATGCAGTCCTGTCACAGTATCGACTTAAAGAAGTCCAGAAGTTGTAATTACCTCATGATGATGCCTAGTTGTGGTGTACCACTAAGCAGGTAACACTTTTCAAATTGGCTGCCAAAAGCCAGTGAAGAGTTCATGGAAGACAGAGCCAATAGTCACTGACGCTAGATCCTCTGTTTGGTTTATCAACAGAATCAAGCAACCCTAAAAGGAAGCCAGGAGGATGCAGGATGTCCACTAGGCTCCCATTAGCTGTTGACATACAAGAAAATGTAGTTGAGACACATTCAAGTTCCAGTGGCCTCGCCAATGCCATACCATCTGGCACTGAAAGGTGAAAGTACCTATACAGGCTGCATGATAGGAAAAGCCAATGAGCCATGTTTAAGTGACTTCTTTGCCCCAAACATTGGAGCATGTGAGATAGTTACGATCTATGTGGCTGGAGGAGTGGCTGATATGGTGTGTGAAACCCTCCCTATCGACATGTACATTTTCACACACATCAGTGAATTGTGGGGTGATTCCGATGGTGGAGAGGGCTACACATAGAGTGTAGTGTGGCAGTTGGCCCTTAGCTACCTGGATGTAGTTAAAATCACCACCGAAAATGAAATCCTGACACCCATCAAGAGTGGCATGAAGGCATCCTGAAATAAGGAGACCATTCTCCATGATGGCCTAATCCGGAGGGTGTGTAGATGTTTATGGATTTGGTGCTATGAAGAGTGTACGCAATGATGCTCCTGCCAAGGAGAATAGTGATGTCTTTGGCACTTAAGCCATCAATAGAAGAACCCCATGCCACTGCCAGTGCCAGATGTGTGGGTGATGTGTGTGTCGTATTCGAAACGCTCTATAAAATCCCTGACATATACCTCCTGAGGGATGGCTATGTCTATATCTGCTGTGTTCAGTGTATTATGTAACCTCGTCAGTTTATGCTCCACATGGATGTTATTGACGTTGAGCATGGCCTGTCGGTACTGCTGAGTTCCCATGTCTACCTGGAATGTGATAATGCACTCTGTCAGTAGCTGTCTTGGGTGTACCAGCTGTGGCATCCACAGTGTGGTCAGTAACTCTGTCGTTGCTCTGCCCAGTACCTCCTTCAGGACATTATCTTTTGTGGTACAAGGTGGTAGTATGGTGTCATCCTATACCTTATATGCCCAGAAGCTCATTAGTACAGATATTCTGTCGTTTGGTGGGTCGTCTACTGCACACACAAGTGGAGTTGGTGTCACAAGAGGGAAGTCATGTGGGATGAGCCACTGTGTTACTATTACATGAAGCATTTGTGGGCCAAGGTGACAGGAATTTGTGTCATCGAACATTTTATTGCCATCATACAGCCATTTGTTGAAGGTAATCATCTAAGTGTCACGTTTCCACTTCTGGCGCTTCCATGGCAACCTTTGTTTCGAACATGCAGCTCAGATTTAAAATGGTAGCAATTGTTTGTTGACTCATTGCCCAATGGAAGGAAGGCAGAAGTCGCTACAACACTAGGTGCTCTTTCTGTATTGTTGCCATCAGTACTAGGCAGGAGAGTTCTCCCCTCATTGAAAACTCAGGTAACAGTGATGTTACAAGTGCCGGATCAGTCACTGTGATGGCAGTCTTTGTTTGTAGTGGATCACGTAAGTTGTGCTGAAGATCGTGTGGTGACCACGGCATAGGTCACGGGATGGACAGTGGACGTCGCAATGGGGGCAGAGTCGTTGAGTGGTGTCTCTCTAAGCTGGCGTCAGAGACAGTTATGGCGGAATGTCCTTCCTAGTTACAGCCTATCATATGTGATGATGACCCTCCGTCGTCCTATAACCAGGTATAATGGCACATGTTTCACTAATTCAGTTTTCAGTTAATGGACACTACAGAGAGAAGTATAGGTATCAAAGGTTTTCCATTTGTCGACCTGGTGATTGAGTACATTGGCATATGACTTGGAAACCAACATGATGATGTCTGGTGGGACCTCAAATGGAAGGTCAAAGACACTGATCGAATGGAGGCCTCTACATGTCCGTCAGGTTGAGGTGTTGCACGTGCTGATTCTCAATATCGGTACACAATTATGATACCTACAACGTTTCCGATAATGGGAAAGTGAATGCCAGTCACGTCCCGTGGGTCCAGGCAAACATCATCCCGAGCAAAGTTCTCGATTCAAAAGGTCGTAATTATGCATATTCAACTTGAAATGTTATTTTGATCGCTACCCAGTGTTATGTGTGCGCCATGGCTCGCCCATAAGAGGGACGCAGTACTCGAAACCGCGGCAAGAGGTAAACAAGGAAATGGCGCGTGTGCACTCCAGAACAGGCGGGGCGCGAGCAGACGTCCGCATCACACGGCTGCGCGAGCCGAACTCAGCGATAGAGGCGGGGTACCAAACTGAATGACCTTCAGAAACAAACCAGAGTGCACATTTCTACGACTTTTTTACATGCAATCTTTTTCACACACATGGCTGAGCGTTTTTAGTTTTAACCTAGGCCTTTACTTGGGAACCCGGGATGTGGGAGGCATTAAAGATGGAAGTATTCTCCTTGCCACCAAGAGTGAGTATCTGCTTTCTAATTTTCTTATCTAACAAGCCCTAGAAATAGAAAAAACTAGCTCTTATTGAATATATAAGTCTTAACACAGGAAAGAAATGTTTACATACAGGTACTGTAGACTGAGGTGAACTAAGTGAACTAAGGGAACAGTTTCTCTCTTCTATCCTACACAGTTGGCACAGTTCGGAAATGGAGCCTGAACTTAAGTAACAGAACTTCTGACCGTGTCCTCCTCTAGCATTTCGTTTTCCTCAACAGTATTTGTCGATACCAGTATTATTTTCCGAATTTAGGACAGATCAGTATTATCTCAGTTGGTTTTCTGAAAACTTTCAGATAATTTTATATACAGTATGTTATATTTCGAGCTAAAATTTACGAAAAGTAACTATTTTCATACGATATTTTAGTTTCGATGTTATAACCGATACGTACTACTTCTGGATATATAGTTAAAATAATTTTTTTGCAAACACTTCAAATTGATAATTATTGGCACACTTAAAATTTCTATACTTAATTACATAGCCCTGTACTTTTTACTGTATTTGTTTCTCGATTCATTTATGAAATAATAATACAAATTAATAATGTAAATAAAACTACAAGGGATTCATTTGTTAAGAAAAGTAGTAAAACATTTGAAATATTGTTATTTCCTCAGGGTAAGAGAGTCGTAAGCATGCCTATGACGTGATGGGAGGTATTTTTGTGCGAACAATTTAATTTCGGCTTTGTTAAGGTGAAAACTCAAAATACTGTATGATATACTTAAATGTGAGAAAATACATCTACATACAAAAATTTTTCCAACAACAATATTCAAATTTATTTGGTTTAAACCAACCGAGAGGATCTGATCTGACATTTACATCTTAAAGAATCAGACCCCAAGACAAGAAGAACTGGAGCCAACTCAACATGGCACGCTAAGCATACTAGAAAGATTATTGTAAACTACGCACGTCTCAACTCCTGATAAAAAACTTTGCTTAATGTGGATAATAAATGGAAAGGGAAAGGAGGGGTGAGATTGCAAACTGACGGAATGGTTTCAGTCTTCCAGTCAGATGCCGTCCGCACAGTCCACCATTAGGATGTCAGGACTAAGGACACCTAGGTCCTGGGAGTCGGCTGCGCTCAGTATCGAGGGAGGGGAAATTCGTTCTCACGGATTCTAATTTCCAATATGCAGGGGAAGGCAGAAGAAATGAACTACATGTTAGTAAGAGAAAGGACACTTCTAACAGATCCTTTCTCAGAATAGTTCATTTTAACTAGTTCTTTCATGAACTACGGATCCCTAAACATACCTATTCATCGATGTCAGTGCCGTCAACTTCTGCGTTTAAAACAAAGTATCAGGCGAAGCGACTGTATTTCTATGTATTGATACTGCAATGAATCAGAATTAAGTTCTTAAAAATTCAATCAAGTTCCTGAATTTATTGATTTGCCAGGCCTTTCGCTGCACGGTTTAAATATGAAAATTTTCTTGGCTGTCATTCCTCTTCGAAACATAAAGAAACTACGATTTTGCTGCGGCACCACGTTTTCTGCAAAAAACGATGATAATATCATTGAAGCCACTATGTTAAATGGGAGCATGGCAGGAAAAGATATACTGCTACGACGCATCCCAATGGTCCCAGCAGATATGCCGTTCAAGCTGAAAGGTTTGCTGTTCCCGATGCGTCTCACATTTTCAGAGACCACCAACAAAGCACAGCGATGTTCGCTACAAGTCTGAGTACTAAATTTTGGCGAATCCATGCTTCTCAAATGCTGCAGGTGGCCTTATGAGACGTTGGAATGTGTTCTGATTTATTCGTGTGTGCACCAGACAGAAAAGGAGAAAAAATTCAGTGACCAAAATATTTGACTGCACAGAATTTAAACAGAAATACTTCCTCTGTTTTGAGCGGCATGAATCACTTGCCCAGTACTCGGTATAACTCGAAAATCCAGTCTTAAGTAATTAACGTGGCTGAAATAAAAGTACTGCGTTGGTCTGTGTATATCAAACGATAAATATGAAAAGAAGACGATTGTCTGTGATCAGTACTTTTAAAGGAGTACGTGTGTGTTCACAGGAAGACATATGAGAAGAACATTTAATGACCAAGCCTGGTAAGTTATGTCTGGATATAAATACGAAGCTACATAACCACCGGAACGTTTTTCGCGTTGTTACAAGTGTGTGAAAGGAAAAGCCAACGGGCAATACGCAAAGAACGTACTGGAGTACCAAAGAAATTGATATAGTCCTGCGTAATCTAATACAGAGACATATAAACTGGCAGAACACGACGATGTGGTCGGCAACGCCTACAAAGGCAACAAGTGTCTGGCACACTTGATAAATCGGTTACTACTGCTACAATGGCAGGTTATCAAGAGGTAAATCAGTCTGAACGTGGTGTTATTGTCGGCTCAGGAGCGACAGGACACAACATCTCCGAAGTAGCGATGAAGTGGGGACTTTCCCGTACAACCATTTCGTTGAAAGTGACAGAAGTGCAACGCTTCCGCAAATTGCTATATATTTTAATGCTGGGCCATCAACAAGAATCAGGATGCAAACCATTGAAGGAAACATCATCGATATCGGCTTTCGGAGCCGAAGGCCCACTCGTGTACCCTTGATGGCTGCATGACCCAAATCTTCATGCCTCGCCTGGACCTGTCAACACTGACGTTGGACTGTTGATGACTGGAAACATATTGCCGGGCCGGGTGAGTCGTTTCAAATTGTATCGAGTGGATGGAGGAGTACGAGTATGGAAACAACCTCATCAATCTGTGGATACTGCATGTCGGCAGGAGACTGGTCAACCTGGTGAAGGCTCTGTAATGGTGTGGGGCGTATGCTGTTGGAGTGATATGGGTCCCCTGATACGTCCAGATACGATTCCGACAGATGACGTAAACATAAGCATCCTGCCTGATCACCTGCATCCATTCGTGTCCACTGTGCATTCCGACGGACTTGGGCAATTCCAGCAGGGCAATGCACCACGCCACACGTCCAGAATTGCTACAGAGTGGCTCCAGGAGCAGTCTTCAGAATTTAAACACTTCCACTGGTCACCAGACTCAACAGACATGAACATTACTGAGCATATCTGGGATGCCTTGTAATGTGCTTTTCAAAAGAGATCTCGAACCCCTTCGTACTCTTACGGGCTTATGGACAGCCCTGCAGGATTCATGGTGTCAGTACCCTCCAGCACTACTTCACACATTAGTTGAGGCCGTGCCACGTCGTCTTGTCTTGCGGCACTCCTGCATGATCGGGAGGGGGGGGGGGCGCTATACGAAATTCCTTTGGTTCTTCAGTATATATAACATGCAAATGCTTAGTGTGTGTAGTTAGTTATACGTCCAAATCATATAACTTCCTACAGCCGGCCGGAGTGGCCGTGAAGTTCTAGGCTCTATAGTCTGGAACCGAGCGATCGCTACGGTCGCAGGTTCGAATCCTGCCTCGGGCATGGATGTGTGTGATGTCCTTAGGTTAGTTAGGTTTAATTAGTTCTAAGTTCTAGGCGACCTATGACGTCAGAAGTTAAATCGCATAGTGCTCAGAGCCATTTAACTGCCTACATATAGACAGACACACATGGTGCAAGGTGTATAAGTACAGATAGTTCTATCGGTGAGTGAGAACAGTCTACTAAACAATACTATATCAGTACTTACACCATTTGCAGACTTATAATTATAGCTGTTACAGAGCGTATGTTTTTATACCTGTTAGCATATGCAAGTACGGATGGCACAAGCAAGTCATTAAAAATGTACCTTCCTGTGGTCAGTAGGTCAGGTGCTGAAGTGTGGATGCATAGAGGCGAAAAGAAAGTTTGTAGCGACAGTGGTAGTCCACTTTGAGGTATAACTACGATGGTGCAGTACGTAAAATATATAAAAATCTAGACATGGTTCCTAAATACTTAAATGCCTATACAAGTAAAGTTAATCTTATTAATCTTTAAATTCTGTGTCATAAATCTTTAACATTGTGTCAGAAAAATCTGGTAACAAACAGAGTTAATATGTATACAGCAGAGACATCCGTCGTTATTCAGGAATGAGACCAGATATTATAGATAAATCCTAGAGAATTAATAAAATGCATATAACAGTATAGTGTTCACTGACGAATGAAAGGCGTAGACTGATGCAATCGCCTGATCTGTGCTGACCCCCTCCCCCCCCCCCCCCCCCCCCCCAGGTGCAGAAACCCCAAAGGAGGAACGTAAGAGAAGAATAGAGAGTGCATTTGGAGCATCGAGGAACACGATCTGTAGTCTCCAGACAGACTTGCATAGAGAGCAAAACAACTCTCCAACCTTTATTCAACGGCTCAGCTCCAGAAACCGGTGTTCCTCCAGCAGCAGTGCGTGTCTACGGCCAATCACGCACTGAAGACAGTTGACAGTGATCAAGGACAGCGACAGCTCATACATAAAGCACGCCAGTGGCGAGACGCAATCAATACCTTCACTGCACGATAACAACGGGGAAGTCATTGATGATAGTGCCACTAAAGCAGAGTTATTAAACACGGTTTTCTGAAACTTCACCAAAGAAGACGAAGTAAATATTCCTGAATTCCAATAAATAACAACTGCCAAGATGATAAACATAGAAGTAGACATCCAGGTTGTAGCAAAGCAGCTTAAATTAATTAATAAATGCAAGGCTTCCGGTCCAGATTGTATAGCTGTCAGGTTCCCATCAGATTATGCTCATGCTATTCCTCCATATTTAGGAAATATATACAGCCTCTCTTTCGCAGGGAGTTCCGTACCGAAAAGCTGGAAAATTGCTCAGGTCACACCAATACCCCAAAACGGAAGTAGGAGTAATCCGCTGAATTACAGGCCCATATCACTAACGTGGATTTCCAGTAGGGTTTTGGAACATATATGTGTTCGAACATTATGAATTACCTCAAAGAAAAGGATTTATTGACACATAATCACCTTGGATTCTGACAATATTGTTCTTATGAAACACAAATAGCTCTTTATACTCATGAAGTAATGAGTAATGGGGGCAAGTGACAGGGGATGTCAAATTGATTCTATACTTTTAGATTTCCAGAAGACTTTCGGTAGCATTCCTCGTAAGTGTCTTCTAACCAAACTACATGCTTATGGAATATCTCCTGAGTTGTGCTACTGGTTTCTTGATTTCCTGTCAGAAAGGTAACAGTTCGTAGTAATAGACTGAAAGTCATCGAGTAAAACAGAAGTTATACCTGGCGTTCCCCAAGGAAGTGTCATAGGCCCTCTATTGTTTCTGATCTATATTAACGATTTAGGAGACAGTCCGAGTAGCCGTCTTTAGATTATTTGCAGATGATACTGTCATTTACCGTCTTGTAAAGTTATCAGATGACTAAAGCGAATTGCAAAATGATTTAGATAAGATAGCTGTATGGTATGAAAAGTGACAATTGACCCTGAATAAAGAAGAGTGAAGTTATTTGCGTGAGTGCTAAAAGAAATCCGCTAAATTTCGATTACGCGATAAGTGACACAAAACTCAAGTAAGTAAATTCAACTAAATACTTGGTGATTAAAATTACAAATAACCTGAATTGGAACGATGATATAGATAATGTTGTGAGTAGAGCAAACCAAAGACTGCCATTCATTGGCAGAACACTTAGAAGTTGCAACAGGTCTACTAAAGAGACTGCTTACACCACGATTTTCCCCCCTGTTCTGGAGTATTGCTGTGTTGTGTGGGTTGGACATCAGGTGGAACTGACGGATAACATCGAAAAAGTTCATAGAAGGTCAGCTTGGTTTGTATTATCGAGAAATAGGGGAGATAGTGTCACAGACATGATACGTGAATTGGAGTGGCAATCATTAAATCAAAGGCGTTGTTTGTAGCGACGGGATCTTCTCATGAAATTTCAGTCACCAGTTTTCTCCCCCGATTGCTAAAACATTCTGTTGGCGCCCACCTACATAGGGAGAAATTAACATCAAGATAAAATAAGATAAATCATGGCTTGCACATAGAAATTTAAGTGCTCGTTTTTCCCCCGCGCCTTTCGAGAGTGGAACGGGAGAGAGACAGCTTGAAGGTGGTTCATTGAATCCTCTGCCAGGCAGTTTGTTGTGAGTAGCATAGTAATCACGCAAATTTTGATGTAGACATGGACCTTGCAGCAGCAAGAATTAACGACCAGCCCCATGCATCCTTCCATCGCCCATTTGTTCTAGGTTCCAGGCATCGCCATTGCAAGCCAGGTGGCTCCCTCCAAAAGGACCCACAGGTAGTGACACGATCTGCCTCCCTCACCCCTTGCGTTTCTTACGAACTACACCCTGGCTGTCAATTCTGTGAGCCTGTTTCAAAGGTATCTGTATGCGATAGCTCTGTAGTTAACAAAGGAACACTATCCATGGAAGTAAGACAGACAATGGTTGCGTCAAGGCTGCTCCTGCGACCACTGGGTAGTTGTGATAACCTGTTTTTCCAGCAGACTTATGCTCTCCTGTCCTGCACTCACAACCCTACGTTCGTTTTTCATTTATAGTTGTGTCTTGCCTTCCAAAGTTGAAGAAAGTGTATTTCCCTAAGGTGAGTGATGTAAGAGCAAGACACTGGCGTATGTTTATGATTATATGGTTTATTAACGAAAGGCAAAACCTACGTTACTAGCATTTGTAGACTTAGAGAAAGCTCTTGACTATGTTGGCTGGCATACTCTCCTTCAAATTCTGAACCTGGCAGCGGTCAAATACAGGGAGCGAAAGGCTATTTACAATTTGTACAGAAACCCGATGCCAGTTATAGGACTCCACGGCATAAAAGGGAAACAGTGGTGACGAGGGGAGCGAGACAGGGTTGTAGCCTATCCCCGATGTCATTCAATCTATATATTAAGCAAGCAGTAAAGAAAACAAAAGAAAAATTCGGAGTAGGAATGAAAATCCATGGAGAAGAAATAAAAACTTTGAGGTTTACCGATCACATTCTAATTCTCTCAGAGACAGCAAAGGACCTGAAAGAGCAGTTGAATGGAATTGACAGTGTCTTGAAGGAGGATATAAGATGAACCTCAAGAAAATCAAACCGAGGATGATGGAATGTAGTCGAATAAATCGAGTGATGCTGAGGGAATTAGATTAGGGAATGAGACACTTAAAGTAGTAAATTAGTTTGCAACCTGGGGAGCAAAATAACTGATGATGGTCGAGAGGATATAAAATGTACACTGGCGGTGGAGAGGAAAGCGTTTCTGAAGAAGAGAAATTTGTTAACATCGAGTACAGATTTGAGTGTCAGGGAGTCGTTTCTGAAAGTATTTGTATGGAGTGTAGCCATGTATGGAGGTGAAACATGGTAATAAATATTTTAGACAAGAAGAGAATAGAAGGTGTCGAAATGTGCTGCTACAGAAGAATGCTGAAGATAAGATAGATAGATCACGTGACTAATGAGGAGGTACTGAATAAAATTGTTGAGAAGAGAAATTTGTGACACAACTTGACTAGAATAAGGGATCGGTTGGTAGGACATGTTCTCAGTCATCAAGGCATCACTAATATAGTAGTTTGCGGTAGGTAGTTGGAGATGAAGAAACTTGCTCAGGATAGAGTATTATGGAGAGCTGCATCAAAGCAGTCTCCGGACTGGAGACCACAACAACAGCAGCAACATGTTTATGATGGAAATCAGGAATTTACGTTATTCATACCGGATGACAATTTTTGATCTACATCAAAAGAAGCCGGCCGCGGTGGTCTCGCGGTTCTAGGCGCTCACTCCGGAACCGCGCAACTGCTACGGTCGCATGTTCGAATCCTGCATCGGACATGGATGTGTGTGATTTCCTTAGGTTAGTTAGGTTTAAGTAGTTCTAAGCTCTAGGGGACTGATGACCACAGATGTTAAGTCCCATAGTGCTCAGAGCCATTTGAACCATGAAAAGAAATCGTCATAGCTTCTGAATGGTTTGCGTTATGACGTTCAAACTGTACGGTTAGCCGCGGGGCATGATTGTAATTGGTACGTGTATGCGCGCTCTCCTTTTTGTTGTCGTCTATTTGCGCGAGAAAACGTCACGGTACAGCGTACCTGAACATAGAGCGCTTGTGAAGGCCTGCTGTGCTAGCAATAACAGCCCAACTGCGGCTCAGAGGAAGTGTTTCGACCGAGTTCAGGCTAAAGACAACCGGTCCAAGTGTGCTAACGATCGAGAATATGATTCGCAAGTTTGAGAGACGGGTAGCGTTCGTGCTGACTGAGTTCGCAATGTCGGTCGTCGAAAAAGGATGAAAACGCCTGAAGACACCAAGAAGACGCTTGCATTGTTTCAAACTAGCCCCAGGAAATCGGTGAAACGAGCTGCATAACAGCTTTGAATCTACTGGGACACACTGAAAGAAATTGTTGTTGAAGACCCGCATTTCTTCCCATATAAAATTCAGACCTATCAGCCATTTTTAACTCCCAGGGCCATTGAACAGCCGTTATTTTTCGCCAACACTATTGTCTACAGAATTGAACAGTGCTTTGATGTGAATACAGTTTGGTTTAGCGGCTAAGCCCACTTCCAGTTGGGTGGATTCGTCAATAAGCGTAATTGGCGCATCTGGGGGACTGAGAGTCTACATTTGGCGGTCGAAAAGTCTCTTCACTCTCAACAGGAGACTGTGTGGTTTGCAATTTCCATTCACCGAATAATCGGTGGATATTCCTTTGGTGACTACGGAATGGTACGTGAAGGTGTTGAAAAATGATTTCATCCCCATTATCGAAAGTGCCAGTGATTACGACGAGATGTGATTTGTGCAAGAATGGGCTCGACCCATATCGAAGCAGTAGAGCGTTTGATGTCCTCGAGAAGCACTTTGGAGACTGCATTCTGGCTCTGGGGCACTCAGATTCAACTGGCATGGGCCTCGATTGGATTCACTTTCAGAAAAAACAGCTGTGCCATGCTTACTTGTACATGTAAAACCACTCTCACTTTCTACCTATTCGTTGAATAGATTAAGAATAATTGTTTATAGCACACTTCCTTGCTGGACTCATTTCTGAACATGTGTAGAACCTGTGTAGTGCGCACACCAATAAAAGTCCTTTCTTTTCGTATACAGCTTCCACAGAACATATCAGTGTCTGCGCATATTCCTACATTCTTCTATAACTCAAAGTTTATTTAGCCATTTTACATTATGAAACGTTTTCTGTATACCTAAATAAGCTGTGTATTTACATTTCAAAATTAAGTTTAAAGATATTATTCCTTCTTCGATACTTCGGGTTTTTCTAAATCCAAACTGACTCTGATAATCTTATGTCAACTGTTCGAAGATTCGAAGACAATGGACGCTTTTATTTTATGAGGCACTTACAACTAAGCTAAGACTTCGGCAATTTTAGTATTTTAAGACATTCCTCCTTTTAGGATTAATTTTATGTTTCTCTAGAATCTAAGGATAGTTTTCCCTCTTCATATATCTTGCACTTAGGAGTATATAACACACTTCTGATTTCGATTCCTCCGGGTTCGAGAAATTCAGCAGGAATGTTGTGTTTCCCTTGTGCTTTCTTGTTTCTCAGGATTCTCAGAGCTAGTTGATACAAAACTGCAATAAATAATAATCATTTAACATGTCATTTAAAGGATCAACCTGATCGTCTAATGTAGTAACTGGAACTATGACTATCTTCAGCACTAATTATACCGTGTAATAAAGAACTTATATCAAGAAAGATTAGTTATCAATACCACCTGGAACAATGTGGTAGCATGACATCAGTTATGAAATGATGGCAAATATGTTAGTTGAAAAGGTGGCATATTCTCCATAACTGGCCCTGACATATCGCCCTGCAGTAATAGCTTCCAACCATAGTACCAGAGCTAGGACTTGCAAACACATACACACACACCAAATCATCATCTTTACCGATTAACTGAACTTTACAAAGAAGAATATTTTCTTTGGTAATTTTTGTTTCCCAAATGATGAAACATAAATTATACTCAGATTTTGTAGACGCTTTATTAAACCTCAGACTAATGAGTCAATGACACAATTTGTACTTCTTATTTGTAATAACCATTTTTCATAGACTGATGTAGCCTTTCTCATTGCATTTACTGCTCCTCAAAAACAAAAGTTAACTAACGGTCTGCTCTGACGGTATACACTTGTTAGAAAACATGTTTCCTCTACACCACTTCTCTCTCTCATGACAGTTGCTTCACCCTCTCGCTCCAGCCTTACTTAAAATGGATGAAGCTAAAATCCGCGCACTGTACTTACTGCTTCTAAAGCACATGACTGCGGGAAACCTTACTTCTTAACTGTTAGAAATCGAACGATTTCAACTTGCCAATGCTTTTTGGATGAAGTGAGAAATGAAGGAATTTCTGGTCTATCGCAAGAACCTTTATGAGATATTTAAGCATACATGATTTATATGTCTCGATTTATCTATCATAGGTGCATGGTAAAAAGTACGAACTATTCTGTACAGCAGGAGGATTATGTGTGGAAGATGAGGTTCATACATTCATTTGACTAGCTCTATCCTCACCACATTGTGTCATTCGTTAATGCTATTTTTGAAAGTAAAAGTTAATTAATGGTAACCTATGTAATAACTATTATACTTTTATGAAGCAGTAAGAATAAGAGCGACGTTTTTTTTAAATAATTTAGTATTGTGATCGAAACACAGATAGACACATTTGTCTTTATCCCTCACGAAATTTAATTTTATGCATTGTGGGTGGGGGTATGGGGTGTAACAATGCCACTACTGTACACGACGTTGTGTGTTGTGATATTGGACTATGTCAGAAGTTGCCATCCAGCTATGCCCGCCACCTTGATGTAATGTTCCTAGAAAGTCATTCCAGACTATGATAGCAGTTAGTTGATCCGCTGTGGGTATCAGTTCCTGCAGAGAAACATGTTAGATTGGCGGTTAAGGACAGTGTGATACAGATTTCAGGCGTAAAATATCATATTTTTCTTAAATAACTTTAGAAATCGGAACTTTGTGTTGAATAAATTACGAATTCAGTACGTTCTGACGCTCTTAGTAATCTGATAGATCTCCATTTTGATATTCTGAGCAAATAATTGTAGAAAGAGACTAACGATAAGAGGTCTCTATTCCTTCTGGGGCTTTTTGTACTAGCAAATAGGAAAGTTTTAAGGGGAGATTTTGGTCCGAAAAATCGATTTTTCAAAAATATCATTCTGTTGATCTACACACTTTAATCTATGTTGTGTGCGAATTTTATCGTGATAGCAGTTTTAGAAATGCCTTTATACTGTTAAACTGATTAAATCTGCACTGCAGGCCACTCCCACCTCTCCCGACAATTGGGGAATTGGTGGCTTCAGCGCAATTTTTGTCAGTGTTGAAGCTATTTTCTTTCAATATCTTTGGCTGACATCTATATCTTTGCCTGAAAACTTGGTTTTATGTGGTTTATTTACGTTTTGACAATACTAACACATATTTGTAGGTGGAAAGTGGAATTCGCAAACCTATATGTGGAAGTCTAGATTTATGCATAATGGGTGGTGGAAAAATTGTGTTTAGCTGATGGAAGTTTCATGGAAATCGGTTCACCAACAAAAAAGAATAAGTAGCTAGAAATGAAGAATATAAGCTCTCAGCTTATCCACTGACCAAGCACCAATGCACAAATCTGTGTAAGTTAAATAACAGAAATGAGACGTATTTACATAAACACTCATAACCAGAACATGTTATGAATGCATTTAAACCCACATTCAGGTTTGTTGTAAAACCTTCTTTATTTAGGAAGTGTCTTCATGGAGAGACACAAAATGAAAATGAAAGCCTCAGTTATTTAATTTGGATTAGATGCTCAAAAGGGACATTCTGTGCACTTGAAGTACTCAAAATAGGTGTCTATTATGCAGTTATATGTCACAATAACGGAAATAATGGCAGAATTGAAGTTCTGAAGAGTGTTGGTATATATCTTGATGTGTTTACAAGAAAAGCATTTTACACCATCGAGAAAGCTAACAGATCAGTGTCTTAGCTGCAAATGCAGGCCAGGGAGATTCGAAGAGGAGAGAAGAGAAACCTGAAGGATGAGGAATATCAGTATGGAGGATTTTAAAATTGAGGTAAGATTATTGCATGTTTAAATATGAGAAGATAAACGTTGAACATCATTTCCTCTGTTTCACAATTTTTACTTTATTAGAAACCTTTTATCAAAAAGTATATGCTCTAATGCTTTGAAATTTTTGTGAAGTGTTGGCCACGTACTGCTGTCTCCTCGGAACTAAAAAATTCGAGATCCTTCAAATACATTCGTAATTTTAGATGATTATATGTAGAAAAAGTTAATTTTGGATGTGCAAGATTAAAAACTTTCTTAATGACACAGTTTGTGCCATAGATTAATAACTGCGGTTCAATGGTCTTATAACCTTCTTAGAACACTACAATAAAAGTTTCAGATTAATTGCATGGTTAGAATATAAGTTATGGCTTTTTATAAGAAAACAATAAAAATTAAAAATTCAAATTAATTGCAAATTATTAATCCTGCTTATTTCAATATATTTTTCTGTTAAAACGCTGCTCATTTGCTTTATACACGGAAAATTTTAGATTTCTACATTAATAAATGTGGGTGTAATGATTTTTTAAATAAACATTTTCTGTTACATACCTACCGAAACAGTTTTTTTAATGATTTGCATCTATTCGCTTGTGGCATCAGTCTGACACAGAAAGTATATCATATTGTTGCAAATGGCGTGTGATTGGAAACAGATCCCAACTGGAGGTTTATACAGATTTGATTGTGGCTCATACAAGTGTAGAGGGTACTGAATGAGGGCAAAGGACTGCTCAGTGACACCGTGTTCCAGAAGCCCTAACAGTGGGACGAGTTCATGAGGCTGAGGAGGCCACGGCCGTGGATCTGGGTGCCCTGCTGGACGCCAGAGACGGCGCTGTGGTGACTCTGCTGGCCGGGGACAATACACAGCTAGTGGTACACAGGGCTATCTTGGCCGCCAGGAGCGCTGTGTTTGCGGGCATGCTCCGTCGTCTCACCTTAGAGGCCAGCAGCAGCCAGCTCGCACTCTCCGACATAGAGGGCCCTGTGCTGCGCCAGGTGCTGGCACACCTCTACACCCTCCAGCCCCCACAGCTGCCCAGCATGGCGCCGCAGCTGCTGGTCGCCGCTGATCAATACGGCTTGTCAGTACTGAAGGTGCAGTGCGAGCAACAGGTGGCCGCGCAGCTGTCTGTCGAGACTGCATCAGCCACAGGTGTTCTCGCGATTAGGCACTCCGCTAACATGCTGAAGCAGGCTGCCGTCGCCTTCATAAAGGCCCACTTGCTCAGTGTGATGGCGACGCAGGGCTGGGATGAGGCTGTAGTCAACGACCCACAAACTTTTATGGAGTTGGTTCACCTGATTGCAGAGACACCGACAGACACCAGGTAAGCATGAGACAAGCTGCTCATCTATGTTACACAGCTCTACGTGTGCGTACTGACAAGCCTAAAATGTCCACCACTAAGTGTAATTAGATGTGCCTGCATCGTAAAATACACTACTATTGATATTGAAACGTCCCCTTAGAAAAATTATACATGACTGTGCTTAAACTGACACACAATATTTTTTTAGCGCAACGCAATCTGACTTTCAAAAATCCCTACAAAAGAATGGCCCTGACTAACATTAACCTATACCTTTCACAAATCACTTACCTCACAAAAATATTCGTTACTCGAACTACTGCAATACAGCGAGCGCCACTACTGCCAGCTAAATAAAAGATTCAAACTACTGAAGGCACTAACTACTGATACGCATAGTTAGCAAATGAAAGATCTTGATAGAGAACAAACAATGTATTTACCTCAATAGTGTTCAAAAGTCATAATGTATATAGCAGTTCATTATATCCAGTATTACAAATTTCAAAACTCCGCCATCTCTCTCCCCACATCCACCACTGCTGGCGGCTCACCTCCAACTGCGCAACGCTACGCGCTGTTAACAGCCAACTGCCCAACAGTACAATGGCAGACAACAATGCAAACTAGCCACAGACTGCACACAGCACAGCCAGTGATTTTCATACAGAGCGCTACGTGGCGTTACCAATATAAAAACCTAAACAGCCTACTTACAATATCCAGTTTCTTGTATACGCTATGTGATGAAAAGTATCTATACACCTGGCTGAAAATGACAAACAAGTTCGTGGCGCCCTCTATCGGTAATGCAGGAATTCAATATGGTGTTGGCCCATCCTCAGCCTTCATAACAGCTGCTGGAAGGTTTCTTTGGGCCCATTTTTCACGGAGTTCACGGCGTTCCAAAACAACCCAAAGGTGTTCTATAGCATTCAGGTCAGGACCCTGTGCAAGCCAGTCGATTACAAAGACGTTATTCTCGTCTAACCAGTCTGACACAGCTCGTGTATTGTGAGCAGGTGCTCGATCGTGTTGAAAGATACAATCGCCATCCCTGAATTGCCCTTCAACAGTGGCAAAGGTTCTTAAAACATGAATATGGGAGTGTGGTGTGATATTGCCACACAAAAGAACAAGGGGTGCAAGAACCCTCCACGAAAAACACGACGACACCATAACACCACCGCCTCCGAATTCTACTGTTGGCGCAACACACACTGGCAGATGACGTTCACCAGCCATACCCTGCCATCGGGTCGCCACATTGTGTGCCGTGATTCGTCAGACCACACAACGTTTTTTCCACCGTTCAATAGTCCAACGTTTATGCTCCTTACACTAAGCGAGGCGTGGTTCGGCATTAACCAGCGTGATGTGTGGCTTATGAGTAGTTGCTCGACCATGAAATACAAGTTTTCAAACCTCCCACATAACTGTCATAGTACTTGCAATGGATCCTGATGCAGTTTGGAATTCCTGTGTGATGGTCTGGATAGATGTCTGCCTATTACACATTACCATCCTCTTCAACTGTCGGCAGTCTCTGTCTGTCAAGAGACGAGGTTGGCCTGAACGTTTTGTGCTTTATATGTCCCTTCACGTTTCCACTTCACTATCGCATCGGAAATAGTGGACCTAGTTATGTTTAGGCTTGTGGAAATCTCTGGTACAGACGTATGACCATATTCGAAGTCCGTGAGTTCCGCATAGCACCCCATTCTACTATCTCACGATGTCTAATGACAACTGAGGTCGCTTATATAGAGTACTTGGCAGCATAGTGCACCTGATATGAAAAACTCATGGTTTTGGAGGGTGTCTGGATACTTTTGATCACATCATGTAAGTAATGTATTTACAGCTGCAAGTAGGATGAGACTCCAGCTGTACAGTTCTCTGACGACATATTAGAATTTGTGTTGCAGTGGAGCTCGAGCTTAGGCTTGCCACTTTATGGGACAGCTTGCCTCAACCACTTCAGCTATCCAAGCACGCTTCCAGACCTCCAAACTTCACCATGTGTCCACATCCTGCATTTGCACAAATGCTTTGATTCTCACTCAGAAAGAAACTTACTTATTATTGTCATGGTCTTTCCTAGACATGTAAAAATTTTCCAGTGTCTTTATTTGTTATGGAATATCCTCCATACATGCATGCATATCTGTGGGAACACACACTGCTATGACCGACAGCTGTATGAAATACAAGAAATGCATTTGCAACTGCTAATACAATGACACGCCAAGTACACAATATAGGGTGACTCACTGGAAACTTGCAAATGATGTAAAAATAGAAAGCACAATTGATGTGCAGTTTCACAAAATTGATTAATAGTGAGGGACTCGTGTTATTCACTTATCAATAGATTGTAATAATACATAGAATGGGTTTTCTTGGTGAAAACATTCAATTCCTTAAATGGAACAATGCCAGTGATACTAATCAACAAAATATATCAATAGATTGTAATAATACATAGAATGGGTTTTCTTGGTGAAAACATTCAATTCCTTAAAAGGAACAATGCCAGTGATACTAATCAACAAAAAGTAAGGTAAATTAGAATGTCGATGCTGTTTGGTGTAGGATTCTATGTGACTCAATTACGACATATCGTATTTTGAAAAGTCCCCACGCCAAAACTTATAGCTGTGGTCATCATCATCATCATCATCATCATCTTTGGGTTGTCTGCCTTGCAGCGGGTTTTAACTGCCTAGCCCTCCATGCTTCTCTGTCTGCTGCGTTTCTCTTCATTCTTTGGTACCCACCTTGTGGCCCGCAGACATCATTCGGCATCTGAAACCTTCTTCTGCCCTTCCTTGTCTTTCCCAGAAGGAAACGTTCAGTTGTCTCTACTAGAAGGCAATCTCTTTTTAGATTGTGGCCTATCCAGTTTAGTTTCCTGTCCTCCATCGCTAGAAGCATCCTCCGTTCTTCTCCAACTCTCCTCAGTACATCTGAGTAATTCCTAACTTTATCAGTCCAGCTGATCTTCGTTCCACGCCATATCCACATTTCACAAGCTTTAATTCTCTTCTCATTCTGCTTTATCAAAGTCCACGTTTCTGCTCCATACAAGGCCATGCTCCATATTAAGCACTTAACCAGTCGCTTCCTTAATTCCTTGTTTAAACAACTAGTTAAGAGTCTTCTCTGCTTTTGAAATGCGTGTTCCGCCCGAGCCATTCTCACTTTGATATCTTGTTGTCAGTCCGTATCTTCTTTAATCCAAGTTCTCAAATACTTGAATGCTCTTACCTGTTCTATGATTTCTGACTCCAAGTTAATTTTTACTTTTCTTTTCTTTAGGCTTATGGCAATGCTTTTGGTTTTCTTTTTATTAATTGTCATATCATATACTACAAAGACTTCATTCAAGTCATTTAGCACTTGAGTCAGCTTCTCTTGATTTTTTGTGAGGATCGCCATGTCATCTGCAAATCTTATACATTCAATATTTTGTCGACCTATCCTGACGCCTCTTGTCGGCTTTCCAGTGCTTCCTTCTGACAGATGTTAAATAAGATCGGCAAGAGACAACAGCCCTGTCTAACAACTCTCCCAATCCTGTTGTCTCCAGACATCTCATTACCTGTGATTCTTGAGTTTCTCCCGGCGTATTTGATAGTCAAAATATCCACGGGTGTGCTGCCGGTCTACAGTGTCCAACGGGCACAATATTTCGGCGATCATACATGTCGCCATCATCAGGTGAACTGACGGACTGAGCTCCTGTGAACGTGCCGGCACGGAGATCCGTACGCTATGGCTGCTCAGAGGGAACTGGGTTCGGTCGCGGCGGCGGCCGATTTAAATACCCTCCGCCCGCGGCGCGCTCCCTCCGCCGTCCGCGCCCCGCGCCACGGTCGCGCGGTGGAACAGATTGCGACGGCGTCTGAGATGACGTCGGAGTGATGGCTCTGTCCGCCGTGGTCGTCACAACTATACGTTTGCTCGATTTACTCTTGATTAACCCGATCGCTGGTTCCCAAGCCTTGCTAAGATTATAGCCACAGTCACGGTTTATGAGGTCGTCATTGGTGCGAATTTCGATGGCCTCTCTAACAACGCTGTCCCAATATCTCGACGTCTGTACCAGAATCCTCGTGCGGTCATATTCCATGGCGTGATTTTCCGACAAACAATGTTCAGCGACCGCCGACTTGCTCGGATACATCAGACGAGTGTGCCTCTGGTGTTCACGGCATCGATCCTCGACGGTACGCATCGTCTGACCAATATACGACTTGCCACATTGGCACGGAATCTGGTACACGCCGGCCTTCCTCAAACCGAGGTCATCTTTGGCACTCCCCACCAGTGCACGAGTTTTATTTGGAGGACAAAACACAGTTCCGACCCGGTGTTTCTTCAGAATGCGAGCGATTTTGACTATCTCATTACCTATTCGTACCCAAGCTTTCTTATCCAGGTACAGATTTGCCATCAGTCTTCTCACATTCCACTTTATTCCCTTCTTTTTCTAAAGACCTAACAGCTTATCGAACTGCTCTCTATCAAATGTCTTTTCAAGGTTTATGAAGACAGCATACACTTCTATGCTCTTTTCTATGTATCTTTTGCTGATGGTTCTTAGAACCCCAATGGCATCTCGTGTTCACCTTTCCCCTTACGAAACCATAGTGTTCTTCACCAAGTGTTTCTTGCAGTGTTCCATATAGCCTCCTTTTTAGAATCCGAAGAACTACTTTTGCTACCTTCGGTATGAGGCTGATTGTCCCGTGGTCTTTACACTTTTTAGGATAATTAGTCTTTGGGATTGGGACTATTATACTTACGAGAAAGTCTTCTGCCCATTCACATTTGTCGTAGATGTAGTTGCAGAGAGAGGTCAACTCATTTTTGCCTGTTTCTTTTAAACTCTTTAAGATTTCCGCCGGAACGTCATCTACACCGCATGCTGTGTTGCTTTCAAGTTCTCCCAGTGACTTATTTGGCTCTGAACGTAGGATAAAATGTCTTTTTTAATTTCATTTACTCATTCTTCCTTCTCAATCTACAGATCAGAGTGTCTGTGGTAGCACACAATAAAGAAAAGCAGAAGTGCATACAATAGTTATGTGGATTCTGGCCAGCAACGAGGCAGTTGACCATCACAGGTTGGGTTCAAAAGCAGCACCAGCAACGGCAAAACACACTTCCGGTCTGGTTTCAACGACCTTTCCATACATGCTAGCATTTCAGCGGAGATGTCCAAGAAGGCTGCAGTAATACGTCGCTGCATATCATCGACTGTAGTCTGTATGTCCCCGTAGACAGAGACTTTCTGCTTTCCACACAGAAAAATGTCTACAGGCGTAAAATCTTGGGAGTGGGACAGCCAAGGTACAGGTCCTCAGCATCCAATCCGGCAATTTGGAAAGAATTCGTGAAGATATACTGCAGTACTTCGTGCGCTATTGGTTGAACAGTCATCATGTTGGTACCACAGGTTCCTCCTAGTCTGCAGAGGAAGAGCAGAGCATCCATGGATGATGGCAGCTGTGATACTTGTTCGCATTCAGATTGGCGTATATGAAAAACGGACCTGTGAACTGGCAGTTCACTATCCCACTGTATGTTTACGTTCCATGGATGCTGACACTCCATCTGACGAAGCCGACAGCGATTGTCAACAGACCACAGGGTATGTGTCGATGATTTACTTGGCCATGTTTATTAACTGTGGCTTCATCACTGAACAAGATACATGATACACCTGGAGTATTCTGTCTTAAGGCCCATGTATAGAAGGTAACACGTTTGTCATAATAATTTCCATGCAGTTCTTGATGGAGAGAGAGATGTGATGGTAATGGAACATATGTCGAGGAACAATACGTACGACAATTGCCTGACCCATGCCACGTCCTCATGCGATTACACGGCAGCTAATCTGGAACATCAGGAAGCACATTAAATTGCCCCTCTTCTGTCGTCACTTTTTTCTTTCTGTTACGTTGTCTATGTGTTACATTACCTCTTTCAGTTAATGAACTTGGAGGTTGATAAATAATTGCTAAGATGCAAATTAAATTCCTTTCGAACAGGCCACGAAAGCCCAACGGTACCGACCGGCCGCCGTGTCATCCTCATCCCACAGGCGTTACTGAATGCGGATATGGAGAGGTATGTGGTCAGCACACCACTCTCCCCGGCCGTATGTCAGTTTCCGAGACCGGAGTCGCTACTTATCAATCAAGTAGCTCCTCAGTTTGTCTCACAAGGGTTGAGTGCACCCCGCTTGCCAACAGCTTTAGGCAGACTGCATGGTCACCCATCCAAGTGCTAGCCCAGCCCGATAGCATTTATCTTCGGTGATCTGACCAGAACCGGTTTTACCACTGCGGCAAGGCCATTGGCCCTAATTGCTGAGGTGGCTGATGTTTATTGGGATATCTCTCCACATACACTGTACGAGAGAGAAATGCATTCTTCCTACACTCTCCATACGTCATACAGATGCCGGCATTATCTGCATTGGTAAATCCCGTTATTCACTCGCGACCTACTGCTTGGATTCTCAGACACTACCTGAACAGCAAGTCGAAATGCACTCAAGGTACACACAAGCACTCAGTAAGCAAACTTAACAACATTGTACCTAGCAACGAAGCAGGTTGAATATCACAAATAAATGTCAGTGTCGAAACTTTTCAGAATATTGTATCTCGAAAACGACTCGCACCATAATCCTCAACAAACACCAGTGACATCTGATTTGTTCTACTTCTAATTTGTTAATGTCAATAGGCGTTGATCTACACTCCTGGAAATTGAAATAAGAACACCGTGAATTCATTGTCCCAGGAAAGGGATACTTTATTGACACATTCCTGGGGTCAGATACATCACATGATCACACTGACAGAACCACAGGCACATAGACACAGGCAACAGAGCATGCACAATGTCGGCACTAGTACAGTGTATATCCACCTTTCGCAGCAATGCAGGCTGCTATTCTCCCATGGAGACGGTCGTAGAGATGCTGGATGTAGTCCTGTGGAACGGCTTGCCATGCCATTTCCACCTGGCGCCTCAGTTGGACCAGCGTTCGTGCTGGACGTGCAGACCGCGTGAGACGACGATTCATCCAGTCCCAAACATGCTCAATGGGGGACAGATCCGGAGATCTTGCTGGCCAGGGTAGTTGACTTACACCTTCTAGAGCACGTTGGGTGGCACGGGATACATGTGGACGTGCATTGTCCTGTTGGAACAGCAAGTTCCCTTGCCGGTCTAGGAAGCAGCAGTGTCTCTAATTTGCTGGGAAGTGGCGGTGCGGTCCCCTACGGCACTGCGTAGGATCCTACGGTCTTGGCGTGCATCCGTGCGTCGCTGCGGTCCGGTCCCAGGTCGACGGGCACGTGCACCTTCCGCCGACCACTGGCGACAACATCGATGTACTGTGGAGACCTCACGCCCCACGTGTTGAGCATTTCGGCGGTACGTCCACCCGGCCTCCCGCATGCCCACTATGCGCCCTCGCTCAAAGTCCGTCAACTGCACATACGGTTCACGTCAACGCTGTCGCGGCATGCTACCAGTGTTAAAGACTGCGATGGAGCTCCGTATGCCACGTCAAACTGGCTGGCACTGACGGCGGCGGTGCACAAATGCTGCGCAGCTAGCGCCATTCGACGGCCAACACCGCGGTTCCTGGTGTGTCCGCTGTGCCGTGCGTGTGATCATTGCTTGTACAGCCCTCTCGCAGTGTCCGGAGCAAGTATGGTGGGTCTGACACACCGGTGTCAACGTGTTCTTTTTTCCATTTCCAGGAGTGTATTTCGAAAAGTGTAATTTTTCACTAATAATACACTTCCTAGTTACTAATACAATCTTTTGTATAGCTAACAATACGAGCCCCGCAGTTCCAATCCACTGTATGAGAGCAGCACATGAATAGCACTTCCAATATCCGCCATTCTTTTCAGTCATAGTAAAACTTCTTCCAGACTGAGACTCGAACCCGGAACCTGGAAGTATGCTCGAATAGCAGAGGTCGTTAAGGCGACTGCTCGCATGAAGTGGGATATCCATGTTGGGATCCCAGTCTGGCACAAATATTCATACGTCACCAATAAATTACAGAGCTGGAATGTGATCGTATTCTCAACTTGAACACATTTCGTCTGTTGCTTCAGACATGAATCCTTGTCTGAAGGACATGCTATAGAAGGTTTTTAAACACAGGCACTGTGAGTAGTATTTACATGCCCAGGCAAAGGCCGCAACAACAATAAGTGTGTTTCTTCCTGTGTGAGTGTTGCAGTGACTGTTCTACAGCAAGACATGGAAACTCACGGTGATGTGTCGAGTTTTGGGTCGGGCACTGAAGCACGCTCGCATAGACAAAGTGGTTACGGCGACCACTCATGTACAGTGGGAAATTCTGATTCCTGTCCAGGTCTGGTATCAAGTTTCATACGTCAACAGTAAACTGTGCAGTTGGAGTGACGTATTCGCCATTGTGAATAAGTTTCCTGTACTTTACACAGCTGTAGATCACAGCAGCATCTGTTTTTTCAGACATGCATGCATGTCTGAAGGACATTGCATAGTAGGCTCTTAAACACAGACACTGAAACTAGCAATAGCATTTTCTGGTGGCTCACGTTGCTTTCGTAAAATTCTCGTAAGAGTTTCATCAAATCACCGTACTAAACTCAGTATGTCAGCACGTAAGTTAGCCTCCAAAAATCCTGCAATAGCCAAGACGTTCATAGCTTTGTGAATTATTTTGGTCTTATTTGCAGTCGTCATTTGTATTAAATTGCATGTGTACAGCAAGCTGTTATTTACGTTAGCCTATCAAGTGGTTGAAGAAAGATGAACATTAGCTGTGGCCGCAGCAGGTTCCGTTCTAGTGACGGACACAATGATGGGCTGCTCAGATCAGAGACAGACACAGTGACATGTGCTGCTGGCAGCTAGGGCAAGCACGATCTGTTCTTTGAGCTGTACATGCTACCCTAAACCTCTTTATTCAAAGTAACCTTATGAAGCAAGTGTCGATCAAACATGTGCCCCACTCTCCTCCAAGGTCACGGAACGGGGGCCTACCGTTGTTGGTTGGTTGTTTGGGGAAGGAGACCAGACAGTGTGGTCATCGGTCTCACCGGATTAGGGAAGGATGGGGAAGGAAGTCAGCCGTGCCCTTTCAGAGGAACCATCCCGGCATTTGCCTGGAGTGATTTAGGGAAATCACGGAAAACCTAAATCAGGATGGCCGGACGCGGGATTGAACCGTCGTCCTCCCGAATGCGAGTCCAGTGTCGAACCACTGCGCCACCTCGCTCGGTCGGGGCCTACCGTGACCGGTTCAAGTTTTCTGGCGTCGCGATGGCATCGGCCTCTGAGTTAGGTGTAGCTTCCACTGTGTGGAGTGTTGGTGTTTGATTACACCACTTGGTATCCTGTGAGGCTTTCGACTGAAATTCTCTTTGCCTCTGAGCGTTATTCAGCATATTTGCGTTACATTTCTGGCGGCATTCCGCTGTCTGTGGGTTATTTGGTTGTCTGCTATTGTTTTGCGTTTGCCAACGATCGGCTGACTGTTGCCGGTGCCTTGTGTCTGTACATACTGTACAGGCTGGCCTTACGCTACGCGCCTGTTGTAGTTGTTTTTGCTAAAGTTTTGCCCATTTCTCTTATATGCGCCTTTACATTTACGACTTTCTCCATTGCCGTTGTGATTATCGTTACCATTATCCGTAAATCTCTGTGACGCTATCGGGTTATTAACAGGCTTAGGTTGTACTGGTATCTCTTCGTTTATCAAATCTATTGAGTCCAGTAGAGATAGAAAGTATTCGGTGTCGATTTACGGGATGTTAATGAGTTTTTCCCTAACGTGGGCAGGAAGACGGCTCTTTAAATTTTTTTGAAAATTTAGCTGGATCGTCCAGACCTAGTTTTATTCAAATATTTTTCAAAATATCCTTGTAAGCTTCCATACTTGCTATTGAACGGAGCTGGGTTAAATACTTCACGTTGAGCCTCTCTTGTACGGCCTCAGACGAATACTTACTCAGAAATGCCGTCTCATTCCGTTCATAATATTGGCAACGTTCCGATATGTCCGTAGCTTACAGTAGAACGTCACCCTGTGTGTATCCAAGAAGAAATCTAATTTTCTGGGCTTCGGTCCAGGTACGAGGTAAAACATGTCGAAATGCTCTGATAAAGACCACAGGGTCTGTTCTTTTCCATTCAGAAGCAAATATCGGGAATGTCGATGCGTAAGTAATCATTCATCTGCAAGTAATGTTGACAAACAGGCCGCGCTGTCAGTGACAGTCGTGTTTATGGTCGCTTGTGGCGTATCCATGGCAACTGCGCCTGCTCGACAGGTGCAACTGCCGGCAAGTTGCAAGTTGCATTGTGCAACCTTCGCTATTTCCCTTCTAAGGGCTAATCCTGAATTGTTGGTAACCAGTGAAGGCATCTAAGAGCATAGCTTTGTTTTCTGTCATATGCTGTTTTGGAATGTCCGTAGTTTTAGCAACACTGCCTCGCAACCTTTCCTCTGCTTCCTATAACCCTAGTCTGTTTTAGCAAGAAGTTGGCTTTACGTCTCTTTTAGAGCTCTAAAGAGCCCTGCAGGATTTACATAAGGGCCACGCGGGGTAGCCGTGCGGTCTAAAGCGTCTTGTCACGGTCCGCGCGGCTCCCCCCGTCAGTGGTTCGAATCTTCCCTCGGGCATCGGCGAGTGTGCTGTCCGTAGCGTAAGTAAGTTAGTTAAGTGTATAAGCTTACGGAGCGATGACCTAAGCAGTTGGGTCCCATAAGATCTTACCACAAATGTACAAATTTTACAGTACCTACATAGATTTTGCATTCTGACACTACCTTTCCAGCAAGGGTGCTGCCCTTCTCCAGCATCCCGGCTTCAGCTTTTTCAGTTACTTCCTTTACATCTACACATAGCATACCTCTCTGTTTTTGGCAAATTCTGACTCTAAAATGATCTACTCTTAGACTCAAGTTTTGTATTTCTGTAGTTAGGTTTTTGCATACGTCTTGCAGCTCGTTGACTACGTTCGTGACATTTTTTACCGACGCATCCACATGGGATTGCGTGTCCTGAACTTGACTAAATGCTTTACTGAGGTTTTGCAACTCACCTGCAAGTTGTTCCCGATTACAATTTGCGGATCTTACCTTTTCCGTTAACATATTTATATTGCGGGACATGTCGGTAATTATTTCTTGTTTTAGTTGTTTACCGTGCTCTGTGAACTTACCGGATAATTCGTCAGATAATTCAGTGCGTACATTTTTGCCCACCTCTCTCAACTGTTGACTAATACTATTCTTGGAATCGTTAAACGCCTGGTTTTGCTGTGCAAACTGTTGTGTTATTAGCTGCATTAGCTGTGTCAGAGTGTGTGTTTCACTGGTATTTGCATTGCTTTTGTGAACTGTTTCCTGTGCTTGCGTCCGCGACGTCGTGAGCAGATAATCAAAGAAATTTTCGCTATTGCGCACGTCAGATTCTCTACTTTAGAAAATGTTTCCCGGTGAGACCTCAGAAATTGGCTCATAGAGCGTCATATGAGCGGCCTCGTGACTAGTTATATTACCAGTATCACAATTTTTTAATAATGGGACGCCAACCTCGTCGTTTTGGTAGTCATTGGCCAGTTCACGAGTTGGTGCGTGACCTTCAAATGTTGACAAGCTCGAATTTCCGCCATCTTGGCATATTGCATTTTGTAATGAATTTTCAACAATGGCCATTTCCTTTGACTCCACTCTGAACAGTTTCTATTAAAATTATGAAAGGAAAATAATTTTAAACATGAAATTTTGTTTGAATCGTATCCTTCAATTAAATGTTGACTTTACACATATCTTCGTCTTTTCTATAGAAATCCACTTTCCGTAAAGGATATTAATTGGAAGGAACAAGGATCTACTGTGAGAGAGACGGCGCCAAGCAGGGCCATATAAGTATACAGCGTAGCAACTTCCTACTTTAACCGCTGAAATTCGCATTCCCAGCACATCTCGTTCGTAGGCAGAATTTCATTTTAATTTGCTCCTTCAAGTTGTTAATAGTTTCAACCTCACGGACGTGTAAAAATCCAACAAAGGCCTCATTAGTTCTTTGTAACGATAAAATCGATTTTTTTGTTTTTTTTTTACAATCGTATTGACTTACTAGGATCACGTTAACAACTTCAGTTCCTCTTCTTCCATTGTTGTTGTATCCTATTTTTCCAGGATTCCCTCATTTCATCCCCATGAAGTCTCTTCTTTTCTTCTGTCCATGCTGTTCACGATTTTTTATTTCTTCTCCTTTGAAAGCCTTCCAAATTTAGTATTTTGTTTTTAAAATGGTTTCTTTCTGCTATTTCTGATTCTTTTATGTTGTTTCTTTCAAGATTTTTTCTTACTTCTGTAATCCATGCTATTGTCGATTTCTTCTTCCAGAAATATAGCAGTATTTGTTTTGTTGGTCTATTTCCATTCTTTCGGTGGAGATGTCCAAAAAAGGTTAATCTTCGTTAGGCCATTACTGCAGATATTTTCTCTATATTTTTGTAGATCTCCTCATTACTTCTTATTTTCCAACCATCTGCGGTTTTCATTGTACCCATTATTTTTCTAATAATCCTTCTTTCCAGTACCTCTAGTTTGTCCATCTTGTAGTTCATCGTTAGGCATTCAGATCCATATAAACATTCTGGTTGTACCACTGTGGTGTAGTGTTTTAGTTTTATTTTTCTAGATATACATTTCTTGTTGTAAATATTTTTGGTCAAACCATATGCTCTTTCCATTTTGTTAATTCTTACATCTATTCCAGATTATTCTAGTCCAATCTGTTGTATAGTTTCTCCAAGGTATTTAAATTTATTTACTCGTTCTATTTTACCTATTTGTGTTTCTATGTATTTTGATGCATTTTTTTGTATTTGTCATGAATTTTGTTTTTTCAGCTGAAATGGATCATTTACCTAAAAAAATTTTTTTCTTCAAGAATTGAAAGGTCTGTTCACATTCCTCTCGGCGCCGTCGTGTCACGGTTGCCATTGAATAGTGGCAGGGGGACTAGAAATGTGATATATATTGGAAATCTGAATAAATATTTGCTGTTTAAATAATTAAAAAGTAAATTTTGAAAGAATGATTGAAAAAAAATGGAAGGTACACATATCCTATGTGAACTTTAACTGGCTCTAATAGAAACAGACCTTCAATATTCAATACATGTATTCAGCATTCAGCATTCGTAAATTTACATACATCCTTTTCTTGTTACCGCTATTGTGCATGAATATTTGTATGACAAAACTGGTTCGGATCGAACCTCCTCTGCTGAAGCGAATTCTTCTTGTTATCTTCGATCCTCTTGATGCAGAATTCCCGGCGCGTCACGGAAAAGCCACAGCGACCTCTGACTGTGTTCCCTGTATGCTTCAATTTATCTGTCAGGCAGCGAATTATTAGTTATGGAACAGTGACTCGTAACAGCACACTTGTTTCAATCCGTGTCTTCGCTCTTCTTGGGATTCACAGAATGAATAGCGTTCAGTTTCGAATTGGAATGTCGACACTTTTTATTTCACAGATAAGAGAGACATCAGTAACTACCGACCTATATCACTGCTGATATCATTTTCCAAAATGTTTGAGAATGAGATGTATTCTAAAAGAGTATTACATCTTGGCAACAATAATGTCCTCAGAAAATCAAAATTTGGGTTTCAGAACGGTTGCTTTACTGAGAATGCTGTTTACATGTTCACACACCAGATATTACAAGCATTACATAACAAAATAGTACTGGTAGGTATTTTCTGTGACCTATCCAAAGCATTTGATTGTGCAAATCATAGTATACTCCTTGATAAATTGAAGTTTTTTGGGATTGATGGTATAGCCAACCAATGGATCATGTCATATCTGACCAAAAGAATGCGAAAATTTGTACTTATTAGTAATTCAACAAACAGAATCCAGGGACATAATTCTGGCAGGGGAGAAATCACGTATGGGTTTCCCCTAGGTTCAATCTTACGTCCACTAGCGTTTCTCACATATATAAATGATCTACAGTCTAATGTACAACAAGCAGAACTAGTTCTTTTTTCAGGTAACACCAATATGGTAATCACTCCCAGTATACGTGCAGAAATTGGGAAAACGGTGAACAAAGTTCTCAAAAGCATCATTGACTGGTTTTCTGCGAATGGTCCCACCGTGAATTTCACAAAGCCACATATTATTCAGTTCTATACCTCCAGGGGTACTGCACCAGTGATAAGTGTAACATGTTGTGATGAAATAATTCATATAGTGGGAAATTAAAAATTCTGTGGTGCCCATATTGATGAGAATTTAAATTGGAAAAAACACAAATTTCGGAACCCCTAAAACAATTTAGTTTAGCCACGTTTTAACTTAGTCATAGCAAATTTTGAAGAGATAGAAATCAGTAAGTTTACATATTTTGCTTATTTACATTCAATAATGTCATATCGAATAATGATCTGAGGTTACTGCCCAGAAACGTGCTGCGAGAACAATATGTGGTGCTTACCCGTGATCACCTTGTAGACATCTGTTTGAGGAGTAGGGTATTCTGACCATTGCTTCGCAGTATATTTACTCCCTTATGAATTTTTTTGTAAATAATCCACTACAGTTCAAAAGCTACGATGAGGTACATAATTACAATACTAGCAGAAAAATGACATTTATTAATCAACATTAAGGTTGTCTTTAGCACAGAAGGAGGTGTACAAAGCTGCAAAAAAATTTTTGGCAGCTTACCCAGTGATATAAAACGTCTAACAGATGGCAAGGTGAAATGTGAAAATAAACTGAAAAAGTCTCTCCTTGACAACTCCTATTCTGTAGAAGAATTTCTATGTTTGTAATGTGTAAAAGATGGTGGGATAACTCAATCTGTATATATTACTTACATTTTGGAGAAAAAATAAGTGTATGGTGATGTTTAGAGTACAAGTAGAAGTACAAATTAATTTGCGATATGAATGCACCGATAATCTTAGGAACCGACATCCCTCGAACTAACAACACTGCACAACATCATATCACCGGTATAATTTCCCCTTTGTAATTTGTATCCCATTTCTTCGTGTTCTAGGTTTATTTTCGTATCATTCTTACACACAACAGGGACGAAACAACCGAAAAAGATTTTTAGCACACGTCTCTCCAGATTCTTCCCCCAACAGTCGGATTCGTGACTGCTAAGGGGAGAATGTCAAAAATTTTAGAAAATTGATTTTTTAAAGATATGCGTATTTTGTACCGCATATCTTCCTGAATAGTACGATGTATAAAAAATATACATTTTAGTGATTACAAGCCAAACCCCTTTGCACAGCTTGAATCCTACACAAAGTCACCAGGGCAACAAATACAGAGCAAAGGGTGCTGCAACAAATGTGACACCAATGGCTCAGGACTTTAATGGAAGCCACCAAACCTATATCAGGGACCTTGCAAATGAAAACTTATTGAAGAAATGTGTTCATGGTGGCACCCAAAAACCAAATGAAAGTTTTAACCAATGTGTATGGGAAATATTGCCTAAAACCATTTGTGTTGGACAAAATGCAGTTGCTATTTGTGTTTATGACGCGGTTTCATGTTTTAATGATTGTGTGCAAAGCAAGAAATATGTTTTAGAGAAAATGGGAATAAAGACCGGAGTGAACTGCATCAAAGCTTTGTATGCGATAGAGAGTGTGTAGTGAAAGGAGATAAATTATTTTTGGAGGTGATAAAATCAGGAATGTGAAAAGAAAGAAAACCGACTAAGAAAATGGAAAAGAACTTGCTTATAGTGCTGGACAGTTCTAAAGGAATGATACACACAAGCAGAAACTTTAATGGCCATTTTCCGCAAAACAGACATTTCTTAACTTAGGTGCATGTAACATTCATAATAAGTATCCTATTACTTTCAAACTTGGTATGCTCATTAAACACGAACTCCTTAATGCAAATCTCTATAATTTTGCAAGTCGATTAAAAACTGTGCTAAAAATTGAGGTAATATAACTATAAAACTTGAGTTTTCTCTAAAGATGAAGTTAAAAATGCTACAGCACATTCATTTTTTCATAAATTAAATAAATTCTAGAGTTTCATGTACCTGTAAGCATGGTTTGTATGCCGTGCAAGATTCATCGAAAGATCTCTCTTACTTATGAAGAAAGGTGTACCTATAGCGACAGCTGCAGCCGATAGGAAGAGGAAAAATTATGAAATTTCACATGTAAAAAAAATTTTTTCTTTATGTTTTTGCAGTTCCACTGCTATGAGTGTGAATACTGAATCCTTCCTGAACATTCTGACGAAGTTTTATGATTTTATTTGTAAAAGTATAGACTGTGGAAACTAAAATGTCCTCTGGTGTCTCTCCTGTTCCAAGTCGGCCGGCTTGACATCCTACCCCCCATAACACACGAGCTAGGAACACCATCCCATAACGACAGCACTACATTAAGTGCATTGGAGGGATACTGTCATTCAAATATCTTTGTGATTTATATTGTTATGTATTGAAACTATGTTGACTAATAGTTGTCATAAGCATACTTGTTGAGCTTAGTATGAGCCTTTCATTTGTGCTTTATTTTGCACCAAATACTGTGTAGTATGCTAGCCTATAAGTATGAGAAAATTAGGAGATGCAATGTGTGAAGTGGTTAGCTGAACGCCTTAGTTGTCCCACTACTGTCTTTGGTAGTGTGTGTTCCATTATCTGTGTGGGGACAGTACCTCAGCAGTACTGTCTGTGGTAATCTGACCACTGGCTTCGATGTGAAAACCCTTCTCGAAGCAGTGTTCCTTCTGCGCAGCACGCCAGGCGCTGGAGAGAGCAGGACCGGCCCCCCCTCGCAGCCGCACAGTGGCCACAGCGACGACGGCCGGAGCCCAGCCACAGCTGTGCCCCCCACCACTCCCCAGGCCACTCCACAGCCTGACGACGCTGCCGTCTATCACCTGCGGTGAGTTCTGTCACAATAACAGCGTTACGCGTTGGGCAGTTAGCCCAGTGTTAAAGTGAAGAAATCGAATGTTGCTACTTTATGTTTTGACGAAGCAGATGTTATAGTTCTGGTATTAAGTTATTTCTTTTATAAATTATGCTGTTTGACGAGGCAAGGATCTACAGGTCTGCATCGTGACGTATTTTCAGTTCCTAACACAACTGAGCCACTTAATGCAGTTACTTGTGTAAGATACTTCCCCAAAGATAGCGACTGTGTTGGTGAGTTAGAGGCAATTTGTGTTTTCGGCGATGATTTGCTATATTATGAATTAATTCTGCAGAGACTGGATCTTGTTTGTTTCTTCTGACTTGCAACCACGTTCAGTATTATTCAGTATTGGGCTGCCTCACCAAATAACCAGGAATCTCTGAAACTCCCACCGTCACTTGCATTTCCGCGATTACTCTCCCAACACTATAATGAGATATTCTCTCAAGGGTCTGTGGGAACCCCACCACTGGGGGAGGAGAATCAGTTGAGATCCATGTCTTACCCTACTACGAGAGATGTACGTGAGAACCTCTAGTGGCAGTTTTTGGAAATCATTCGTGACAACATCAGCCTCTACTAAACTGTCGATATCTTGCTGATTAACGCAGGCATGTTGGATCAATAAAAATCAGATCAATTGTAAGGCGTGGGGATCGTTGAGTGGAGATGGACACAGCAGCCATATCTCGCCAGCTGTAAAACCCTCTGTGGCTCAGGGAGTTTTACAGCTGACATTGCAAAAGTTTTCTTTTTATTCACTGCAGACCAGCTTCAGCGTAAATTCGTCATCACGTCACTTTTCTTCTTTGAAATTATTGATCTATAGTGGTAGTCACAGAAATTTGACTGTCGCTTCGTGAAACAATGATAGTCTGATACTGAACTGATATTGTTTCAAAATGCATTTCAGTGGCTAGCTGAATTCTACAGCCCAAAACGTGGCAATTCAGAGTATTCATTATGCTTTTACAATTAATCAGAGTAGAATCCAACAAGTTATTGGACAATAGAGGAGTCTGTACCTATTCAAGGGGAAATAAGGAAGGTTACCCAGTATTTTAACGTTGAAAATGGGATAAGTAATGTTTCAGGTGACTTAAGAAAACATATCTCTCCCAGTTATTCAAGGATTTCGTGCTTTAATTACCTTTTATGGTCAGCCACAGATGTACAATATCATTAGATTTAATGTCTGTGCCAAATTGAGCAAATACTTATAAGAATACTTATCCCAATCTGAACGCCTTTCGCAGCACAAGCAGTCAACAAAAGTTCATCCATGGGTCTGATAATGTTGAACGATACAGAGAAGGTATGGTGAAATTATGTAAATAAGATAGCCTGACGGGTATTTACCTAATTTCTCGTACACAAATAGCATCAGCCATTCAACATAAGAAGACAACCGACGATAAGGAAGTGTAGCAGGAAAGACTAAAGATAGAGAGCACAGGGAAGAATACTTTGTGGATAATCCAGAAACTCATTATGCAGCATAATTAATAACGCTGAATGCAATTTCAGGGATAGCCTTTAAATTACGTTGCACATACTGGACACGAAATTAGTACAAGCTCAGTAGAAAAGCAGCAGACAACAAAGTAGAAAATAAATTATTGTGGTTGACTTAGAAACAAGACATGGAAGGGAAGAATGTTTCAGCATAAAAAGACTGACATAAAAAGTTGAGAAAGCTGGCTAAAAATCGAGAGGGAAACAACAGCAGGCGGAAATAAAACATAAAGAGCAGGAAATGAAACATATTAACAAAATACTTGATAATGGAGTGAAAAGTTTGTTGACAGAGAGTTAAGAAAACCAGGCTGGGGAACAGATCGAGCGTAACATGGTACTGATGTGAATAACAATGTACAGGGCGAAGACAGTGAAGGCTTCCTTTTTTCTTGGGCATCAGACAGTTGTGGTGACTAATAAAAGGTCCTACATAAAAAAATACAGTCTTTCGAAGACTAAAAGCGACAACTACTTTAAACAAAAATAGTTTACAATCATAAATACACTGATAGAAAAGAATCACAAAACCAAAAACTTGTCAATACAGAGTAGTGAAACATCAAGGATACATTTGCCAGGGTAACATATTTAACTGATTATCATTGCAAGATCGCAGGTCAATGTAGGTGTGAGATGAGCCACTGGAAACGTGAAATGGTCATACACTGTGAGAAGGTCGAATTAAAACATGCAGACATGCATGAATTGTGTTGCACAAGTATCGGACGAGAGTTTGTGGAATGGAGTTCGATGTCAGATGCACTTGGTTGGTCAGTACAGGGACTGTAATGCTGTTTGTGAATGATGCTGGAGTTACTGTATGATGATGTCCCATATCTGCTCGCCTGGGAACGGACCTGATGATTGAGCATGCCAAGAGACATGTCAACACTCTATAGAGCATGTTGGGCTACAACAGCGGTAAGTGAGCTAGCGTTATCCTGTTGGAAAACTCCCCCTGGAATGCTGTTCATTAATGGCACCAGAATGGATCGAATCAGCAGATTGAAACAGATATTTACACTAAAGGTGTGTGGGATAACAACGAGAGTGTTCCTGCTGTCATATAAAATCGCACCCCAGACCATGACTCCAGGTTTAGGTCCAATGTGTTAACACACAGACAGGTTGGTTGTAGGCCCCCAACTGGCCTCCTTCTAAATCAAAACATGGTCATTACCGGCAGCGAGGCTGAACCAGCTTTCATCAGAAAATACAACAGAGTTCGACCATTCCCTTCAGTTTGCCACCACTGAAGTGCCAAACGGTGCGGTGTGGGATCAGTGGAACACACGCTACAGAGCATCTGGCTCGGAGCTGTCCGTGAAGTAACCGATTTGTAATACTTGATTATGTTACTTGGTGCCAACTGCTGCTCAAACTGCTGCTGGAGATGTATTACAGTGCGCCAGAGCCATACGGTGAACACGATGGTCTTCCATCTCAGTAGTGTCACGTGGCTGTCTGGAACCCAGTCTTCTTGCAACGGAATATTCTTGGAATCACCGCAGCCAGCAGGCCTGCATAGTGGCTACATGCCTGTCAAATATTTATGCATCACGGTTGGAACATCCAGCTTCTCATAGCCCCTATTACAGATTTCGTTTAATCTCTGTGAGATGTTCATAACGGCGTCTTTGTCGTGTCGAAGGAAATTTTGACTAACATCAGCTTCCTGCATCTAATCTCAAAGGTAACTAACGCTCACGCTCGTTACAGCGTGTAATTACAACAAGCTTGATTTGCTTCCTCATAATGGTACTACTAGCGCCACTCTTAAGCGACGCGACTGCCACAGAGTCATCATCATTCAGATGTAGAAACACACGTACCAACTTTCGTTTCTGTCACACTACTTCTTCGTGCTGCAATATTTTTCCGTCAATGTATATACCACTGCAAAGGGAAAAGACGTTTTTTAACATTGTCACCAAGAATCTCAAAAAGCTCTTCAAAAACTTACTTCACATTTTTGCAAGATAGTCAAATAAATGCTGCGACAGTGTTTCTGTTATATACCAATGGTTTAGGAGTGCGCCATTGATTAGTAATGAAAACATTCGAACACAGACGCTGCTTAACCTCTGAAAAAAACTAAGAGCAGTGGCAGCAGAAGTCATCCAGTATAAGAAGTCGCCATCTTTCTGACAAAGGCCAAAGAATGTGTGTGTGTGTGTGTGTGTGTGTGTGTGTGTGTGTGTGTGTGTGTGTGTGTGTGTGTGTTTGGGGCTACAGGTGCTCATCGCCGAGGTTATCAGCTTCCTGACAACCAATAATAGAAGGGTCTAAGAGGGAGGAGGAAAGGATAGAGCTTCAAGGAACTCTACTGCCCTTCAGGTAGTAAACTGCCCCTAGAAAGCTGGAGAATCAAAAGTGATCAATGACATGAGGATGCAGAAGGCAATGGAATCTAATAAATTAAAACCACGTAACTTGCATCCACAGGAAATATAACAGTAACAGGAAAACGGTTATGATGCCATCTGCATTGTGGAAAGATTCCAGACAAGTTACCCTTTTGGATCTCTGCAAATTGACTGCCAAGGGGGAAGTGACTATGAAATAGAGACGGAATAAGTTATTGTGGGATAAGATTCTATGACTTGGAGCTTTGAATTCAGAAGTTTGATTGTAATTGGAAAGCTAGAGTCTAAAAACGGAAGTGCAAAAGCCCAGTCTAGATACATTGGGGGTCACTGATGTGAACTAGGAAAAGGCTAAGCATTTATCTTAAGACACATTGAGGTATATCATCAGCAGCAGGAAATGGTATGTTGGGAGCAGGGTTCGTTATGAATAGGAAAATAGGGGAGAGAGCGGACTACTGTGAACTTCTCAACGACAGAGTTTCTCTCACCAGATTCGACATCAAACGAATGCAGACAGCGACAGTTCAGGTACACATGCCAATGACACAAGTAAAAAGGAGAAAAGAAAGTATGAAATTAAAATGCGGTTGCATGGGAAGGAGAAGCAGAAAGGGTCATCAGCTATATGGGATTGGCATTGGGATGACAGAGATGAAAGTCTAATTGAGTTGTGCAACCAATGTGAGATGGTATTTACGAATACTCTGTTCAGGAATCGTGTGACGAAAAAATATACTTGGAAGAGACCCAGAGACACTGAAAGAGTCCTGCTGGATTACATCATGGTCAGAGATTTCGAAATCAGATATTGGACTGTAAGGTGTACTCAGATGTAAATACAGATCTAATAATTATGAAGAGTAGAGTGAAGTTCAAGAGAATCGTCCAGAAGAATCAGTGTAGAAGGATGTATCATCATGCAGTACTGAGAAATGATGAGATGTATTTGAAGCTTACCAATGATGTGGATATGGCGGTAAGGAACAACACAGTAGGCTGTTCAGTTGAAGACGAGTGTACATCTCTAGAATGTAAAATCACCGACGGTGGACAGACAACACAGATAAAGGGAAGCTAACTTCGAAGAAACCTTTAGTAACAGAAGAAATACTGCAACTGATCGACGAAAGAAGAAAATATAGAAATGTTCAGAGAAAGACAGGAATACAGCTACATTCACTGATGTGGCAAGAGTTGTGGGATACCTCCTAATATCGTGTCAGACCTTCTTGTGCCCAGCCTAGTACGACAACTCGACGTGGCGGGGACCCGAGAAGTCGTTGAAGTCCCTTGTAAAAATATTTTGCTGTGCTGTCCCTGGAGCCACCCACTACTGCGAATGTGTTGCTGGTGGAGGATTTTGTACAGGAACTGACCTGTCGATTATGTCCCATAAATCTTCTATGGGATTCATGTTGCGCGATCCAGATGGCCAAATCATTTACACCAGTTGTCCACAATGTTCCTCAAATCAGTTGCGGACAGTTGTGGCTCATTATATCGTTGTTTGAGAAAATGGAGTCCATTATGGAGCCAACACCACAGTGCCTTGTTGTCAACTAGGGTCCACAGCTTTGTGGGGTCTACGTCACACTCGAACACCACCATCAGTTTTCACCAATGGAATTCGAGACTTATCTGACCAGACCAAGCTTTTCCAGCCGTCTCAGATCCTACCATTTTGGTCACGAGACCAGGAAAGGAGCTGCAGGTGTTACCATACTGTTAGTAAAGGTACTAGCATTGGACATCTGTTACCACAGCCCATTAATCCCAAATTTAGCCGCACTGTCCTCACATATACGTTAGTCGTACATTCTATATCGATTTCTGCATTTATTTCACGCAGTGTTGCTTGTCTATTAGCACTGACCACTATGGTAGACGAAAATGTTCTTCGTTTTTTTTCCAACTTAACGGAACTGCACACTCAATTCGACTACTGGTTTAATGTGCTCAGCATAGTTTGTGACCGCCTGTGGCTGATACTACCCTGACAACAACAGGGCAAGCTGCGAATGAAGTCATCACTCTCATGTGGAGGCAATAACATCATTCTTCCTGCAGAGCAACTCACAACATTTATGGAATTGTTTGTGGATGCTTATGTGATGCAACCCGTCTCCCTAGTGTATATGCAACATGCTCAATGGGATTCAAATTGGGATCTCCCATGTGTGCAATATCTTCTATTTCCAAGAAAACGTCAATCACCCGATCTGTATGAGGCATATCCCTATGAGGCCACAGCACCTCGCAACAATGGCATATGAGTTCCCCAGATCTCGTTACGATACCTGACAGTACTTAACCCTTGCCAATTCACCCATACAGTGTCATGAAGAGGTGTTCAAGTTGTCAACGTAATCGCTGCCCACACCATTAAAGATCCTTCTGGATAACAGGCTTGTTAATGTTTGGGCTCCAAAATCCTGTTCCACGTTCCCTCCATATGCAAATCTGTCGATAATCACTCTCCAGTCCATACTGGGACTCACCTGTGAAAATAACATTGGCCCATGGTTCGGCCATCCAGTTGGCGTGTTGATGACTTTACGTATTACTCTCTGTGGAGATGTGTCAGGGGTTCATATACAACAGGTCTCTGACTATATAGGCTACTCTGCTGAGGCCTTCTGTATAACGTTGGCTTCGATACAACACATCCAGTGCATGCTGCGAGGTGTGATGCCAGTTGCCATGCAGTAGTAAGGCAGTACCGTGATGCCCTTTAGCCAGAAACTGTATCTCGGAGACGAGGGCAGGAACCAACACGTGTGTTGGATCCTGCCCTCGTCTTCGAGATACAGTTTCTGTGTCTACAAACTATCGCCACATCTGAGAAACAACAGTAAGATCCACATTGAGCCACCAGGCCACTTCAGTTTGTGATTGTGCTCCTTCCATTCATCCTATGGCCCTCCACTGCAGAGAGCCTGGCATGCGTCTTCTCTGTACCATACTCCACCGTCTGTGACTGTGCCTACAGAGATTGTGGATGTGGGACTGACTACCCAGAAAACACTACCCCATTTCATAGGTGCACTGACTTCATTGTGAGCTTGGTTGTCTGTAGACTGGAATGCTGTCTTCCGTGTAGAACACGATGGTGCTGACATCTGTAGATAGTATGCATGATCACATCGTGAATTAGACACAGGACAGGGAAATCGCAGTTTGTTGCTTTAATTTTGGAGATCAGTGTATTGTGGTAACCTTCTTGGGGACATGAGTTCTTGGAACTCATCACAGTTCTGCTTCTGCGATAGTGTTTCGTCCTCAGACATGCGTCTTTGAAGAAATTTGTTAGTATTGTCCTTTTGTTGCAGAAATCTATCTGGAGACATGAAGGGCGAGATGCTGATTGCGGCAGCTAAGGAGGGGTCAGTGAGCAAAGTGCGAACGTTACTGGCAATGGGGGCGGACGTGGAGGCGAAGGACGAGAACAAGCTGACAGCATTGCACTGGGCAGCAGTCATGGGGCACGGGGAGGTGGCGGCCCGTCTGCTGGAGGTAGGAGCAGCCGTTAACGCCAGGGACCGCTGGTAGAACACGCCTCTCCATCTGGCTGCATGGAAAGGTCATGCAGCTGTGGTGCGGCTGCTGGCAGCTTCTTCTGCCGACCACAACGCCATGGATCAAAGTGGGAGCACGCCACTGCACGATGCAGCACGGCGTGGCCGTGCAGAGGCGGCGGCTGCACTGTTAGAGGCAGGGGCCAACAGGGAAGACAGGAATTATGGTGGGGACACGCCGCTGGACCTAGCCGAGCGGAACAACCACCAGTCGCTCATAGACATCCTAAGATCAAGCTGAGTGTAATGCAGACGACTACAGAGTAAAATAAATAAAGCTTTCTGTGTAACCTCTGCTACTTTTAAAATAAACAATTCAGAAAAGTTAATCCTGCAGTCTTGCTTTGCGCCCATATTTACGTAGTACATACAACGGATCCATTACCGTTACAACTAGAGTGAGAACTGTAGGTAGAAGGAGGGTGGAATGTGTGTCCTTATAGGACAACTATCCACGGATTTCCGCCCAATAATATCAAAACAGCAGACTTTGTACACAATTTATTAAATTGCCAACGCTAAACTCTTTTAAGTAATAACATATTCATGTAACTTACAGAGCTTAACAAATAGTTAAAACAAACAGCTTTAAAAACAATAACGGCGTCTTGCCACCATAAAATCAAACAACCTTTTACAATAGTGCCTTTGGAGTTTACCCAAGAGACAACATCCACTAATATGTTAACTTGGCATTACAATTTAAAATCATTTATATAAAAAAAACCTTGAGAAAGATAATGGCACTTGGCACTATAAAATCGAAGAAGCGCAACACACAACCAATAAATATAACAACAAAATAATAATTTGATACAACCAAAGGGCAAGGCCAATCCCCAATGCAATCACAAACGAGCGAGCTCTCAACACTTCAAAGCCTTCCCACTAGAAACAGTCCCCGAAATAAACCACTGAGAGCTCCCTGACATGCCTCCCACAACTGCCCACTACTTATGCACCTTGGTTATGTTCTGTAACACACGACAGATAACATCAACACAAGATAAAATTAAAAAATCAAATAACAATATAACATCCCGACAGCACATGATAACCACGGCGCCGTTAACTCGGGCGCTCTTAACAAGTGCCGGAAGCCAACACACACAAATATTAATAAGCAATTCTCGCTTCTTAAAACAAAACAATAAAAGCCAAGCGCATATGAATAGTAAAACCACAGTCTTAGAAGTGCCTTAATGATACCAAACACGACTATTCCACCAAGTTAATAATAACACAGTGAGAAAAAAATACAAAACATATCACTAAATTCTGTTACACAAACCAAATTGACGAGATCATGTTGTTCAGGTCGCAGAAGACCACATATACCAAGCACCAGTAAATCAGTATGCATATACTTTCCAAAAACGCCTGTCTTAGGCAGACTTTACCTAAAACATCAAATGCCAAATATTCATGAACACAACTCCGGGTAGGTAACAGTAACCACCTACGTGAATTACTTCAAAAAAGGAACAAACAGATACCACCAAAGGTAACGCTGAGCAGATTGGGTGGGCAACGACCCACTCAGCAGGATAACCAAAAGGTACTCCAGTTGAGCAAACAAATTAGTACCAACAAATATCGTTACGTGCCACATACACACACACAGCACAAACTTCCAGCAACGCCGTCCCACATCAGAATGAAGTTCAGAAACCGGTTCTGGAGCTTCCAGCGGAAAATTTGACTAACCAACCGAGCTCACATCCCAACCTAGCAGACGACTCCAAAATTCAGCAGCTAGTTGTCTCCGGGCCAGAGTATCACAGGACCCCACCCGACCTCCACATCAGACAGGCAGGCTGAACAAGTACGCCAACTCAGATTAATCACCACCGCATGGCCAGAACAGCGGCGAGTCGCCTCCGCCCCAGACCACCTTGCTCATATTGCGAAGCACAACAACCTTAGCGCTAGTCACCAGCAGGTCAGGCATAGCGAACTTCACGTTCCGTGCAGTACCCGGAAACCGACTACCCTCTCGCTTTCCGCCGGCCACTGCAATTACACGCCAGTGATGTAACAGCAAATCACCACCGCAGCGCCACTCGCACCAGAACAGTGAACTATAATCCATTATAGCGGCAGGCGCCATATCAGAGGGAATCTCCTTTTGCTGAAAATTCAAAAGAAATTGAATAATTCTCGATTACTAATAAACACCAGTTTTCTCACAATATTTATTATTAAATACTTGTTCGGTAAATGTTTGGTGCTATTGGAACTTGTATAAAACTCCAGACTCCTGACACATAACTTCTGTACTTAAAACACGTCTTCATTTTAGATCTTCGACCGAATTTACTTCTGTATCTAATGTGCTGACGATCCCGCATCTTTGGTGTGTAGTTTCAAAGTGGTATTATCACCAGTACTTACAGCACATTAGTTTCGATTACATGCTGAATTTTGTTGTATCCTGCCTATTTGCCGAATATGGTGTGTCTAGGAAATCCGCTTCTCGGATTGGTAAACAACAACTCAAGCAAAACGTATAAAAGACTTTTATTACAAAATGAGTAAATGACAGTACCTAAGTTTGACAACAACACAGAAGTGTCGCAAGCAAAGGGTGACATTCAAATAACAATCTCGTCAGCATATACAATTCCTAAGTCGGTGGTCTTAATGTACCAAATCTCGATGCTGCTATAGAAGTGGCCGCTACCAGTCAGCAGCGGCGCTTGTGTTCTCTTCGGCGAGAGGCCGCTGCTGTCGGTCGGTCAGCGTGCTATTGGCTGACGTCCTCTTCACAGCCCTCTCTGCTCTAACGTTCCCGACTGGCGTGCCGGCACTTGGCTTTCTGCCGGAACTTTCCTCCCCTCCCAAACCGACGGACTGCCGTCTGGAGGGGATGGGAGGCAGGGTCGTGGTCGCTGCGAAGGACCGGAAGCTGTGGCTGCAGGGGATGTCAGGCTTCCAGTGGTACTCCGCCATCCGGCCTTCACTCTGGCGGAAACGTCCCCCAGAAAACGACCAGAAGGGTATGCATCCACCTCTGGAAGCCAATAACCAGATGTAGGAGGCGTCAGATGCTGCGGTGTGGGTGGTTCCAGCGCCATCGGTAGGACTAGAGGAGGTGACGGCACCGTCTCCATCGTTGTGTCCCAAGATGTTGTGATGACACCCACTGATGGCTGCTGTGGCCGCAATGTCCACGGGATACGTGAATCTTGAGGAAGAGGCACAGAAGAGTCACTGTGCACTAACAGTGGCGAATTTGATTGCTGTGCAGCTGGTCGCGGTGGAGGTTCGAGTCCTCCCGCAGGCATGGGTGTGTGTGTTTGTCCTTAGGATAATTTAGGTTAAGTAGTGTGTAAGCTTAGGGACTGATGACCTTAGCAGTTAAGTCCCATAAAATTTCACACACATTTTTTTTTAAATTTGATTGTGAAGTGGGCCCTGCAATCCGTCTCAGCCTGAAATCAGATACATGCAAGCGCCAAGTCGACGAACGATCTCGTCTCGCACCCATCCTCTGTGTCCTTACTTGGGCGCCGGATGTTGAGGAGGGTGGAGTAGTGTCCGCCAGCGATGTTCCATCTCGTGGACGTGAACGATAGGAGACGAGAAACAGTTGCATTGCTCGATGCCTAATGTGTGCCTTGCGATGTTCAGCCATCTGCTGGTTGAAAGTTCTGACAAAACATCCCACCTTCCAGTTTGACTGTGGATGGAACAGTGCACTAGTTAGTTGCTGTATGCCATTGCGTACACAGAATGTTCTAAATTCATTTGACATGAAATCAGGGCTGTTGTCCAACCCTAAGACAGCAGGCAAGCATTCGAGACAAAACATAGACTTTGTGGGATCTTTCTGAAACACTCATTGGTTAGTTGTGGTATACGCTAATAGCAAGTTTCCTTTTGCTGTGCCAATGAACTCGACAACATCAAGTAGCACAATTCAGGTGTTGTCCTCTTAGGAAAATATTGTGTGGAGTGACAAATCATGGTACACAACGTGGTGATTCGATGGCAGGGTGTGTATTGGGCGAATGCCCAGTGAACGTCATGTGTAAGTGTGTGTGGTGCCAACAGTAAAATTCTGAGGCGGTGGTGTAATGGTGTGGTCGTGTTTTTCATGGAGGGGCTTGCCCTCCTTACTGTTTTGCGTGGCCCTATCACAGCACAGGCCTACATTGATGTTTTAAGCACCTTCTTGCTTCCCACTGATGAAGAGCAATTCAGGGATGGCGATTGCATCCTTCAACATGATCGAGCACCTCTTCATAAAGCACGGCCTTTGGCGGAGTGGTTACACGACAGTAACGTCCCTGTAATGCAGAGAGTCCTGACCTTAATCCTATAGAACACCTTTGAGATGTTTTGGAACGCCGACTTCGTGCCAGGTCTCACTGATCGACATCGATACCTCTCCTCAGTGTAACACTCCGTGAAGAATGGGCTGCCATTCCACAAGGAACCTTCCATCATCTGATCGAACCTATGCCTGCGAGAGTGGAAGCTGTCATCAGGGCTAAGGGTGGGCCAACACCATACTGTATTCCAGCATTATCGATGGTAGGCGTCAGGATTTTGTAAGTCATTTTCATCCACGTTTGCGGATACTGTCGATCACGTAGTGTATGTTCTCACAATCGCATGATTGTAGCACAGTGAACGCTACAGTTCGTGTACGTGAGTGATACTTTGCAGGCAAAGTACATTTTCCGAGAACATGAACGTCTTGTCCATTATAGGCCATCAGGTGCGTGCTAGTTTTAGACAGGCATGGGGAGCCAAAAAGTTCATATGTGTTACGATTCAGGTACGTTACAGAGGCACCATGTCCAACTGAAATTTCACACGTTTTTCACTAATATGCAAATTAACAAAACGTTTGTGGTTGCTAGTTATGCTAATACCTGCAGCAGGCTTTGAGTACACTGCATTGATTACATGGGTCTTATGACTAGAATTTTGTGAGTGAACAGAAATCTTATGGTTGTTCCGTTGCAAACATACTGACTGTTTGTGACCTTTCTTTCTGCAGGCATACCACTGTACTCGTCTAGAAGGGCAATCTTGGCGTTTGTGCTGTGAATAGCACAAAGGGCATGACTCAACTCTCATTACCTTACAGAGAGCTGCTTACACTGAGTAGAGAACTGTTTACGAGGCGTGGCGTGCGCAGGCAGCCGCCGCCTGACAGGCCGCTCGTGAGCAAGACACTCAGCCCGACAAACCGGTGGCCGCTCAGATTTATCAGCCGACATGGCACCTGAACTGCACTGATCTAGTATTTGCACTACTTGCTGAAATGGTGGATCGGCCAGTTTCAAAATTTGTTCTCTAAGTGTGACATCAGTTACATTGTAAATGATCGCATCAGGCAACATAACATCTAAATATAAAGCACCAGAAGCACATTTTAATTTGAATTTCTTGATCATACCCTGCAAATCTGTTAACCACTCATGATAAGTTTGTTCTGACCGTTTCTTGCAGTGAAAGAAGTGATACCTAGCTTCTACAACAGTGACTTGTTAGTCATAATAGTTAATTATCGAATCTACAACTTGATCTCAAGAAAGTTCTCTCAGAGCTGTAGTAGGGAATAATCTCTGAGTGAGGCGAAACACAGCACTTCCTACTGCTGATAAGAAATAATGGAGTTTCACAGTACCTGGTATTTGTGACCAGGTATTTGGGCTTCAAACTGTTGCAACCATTCGAGCCCTTCCTCTTGTTATTAATTGAACTGGCGAAAAGGCAGTATGACACTCGAAGCTAGAGGGCGGGTATTTTGGGCTGCATTAGTGACTTGAGCGGTGAGCAGCTGCTGTACTGTAGAGTTGCGATTTGCTGAGTCTGCAGCTGAAACATTTGTGATCTGTGTCAGCTGCGTTGCATCTATCACTTGCCGCTGTGGCCCTGGAGCAGGGGCTGGGAGAGGTGGGTTGTTCATTTTGGAAGAGAGAAATGCAATAAACAGACTAAGCAAGCAAAAAAGTAAGTACAAAAGCAAAGAAAATTTCCGCAACGCCCTCCTGAAAACACTGATTAGCAAAAACACTATAAGATACACTATTGAAGCATGTAAACACGCCTCTGCAAAGAAAAGTCAATGTAGATTTAAGGTGGCAACAAAACACGAAAGAGAATCAGTGGCCATCATGCACTGGGTTCCTCTTAATACTCACCGCTCATGTTGCATCCTCCCTCGATGTCGCAAATGGGGAGCCTAGGAAACCTGCTTCGGGGGTTTCTAGACAGCAATTGAAGCAAATAGTATTAAAGAGACTTATTACTAAATGAGACAATGACAATACCTAACTTTGACAATAACACAGAAGTGTGGCAAGGAAAGGGCGACATGCAAATAAGAAATCTCTTCAGTACATACAATTCCTAAGTCGCTGGTCTTGATATTCCTAATCTCGATGCTGCTGTAGAAGTGACAGCGACTAGACGGGCGTGGCGCTTATGTTCTCTTCGCCTAGAGGCCGCTGCTTCCACGTTGTCGTCCTCGAGAGGCGTGCTATTGGCTGATATCTTCTCCACAGCCCTCTTGCTCTAACGTTCCTGACTGGCGTGATGGGGTTTGACTTTACACCAGAACAAATTTACTCATGTATGTGAAAACAGATGGTTCAGTGATTAATCTGCATAATTACAGTGTGGCAACTGCAGCAATAATCAGTTATGTGCTGATCATTTGAAAAGCGCAATAGGTTATCTTAAATTAAAAAGAATTCACATATGATCAGAAATAAAACTCACAGATGTAATACTCCACTTAGGAGATGTATTACCAGGTATCATGTAACATTGATCTCCTCTATCACATTACAGGAAACCAGAGAAATTATTCTCTTTTTCCACATATTCCATTTGGCCGTCCTCAGTGCATTTTCCTCTGTCAGGCATCACGTCTACAACGCACCTGCAGGGGCCGCCCTGCTACCAGCTGCACAGCAGCCCTGGCCAGACAGCCGCCCCTGCCGATAGCATCTCCATTGCCTCAGGCATCAGTCTGACCAACTACTGCTTGCAGGAAATGTACATGTGAATGAGGAATTAGTGTGGTCGATTGTGTCAGAAAATTTAACATGTCAGATAGTGTGCAAATGCCACTCCACTCTCAAGGGGTAAAACCTGAAACCACTCAAGCTATTTAAAAAAAAAATGGCTACAAAGCTAGAGAGATCTTTCGGTTTCGCCAAAACAGACAGTAGAAGATTACAGTCAGCAGAGTCAGTTCTCAAACAGAGGATTGCCAGGGACTGCCAGTTAACAGCTAACAATCTTTGGTATAATGACAATGTAATACAATACTCTTTGAGACTGAGTATCCAAAAGCAAGTTATATTCAATGAAATATGAACAACAGATCAATTTCGTTTAGAGTAAAGAAAGCTGAAGGGGTGACGAGATGCACTAATACAGCCGTGAATGGAAGATGGCGCATACGAAAAATAAAATTAGTATAATCTTAATATTGTCCTGCCTATTTTGTGCCACCAAAATACAACCGTCAAAAGAACTGAAGTTGCACTTCAGACAGAAGGCAGACAGTCAACTATGGGCACAAAACAGCAACACATAGTTCACAATGCTGGACACACACATCAGCCACAAGGGTGCATTTACGGTTGTAGTTAGAGTACTGGCAATAAAATTCTCTACTTTGGCCTATAAATCAAGTACATAATTCAAATTAAGTTAGTGCTTCAGTAATCAAATGAAAGGTCGATACGTTTATTGATCGCAATTATAGAGTGGCTCTGACTGTTGCAGGATGCTAAAGCAAAATATTTCTTCTCAGTTTTTGTAAAAGTTAAGGTATCCAATATGGCTCCAAGCAAAATCAGCTGCAGGCTATGAATGTCTCATACTACTCTATGTAAATGTTGAGTAAGTTATACCCTCCACAATAATCAGTCAACCATTCCATGTTCAACAGTGAATAAGGAGATTTCATTGCAAACATGTTTTGGAGATGTTTATCTGCAGTATTCATTGATAAGTATGTAGAAAAAATTAACCTAATCCATGTCAATTTGCATCGACTTTGAAGACACTGGTCATAAAAATTCCAGCTCACGGTTTCCTCGCAAGATACCCCTAAGACCATGGATAAAGGCAGTTAGGTGGAGGAAGTGCACAAATCGTAACAACTTGATAACGTTTAATAGCGGTACAAAAAGTGGCAGCTATCTTTAATTGATCAGAAATATAAAACTGTGCATTATACAAAATGCGAGACTGTTGTGTTCTATGATTTGAATATCAGTGAATAAAATCTAGAATCAGTCAACCCATAGAGATACCTAGGGATAACTGTTTGTAGGGATATGGCCATAACGACCACAAAAGCACAGTCATAGGTAAAGTAGATAACAGACTACGATTCTTTCGCTTGATATTGTGAAAATACAGTGAGTCTACAAGAAAACAGCCAACAAAACTCCTTTGTATCCATTCTTGAACGTTGATATAGTATGTTGGACTTGTAGAGAATAGAACTAACAGGGGATTTTAAAAGCTTACAAAAAGGACATCACAAACAGTATTTCGCTGTAGTATTTAAATTTAGCATTCTTTCTGTGTTCCACATGAGAATGGAAAGAAAACAGAAGTTAAGAGTACCATATGGTACAGTTGTAATGGTCCACTGCCACCTACCTGTAGGGTTTGTACAGTGTGAGTATTGGTGTTGAGGAACCCAACAGTGCAATGCACAGTAAATGGCAGACTGGTGTAAGGTGATTATACATGTACAGCCTATGTTTGCTAGATAATTTAAGTAAACACCTTGAAAAATTGCTGTGTCTATCCTATAAATACAGTAACAACTACTGTCACCGGATTCTTACTGAACAATAGGCACACATTTATAAAACCGCTGCTGGGACTCGCTGCTCCGCCGATCTCTCGTCTGCTGATGCTCTTTGTCGCTGTATTTTAACTTCATCTGCTTGTAAACTATTGAGGCCATAGTGTAGACAAATATGAAACAATTTATTCAAAAAAAATTTTGTAAATATCTCTAACAGTGGTATCACACACGTGGAGGGTTCTCAAACCTTCTTTGTAAATCTCACCGCACACGAAAAAGAAAGAAACCGTAAGCCATGTGTCATAGTTTAACAGTTATATGGTTGGTATTGTTGCTATTAGCTTGGAGATAATCCATAACCGCATTTTTAGCTTTCTCTGTGGTAAAGCGGCAAACAGCCAGAAGACGTTGATTTTAAAACAAATTTGAACATGTTGGATCATGGTATGAATCTCCCAGGTTTTTTTTCGATAATACTTCTCAAAGCTGCACGTTACTAAAGTCTGCGGTTCTTCAATGAAAACAGACTCTCATATCTCACGTGCTGACACTTAGAAATTGCAGTGCAGATAGTTAGGAACACGAAGCTGCTACTACCATGTACTGTAGGGGATATGTTAAAATGTCAGCAACTAATGTAACATCACTCAGAATTTTTTTATGTTTCTGGAACAAGAACAGCTGTTCATCTTTCCTGCTGTCCTGATACACTGTTCTAAGTAGTTCCCTTAATCTGCAGTGGGTAGCGTGCATGTTACACAATGGTCTGTTCTGCACAACAAACTGATTCTCTCAGAGACAATAAGCTCGAACTTGCCACTTGAATACAAGGCCTATTTCCTCACTCTCCTCAACAACAGCAAAAGTAATATTGGTAATGCCGTGCACTCGGCTGTTGGCAGCACTGTCAGCGAACTTCAATCGAAACGAATTTCAGGCTGTGGCAGGCCCAGCTGTCAGGCATTGCAGTGATCTGACAGGAAACTGTGTAACCACTGCGGCAAGGCCATTGGCGCTCTCTGCGTACTCCAGATGAAAATAACATACTTTACCAATACATTACATACTGTAGTATGCTGTGGGATACTGCAAATGTTCTTGTGTTGGGTGAAAACTTGATACGAATGTAAACATACTGTGTTGCAAAAATGTCTAGTAAATATGCTGTTTCCTCATCTGTCTTGTATAAAATTACATGGTGAGCCACATAAGCTCTTTGTACAAACACACAGGCCATGACGCTAAAGTGCTAATACATATAAATGTGCCTAAGTGATAAATCCATGTTTCGTTATGTTTCATTTCGAATTGTTACCTGATAACTATACTGTGTCACGGATCATTCAATTCATCAAGTATAAGTGGATGAGTTCAGTATCTGAACTGAAACTGTAATAGAACGAAAACAGTATGTTTACAGATGTGGTTTCCTATTCAAGATATTATGAACTCACCTCTGTAAGTCCTAGATTTGTAACAGATATTTCCAAACACCCTGTATGCGTACGAGTTATATTTCTGAGAGAAGAATCAATAATTACTTACCTACCAACACACCTTATTAACAGAGTCTGTTGAAAAATCAGACCAGTTCTCATTACTTCAACTCTTAACTACACAAAAATGAGATATACATTTGATGAGGCTGCAAAACCATTTTAATTAGTTTTGTGCCTTTACAACGATGCATGGGTCATAGCCTTCTCAACAATTTCCTCCCATTTACTTTCCTTCTCCGTCCTCTGATTCCTAGGGTTCTGATGTTTCCTTCCACATCATTCCTTGGTATCAACATCATAACAATAGAGCCACGTCACATCACAATTATGATTCTCTTAAAGAACATCTCGTTCTCATTTGTGAAATCGAACAGCAACTAGGAGCATTCCAAGATGCTGTGTCAGGATTTCGTGACATGATCCAACTGAAATGCTACATTCTACTGCAATCTCTCGGACAATCAGTCTTCTATTGACAGGTACAATTTCGTTCACGTTCCTGACAGCGTCTTCGGCAGACGTCGAAGGGCGTCCTGAACGAGGGTCATCTTCAACTTCCGTCCGGCAGTTTTTAAACCGTGTGGAACATTCGTAACGGCTTAACTACTCAGCGTAGGCTTCCCGCATCACTTGGTGGGCCTCTGTAAAGGTTTCCTTGACTTTCACGTAAAATTTAATGCAGACGCCGTGCTCCTCTAACTCTGCCATCGTGAAATTTGCACACTGTATGATACAACTTTCTACTCACTACAGCACTGAACCGTAGCTAACGGACATACAGCAATGGAACTTCCGGTAGTTACAAGTTAAAATGTAAATGTAGTGTGACTAGGGCCTCCCCTTGCGTAGACCGTTCGCCGGGTGCTAGTCTTTCGATTTGACGCCATTTCGGCGACTTGCGCGTCGATGGGGATGAAATAATGATGATTAGGACAACACAACACCCACTCCCTGAGCGGAGAAAATCTCTGACCCAGCCAGGCATGTAACCCGGTCCCTTAGGACTGACATTCTGTGGCGCTTAACACTCAGCTAATGGGGGCGGACAGTTACACGTTAAACACAGGCGTTTTCAGGGATGCCAACCCAATTCGTCCCAACACACCATTGGTCCGAAATTACGAATGTTCAAGAAATTTTTTAACAGACCTCGTACACTATAAAATAACAGAGAGCGACAGCTCAACAGAAACCCATGTCCCACTGTGTGTATGTCGGAAGACACTACAGAAGGACCCCCAGTTATCTCGACTTACATAAGCGATGTGTCGGACAATGTGGATTCTCAGCCCCCCAAATGCGTCAGTTTTTCTTATGGACGAACCCATGTAAATGAATTGGGCTTCGTCGCTAAACCAAACCGGCATGCGCATATTAATTCCCATCTTGCCCGGAAGCCAACCGTGCAGTTCGAACGTCTTAACGCAAACCGTTCAGAAGTTTTGACGATTTTGTTTCATGTCGTCCAGCAAGTGTCACCCTCTACCTATATTTCCTTAGGTATCGACTATACAATCTCAGACGCTTTTTCCAGGTCTGCAAGTCCACTGAAAATGTGCTGTTTAGCTTTAATTACTTTCCACTACTAAAGTAAAAGCCCGAATTTCCTCTGTGGTACTTTTTATCTCCCCTTTAATAATAAATTGTATAGATAAACGATTTTTAATCAAGAATTGGAAAATGGTCTTGGATAAGCAGCTGGCAGCGGAAATCTCGAAGAAAACTTATGGCCAACTAACTAGAGTTGGTGATGGCTCACTCAAACGCATAGAGCGCAATCCCCGGCTATAAGGAGTCGCTGTGCAGCCTCTGCCCGACAGCAGAGCACCGACCCGAGCGTACGAGAGTCATACGGAAGGATGAGTGGCAGAGACGGAGAACATTCGATGACGAGTCGCGCGTTTCGCCACGGGATCGTCCACTCGACGCAGGAATCTTACAAACATTCTTAGGAAGTGGTAGTAGCAGTCGATACAAGACAGGCGCCTTGTACCATGCAGTGGGTTGCTGCTGAGATTTCGAGATTATGCGATCAAATAAGAGACGCATGACATGTGAAATCAGGACAACCAGAAAATCAGAGAAAGCAGGACCAATGCGAATGTTTATAGAAAGCCATTCGGTTCACACACCGTTCGAGAATGGAACAAGCAAGGGGGGGGGGGGGGGGGGGAGGAAATTAACAGTGGTAGCAGAAATACCCTCCGCCACACACCGTAAGCGACTTACGGAGGGCAGATGTAGATATGGAAAGGCAGGCGCTGATCGCATGGAAGCTCAAGACCGGAACGTCTGCCCAGGCTTTGACGAAAACTACAAGTCCGCAAGGAAAGCACAAACGCATGTAATAGAAGCAGCCTCATCAGTCACTTCAAACCTGCTAGTGACCACAACTCATCTTACTGAATTTGCTTGTATCACGTCGTCATTTGAAATATGTATGTCAGTTTGACAAAAGCATTTATTAAATACACATATGGTGCCCGTTCTTTATGACATGTCTGAAAGAACGGACACCACATATACACTGCAGCGAAAAAAGCAACTGGTATAGTCACACCTATAGAAACACAGAGATATGTAAACAGACAGAATACAGCACTGCTGCCGGCAACTTCTACACTACTGGCCATTAAAATTGCTACACCACGAAGATGACGTGCTACAGAGGCCAAATTTAACCGGCAGGAAGAAGATGCTGTCATATGCAAATGATTAGCTTTTCAGGGCATTCACACAAGGTTGGCGCCGGTGGCGACACCTACAACGTGCTGACATCAGGAAAGTTTCCAGCCGATTTCTCATACATAGACAGCAGTTGACTGGCGTTGCCTAGTGAAACCATGTTGTGATGCCTCGCCTAAGGAGGAGAAATGCGTACCATCATGTTTCCGACTTTGATAAAGGTCGGATTGTAGCCTATCGCGATTGCGGTTTATCGTATCCCGACATTGCTGCTCGCGTTGGTCGAGATCCAATGACTGTTAGCAGAATATGGAATCGGAGGGTTCAGGAGGGTAATACGGAACACCGTGTTGGATCCCAACGGCCTCGTATCACTAGCAGTCAACATGACAGGGATCTTATGCGCATGGCTGTAACGGATCGTGCAGCCGCGTCTCGATCCCTGAGTCAACAGATGGGGACGTTTACAAGACAACAACCATCTACACGAGCAGTTCGACGACGTTTCCAGAAGCATGGACTATCAGTTCGGAGACCACGGCTGCGGTTACCCTTGACGCTGCATCACAGACAAGAGCGCCTGCGATGGTGTACTCAACGACGAACCTGGGTGCACGAATGGCAAAACGTCATTTTTTCGGATGAATCCAGGTACTGTTTAGAGCATCATGATGGTCGCATCTGTGTTTGGGGACATCGCGGTGAACGCCCATTGGAAGCGTGTATTCGTCATCGCCGTACTGGCGTATCACCTGGCGTGATGGTATGGCGTGCCATTGGTTACACGTCTCGGTCTCCTCTTGTTCCCATTGACGGCACTTTGAACAGTGGACGTTACATTTCAGATGTGTTACGACCCGTACCTCTACCCTTCATTTGATCCCTGCGAAACCCTATATTTCAGCAGGATAATGCACGACCGCTTGTTGCAGGTCTTGTACGGGCCTTTCTGGATACAGAAAATGTTCTACTGCTGCCCTAGCCAGCAGATTCTCCAGATCTCTCACGAATTGAAAACGTCTGGTCAATGGTGGCCGAGCAACTGGCTCGTCACAGTATGCCAGTCACTACTCTTGATGAACTGTGGTATCGTGTTGAAGCCGCATGGGCAACTGTGCCTGTACGCGCCATCCAAGCTCTGTTTGACTCAATGCCCAGGCATATCAAGGCCATTATTACGGCCAGAGGTAGTTGTCATAGTTACTGGTTTCTCAGAATCTATGCACCCAAATTGCGTGAAAATGCCAGTTATGGTATAATATATTTATCCAATGAATACCCGTTTATCATCTGCATTTCTTCTTGGTGTAGCAATTTTAATGACCAGTAATGTATATAATTTTATTAAACATTGAAAAACACTTGTGCACTGGTACAAATATATATATATATATATATATATATATATATATATATCACAAAACACAATAATATTTTTTAAATTCCAGGCCTGAAGGGCGGCTGAACATTCACAGCTGTAATGTCAGAATGACAACCTTAAGATTCAACATAAGGAGGTAATCACGGTCTGAAGGACCCAAAACTTTTGATTAATTATTCACCAATACAATAAGTTACTCGAAGGAATGACTTTAATCATTAGGCCAGAAACGCCAATCAAATATAACCACAAATACTGTTTTGATAATGCTACAAGAATGCAAAACCAACAGTTAATTTACTTCCTCCAAAGGAACAGTAAAGACAAAATGACAAATTCATATTCCAAAGGTGTGTGTTTTTTTTAATGAAACAAGCTAACAAGATAAAATTAATAACCAAAAAAGGGTAGTGACGTCGCTACTCGGCCTGAAGGGCCTGAATATCAGTAGTAATAAATATTTGAGAATGGTTGAAGTTAGTGAGTTAGCACTTGAAACCAGCCTGTGCTCCTCACAACTAGGAAAAACTTACAATCAGCTGTGCTAGGTTCAAATGATTCAAATGGCTCTGAGCACCATGGGACTTAACATTTGTCATGAGTCCCCTAGAACTTAGAACTACTTTAACCTAACTAACCTAAGGACGTCGCACACATCCATGACCGAGGCAGGATTCGAACCTGCGACCGTCGCGGTCGCGCGGTTCCAGACTGAAGCACCTAGAACCGCTCAGCCACTCCGGCTGGCCAGCTGTGCTAGGACTGCCTGCTTTAGCAATATGGCGCAGACCAGCAGAACAACTAGAAACTTCACCTACGTGGCGAATCGTTCACATAGGGCACCACAGCAATTCTCTATAACACATAAAATAAAAATTACTAAACATTGAAAGACATGGTTCAAAATATAACTCCTATCTAGGCAGGAGCTGTTGATGACGCCCACTGGCCTTCGTAAATCTTCGACTTTGTAAATGTGACAGCCAGACCTAAATAATAATACCACCCAACAAATTGTAAAATACAAGATCGTTATTGCACTTGGGTCAGAATAAAATTTCAACCACAGATAATATTTTAGGTTCAGTTATTAAGGCACAGAGAGTTAACACTCTTTTCTAGTGATAGCTACACTTGACAATATAACAGCAGATCACTGAATCGGGATTTCAGGCACGCCTGAGCCTACTAAAATTGCGAAACACCATGGCACACGACCTTAGAGCAAAACACACCCGACGACACGGGCAGAAATTGAGTGAGACACCTCAAGTCAAGAAATTCTCATCGTTAGTCCAGAAGGCAGACAAGCATTCGGCGACAGGTTGCAACCAGCACCAACTTGGGTTATGTCAACCGCCCCAGATCCGCCATAGCAACGTGGAGCGCCGCGTCAACAGTTGCCACGCCGAGCTTCCTTATCACACAGCCCGTCCAGAACGACTGCCGCCTTCCCGAGTACACACGCTCGTAGCAATCACGTGCGTTCACAGGAAGTTATACCACCTTTCCCGCAACATTGCGCTGCCACACAACCGGAAACAAAACTCCCCGTCTCACTCTGGCAGCAGCACTCGATACCCTCGTCGTCAGCAGGTCTCTCCTCGCACGCAGCGCCCTCCATAAGCAAACGGACCAATCGCGGCAGAGCAAAGCCGAGGCTCTGAAAGACGACACACCAAACCTAGGCAAAGATGAAGATGATACGGTTTAATCTCCGCCCCCCCCCCCCTTAAAGGCGGAAATTGGGGTGGAAAACCTGCGTTTGCCCCCTGACATTCTCAACGGCGATCAATCGTACTCAATTTGAGCTGACCCCTGCCTTCACCTTTCTTTTTGTTTTAAGGTCCTGCAGTAGAAGGTTCACCGGTGAGAGTATCTTAATAACCTTATATTGACCCACAAAGCTAGGCAGCAACTTCCCAGTGACACCTTGACTGGCCTGACTCTGACCCCAAAAATTCTTAAGGTACACTTCCTGCCCCATCTGGACTTGCGCGGGTTCCCTACCCTTACTGTAACGCAGCTGCTCCCGGCGATGTACCAGCCTGATGTTTCTGCGTGCTGCCTCCCAGTTGACTTTACTTTCCTCCGGGTTGACCTGCTCTGGTAGCAGATCATTAAGCGAACACAAATTGGACAAGGGAGAATTCAACGGGAAGGCAAACATTAATTTAGCAGGAGAAAATTTGTGCGCTTCGTGGTGAGCGGTATTAAAAGCAAAAGATAACCAGTGGAGAGAGAAATCCCACTGTCGTTGTGACCCAGAATGGTACGCGATGAGCGCGGACGTTAAATTCCTATGGACTCTTTCAGCGAAGGACGGTTGGGGATAATAAGGTGTAGTGGTAATATGAGAAATACCCCGGTCAAAACAGAATTGTTTAAACTGTTTAGAAACAAAAGCGGGGGCGTTATCGCTCACTAGCAACGTTGGCGCGCCAAGGATAGCGAAAACACTCTCGAAATGTTGAATACTAACACTAGCAGTAGTACCGCTGCTAGCAATTAACCACACAAACCTGGCGAAGGTGTCTACCATGGCGAACACGAAGCGATTGCCTCTCTGGGTACGCGGTAAGAGACCCAAATAGTTAATATAGATTTTATCTAAGGGTCGAGATTCTCAAGTAGATTGCAAGAACCCTTTCTTGGGCCCAGTATCCGGCTTCGCCATCTTACAAGCCTCACAACCTTTAACAAGCCTTATTACATCGTGGACCAATCCCTTCCAAGTTAACCTTTCGCTCACCTTGAGCAGGGTTTTATGGAAAGCTAAATGTCGGGGAAGATCAGTTTGGATTCCGTAGAAATACTGGAACACGTGAGGCAATACTGACCTTACGACTTATCTTAGAAGAAAGATTAAGGAAAGGCAAACCTACGTTTCTAGCATTTGTAGACTTAGAGAAAGCTTTTGACAATGTTGACTGGAATACTCTCTTTCAAATTCTAAAGGTGGCAGGGGTAAAATACAGGGAGCGAAAGGCTATTTACAATTTGTACAGAAACCAGATGCCAGTTATAAGAGTCGAGGGACATGAAAGGGAAGCAGCGGTTGGGAAGGGAGTAACACAGGGTTGTAGCCTCTCCCCGACGTTATTCAATCTTTATATAGAGCAAGCAGTAAACGAAACAAAAGAAAAATTCGGAGTAGGTATTAAAATCCATGGAGAAGAAATAAAAACTTTGAGGTTCGCCGATGACATTGTAATTCTGTCAGAGACAGCAAAGGACTTGGAAGAGCAGTTGAACGGAATGGATGGTGTCTTGAAGGGAGGATATAAGACGAACATCAACAAAAGCAAAACGAGGATAATGGAATGTAGTCGAATTAAGTCGGGTGATGTTGAGGGTATAGGATTAGGAAATGAGACACTTAAAGTAGTAAAGGAGTTTTGCTATTTGGGAGGCAAAATAACTGATGATGGTCGAAGTAGAGAGGATATAAAATGTAGACTGGCAATGGCAAGGAAAACGTTTCTGAAGAAGAGAAATTTGTTAACATCGAGTATAGATTTAAGTGTCAGGAAGTCTTTTCTGAAAGTATTTGTATGGAGTGTAGCTGTGTATGGAAGTGAAACATGGACGATAAATAGTTTGGACAAGAAGAGAATAGAAGCTTTCGAAATGTGGTGCTACAGAAGAATTCCGAAGATTAGATGGGTAGATCACATAACTAATGAGGAAGTATTGAATAGGATTGGGGAGAAGAGAAGTTTGTGGCACAACTTGACGAGAAGAAGGGATCGGTTGGTAGGACATGTTCTGAGGCATCAAGGGATCACCAATTTAGTATTGGAGGGCAGCGTGGAGGGTAAAAATCGTAGGGGGAGACCAAGAGATAAATACACTAAGCAGATTCAGAAGTATGTAGGTTGCAGTAGGTACTGGGAGATGAAGAAGCTTGCACGGGATAGAGTAGCATGGAGAGCTGCATCAAACCAGTCTCAGGACTGAAGACCACAACAACAACAAAATGTCCCCCGCACAAGGTCTGGTGAAAATATTCGAAAACTCCAGGCACTAAACTCCGGGGTACGTATAATTTAGGAACCTTATGGCGGTTAGCGCGAAAGCAGAGAAACCCCCGTTCCAAGGAGTAACCCGGAACAGTTTCCCCGGCACTACGTCTGTATACCACAGTTCGCAATTCGGGGTCCTGTCGTTGTTCCTCCTTAAGTTTACTGAACAGAGATGGAATTTCAGTTAACACAGCCATATTACAGGTGGCTAGCTCGAAATGATCGTCTGCTTCCTCGAAACATGCGACTGAGAACGTCCGCCACTTGATTCTGTCCCCCTCTAATATGACAAACATCGAACTGGAACGGCGAGATTCTAACGGCCCAACGCGCTATTCTTCCTGTCTTCCGTGGCCGAGCAAGCACCCAACTCAGGGCCTGATTGTCTGTTTCTAAACGAAACTGACGATGTCCCAAGTAGAATTTATATTTTTCCAAGGCGAATATGACCGCCAAAGCCTCTAATTCGTACACTGAATACTTGGCTGGTGACAAAGCTCGTGATGCGTAAGCAAGAGGACGCCTTTCCCCGTCCTTCTCCTGCAGCAAATCAGCCGCCACCCCTACGTTCGACGCGTCGGTTTCAACACGGATTGTACGATTGAAATCAGGGATCCCTAATACTGGAGCGGTGCTTATTGCAGCTTCCAAGGCGACAAAGGCTGCCTGTTGTGAGTCGCCCAACACAAACCTTTCGCCTTTGCTGCGCAACTGGTTAATAGGCGTGGCCAGTTGAGCGAAATTCGGTACGAACTTCCTAAAAAAATTCACCATGCCGGCGAAACGCGCGACAGCACTTTTATCTTTAGGAATCGGAAAGGCATGAATAGCATGCGTCCTGCTATGATCAATAGTTACTCCCTTGCATGACAATATGTCCCAAAAAGGATATTCCGTTCCGGGCGACTTACCTTGGACGGTTTAACGGTTAGACCTGCCTCTTTCAATTGTCCAAATACCTGACTTAGATGTTCCAGATGTTCATCGAAGTTCACGCTATGTATGACAACATCGTCCAAATAATTGAACGCAAAATTGAATTTAAAGTCGCCTAACATCGAGTCTAAGTGTACGTTTACACTGCCTGCGATGCGATGCGACACGAAGCATAATGCGAAGCATAATGGCAAAAGCGATGCAATACGATGGAGCTTTCACATTGCACACGATACAGCGCGCGCGCGCGATCTGGCCAGCAACTGAGCAGTCTCGGCACGATGTCGCGTTTCCTCGAACCAGTAAATTCTTTTTTATTAGAAAACAGTGCTCTGAGAATTCAACGCAGTCGTGAATGGGTGCATGAAATCAACAAGGAGAGGTTGGCTTTAGGAGAATTTCATCATTTGTACAGTGACTTGAGAAAAGATGAGGATAAATTTTGGAGTTATCCAGAATGAGTACAGAGATATTTGATTATATAGTGCCGTCTGTTTCAAGTAGATTACAGAAGCAAAACACAAATTTCAGAATGGCTATTACCCCTGAAAAAGTTATGATCACCATTAGGTAAGTACAATATTAAGTTTACAGTAATCATTTTATTATGAAAAATTTACAAATTGTGATAGATTCAAACTTTCTTTTAATTAATTTTGACATAGTTGACAATGAGAAGTAAAATACATCACAGTTCACTCACTTAAGTATCAAAGTTTTCAGAATTTTGGTGGCTTGAAATAATTTTGCGCCCTAAAAAAACCAAAAGAAACAAAACAAAAAGCTTGAAATAACAATGTCATCAGGTTCAATTTCAGAAATGACTATTTCATTCTGCGGATTTCCCGCCATTACGATTTCAACTGGATTTTCTGGTGCATAGGGTGACATCAACGAATGTGCAGTGGAAGTGGTTGATTGTTCCAATTCTTCCAAAATAACCTGCTGAATTTTTATCCTGGCTCTCAACTGAGCTGCTGGTGATGGTTTTCGCATTGCTGGCAGCAAACTCACTACAAAATGATAGCTGTCATCTTGCGTTTCTGATTTCGACATTTGTTGCTCAATTAGCTTCAACTTTTGCTTCTCTATATTTAGCAACTCAGAGTTTGTCGATTTGTTGGATCTCTTGTTTTGGTTTGTGTGTAGGGTGGGTGAGGGAGGAGGCATCGAAACGCTACGCTCTGAACTTACAGACGGTCTTGAAGACCTGGCTTGGTTGGTTTCATCAGGTGAAACACTCTGTTTCTCTGTCAGAAAAATGGTTCAAATGGCTCTGAGCACTATGCGACTTAACTTCTGAGGTCATCAGTCGCCTAGAACTTAGAACTAATTAAACCCAACTAACCTAAGGACATCACACACAACCATGCCCGAGGCAGGATTCGAACCTGCGACCGTAGCGGGCACGCGGTTCCAGACTGAAGCGCCTTTAACCGCAAGGCCACACCGGCCGGCTTCTCTGTAAGAGCTGGTGAAAATGGTACGTCGTCGTGTGCGTCGTCGTGTTGCGATGCTGTTCTTTTACTGTAATGAACATTAGTCTTGGTCTTCCGTGGCGTCATTATGTCAGTCAGGAATGTCATTAGCTCGTACCACGGCCAATTGGATTGGAAATGCGGCATGCCACCTTCGTCTCCTGAACGTTCAGCACGAGGTTTTTTGAGTTCAGAGCGGAAAGTGTGACGTAGGTGCTTCCATTTATTCTTCAGTACCTCGTCTGAAAATATAGACGTGAAATTCCAAAATGACAGAGCAAACAGTAGTGCTTCAAGAAGAGCGAGGAGTGTCAGAGAGGCCTTCAAAAACTATGTCAACAGTCATTAACGCAAATGTATTTCATGTCGAAATTATCAAATACTGTAACTATTGTGAACGTCATTTCATTATCGAAATACTGTAATAGTATCTATACACAATTAAAATTAGAAAATAAACGAAGTTGTTTGTGTTACTTATTTCTTGGAGTCTTGTAGCTATTTATTTTACTTTTTTGTACTTACTGTCTGTTCCACAATCTTCAGCTATTTCATTCCATGCTTGACGAACAAAATCCCTATTGTGGTGATATTTATTTTTCTGCTCCCACAACACGGAGTGTTCACGCACTCTGTTAATTAGTCTTTCGATGTCCATTGCAAGCAAACAATTACTTCAGATGCAAGCGCAAACAAGCAATCGCTCCAAACACTCGCGCCAAACGCAAACTCGGTTGCGACTACAGCGGAGTCATCGCATCGCACCGCATCACATCGCTCGGCCCAGCCTGCAGTCTAAACGGGCACCACTCTGTTGCCACAGTTAAACCAAGCCTGTCCATTGTCACGCGATTTCAGCGCTTCATCGCTCCGCTCGGCTCGGCATCGCATCGCATCGCGGGCAGTGTAAGTTTAGCCTAACAGCCGTTATAAGACTGCCGCACCTGCTGCTGGTCCGAAGGGCCCCCTATTAAACTCTGAAAGGTTGCAATCGGTACTAAATGCCGTTACCGGCTTAGATTCCTCAGCCAACGGTACCTCATAGTACGCTTGGTGCAAGTCCGGGACAGTGAAAACTTTGGCTCCCACGAACCAAGAAAAACAACTGTGTAAATCCGGGAGAGGAATAGACTCCAGGACAACCTTCTGATTTAAAGCACGGTAGTCAACCACGGGTCTAAACCCTTCCCCATAGGGCTTGGGCACAAGAAATATAGGTGCTGCATAAGGTGATACGGAAGTGGTTAATGGTTTTACGGAGTTCCTGCATTTTGGATGGAGATAAACGTCAGGGAGTTTGCCGCACCGGAATCTGATCAGTAAGCTGAATGCGATATTCGATCTTATTAGTGACCCCAAGCCGGTCGGTCAACACCTCCGGAAATTCATGCAACGCCTCTAATAATAACCTAGCCTGTTCTTGAGTAAGATGGTAAACATTAACCTTGGCTGGCTGTGCCTCGACTCTACACACACCAGCCCCCAACCCATGAGCACAGAAATGAAAACTAAGCTCTGGTCTAAACTTGAATTAAAAACTTTTGTTCTCATAGTCTACCACACACTGAGTTAATTTCAAGAAATCACAACCCAAAATAAACCTCACAGATAAATTTTTAACCACCAAACAGACAAGTGGCCAAGAGAACCTTTGAATGCCATGCTTGAAAGTGCCTTGCGACCACTTCAAGGGTTCACACACCAGCGGAATAACACACATGATTAACAGTGCTTAATTTTGGCAACTTAGCCAAGCCTTTGTAACGTTCGTACCAATCATGATCAATCAATGAAACATTACTGCCAGAATCTAACAAGGCGCAAATAGGTTCACCTCCTAGGCTAGCGCAAGCATATGGGAGCCGCCCGCCTTTCACCGCACGTACTCTACGGCATCCAGGAGGGAATGTCCTGACCAAGGCGGCACGCTCCCATTTATGCTGGCCACAGCTGTTCGTATGCCAGCGCTTCGGTACGGTACATTGCTCAACCAAATGACCGGACATCCCTCAACGGTAACACAAGGCCTTGCCCGCGGAAGCTACTTGGCTAGACTACACCTTACGCGTGTCATTACCGACGGACGTATCGTCGTTCAATCTCAAGTCTCTCCTCTTACAATCAGTGTAACGCACACTTTCAATAACAACCTGCAATTTATCTAAATCAGAAAACGATGTTGGTTTCTTTTTCTTTTTTTTTTATTCGGATGTTTCAGCACACAATGCGAGTATACTAAGCCGTACCCCACTGACCTTGCCACCCGCGCCGCCCCCGCCAGTCAGCCCGCAGGCTAATCGATTAAAAAAGAGATACAAACGAGCATAAACGCCCTTAATCATACTGATTCTGTTATGTAAGCGTTGTGTGTCTGTCCGAGATTTGACTCCCCTACTTTGCACACGCCGTACAAAATATTTACTTGTCTACCTGCATCTGTTGCTACAGTAGAAAGAAGTTTTTCAACACTGTGGCGTACAGAGAGACGGCAGAGGGCGACAATGAAGGAGGATCGACTTGACGGCTCAGCTCTCTTCAACTTCCACCCTCACATTGATTGTCCTGTTGACGACGTGATTAATCAATATGCCGGTAAGAGTAGGCACATAGAATTCATCATTTAAGGAAGACAACCACAACTGTAACTTTTTTACATCATAAGATGGCATTGTATATGTGTATAATCAGTTTAAGTAAAAGTTTCTTAGACTTTGCACGGGACTTGCTTATTTTTTATTACAGTAAAAGTAAAGGTAGCTCAAGATAACTTTAGCGCCCCCTCCTTGAGGTTTTTTCTGTATTCATCGTTGAATTAAGGTAACACTTTTTCTCACAGAATCAAGTGGTACGGGAAACTTACGTCTGCAGATACTTAATAAAAATTACGAGCAGAGTGCCCTTTAGGAATAAACGCCTCACTCTCATTTAATACAATGACGTTCAGAAGAAAAAGAAAGAAAAAAAACAGAACAGATGAACGACTACAGCTAGGACGCTCATATTCACATGACATGCTAATTACTATGTTCTGCAGAAATGATTAGCATTTGAACCGTGTCGGCCCGCGGGTTCCAGGTCGACAAAGAAATCACAACGCAACACCACTTGCCGGTACAATACGCCTGCGGCTCTGGTTGTCGCTCTGAACCGGAGGCAGTGGCTCAGTGTGACTCGGGCAGACGTGCAGCAGGCCTCGCAGACGTGTGCGCCAGCCGCACCGTCACATCAGTCAGTTTGAAAGAGCGCATGAGAAAACGTGATGCACCCACACGGGAAATTGGTGCTCGTGTGGCACGAAGTGTTTCAGCAGTGGAGCGGGTGTGTGCGGAATGCTCCACGGAGGGCCGTGAAACACGACGAGTGGGTCAGGCCGCACCACCCAGACCAGCCCCGAGAAGACCGACACCTGATCCTAACGGCTGTAACACAACAAACTGGTAGCCACGATAGCAGGAATTCTTCTTGTTTGTTCCACGATTACCGGTTTCGGTGAAACTAAAGCCGCCATCTTCGGGTCTTAGGACACATACAGGTTACAACATCGAGGCAGACATCCTAACGGTGTTGCAGGACAGAACTGGGTGACACATCATACAGTATCAGGGGTGACAGTCCATCGCCGTTTATTACGGCACGGGTTACGTGCGCGTCGTCAATTTCTTCGCCTACCATTGACGAATGTGCAGAAACATGGTGGCGGTAATTCTGTTCGTGTAAGATAATAGTGTCACTTTGATTTTTGTGTGTTATCGCTGTGGATGTCAGGAAGAGAGCCAGTTATGTTACTGTTAACGAGTCTTTGATCTTGTACTGGTACTGTCTTTGCCTCAGAGCAGTCTGATATATTTTCAGTTGAAGGGTGGAAGGAGATGGACGTACTCGGTAGTGCGTTGTTGACTTCTAATTTTACCAGTTAGGTGAAGAAAGATTTGTTGTAAAGGACAGCAAGGATGAATATGACATATATACTGGAAGGCGAAAAGAATATGAATTTTGAATAAAGTTATTATTTTTTAAGAGAAGAAGTTTGAGCTAAGACTGCAGCACTGCGCATCTAGTTTGTCCAGATAATTCTTGTCAGCTAGTTATCTTCCTCAGAGCTGAGAGAAACACCACCGCACTTCTCTGAGTCATGAGTTAACATATAAACTGATTTGATTTTACAGAAAATCTCTACTAATACTGTACCCTTTTCATATATTCACTTTGTTATGCATACTATTGTTCAGATCAATATTATGTGCTAAGAGCACGCGAAATTTCACTCTTTCTTTTTTAATACTATTTCATACAGTCAAAAAAAGTATTTTTAATTATGTTCCCATAGATTTTGTTTTGACGTGGCACAAACGCGTCTTACCTGTCATACTCTCTGTTGTGATTATTACTGTGTATTTTCATTAAACCGTTGTCACTCTCCAATCCCAGTTCCTGCAGTAACGTTTGCAATGCTTCTAAATCGTCATTACATGTAAAGGACAAAATTAAATGTCTCAAATGTGTAGGTTACTTACTTTAAAAATGTGAATTACTTCTGACGGGCTGTATGAGTTTTATAAGTACTGATTTCTGCGGTTCATGTCTTCCAAATATTTTACTGGAATACAGAAGTCAGAGTGTTCAAAGCTCCCTAACATCTTAATGTTACACACACCTCAAGAAAAGTTTTGTATCACCCTGATTCCCAGAACAGAACATAGACGTTGACTGTGGATATTGTATCACAGACATAGACCCTTTGACTGTACTAAACCCGCCCAAAGATAGAAACAACCATGTGTGAGCAGTGCCTATTAGATGGAGGGGGTCTGACAGCCGATCAGTTCCAGTCATTCCACCAGGAAGGAGGTACACAGCTCGTGTTTTCTGTAGTTCAACAGTGCCTAGACGGTCAATACCACTATTCTATCGCATCCGCATTGTTTGTGCCAGGAAGCGCTCTCAACAAGGGAAGTGTCGAGACGTCTCGGACTGAACCAAAGCGAAGCTGTTCGGACATGTAGGTTATACAGAGACACAGGAACTGTCGATGACATGCCTCCGTCGGATCGCTCAAGAGCTATTACTACAGAGGATGACCACTACCTACGGATTATGGCTCGGAGGAACCCTGTCAGCAACGTCACCATATTGCGTAATGATTTTCGTGCAGCCACAGGACGTCGTGTTACGACTCAAACTGTGCGCAATAGGCTGCGTGATGCGCGCCTTCACTCCTGACGTCCGTGGCGAGGTCTATCTTTGAACCACGACACCATGCAGCGCATTACAGATGGACCCAACAATATACCGAATGGACCGCTCAGAATTGGCATCACGTTCTCTTCATCCGTGAATGTCGCATATGCCTTCAATCATGCCATCGCCCGGTCAGGCTGAACGCCTTAGACACACTGTCCAGCTAGTGCAGCAAGGTGAACGTTCCCTGTTTTTTTGGGGTGGCGTTATGTTGGGCCGACGTACGTCACTGGTGGTTGTGGAAGGCGCCGTAACGGCTGTCCGATATATGATGGCCATCCTCCGACCAATAGTGTAACCATATCGGTAGCATATTGACCAGGCATTCGTCTCCATGGACGACAATTCGCGCCCTTATGGTGCACATCTTGTGAATGACTTCATTCAGGATAACGACATTGCTCGACTAGAGTGACCAGCAAGTTCTCCAGACCCGAATCCTATCAAACATTCCTGGGACAGATTGAAAAGGGCTGTTTATGAACGACGTCACCCATCAACCACTCTGAGGCATCTACGCTGAATAGCCGTTGAGGAGTGGGGGCAATCTGGACCAAAAGTTCCCTGATGAACTTGCAGATAGTATACGACGACGAATACAGGCATGCATCAATGCGAGAGGACGTCCTTCTAGGTATTACAGGTACCGCTGTGTACAGCAATCTTGACCACCACCTCAGAAGTACTCGCTGTGTGGTGGTACAATATGCAATGTGTGCTTTTCATGAGCAATAAAAATGGCGGAAATGATGTTTATATTGCTCTCTATCGCAGTTTTTCGTACAGGATCGGGAACTCTCGGAACCGAAGTGATACAAACCTTTTTTTGATGTGTGCATTCACCCGATCTTGCGTGGCTTGCGACCAGTAGTCTAACAAAACTGCTCGGTAGAAATCAATTACGCTTTTTTAGTGTCTCACTAGTGAGTGCATTCTTGGTGCAGCTTCATTTCCCAAATAACCACAGAGAAATTCCAATTTTTGCTCAAGTGGCCCATTTGGTGGTAAAAAATATAGGAGCTGATAAATCCAAGCTTGGGGGTGAATTTTGTCGCTGTAATTCCTGAAAACTTTGGATTTACTTATTGTCAAAAAGTTACCGTTTTTGTGCACACCAGATTGTTCTCTATTCCACCACGTAGGCTATTCATTGTCGTATCTGGATATGTTGTACTGCTCTCGTGGAAAATCACATAAACGCCAAAGTTTCCTGAATATGAACGTAAACGGTCAAATTCGTCCTTTTCGTCTTCGCGGTTAAGCTTTCTTTCAACACGCTCGCTGTTTCATTCATAATGTTCCTATAACGCTTGTTTTCCCAATTAATATCCTCCTGCACGTTACCTTCCATTGGGAAAGTAGGTGCACTCAGCGACTGTTATGTGACTTATAGATTACAGGGTGTAGCAATCAGGCGTCCTTTTTCAGGTTTTATTAGGCAAATCCAGATTTCGGATAGTAACTAGCCCAACTTTACCTCCCACTCTATAAAAGTGTACCTATTACGAAAACTATGTCCCCACAAACTGTTACCCAACTTATACTCATATGCTAACCTTTGACTAAACAGAACATAATTTGAACTGTAACTCATCTGAATCCAATTTTATATTAAATGCGCAACAGAAGTAAAACATTTATCTGGCCCTTATCAAAATTTCCACTTACAGAGTAAAATTTCACGTAATCTTCACACATTACATTGGTCTGAATAATACTATGCTTAGCGAGGTGAGTAATGAATTGAAAAGGGTAAAATGTTAACGCAGAATTGCTATAAAAAACCAAACAGCTTAATCACTTCATATGTTAATGCACGAGTCAAAGTGGGGAAGTGGGGCGGACTTTCTCTCAGCTCTGAACAAGGTTGACAATAATTATTCCCACAAGCTAGCTGCGCAGTGCTTCAGTCTTACTTCAAACTTCTTGCCTTCAAAAATAATAACTTTCTTCAAAATTCATATTCTTTTCGCCTTCCAATATATAGATCATATTCATCCTTGCTGTGCCTTACAACAAATCTTTCTTCATCTAACAGATACAATAACAAGTCAACACAGCACAACTGAATACATTCATCACCTACCACATTTCAACTAAGAATGTGTCTGACTGGGCAGAGGCAAAGACTGTACCAGGAAAAGACCAAAAATTGTTTAACGGTAACATAACTTGCTCTCTCCCTGACATGCACAGCGGTAACGTACAAAAATCAAAATGACATGACCACCTTACATATAGAACGATGTCACTGTGGACAGAAATGGCATGAGGCACTTTTGTCGGACGAATCCAGGGCCTGTCTTGTTTGAAAATGATGCCGCATTTTTATACTGTACAGACAGAGGGAGTGACATCTCAGTGACTGCATTCGCGTAAGACATAAAACGACAACTGGAGGCCGTTGGTGTGGGGTGCTGTTGGTACAATCACGAATCACAGTGGCCATGCGGTTAAAGGTGCTGCAGTCTGGAACCGCAAGACCGCTACGGTCGCAGGTTCGAATCCTGCCTCGGGCGTGGATGTTTGTGATGTCCTTAGGTTAGTTAGGTTTAACTAGTTCTAAGTTCTAGGGGACTAATGACCTCAGCAGTTGAGTTCCATAGTGCTCAGAGCCATTTTTGAACGAATCACAGTTGGTGCGTGTCCAGCACACTGTGATCGGTATGACCTATGTATCTACATCTACATCATACTCCGCAATCCATGCCATGGTGTGTGGTGGAGAGTACCTTCCGATATCACTATCAGATCCCTGGAACTGAAACCCTGTTCCACTCGCGAATAGTGCGTGGGAAGAATGTTTGTCGGTAAGTCTCTGTATTGGCTCTAATTTCTCCAATTTTCTCCTCGTGGTCAATACGCGAGATGTATGTGGGGGGAAGTAATATGTTGTCCCACTCCCCTTGAAAAGTGCTGTCCCGAAATTTCAATAGTAACTCTCTCCGTGATGCACGATGTCTCTCTTGTAACGCCTGCCGGCTAAATGATTCCGTGACGAAACGCGCCACTCTTCGTTGAATTTTCTCTATCTCCTCTGTCAGTCTTAGCTGACAGGGGTCCCAGATAGGTGAACAATTCTCAAGAATCGAGCGAACAAGTGCCTTATAAGCCACTTCTTTCGTGGATGAGTTACATTTCCTTAAGAATATTCGGATGAATCTGAGTTTGGTATCTGCTTTTCCCAATATCTCTTTTATATGCTCATTTCACTCAAGGTCGCTCTAGATAGTTACGCATAGATATTTTACGGCAGACGGTGTCTCCAGCTGCTTGTCATCAATAGTGTAGCTGTACAGTAGTGGATTTCTTTTCCTATGTATGCGCAATATGTTACATTTATTTACGTTCAGGGTCAAATGCCAGAGTCTGCACCACTCATCAATTCTGTGTATGTCGTTCTGCAAATTGTTACTCTCTTCTGGCGTTGGTTCTTTTCGTTTAAACAACTGCATCATCTGCGAATAGCCCTTAAGAGCATCCGACGCTTTCTACTAGCTCATTTATATATATATATATATATATATATATATATATATATATATATATATATATATATATATATATATATATTGTAAAAAATTATTAGAATATATTAGAAAATTTAAAAAGGGAAATGGATAGGTTGAAGTTAGATATAATGGGAATTAGTGAAGTTCGTTGGCAGGAGGAACAAGACTTCTGGTCAAGTGACTACAGGGTTATAAACACAAAATCAAATAGGGGTACTGCAGGAGTAGGTTTAATAATGAATAGGAAAATAGGAATGCGGGTAAGCTACTACAAACAGCATAGTGAACGCATTATTGTGGCCAAGATAGATACGAAGCCCACAGCTACTACAGTAGTACAAGTTTATATGCCAACTAGCTCTGCAGATGACGAAGAAATTGAAGAAATGTATGATGAAATAAAAGAAATTATTCAGATTGTGAAGGGAGACGAAAATTTAATAGTCATGGGTGACTGGAATTCGAGTGTAGGAAAAGGGAGAGAAAGAAACATAGTAGGTGAATATGGATTGGGGGACAGAAATGAAAGAGGAAGCCGCCTGGTAGAATTTTGCACAGAGCACAACATAATCATAACTAACACTTGGTTTAAGAATCATGAAAGAAGGCTGTATACATGGAAGAACCCTGGAGATACTAAAAGGTATCAGATAGATTATATAATGGTAAGACAGAGATTTAGGAACCAGGTTTTAAATTGTAAGACATTTCCAGGGGCAGATGTGGACTCTGACCACAATCTATTGGTTATGACCTGTAGATTAAAACTGAAGAAACTGCAAAAAGGTGGGAATTTAAGGAGATGGGACCTGGATAAACTAAAAGACCCAGAGGTTGTACAGAGATTCAGGGAGAGCATAAGGGAGCAATTGGCAGGAATGGGGGAAATAAATACAGTAGAAGAAGAATGGGTAGCTTTGAGGGATGAAGTAGTGAAGGCAGCAGAGGATCAAGTAGGTAAAAAGACGAGGGCTACTAGAAATCCTTGGGTAACAGAAGAAATATTGAATTTAATTGATGAAAGGAGAAAATATAAAAATGCAGTAAGTGAAACAGGCAACAAGGAATACAAACGTCTCAAAAATGAGATCGACAGGAAGTGCAAAATGGCTAAGCAGGGATGGCTAGAGGACAAATGTAAGGATGTAGAGGCCTATCTCACTAGGGGTAAGATAGACACCGCCTACAGGAAAATTAAAGAGACCTTTGGAGATAAGAGAACAACTTGTATGAATATCAAGAGCTCAGATGGAAACCCAGTTCTAAGCAAAGAAGGGAAAGCAGAAAGGTGGAAGGAGTATATAGAGGGTCTATACAAGGGCGATGTACTTGAGGACAATATTATGGAAATGGAAGAGGATGTAGATGAAGATGAAATGGGAGATATGATACTGCGTGAAGAGTTTGACAGAGCACTGAAAGACCTGAGTCGAAACAAGGCCCCCGGAGTAGACAATATTCCATTGGAACTACTGACGGTCGTGGGAGAGCCAGTCCTGACAAAACTCTACCATCTGGTGAGCAAAATGTATGAAACAGGCGAAATACCCTCAGACTTCAAGAAGAATATAATAATTCCAATCCCAAAGAAAGCAGGTGTTGACAGATGTGAAAATTACCGAACTATCAGCTTAATAAGTCACAGCTGCAAAATACTAACACGAATTCTTTACAGACTAATGGAAAAACTAGTAGAAGCCAACCTCGGGGAAGATCAGTTTGGATTCCGTAGAAACACTGGAACACGTGAGGCAATACTGACCTTACGACTTATCTTAGAAGAAAGATTAAGGAAAGGCAAACCTACGTTTCTAGCATTTGTAGACTTAGAGAAAGCTTTTGACAATGTTGACTGGAATACTCTCTTTCAAATTCTAAAGGTGGCAGGGGTAAAATACAGGGAGCGAAAGGCTATTTACAATTTGTACAGAAACCAGATGGCAGTTATAAGAGTCGAGGGACATGAAAGGGAAGCAGTGGTTGGGAAGGGAGTAAGACAGGGTTGTAGCCTCTCCCCGATGTTGTTCAATCTGTATATTGAGCAAGCAGTAAAGGAAACAAAAGAAAAATTCGGAGTAGGTATTAAAATTCATGGAGAAGAAATAAAAACTTTGCGGTTCGCCGATGACATTGTAATTCTGTCAGAGACAGCAAAGGACTTGGAAGAGCATTTGAATGGAATGGACAGTGTCTTGAAAGGAGGATATAAGAAGAACATCAACAAAAGCAAAACAAGGATAATGGAATGTAGTCTAATTAAGTCGGGTGATGCTGAGGGAATTAGATTAGGAAATGAGGCACTTAAAGTAGTAAAGGAGTTTTGCTATTTGGGGAGCAAAATAACTGATGATGGTCGAAGTAGGGAGGATATAAAATGTAGACTGGCAATGGCAAGGAAAGCGTTTCTGAAGAAGAGAAATTTGTTAACATCCAGTATTGATTCAAGTGTCAGGAAGTCATTTCTGAAAGTATTCGTATGGATTGTAGCCATGTATGGAAGTGAAACATGGACAATAAATAGTTTGGACAAGAAGAGAATAGAAGCTTTCGAAATGTAGTGCTACAGAAGAATGCTGAAGATTAGATGGGTAGATCACATAAATAATGAGGAAGTATTGAATAGGATTGGGGAGAAGAGAAGTTTGTGGCACAACTTGACCAGAAGAAGGGATCGGTTGGTAGGACATGTTCTGAGGCATCAAGGGATCACCAGTTTAGTATTGGAGGGCAGCGTGGAGGGTAAAAATCGTAGAGGGAGACCAAGAGATGAATACACTAAGGAGTTTCAGGAGGATGTAGGTTTCAGTAGGTACTGGGAGATGAAAAAGCTTGCACAGGATAGAGTAGCATGGAGAGCTGCATCAAACCAGTCTCAGGACTGAAGACCACAACAACAACACATATTGTAAACAGCAGCGGTCACATCACACTTCCCTGTGGTACTCCGGGTATTACCTTTACATCTGTCGGTTTAGTTGCGATCAGAGCGATGTGTTGAGTTCTATCTGCAAGAAAGTCTTGAAACCAATCGCAAATTTCCTCCGTACTTTTTTTTTCATTAAACGGCAATGCAGGACGATGTCAGATGCCTTATTGAAACCAAGGAACACGGCATCAATCCGAGCTCCGTCGTCCACTGCGCTGTGGACCTCAGGGAGGAACAGAGCCAGCTGTGTCTCGCAGGATCTCTGTTTGCGGAATCCATGTTGATATTTATAGAGGAGATGTTCATTTTCCAAGAATGTCATAATTCTTGAGCACAAAACATGTTCTCTAATTCTACAACAAATTGACGTCAACGATATAGGTATGTAATTGTATGGATCTGTCTTACGACCTTTCTTAAAAACGGAAAAGACCTGCGCTTTTTTCCAGTTGTTAGGTACCTCTTCCTGCTCAAGTGAAATACGATAAGTTACTGCTAGAAGGGGAACAAGTTCTTTCGCATAATCTTGATAGAATCTTACAGTATCTCATCTGGTCCTGAAGCCTTTCCGCTACTGAGCTATTGTAGTTGCTTTTCAGCTCCGCGAACGCTTAGCATCTGCCATTGCCACGTTCGTTCGACGATTGAAAGAAGGGACAGTGTTGCGATCTTCTGCGGTGAAACAACTTCGGAAGACTGAATTCAGTATCTCGGCCTTCTCTCTGTTGGTGCCTCTGTGGTCGCTGACAGAATGAATAGATGATTTCGACTCACTGACTTCATATTCGGCCAAAATCTCTTAGGGTCTTTACTCAGGTCGGTTGACAACGTCTTACTTTCAAAATCATTGAACGCTTCTCCCATTGCTCTCCTTACGCTCTTTTTCGCTTCTTTCAGCTTTTGACAGCTATGTTTTTACTTCTCTTGAATCTGAGGTGTAGTGCTCTTTGTTTACGTCGCGCTTTTCTAACGCAGCTATTAAACCACATGCCATCCTGTGGCCTATAGCCATACCCTTTCTGCACAGTACCTCAGACGCCAGTTTTCAGCAAGACAATGCACGACCACGTGTTGCTGCACGAACACGTCCCTCCTCGGTGTCACAGAATGTCGGCCTCTTGCCCTGGTCCTCCAGATCACCAGACTTGTCACCAATCGAAAGTGAGTGGAATACAGTGGAACGATGCGTGCAGTGCTGTGACACAGTGCCGATCACCACAGATGGAATTTTGGAAGCAGGTGAATGCAGCATGGATGGCTATACAATAGGACGCCATTCGCGCCTTGTACGCGTCGTTGCCATCATACACGGAACAAGTTATCAGGTCCCATGGCGGACCCTGTACCTGTTAGGTAACAGGACACATGCTGAACCGAGGTGACTGAACTGCTAATCGTTTCTGCGGAACATACTAATGTTCATGCCCTGTGAATATGAACGTCCTACCTCGAGACGTTCAAGGTGTTCTGCTTTTCCTGAACGTGAGTGTAGATCAGGTGCATGGTAAAAGCCTGGCGCAATGATAATCCGGTCAGACCAGAAATAGCACAAAAGAACGACGGCCAGAGTACAGACACATTTGCCACGTTCTGCTTGGGCGCAGCAGCTGCTGGGTCACTATTCTGCGAATGCGCCAGTTTCAATCCATCATCCAGCAGTTTCTCTCAGCTCTTAGTTCATGAGAATGTGAAACAAATTATCACAAAATGATTAATAAAACGATTTTATTTCTACTTGACGCCCAGAGAACTTTCGTATGTCATTATCCTATCTTACGTTTTGAATTAATATTTCATATTGGGAAAAAAGCTGATGTAACTGAACTATGACAGGCATGATTAGTTTAGATTAGATTAAGTTTTGATTCGATGTACCCAAAAATAAGATAATTCTCGTGGGCGTGGGACAAACCAGAAAGAATAACATAAAAAGCATATGACATTTGAATATAGTACTCTTTACCCTGATCATTTCTCAGGACAATGTCAAAATAGGTGTACGCATTACTGTGAACTGGAACTGCTAATATTTACAGAATTTGTACACTGTCAGAATGAAACATAGTTACACACTTTTAACACAATTATCATACGCAAAATACCTAACCTTGACTGTTGTGACCAAGTGCTGTCAAAACTAAAATGTAACAGACATGTTTACTTAAGCTTGTTTAGCAGTCTCTATCAAGATAGTCATCTATAGAGCGGAATTAGCTGCCTACCAGAAAGTCTATCCACCTCTGTTTGAACCGTGCTTTGTCTGAAACCAACTTCTTAATCTTTTATCTATTGAAAATGTGTGTTCCTGAATATTGGACCCCTTTTTGGACCAAGGCAAGTGATTTTTGGTCTTCATGTATATTATTCATATTCTTAGTATTGATACTGTGTATTGAGCTATTGGTTGGAAATAGAAATATATTACTTCCAACAAATTTCACTAAGAAATAAAGATATTGAGAAGCAGTGGTTAGAATACAAAGTTTCTTGAACAGGTTTGTACATGATATTCTTGAATTTACACCACAAATGAGTTTTACTACGCGCTTTCGCACGCTAAAAACTGTTCTTCGATTTTACGAGTTACCCCACAATATGATCCCAGATGACATAATAGAATGAAAGTGAGCAAAGTGTGCAAGTCTTTTTTCGGTTTATATCTCTTACATGTGACATCATTCTCACTGCTAATAACATGTTGTTTAACAGTTTCAGCAATTCTGTAGTACGCTCTCCCCAACTGAATTTATTATCTAGTTGTTGCCCCAGAAATTTAACACTGTCAACCTCTTCGATCTACATGTCTTCATATGTTATACACATCCTGAGAGGAAATTACATACAGATTCTGAACTACATACAGTGAGTCTTTTCAAAGTTTAGTGACAGTGAATTAGCTTTAAAAAACCAAACCCCACCTGAACAGGCCATGATGCCCAAACGGTACCGACTGGCCACCATGTCGTACTAAGCCAATAGGCATCACTGAATGCAGATATGGAGTGGAGTGTGATCAGCATACCACTCTCCTGGCGGTATGTCAGTTTACGAGACCGGAGTTGGCTTTAAGTCATTTATTAATCTCAGTGAAAATTTGATTAGCAGCCACTTCTAAATCCATACTTAACTTTGTTTGTATCAGCTGCAAACAAAACAAACTTAGCATCTGTCAAAGTAACAACCGAGAAGAAAGGAAGATTTTTATTCAAATGTTCCGTCGACATTGATGTTACCAACCTCATAGCACAAGCTTAAAATTGGGAACAGAACAGGCAGTGTTGAATATATCCTGACATTACTGAGAATTTTTTGTCTTATATTTTGATGAGAGGGGCAGGCTTCCTCTCAGCCTGTGAGATGGTGTCTACCGTATCCGATAAAGAGGAAAATAAGGAAAACATAATTTGGACGGCCTAACTGGGATATGAGCTTTCGTCCTCCTCAATAAGAGTCCGATGTCTTAGCATTGTCACAGCTAATTTTTGCCACAGATATATCACAAAAGCTGTTAACCGCGATGAACAGGAAGCGGCGTGTCTCTTGGCTTCGCCTTCGACGCCGCGATCCCGCAATGCATCTGTAGTTAGCGGGTTATCAGCAGCTCAAACCCTGCGTTGAGGCTGGTTTCCATAGTATCCAGTTCAGATAAGAGGGGCTCCCGATAACCAGCAGGAGAGTGTAGAAGACAGCAAAAGGGGTAGCACCGGACATGTTCCTTGTATAGAACTCGAGAAATTGTTCGTGACATCATATAACTTGAAAAATACCAATGAGATCGGCCCATGCTGGTAGCCAAAAATTAAAAAGCCAACAACAACTGATTTTTTTTTTTTTTTTTTTTTTTTTGATTGGTCAGTCGTATGACTGATTTGATGCGGCCCACCGCGAATTCCTCTGCTGTGTCAACCTATCCATCTCAGAATAGAACTTGTAACCTCTGTCCTCAATTATTTGCTGGATGTACTCCAATCTCTGTCTTTCTCTACACCTTTTACCCTGTAAAACTCTGTCTAGTACGATGGAAGTTATTCCCTGGTGTCTTAACAGATATTATATCATCCTGTCCCTTGTCGTTGTCTGGATTTTCAGTATTTCCTCGCCGATTCTGCAACAAAGAATCTCCTCATTCCTGACCTTATCAGTCCACCTAAATTTCAACATTCGTCTGCAGCACCACATCTCAAATGCTTCGATTCTCTTCTACTCCGCTTTTCCCGCAGTCCATATTTCACTACCGTACAATGCTGTGCTTCTAACGTATATTTTCAGAAATTTCTTCCTCAAATTAAGGCCTATGTTTGATACCAGTAGACTTCTCTTGGCCGGGAATGCCCTCTTTGCCATTACTAGTCAGCTTTTGATGTCCTTGATGCTCCGTCCATTACTGGTCAGTTTGCTGCCTAGGTAGCAGAATTCCTTAACTTCCCCTACTTCGTGACCATCAATCCTGATGTTAAGTTTCTCGCTGTTCATTTCTGCTACTTCTCATTAGATTCGTCTTTCCTTGATTTACGCTCAGTCCGTATTCTGTACTCACTAGACTATTCATTCCATTCAGCAGGTCACGTAATTATTCTTCACTTTCAGTCAGGATAGTTACGTCATCAGCGAGTCGTATCATTGATATCCATTCACCTTGAATTTTAATTCTATTCCTGAACCTTCCTTTTATTTCCATCATTGCTTCTTCGATGTACTGATTGAAGAGTAAGCTTCGTTCTTGGTCGTCCACTCTTTTTATTCCCTCTTGGTTCTTGTAAACATTGTATATTACCCGTCTCTCCCTGTAGCTAACCTCTATTTTTCTCAGAGTTTCGAACATCTTGCACCATTTTACATTGTCGAACGCTTTTTCCAGGTCGACTATCCTATGAATGTGTCTTGGTTTTTCTGTAGCCTTGCTTCCATTATCAACTGCAACGTCACAATTGCCTCTCTGATTTGTTTACCTCCCTAAAGCCAAACTGATCGTCATGCAGCACATATTCAATTTCCTTTACATTCTTCTGTGTATTATTCTTGTAACCATGAGCTGCTAAGCTGTTAATCTGACTGTGCAATAATTCTCGCACAGTCACCTTCACAGCTCATGCACCCAACTGATATCAGTAATTTAATGGATTCAAACACAAAAGATTATGAGGCTAAGAGCTTGATGTACGAATGGGACAGATCGGTTAGGCGATTAAAACATTTTTTTTGAATGTATTTATTTCAGTACCATTTAGAGAAAATTACAAACCTCAGGGCCGATTTGGATGGGTGTGGATAGGACTCAGTTATTAAGGGGAAGGAGGGAGAAGGACGAATCGTCTCACCATTATCATGCGTCGCCCACTGCAGTCGGCGACAGGCGCTACGTCGGTACGGCGCGTCGCCTCGGAGCTGTACGGCGCGAATCGGCTGCTCGTATCAGCATCCGGGGCTTCGCGGCGAGCGCCAGGCACGGTCTCTGGGTTCTCTCCCCGTTGTCGGTTGCGTTGCCGAAGCTTCGATATCACGGTCATCGGAAGGTGGATGCTGGCGATGGATGGAAGAGCCCGATGTCCTCTTGCCCTTCTTCACACCCTCATCCATTTCTCAGCTCATCGTTTCCTCAACGTCTTCTGCTCCCTCGGCGTTGTCACTGGCTGACCAGTTTATCGTGCCAGCCAACGACTGATCGCCTCTCAGTGCAAATTGGAAATTTCCTATCTTGAGTGGGCTGGTGTGTGACTCAGAAACTGGCGTGTTTCTCACGATTTTGCCGAAGTTGGTGGAACCATTTTCCGATGTTCTTCTGCATTCCGAAGCTGCTGCGACAGGAGCCACACATTTATTTGTAGTCGCTATCTCTGCGTGAGACTTAGACAGAGTCATACTTTGGGTTCTTCTCAAATCTGCTGGCGTCCATGATTTACAACGTAAGTCCTTTTTTGTGCAGAAAACATCTGTTTAAGAAGACTGACTTCTATCACATGCCCCACTGGTGCAAATTCTTCACTTTCTTTGTACACTCCTTCCGGTGTCTGTGGGGTGCCTGAATCGTCGACTGGTTCTTGATTTCTAAGGTAGTAAGTAAAACTATTACTGCCAGGCCAGAAGAATTCACATGCTTTCGCTTGTGCGTTCTTGAAATTTTGGAGATTTGTGATACGTTGCTATAGGTCCTAACTCTCGAGGTCATCGGTCCCTAGACTTACACATTACGAGGGTCATTTAATAATTAGACAAACTGGTCTAGAGAAAAAAACGTTTATTTTTACGAATCAACATATTTTCTACTTTCCAACATAATCCCCTTCAACGTTTATGCCCTTGTTCCAACGGGATACAAGCCTTATTGGTTCGACTGCAAAGAACTGTTTATCTTGATGTTTGAACCAATTTTCCTCAAACTTTTTGACTTCCTCGTTGTCTTGGAACCTCTTGCTACGTCTCTTTCAGTGCACCAAACAAATTCAAATCACCAGATTCTAAATCAGGACTGTAAGGGGCACGACGCAGCACTTCCTAGCCCATTTTGTCGATGGTTTCAATGGTTGGTTGAGTAATATGAGGACGTGCGTTGTCCCACGACATTTCTCTCTCATGGCTGGTTTCACGTTATTTAAAAGCAAATGTGAGTAGTATTATACGCTGCTCTTCGAGATATTACAAGAAACTGGCTATTCAGCATTCCAAAACACCGTTAACATGACTTTTTCTGCTGATGCTTGGGTTTTGAATTTTTTCTTGACAGGTAAGTTCGTGTGCTTCCACTCCATGCTTTGTGTTTTTGATTCTGGCTCATAATTGTGAACCCAAGTTTCATCACCAGTTAAAATTTTGTTGAGGAAGTGGTCTTCTTCTCGTCATGTTCATGTTCATTTTGCTCTGTGCACACTCTCAACCTTGTTTCCTTGTATAGCCACGTCAGCACTTTTTGGGACCCATATTGCACGTATTTTGCGGTCCTTCACCTTATTACAGATAATGTTATGAACCGTACCAGTAGTAACTTGAACCTTATCACCTGTCATTTTCACAGTCACACGACTGTCAGCCCGAATAATGTCATCAGTTCGACTTTCAAGTGAGGGACTTGAAACTGTAGCTAGTCGGCCAGAACGGTGTTCGTCCGTCACTGATTCGCGACTATTTTTGAACTGCACTAGCCACTTGTAAAACGTTTCGCGATTCATACATCCTTCACGAAAAACCTTAGACATTCTACAGTATATATTGACTGGTTTCTCGCCTTCAGCAAGTAAAAAACGAATAACACAACGTTGTTCAACTAACGTGGACGTTTCAAACGGACTCTCCATCTTGAAACGTATTTTTGAGGCTATAAACAAAACAATGTTGATACATCAGCTAATCAGGGCTCACCCCAGTGATGACAAAGCCATGAAAATACCAAACTTGCCCTACTAACAGTTTTTTCCCCAGACCAATTTGTCTCTTTACTTATTGAATGATCGTCGTACTTAACCTAACTAACTTCCGCTAAGGACAACGCACCCATGCCTGACAGAGGACTCGAATCTCCAACGGGAGGAGCCGCGCTGAGCGTTCTTCGTGTCCCATTCTAATGGCTGCAGGGGTCCATCAGTTTATGGCACACTTCTCATTGTCTGGCGGGCGCTTCACGACGTGTCCATTGGTAAAGGAGGTCCTGTGTGGTTGCAGAGTGGCCGCATGGGGTCCGGCTGGCCTCTGGCTGGGGGTATCACAACCTCGTGCTGCATCCTCCGTAATTTCGATAGCTATTAGGAAAATTGTTATCTTCCGCCCGGCAAGTGTCCCTGCCTGCGTGCAGCTGGCTAGAGACAGTTCCGCCTTCGTCAGCCAGCTGCTGTCGTACCACCACTGCTTGGATACCGCCACAGATCGGGCGTCGCCTTCGCCGCCAGACGGCTGCACTCCCACCACCTGTGCTCCGAGACAAAGTTGAGCCGTGCGCACTCAACTTGAGCTCGTGTACATGCCGTTTATTGTTTGTCATCTTCTCTTACAGTACTGCTGCCTCGTTTCCTTATTCCATTCACTGGTGTCGCTAACTTCCTGCCTTACCTGCCTGTGAGTGGCGGCAGCAGCGCTTATCGCTCACTGTGGTGCCATCTCTGGAGCGACCGATAGTATTTCCGGGTCGTAGTGTGTCGAAAGCTCAGTGGGGATCTCAGTCGGAACGCAGCAGCAGTGAAGTCGGGGACAGAGCGCCGGTGAGGCGCGGACAGCCAGTACTTGCCTACCGCTGGAGACACACATGGACTGTCCGACTGAAGAAGACTGGAGTGGGAACAACCGTTGGTTGGTCATTCCATCGGTCATCTCATCGGCCGACGTGTATTTGATCTTTTGACCATTTCCAGGTTTTGGGCAGTCGGTCGGTTGGGGCAGAGCAGTGACGAAGTCTCCATGGCGCTGGCGGCGTGCATGTGCGGTTGGAGTTGTGGGCCACTTCTTGCGAGAGTTACGAAGTTCGTCGCACACCGAACCTGGACACTAAAGTTGAGTGCGCACTTAATTTACTGTTAAGCCTCAACTGCAGCGGTGTACCGTAGGTCTCTAGAAGAGCGTAGCGTTCCAAAGGATTGGAAAAGGGCACAGGTCATTCCCGTTTTCAAGAAGGGACGTCGAACAGATGTGCAGAACTATAGACCTATATCTCTAACGTCGATCAGTTGTAGAATTTTGGAACACATATTATGTTCGAGTATAATGACTTTTCTGGAGACTAGAAATCTACTCTGTAGGAATCAGCATGGGTTTCGAAAAAGATGGTCGTGTGAAACCCAGCTCGCGCTATTCGTCCACGAGAGTCAGAGGGCCATAGACACGGGTTCACAGGTAGATGTCGTGTTTCTTGACTTCCGCAAGGCGTTCGATACAGTTCCCCACAGTCGTTTAATGAACAAAGTAAGAGCATATGGACTATCAGACGAATTGTGTGATTGGATTGAGGAGTTCCTAGATAACAAAAAAAATGGCTCTGAGCACTATGGGACTCAACTGCTGAGGTCATTAGTCCCCTAGAACTTAGAACTAGTTAAACCTAACTAACCTAAGGACATCACAAACATCCATGCCCGAGGCAGGATTCGAACCTGCGACCGTAGCGGTCTTGCGGTTCCAGACTGCAGCGCCTTTAACCGCACGGCCACTTCGGCCGGCCCTAGATAACAGGACGCAGCATGTCATTCTCAATGGAGAGAAGTCCTCCGAAGTAAGAGTGATTTCAGGTGTGCCGCAGGGGAGTGTCATAGACCGTTGCTATTCACAATATACATAAATGACCTGGTGGATGACATCGGAAGTTCACTGAGGCTTTTTGCGGATGATGCTGTGGTGTATGGAGAGGTTGTAACAATGGAAAATTGTACTGAAATGCAGGAGGATCTGCAGCGAATTGACGCATGGTGCAGTGAATGGCAATTCAATCTCAATGTAGACAAGTGTAATGTGCTGCGAATACATAGAAAGATAGGTCCCTTATCATTTAGCTACAAAATAGCAGGTCAGCAACTGAAAGGAGTTAATTCCATAAATTATCTGGGAGTACGCATTAGGAGTGATTTAAAATGGAATGATCATATAAAGTTGATCGTCGGTAAAGCAGATGCCAGAATGAGATTCATTGGAAGAATCCTAAGGAAATTCAATTCGAAAACAAAGGAAGTAGGTTACAGTACGCTTGTTCGCCCACTGCTTAAATAGCGCTCAGCAGTGTGGGATCCGTACCAGATAGGGTTGATAGAAGAGACAGAGAAGATCCGACGGAGAGCAGCGCGCTTCGTTACAGGATCATTCAGTAATTGCGAAAGCGTTAAGGAGATGATAGATAAACTCCAGTGGAAGACTCTGCAGGAGAGACGCTCAGTAGCTCGGTACGGGCTTTCGTTAAAGTTTCGAGAACATACCTTCACCGAAGAGTCAAGCAGTATATTGCTCCCTCCTATGTATATCTCGCGAAGAGACCATGAGGACAAAATCAGAGAGATTAGAGCCCATACAGAAGCATACCGACAATCCTTCTTTCCACGGACAATACGAGACTGGAATAGAAGAGAGAACCGATAGAGGTACTCAGAGTACCCTCCGCCACACACCGTCAAGTGGCTTGCGGAGTATGGTTGTAGATGTAGATGTAGATGTAGAACTGCAATCACATCTTTTCGTTTGATCCTGGTTCTCGCTTTCTTGGAGATTCCCGCGAGCAACAACGTGTGTGCATTGAAGTCGGCTAGAGTTGCAGGCATTTTCCTGTGTGGTGTTTAACTTAATTTAGTTCATTCCTTCATTAATTAAGTGTACCAGCGGTATTTTCTGTCTTGTGGCCGTTGACATTCCGGTTACCTGCCTTGGACGTTGACGTAATTTTTGGCAGTGTATTTTCCTCGTCGTGTTGATGCTGTCCCGCATGGCGTGTAGTTCGACAGCTGAGGTGTTTTTGGTAGTTTTTGGCGTTTATTCTGACTTGGATGGATTGGGCACCAGTTGCGCTATTGACATCTTGTTGTCGTTTTCCGAGGCAGGTGGATCGGAACTGATCTTGTTGCTTGGTTCGTCGGCTGGCTTGCGGTTGGGTTGCCTTCCGATTAAGAGGTTGCCGGTGTGGCTGCCTGTCTCACCTAAACACGCGTTACTATTACTTCCCAGGCCGGCCCTTGGAACCTTCTGAGCACCGCTGCTTGTGATTTCCTCTTTAGTACCCTGTGTGGTCTTCAGCCGAGTTTTAGCTTATTAAAATTGCAAGACCTTTTTTTAGGCCTTGAGCCGTAAAAAAATATTTCTTGTTGGGTATGTTGCCTTTAGCCGAGTTTCACCCTTTCAGATTTAACATTGAAAATTCCTTGTGTGTAGGCCTTACGCCATAAATTTGTTTCAGGTTGGTATGTGCCCTTCAGCCGAGTTTTCACCCTTTGCAAAAGTTGAAAAATTTGTTCTAGGCCTTAAGCCATAGGAAATAATTTTTAGTTTGTATGTGGCCTTCAGCCGAGTTTTTCAGTTTAAACTAAAAATTGGATATTTCTTTGTAGCGGCTTTAAGCGGTGAGATTGTTTGCGTTTCGTATGTGGCCGAGTTTTAGGATAAAGCCTTTAGCCTATTATAGTTCAAATTTAGAACCTCTTCCCTTTAGGTCTTTAGCCATAAATTTGTTTTCTGCTTGGTGTGCGGCCTTCAGGAGAGTTTTAGTTCTCTTAAATTAAAAATTAAAAATCCTTGTCTTCCCCTTAACTCATAAGATTGTTATTCTTTAGTATGAGGCATTTAGCCGAGTTTTACACGAAATATTTTAAGATAAGCCTTCAGCCTTTCCAAATTGAAAGCTCTTCTATCTAGGCCTTAAGCCATTACATTGTTTTGTGGATATGCGGCCTTCAGCCGACTTTCAGCCTATTTCGACTAAACATTGAAAATATTAGTCTTGGCCTCAAGCCGTAACACTGTTCTTGATTAATGTGAGGCCTTCAGCCGAGTTCTATGAAAAAATTTAAGCTAAGGCTTTCAGCCTATTTACAATGAAGATAAAACAATTTCTTTGTAAAGAAGTGAAACCTCCAGAAGAACTCCTGTACATCAGTTTCTTGCTTTTAGGCCTTGTGCCTTGGATTTTCGATGTGGCCTTCAGCCGATCCAAATTAAATCAAAAGAGGTCATTCGTTAAAAGCTTGAGAGTTTTGATTCTTGTTTGTGTGATTGTGTGCTTTAAGGAATAAAGTTTATATGTTGAGTGCAACTGACAGTAACTTACTTTGACCCCTCTCCTCAAATATAACCGCATCCTCTCTGTCCTGCTTGCCCAGGGATTTCAAAAGTGTTTGCGCCACCGACAGTTCGCATACTTCGTTCTGAAGAAGTAGTTTTATCATTGACCAAGAGAATGTAATCTGGGCTCTCAAAAATCTATTTTCGTTTCGTTGAAGAACAAAGTTTGTGACGAACTTTTCCTTCACATTATTGGTTCAAATGGATCTGAGCACTATGGGACTTAACTTCTGAGGTCATCAGTCCCCTAGAACTTAGAACTACTTAAACCTAACTATCCTAAGGACATCACACACATCCATGCCCGAGGCAGGATTCGAACCTGCGACGGTAGCGGTCGCGCGGTTCCAGACTGTAGCGCCTAGAACCACTCGGCCACCCCGGCCGGCCTTCACATTATTAAATGGTTCAAATGGATCTGAGCACTATGGGACTTAACTTCTGAGGTCATCAGTCCCCTAGAACTTAGAACTACTGAAACCTAACCAACCTAAGGACATCACACACATCCATGACCGAGGCAGGATTCGAACCTGCGACCGTAGCGGTCGCGCGAATCCAGACTGTAGCTCCACATTGCTATCAAGGGATACTCCCCATCCCATCCCCCTGACAATCAGTGGTTAGAGGTCCCAGTAGACAGCCCGTCAAAATCTAAACACAGATCAAGCATGAAAATAGGAAGGCGGTGTAGCCGGCCAGGGTGGCCGAGCGGTTTTAGGCCCTACAGTCTGGAACCGTGCGGTAATTACGGTCGCAGGTTCGAATCCTGCCTCGGGCATGGATGTGTGTGATGTCCTTAGGTTAGTTAGGTTTAAGTATTTCTAAGTTCTAGGGGACTGATGACCTCAGATGCTATGTTCCATAGTGCTAAGAGCCATTTGAACCAAGGTGGTGTACTGAACTGTGCAAATAAAAGCAAAATGGAAACACTGACCGGTCCAAGCACAAGCACTGCAATACAGAGCAGTCTGAGACAATCGAGGCGTCGTGGTTAGCGCAGGCAGGGAGGCTCAGCGTGTTCGTTCAGAGGGATAGTTGCCCTCGGGTGATAAAAAAAAAAAAAAAAAAAAAGTGACTGAATAGATCAATGGTGAAATTGAACGGGTGTCATGGGACGGGCCCGAACATACGCAACGAATAATGAACTAAACTAAACTCCGTCGGAACAGGCTTTGGAAGGCCCAACGGTAGCGATCGAGCGGCCGCCGTGTCATCCTCATCCCACAGGCGTCACTGGATGCAGACATGGAGGGTCATGTGGTCAGCACTTCGCTCTCCCGGCCGTATGTCAGTTTACAAGACCGTAGCCGCTAATTCTCAATCAAGTAGCTCCTCAGTTTGCCTCACAAGGGCTGAGTGCACCCCGCTTGCCAGCAGCGCTTGGCAGACCGAATGGTCACCCATGCAAGTTCTAGCCGACCCCGATAGCGCTTAACTTCGGTGATTTGACGGGAACCGGTGTTCCACCGCGGCAACGCCGTTGGTGCAACGAACAATGACGAACACAATGAGATTAAAAAGAGAAATAAGTGGTCACGGCGTTGGGATGAAAAGCAGGTGAGCTATGTTCAGAGCTCCTACGCGCCAATTTCTTTTTCTTCTGCTTGCTGTATACAAATTTCTGTGCGTGTCGTGCTGTAACGTCTCTTAGCAGTCGAAAGGAAGTGGATTTCGAATGGGAACGACAAGCTTTTGATAACAAACCGACAAGTCAACCGTATTCCCCACCGGAAAACACATGTAGTGTGTCATACACGGCATTAGTGACAGGACGTGAGTCATATGACAGGAATCTCTTACCGACACACCTAACTTGTACGCCTGGTAAAGCGAGCAAGATATGCTTCCTTGCCCGATATAGTTGTTCGTATGAATGTGAGTGTGATCGTTGCCAAGGAAATGATGAAAACATAATAGTTTGTCACATAAGCTTCAACAAGCGAACGCAACAGCTTCACAATCACGCAGTTTCTCTGTGCTCTGTGAGAAAATACTTTCTTAACGATTTTGAAGTTGCGTTCCGATTCGGAAATTTGGTCTTTTGAATTCGTTTGTTATGACATAGTTCACACCCGCTTAATTGTTGTTTTCATTTCTGTGAGACGTCTATGTGCTAACTCGCCTGCTCTCACTATTCATCACATTTACTTGCGACGGTAATGTATTCTTATCACATGATTTATATTCTACAACCAGTGCACAGTACGACACCTGCCAAGACTACAGACAGAGAACAGACAACTGAATGATCGGACGGAGAGTTCTTAATGTAGTAAAAAAGAATTAAAATAAATGGTAGGAGGGAGTGTTCAATATGGCTCATCTGCTCTGCAGTCGAACTCCGTGATCACTTAACCACGATGCTGTGGCTCTTCTACTTCTCTCGAAGTTCAACGTATTAAGGTTGGACCGTTCACTGCCTCTATTTTGCTTCTTTTCTCACAGTTCAGTACACCTTCTTCCCGTTTTCATGTTTGATCTGTGTTCAGTTTTTGACGGGGTGTCCACTGGGTTAACTTACCAATAAATCTGAGGGGGGTGCGGTAGGAAGTTTCCCTTTTGAGAAGAATTTCTGCCGCGCGAGATTAGCCGAGCGGTCTCAGGCTATGCGGCTTGTCCTGGCGAAGGTCCGAGCCCTCCCTTTGGCATGGGTGTGTGTGAGTTTGTCCTTAGGATAATTTAGGTTAAGTAGTGTGTATGCTTAGGGACTGATGACCTTAGCAGTTAAGTCCCATAAGATTTCACACACATTTGAACATTTTTGAACAAGAATTTCTTGAGAAAGTTTACTTTGTTTTGTTGTACTGCATCAAAAACAGCAGACTATTTGTGTTCGAACTGTACTTGTTGAAATAAACAAAGTTTAGCTCCATCTACCCGTGATCTTGTGGAAGTATTCTGTGTGAGGTATACTTCAGCCCGAAACAAAAAGACAAATAATGGAGCACACCAACTCACCAGCCAAGAAAAAATTCAAAACCAAAGCATCAGCAGGAAAAGTCATCTTGACAGTGTTTTGGGATGCTGAAGACTCAGTTTTTTTATTATTATCTCGAAAAGCAGCGTACAATGAGCAGTCAATACTACTCGATTTGCTTTTAAAGAAGGTGAAGCCAGCCATGAGAGAGAGATGTCGTGGACGTCAGAGAAGAGATGTGATTCTCCAGCAAGACAACCCATGTCCTCATATTGCTCAACCAACCCGTGAAACCATAGACAAAAAAATGGTTCAAATGGCTCTGAGTACTATGGGACTCTACATCAAAGGTCATCAGTTCCCTAGAACTTAGAACTACTTAAACCTAACTAACCTAAGGACATCACACACATCCATGCCTGAAGCAGGATTCAAACCTGCGACCGTGGCAGCAGCGCGGTTCCGGACTGAAGCGCTTAGAACCGCTCGTCCACAGCGTCTGACCATCGAAAAAATGGGCTGGGAAGGGCTGCCTCATACCCCTTACACTCCTGATTTAGCACCTAGTGATTTCCATTTGTTTGGTATACTGAAGGAGGCATTACGTGGGCAGAGATTCCAGGACAATAAAGACGTGGAAAAGTTTGTGCGGAATTGGTTCAAACATCAAGATAAAGAGTTCCTTGCAGCCAAAATAAAAAAAAAGTTTGTAGCTCGTTGGAACAAGTGAATAAATATTCAAGAGGATTATTTTGAAGTCCAGAAAAACTATTGTTTAGCAAAAGTAAACTGTTTTTTCTCTAGACATATTTGTCTCTTTAATTATTGATTGACCGTCGTATTATAATAGAAAGCGAAAGCTAAATGGAAACCAAAGTCCCATCATTTTTGTGTGACACGGAAGGAATCTAGTTATCTCGACTTTCACACAGGTTTTGGAAGACTGGATCACCTAAATTGTCAGAAGATGCTGATATCGATGTGAGAGAGTCGATGTTGGATGTTTAAGAGGTTACATGGGAGGACTTCGCTGCTATTTCCACTTGATTACTCTGACTGACAGCTTTATTTAAATTGAAACTTCCTGGCAGATTACAACTGTGTGCCCGACCGAGACTCGAACTCGGGACCTTTACCTTTCGCGGGCAAGTGGTTTACCATCTGAGCTACCGAAGCACGACTCACGTCCGGTACTCACAGCTTTACTTCTGCCAGTATCTCGTTTCCTACATTCCAAACTTTATTTAAATTTCTTCTATCACCTCTGAAGGGTATGTGTTTGCAAGTCTTGTGGTATATATATGGATCATCTCCCAAAGTGTAAACACTCGGCTGTACTACTAAAAAGAGAAATGAAATTGACAGAATGTGTGAAAATGCTCATACAACAGGCAAACAGGATAACTGATGTGATGAATGGTTTCTTAGAAAGTGCTGTACAGATTGAAAGGTGTCACCCAGTTCTCTGGCTGCTTCCTTTCATAGTCTCTTTATACGATACCAATTTCCGCGAATATGGCAAAAGGAACGAAAATGTGGACTGGAAATGATATTCAAAGTGTAATACAGTCAATTGTTCCAATTGAACATATCTACCCCTCTTTAATATCCTTTATGTCACTGTGAGGCTGACTCTCATAGTAGAGACACTGCATGGCCAAATTTTCATACTGCGAGTTCCGGAGCTAGTCGTTCAAATTAACACAGAAGGCAGAGGACTTACAAAATAAATACGGCAATTCTTACACAGAAGGTAGTTCAGCATGCTAACTGCAGTAGTGACACTTACAGGAACTGCTCGATTGTGCAGCCGTTGGCCTGTATGCACGCAGTACATCACTGGACCACTGACTGCCACGTCCGTTCGAAGATTCCTGGCCTCTCCACAATGGTACCAGGAGCGACGGTATTTGTAGCGACGGGGTCTTCTTGTGTTTGCACAGTGGTTTGACACTCCAGCTGCCGCGGAGGAAGAAATGGAGGCACGTGAGGTCAGGCAACGTGCTTGACCAGGCCATAGCGTCACCTCGGCCGATCCATCGATTCCGCGAGCAGACTCCCGGGTGACTCGCCACAGTAATGCTGAAACGAGCACGCGCCGTGTCTTCTTGGAAGTACGTCATTTACCTAACGTTCAGGGGTACATCGTCCAGCAAATCTCGCAAAACATGTTCTGTACAGAGAGCAGTTTTGAAAGTCAGTACACATTCCCCGTCAGTGACAATGGCACAACAGCTTACACTTGCACCGCTTTCAACGTGTTCCATAGCATTACAAGTTGACCTCAGAGACCATATGATCCTTAATGAAATCTATTTGGATTGACGTTCTCCACCTCCCGTATTAACGTGAACCCTGTATGTCCTGTATGGGGATGCGTTCGCAGCTTACGTCCAGATAAATTAATAAGTGATGGTACTGATCCCCCACGGTACACAAAACGGGTCAGATCGTTGTTGCAGAAGCAACGATAAAAGCATGCCAAATTTAAAAGAACGCAAAATCCCGAAGATTGGCAACGTTTTACAGAAGTTTGAAATATGGCACGTACTTTACAATCGTTCAAATGGCTCTGAGCACTATGGGACTTAACATCTGAGGTCATCAGTCCCCTAGAACTTAGAACTACTTAAACCTTACTAACCTAAGGACATCACACATCCGAGGCAGGATTCCAACCTGCGACCGTCGCAGCCACGCGGTTCAAGACTGAAGCGCCTAGAACCGCTCGGCCACCGCGGCCGGTGGCGCGTACTTCAATGCGAGATGCTTTTAATAAATTCCACAACGAAATTCTGTCTCGAAATCTGGCAGAAAACCCAAAGAGACTCTGGTCATACATAAAGCACACCAGTGGCAAGACACAATCAATACATTCACTGCGCGATAACAACGATGAAGTCACTGATGACAGTGCCAATAAAACAGAGTTATTAAACACGGTTTACCGAAACTGCGTCAATCAAGAACAACTGCCAAGATGAGAAACATAGAAGTAGTGTAACAAAGCAGCTTAAATCACTTAACAAAGGCAAGGCCTCCGGTCCAGATTGTAAACCAGTCAGGTTCCTTTCAGAGTTTGCTGATAAAATAGCTCCATATTTAGCATTTATATACAACCACTCGCTCACAGAAAGATGCGTACCTAAAGACTGGAAAACTGCTCAAGTGACACCAATACCCAAAAAGAGAAGTAGGAGTAATCCGCAGAATTACAGGCCTAATCACTAACGCCGATTTGCAGTAGGGTTTTAGAACATATACTGTATTCAAACATTATGAAGTAACTCGAAGAAAACGATTTATTGACATATAGTCAGCACCGATTCAGAAAACATCATTCTTGTGAAACACAACTAGCTCTTTATACTCATGAAGTAGTAAGTTCTATCGACAGGGAATGTCAAATTGATTCCATATTTTTAGATTTCCAGAAGGCTAGCGACACCGTTCCTCACAAGCGTCTTCTAACCAAACTGCGTGCCTACGGAGTATCGCCTCAGTTGTGCGACTGGATTCGTGATTTCCTGTCAGAAAGGTCACAGTTCGTAGTAATAGACGGAAAGTCATCGAGTAAAACAGAAGTAATATCCACCTTTCCCCAAGGAAGTGTTATAGGTCCTCTACTGTTCTTGATCTATATTAACGACATAGGAGACAATCTGAGTAGCCGTCTTAGATTGTCTTAGAGCCAATGGAACAGTTAGGACAATAACCCAATGGTGCACAGATAATAAATTAAAGATAGCAGGAAACAAAACAACTTATACATTGCTAAAGAATATCCTGCGCAGGAACCCAATAGTCAAAATCGGGGACACAAACATAAAAAGACTAGCAGTCACACACTATCTAGGAGTATACATTGATGAACGATTGAACTTCCACGAACACATGCGAATATGCACAAACAAAGCAGAAAAGATACTACACAAACTGGCTAGGCTAAATTCGGAAAGATTCAGACTACCCCTGTCAGTGAAACGAACATACCATTGCGCTCTCTTCGAGTCAGTACTATGCTTTGCTGCCAGTACGTTGGTCCACAAGTTAAATCTCTCAACCAGCAGAACCATTGTACGTCGAGGCCAAAGTAGTGTTCTACTTCGACTAACAGGGGCATTCAACACAACATCAAATGACGCACTGTGTGTCGTCATGGGAATATTCCCCATACATATCACCATCAGGTACCGCGCAGCAATGTACTGGCTTAGGATGGGGAGAATAGACCAGGTTCGGCAGATCATTGGTGTACCGATTGAGACAACACGCCAACTCAGAGCATGGCGAGTGGATACCTGGCAGAGCGAGTGGGCCAACAGCGATAAGGGCCGCCGTGTCTACAACTTCTTCCCTGACATCCGGGAAAGACTAAAACTAAAACATATTGATCGCAGCCGCGGTGTGGTACACTTCATCACAGGACATGGCCCTTATCCCACGCACCTGTACCGCGTGAGTCTGCAGCATACTAATAGATGCACATGCGGGGAAGAAGGTTCCCCTGAACATACTGTCTTCTTCTGAGGACAACGCACGAACATAACACAGTACACATAAATCGCCTGAACACACAGAACGAACTATATGCCATAATACGCGACCCGGGAAGGTGGACTGAACTCAACAAACCAACGGACGAAATCTCGAAGATCCAACAAATAGAATACTTGGGCAACAGACCCTACCGAAGGCAAGTCGGTCCAAACAGACGTCACGATGCCCAGGGGGACACAGATATGATTGGCACCACGAGTGATGAAGAAGAATCAGATACAGACCAGGGCACCAACACAGCGTCCAGCGCGGATGATCCATAGTGTCAACCAAGTCAAATTCAAAGAACAGAGTGGAACAACCGACAAGAGGGGCACAAGTCACACACAATCCTAAAAACAGATTTCACCTTATATGTAAATAGTTAACAGCATCTCCATGTCTAACAAGAGCTTAAAGCTGGGTACCTCTTCAAGGGACCTACGGCTTCCGTTAAGAGGCAGCGCACAGTCTGGATGAAAGGATCTTAATTGTGGTCCCTCTCTTTTGAGCCCAACGCGACGGATACCTATGGCAGATCGGGAAAAACCACCGTTCAGGCTGTGTTGCTGGCGGGGCCGGAAGGTGCTAACTGCCACACCACGTATCATTGTAAGTCTCATTGGCTCAGCGTGAACTGTTTGTACAACCAACCTACACAGGCTATACCTCAACCTCCACTACACAAATAACTTCTGATCTGAAGCTTAAAATTAGGCACCTATTCAAGAGACCTACGCCCCCTGGTAAGAGGCGGCGCACGTCCTGGATGGAAGGATCTTAATTGTGGTTCCTCTCTTTTGAGCCCAACCCGACGGATACCTATGGTAGATCGGGGAAACCCACCGTTCGGGTCATGTTGTCGGCGGGGCCGGGAGGTGCTTGCGCCTGATGTACTCTACCAGGAGCCTTGTAGGCTCAACACAAACCGTTAGCGTCATTACCTTATTACTTTTACCACAAGTACCCTTTCATTAGCAACTTTGAGCCAAGCACAAAATCAGTTACCTCTCTACTGTATATCGTAAACAGTTTAGCTGGCTGGACATGGAGGTCTTAGTCTTAGTTTCTAGCTTTAACGTACCCTAATCTCTTCTAGTTAAGTTAGTTTTTAGGATGGTAGATGTTAAAGGCATGGTGAGCGACGGCCAGCGTCTTGAGGGTCATTCCAAGACCCGGGCCGCCGCCCACAACCAGGTGACGGGCAATATTAAACCTATCCCTTCTCTATTCAGTTCTCTTCCTTCCTTCTTTCTAAATATTTAATTTCGTTTTGTTTATTAATATCTTACTTGATTTTGTATTAGTTATAAGTTTTTCTAATGCTGCACACAAAAAAAAGATATCAAATGGATCTAAACAAATAGAGCCCGCCTCCACGTGGCGGGACACGGGCAACGGTGTGAGTGGGGACGGGAGCCGGGGTGGTGTTACTTTCAGTCACTCCGGACCCCGGACCCAGTCACAGCGGCTAAGTGGCAACATACGACCCACCATAAGAAATTAGACAGTGGGTCATAAAATATAAGCAGCTAGTGAAAAAAAAGTGTTTGCAGATGATGCTGTCATTTACCGTCTTGTAAAGTCACCAGATGACCAAAACGACTTGCAAAATGATTTAGATAACATATCTGCATGGTGCAAAGAGTGACAATTGATCTTGAATAAAGTAAAGTGTGAAGTTATTCACATGAGTACTAAAAGAAATCAGCTAAATTTCGATTACGCGAGAAGTCTCACAAATCTGAGGGCTGTAAATTCAACTAAATACTTAGGTATTACAATTACAAGTAACCTAATTTGGAACGATCGCATAGATAATATCGTGCGTTGAGCGAACCAAAGACTGTGATTCATTGGCAGAACACTTAGAAGGTGCAACAGGTCTACCAAATAGACTGCTTACACTACGCTTGTCCGCCCTATTCTGGAGTACTGCTGTGCGGTGTGGGATCCGCATCATTTGGGACTTGCGGATGCCATCGAAAAAGTACAAAGAAGGGCAGCTCGTTTTGTATTATCGCGGAATAGGGGAGGTAGTGCCACAGACGTGATACGTGAATTGGAGTGGCAATCATTAAAACAAAGGCGTTTTTCGTTGCGACGGGATCTTCTCATGAAATGTCAATCACCAGTTTTTTCCTCCGATAGCGAAAACATTCTGTAGGCACCCATCTACATAGGGAGAAATGATCATCACGATAAAATAAGAGAAATCAGGGCTCGCACGGAAAAATTTAAGTGCTCGTTTTTCCCGCACGCCGTTCGAGAGTGTAACAGTAGAGAGACAGCATGAAGGTGGTTCATTGAACCCTCTGCCAGGCACTTTATTATGAATAGCAGAGTAATAACGTAGATGTAGATGTAGATGTAGATGTAGATAGGAGTTGGTGTTGGGGACTGGCCATCGGCTGCCCTGCAGGTGGCAATGTAAGGCCACACAAAGGGAAATCGTCTGGACTCAAAGTGCAGACTCGCAACTTAGTCTTTGTTTAAACAACGTGACTATGAAACGGATTTGTGAATGAAGAAATCTGATGGAATGTAAGGTAAATACAATAATGATGATTTTATTTTTTTAATATAGCTGAGCCATTGAACGAACTTGGTTATTGTACTGGAAGTTGTTAGATTTGAGACTTAGGAAAGTGTATTGTTTGGATGTTGAGACGCTCATTACATTTAAAATCTGCTTTCAGCGTTTTTTCTCAGTACACGAAAGTAAAGAGAGTGTTGTCATTTATGCGCATATTTCATTTTCTTATCAACCTTTCCCTTACAATTCCTTTTCATGGATGATGCAACCAAGTATGTTCGATTTGCAATTAACAGAGAACTCATTGCACCTCTAGAGTGTCTCTGCAGATAGTAATTTGCAGCTATAACATAGCGGTGCACAAGACAGAGCCGTACTGCAACGCGGTATCCAGATTTGCGCAGATTAGAGGTAAGGAGAAAATATTTTGATTGTTTTATTTATTCAATCAGGGCCAACTTCAGCTGTTGTGACAAAATTTTGCAAAGCCAATGTCTCTAGGTCTCATGTGCAAGATAATTATTCAGGCAGTTTATAGTTTTGAAAATTCTTGCAGGCAGGTTGCTAACTTCTACAATATGAAACGCTTCTCGTTTCATTGTGACAATTAACTAGTATTATTGTCCAGCTTTGACCTCAGTTTACGACTGTTAATTTACTGCCACAGCTGAGGATTACAACCAGGAGTAGAGTACTTCAGATCAATTTTTATTTATTTAGATAACTTTCACTTGGCGACATCCTTGTACAGTACATTGGAATATTTTGAGAAACAGTCAGCAATTGTGTACTGCTTCGTCTTAATTATTATTGTACTTCAGCGCAACTCGTATTTTGCTAATATTGCAATTTGCCTTTCAGCTTTGATATTATTGTTCTCGAACTTGTCTATACGTCTGTGATTTTGTGCTTTGTTTTTATATTTCTCTATTATCATGCCGCGTAGTACGTTTGCCAACAAATCACGCACCTTGATGAATTCGCAAGAATGCGATTTGCAAAATGACTCAGACAGCAACAATACCTTTGCTGATCATGCTGTTGCTACTATAGTTCAGTTCTTTTATCTTGGCGGCTCGCGCACACCCGCCCAGACATCGGAGATTGCGGCGTTGCCAGTTGCAAACGCCGCACGCGCCAAGAGAAGCAGCGCCAAAGTATAGTATAGTTCGCAAACTTCCGTTTAGGGGGGAGCGTGCAGTTTATGAAGTAAAGCCACCACGGCCGCATTAACCCTTTCGCTGCTACAGAGACGTGCTGCCCGCATTTTGTCATCACTGCACTGCTCGCCTGTGCAGACACATGGTGTTCCCACTGCTTTGACACACTTATCATTCGATTTCACAAAAACTATTTGGCCCAAAAATGGATTTTTACACATTTTCTTGATTGATACCTTCCCCCCATAAATGACTTAATTTTGTTTCGATGCTCAACTCAGTTATTGAGCAGCATTAAATGTAGTAAGCCATTGCACGAAACTTTGAAGAGTTTGCATAGGAGTGGCCGTGCGGTTCTAGGCGCTACAGTCTGGAACCGAGCGACCGCTATAGTCGCAGGTTCGAATCCTGCCTCGGGCATGGATGTGTGTGATGTCCTTAGGTTAGTTACGCTTAATTAGTTCTAAGTTCTAGGCGACTGATGACCTCAGAAGTTAAGACGCATAGTGTTCAGAGCCATTTGAACCATTTTTTTAGTTTGCATAGATAAAAATCCATAGCGTATATTTTCCGTATGGTCGATTTTAGTTGCCACAATGTTGGGAATGAAATGTGGACAAGATACCTAAATTTCATACAAAATATACTATATAACATTATCTCATTTAATTTAAGTACCAGATAGGTGTCGTATGTAATACTGAGAAATATTCCATCTTCCGCAACTGTAATAAAAGTTTTATCTACACCAGACGTGTTTGGCTTTATTTTTAAGCATTTCAATGAAACAAAAGGAAGTAGGCAAAATACATTAAACAAAACTGTGGACTTACTAAAACATTAGGACTTGAATATACTGTGTATTAGTGAAGTGCTCTGAGCTGCGTCAAATATAATTTTTGTATGTGGCATACACAAACAGCATTATTTGCTAAAACACTGATCAGCCAACACAAACGTTGAATATTGTGTTACCGCAGCACCAAACTACGAAAGGTGAGTTGGCAATGGAGGAGACAAAATACTGTTCACTGAAGATTCTTCGAAAGAGAAAAACGTGTCGCATCTAAATAAGACGCTTATTACAGTTGCAGAAGAGGAATATATTTCAATACCATTGGTAAAACTGCGACTGTGGAGCAAAAACAAGAAAGAGAACATGAGTATTATTATGTAAATGCCTTACATTCATTGTTGTGAATCGCTGCGATTGTCGTCTGCATCGTTGTAGTCAGTGTCGCAGCCCGAGTCATCAGGTCTTAGAGTGGTGGCGATGGGTTCAAGCAGATTGTCAATTACAATTTCCCCGTCCATGTCCTCCTCCTGCAGCCTTTGTGCATGCCGAACACATTCAGCCCACGCTGAAGGAATAATTCTGTCATATGCTTCGTGCAAAAGCCTTTGTGTATCCGCAATTTTAAATGTCACGTTTCGTTTTGCGACATACCCTTTCACTTGTGCACAAAGTAACTCTATCGGATTGTATTGACAATGGTACGGTGGCAAACGCAAAACTATGTGTCCATGTTTCTGTGCAATACAATCGATTTCATAAGCTTTTGTGCGAGGCTTATGGAGCGCTAGAAGATTCAACATTTCAGCACGAGTTTGGGTGGCAGTATGTGGTATATTTTTACGTGCAAGCCACAACATGATATCAGCTTTTTTTGTACTTGTTGTGGGTGTCTCGTCAACAACAGCGGAGTGATAACTCGCATTGTCCATTGCAATCACCGAGTTTGCAGGCAAGTAAGGGAGAAACTGATTCCTAAACCACAATTTAAATGTCTCTGAGTTCATTTCGGACTGATAATCCCCCGAATTGCTCTTTTTTGCCTGGAATACTAATTTGCTTTCAGGAATGAATCCGAAAGCAGAACCAGCGTGAAGCTCAATTATTCGTCCACCTTTACCAACTGGTACTTTACACCCACCGGAACCATCACTTATTTTCCAACACGCTGTCCTTGTGTGATTTTGGTTTACCTATATTTCGTCCAAGAAAAAAATGTTCTTATTCCTTGAAGCCTTGAACTGCTCGGCCACACCGGCCGGCCCTTTATAACATAAACAGTGTTTCTAAATTGAGAAATATTCCATCTTTAGCGACTGTAATAAAACTTTTATTTATACCAGAATTTCGCTTTTTTCTAAAACGTTCTGATTAAAACAAAGTTGGTGAAGTACACAAAACTGAATTGTGGACGTAATAAAACATTGAAATTAAAATATATTGTTAGTGAGGCGCTGTGTGCAAACAATTTGTGTTTGTCACAATGGACAGCAAATACTTGCCAAAACATAGATCAGTCGACGAAAACATTGAATATGATGTTGCCAAAGCAGCGAAGCAAAGAATTGCGTCAGACAGTCAAGCAGCTCGGCAACGTACAAGCCAAAATTCTGCTCTAAATAATACTTTTAATACTGTCGCAAAAGAATATATCTCAATATGAATAGTAAAACAGCGACTGCGGAAGAGAAGATATACAAATTATACAGATAACATGAATATTGTATGTGTGCCTTTCCATTGTTTTTAATTGCTATGAAAAGGAATATTGGAGGAAAAAATTAGAAAAGTTTATTGTGATTATAATGAAGAGACAAAGCACTATAAATTTCAAAAAATTACATTCAAACGAATAAAACTCATCAAGTAAGACACTTCGATATTGTTCTTAAATAAAACAATATTCAGCACTCATCAAGGTTTGAACTCAGAAACTTTCACTTGAAAGTCGAATACCTTAGCCATTGTGCTAAAGCAGCTCGTCATTCAACAGAGCTCCTGGAGGACTCTAAAATGTCACGCAAAATACCGACAAACGCTGTTGGTATGACTATGAATTTATCACGTTTCACCGAAGTGCAATAGGAAATAAACTATTACCGCTGTTCTTTATTGCGATAAAGCAGTTCGTGAGAATGATACAAACACCTTTCCTTGCTATCACCTGAATTAGGAGGCTTATTGCTTGTTTGGTTTAATTAATTAATGGAATATGAAGCAATTGGCATAAAGAATGCTTTTTCCAAACTTTCTATAGAAGAAAGTCTGCTATCAAGATATTGCTTTTGTTCAATTACTTTATCTACGACTGACCATTTCTAAACCTGAAGACACTCGTCCGTGCTCTGCACTGCAGTCGAGCTCTGGCAACGTCATTCTCTGTTCATTGGCTGACTGTGTTTTGTGACATCAGATGCGCAGAACGAACCTAAGCGTGGCCACCGTCGTAAATGACGCGCACTATAGTCTGAAGAAACGTGCATGTTGCCAGTTCCATAATTTAAACGCGCATCGTCTCTGCAATGCGACTGTCCTTCGTACAGCGAATTTACCGGTGTTTTCCTAATATCGAAAGGAGACATTAACAAATGAAATCATGAGCAGGAGGGGGAGGAGGAGGAGGAGGAGGAGACTGCACGTAAAGGGACGTTCAAAAGTGTTATCCACGTCCGTTAACGCGTTCCGAGGTCCTATATTGAGTGGCCAAAGCTACGATTACTGGTACACGGTTGTCAATTAGGTGTAGATATACAGGGTGAGTCACCTAACGTTACCGCTGGATATATTTCGTAAACCACATCAAATACTGACGAATCGATTCCACAGACCGAACGTGAGGAGAGGGGCTAGTGTAATTGTTTAATACAAACCATACAAAAATGCACAGAAGTATGTTTCTTAACACAAATCTACGTTTTTTTAAATGGAACCACGTTAGTTTTGTTAGCACATCTGAACATATAAACAAATACGTAATCAGTGCCGTTGGTTGCATTGTAAAATGTTAATTACATCCGGAGATATAGTAACCTAAAGTTGACGCTTGAAACCTCCGACGTTCAGTTGCGTGTTGTAACGAACACGGGCCACGGTCGGCAAGCAGCATCTGCAGGGACATGTTTACGATGACGACCGTGTTTACGAGTGTGGCTGTAGTGCACTGTTGCGGTTTGGTCAAGCTGTCGCAGTGTCCGCATGTAGCGCTTGTTGCTATTGTTATTCTGCATTCGTCTCCGCACGCAGACCAACTGTAGTACACCGTGTTACGAGACGTCTGTGATAGTGTAGTGTTGTAGGAACTGTGACCATGGTGTATTCGAACTCTGAAAAGGCGGAGATGATACTCATCTATGGCGAGTGTCGACGAAATGCAGCTGAAGCCTGCAGGGTGTATGCAGAACGGTACCCGGACAGAGAGCATCCAACGTGCCACACATTACAAAACATCTACCGCCAACCGTATGCAACAGGTATGGTCGTAGCACGCAAACGGGTCCGTAACAGGCCCATCACAGGAGAAGCGGGCGAAGTTGGTGTGTTAGCTGCTGTTGCCATGAACCCACACATGAGTACATGGGACATTGCGAGAGCCGGTGGACTGTCATGCGCATACTGCATCGTCACCGCTTTCACCCGTTTCATGTGTCGCTACATCAGCAATTACATGGTGATGACTGTAATCATCGAGTGCAATTCTGTCAATGGGTATTAACAGAGAATGCGTTGCAGTTCTACCTGTTTACCGATGAAGCGGGTTTCACAAACCACGGGGCAGTGAATCTACGGAACATGCATTACTGGTCCGTGGACAATCCTCGCTGGCTCAGACAGGTAGAGCGACAGCGACCGTGGACTGTAAATGTATGGTGTGGAATCATTGGCGACCACCTTATTGGCCCTCACTTCATTGCAGGGGCCCAAACAGCTGCAACATACATCGCGTTTCTACAGAATGATCTGCCAACGTTGTTCGAAAATGTCCCACTGGAAACGCGTCGACGTATGTGGTATCAGCATGATGGTGCACCTGCACATTCCGCAATTAACACTAAGCTGACCCTTGACAGAATTTCCGACGGGCGTTTCATAGGACTTGGTGGACGCATAAATTGGCCAGCCCGTTCTCCTGATCTTACACCTCTGGACTTCTTTCTGTGGGGTACGTTAAAGGAGAATGTGTACCGTGATGTGCCTGCAACCCCAGTGGATATGAAACAACGTATTGTGGAAGCTTGCGGCGACATTACACCAGATGTACTGCGGCGTATACGACATTCGTTACACCAGAGATTGTAATTGTGTGCAGCAAATGATGGCCACCACATTGAACATCTATTGGCCTGACATGTGGGACACACTCTATTCCACTCCGTAATTGAAAACGGAAACCATATGTGTACGTGTACCTCACCCCTCATTGTAATGTACATGTGCGTCAGTGAAAAAGACCAATAAAAAGGTGTTGGCATGTGGACGTAATGTGCTGTTCCAGTCTCTTCTGTACCTAAGGTCCATCACCGTTGCCTTTGGATCCCTACGTAAATCGGTGCTCTCCGATACACACGATCGAACAGCGGAGGAGTGGTACTCAAGCGTCAACTTTAGGTTACAATATCTCCGGATGCAATTATCATTTTACAATGCAATAAACGGCACTGATTACGTATTTGTTTATATGTTCAGATGTGCTAACAAAACTAACGGGGTTCCATTTAAGAAAACGTAGGTTTGTGTTAAAAACATACTTCCGTGCATTTTTTTATGGTTTGTATTAACCAATTACACTAGCCCCTCTCCTCACGTTCGGTCTGTGGAATCGATTCGTCAGTATTTGATGTGGTTTACGAAATATATCCAGCGGTAATGTTAGGTGACTCACCCTGTAAGGTTCATTGGCGTGTTGAGCGCAAATGTATACCCAGTAAGAAGAATAAGTTCTGAAAGATTCTTATACACAGGCACATTCTGTGAAAGGCCGAATGCAGGACTTTGTCGTAAACACTCCACTTTCTTTGTTATTCATTCCACTCCCACCACATTATCGTGTGGTGCGCAAGCTTCGGACACTTTGCTGCTCTTCAGCCTATCGAAGTTAGGCCAGTTTAGCTTTTTGGGAGAAAGAATAAAATGATAGGTTTCAAAAAAATAAAAGCCATAGCGTCTCTACATAAACACATGTACATTGAAGTTGATGATGGTGCTATGGTGAAGATAACACTCGTGCTTCTGGCAAGTCACTGGCAGTCAGTTCCCAATAACTACTACGAGGGTAATACAGTATGATGCAGGTGCCGCCCAGAAAGGGTGTATGTATTCAAGGTGTTTGCGATTTCAAGGTGTATCAGACGTATACTAGAGCAACAATGAGACACATTAAAATGAAAAAAAAAAATTATTTCTTCAGTACTTTAATAAGAAGAATATGAGGCCAGGGTCATTCGACTACAGGGGTAGCATGTTAGGCAGTGCAGGATCGTTCGTAATGAATGAGTCGCGCGTGTCGATGTTGCGACGTCGCCGTAGTGTGTCACCAATAGACACCCTCCCGAGACTTGAATATATGTAACAACTGAAGCGAAGGGAACAGCTAATTCTGGGAAGTGAGCAATATTTAAAATATTTTCCGCCGTCTTCTACTTCCCTCATCTAAGTGCAACACTTCGCCGACCGCTTAACGCAAGAATATTTAGAGTGCAGCTATCAACGAAAATTCGAGGAATATAGACATTCATTTACATAATAAAAGGGCTTTACATGTGTCTGTCATCAGAGAGGCCGCACAGATCAGATTTCACAAAAACAAAAGAGTCATAGTATGCATTATTCATGGAAATCTGAGTGCTAGAGACGCTTTGTTACGTAAAAATCAGTGTATCAACTACAAATTAAAAACTCTAGTAGTACACAGTGATTGTAGTACAGCAACCGTGCTTCCTGTAATTGGGTGACGGTGTTCCAAGTATGGTGTCACCGCCAGACACCACACTTGCTAGGTGGTAGCTTAAATCGGCAACGGTCCATTTAGTACATGTCGGACCCGCGTGTCGCCACTGTGTGATCGCAGACCGAGCGCCACCACAAGGCAGGTCTCGAGATACGGACGAGCACTCGCCCCAGTTGTACGACGACTTTGCTAGCGACTACACTGACGAAGCCTTTCTCTCATTTGCCGAGAGACAGTTAGAATAGCCTTCAGCTAAGTCCATGGCTACGACCCAGCAAGGCGCCATTAGCCTTACATAGTTTGATAGTTATCGTATGAAATGTCTCATCAAGAACGTTGTAAACCAAAGGACTATATAAAAGTTAAGTATTCCCAAAGCAACGTACTTTTCTTGCTACCATTCACTACTTATCCTGTTCCAGAATTCACGCCCGTCTGCGTTGGATAGCGTGCATTTCGGCCTCCTCTATCTACAAGATGTTGGCACATTTGCCAACACATCACCAAGATTACACACATGTACGATTGACACCAATTGCTACTACAGTTTCGTAGTAAAGACTATTTAAACACGACGGAGAGTGCACAATACATTTGTTAGAAGCAGATATTAATAATAAATTTCTTCTGTGTCGCCATCTAGACAACTATCATATGATTTGATATGTACCTGGAATGTATAAGATGTCACAGAAATACTTTGTGGAGGAAGATGCAACTACAACGTTAACACTTTGGCAACAGAATTTGCTCGAGTCGATTGTCGAGGCAAAAATCAAAGCGATGGAAATTCGTGCGTTTGGCCCTTGTAACCCGCAATGTTCCAAACAACTTTTAACTATACGCCATTTATATCTTGAAAGAGTAAATAAAATCTTAACTGAACAAAGAGTGACCATTTTAAATGCTCAAACTTGATAATAGGAGGAATCTTTTGGAACACTAAATGTATCATCTTAGTGAACAGAGCATAAGTTAGGGGGTGCGTATGTAGCGTTTGAAAGACGGTCGTAATAACAGGACACGAGTGCAGGTGTTATAAGGTGACTGTTATGTACCACGGAACGCGATGTGTGTAGAACATAGGTAAACTTTCCAAAGTACGTCTATACATCTGCATATGCGTTTCTAGGGCTGGGCTGACAGCGGTGAGTTCCCGCTATGGCTTATCATACATGTGCTTGCAGACCGTCACAAACACACGTGAAACGAAGGTCGTTACAGTTTGCTGATTGACGTAACACTGGGAGATGTCTGGAGACTCTCTTTCAAAAGGAGGAATCTCAAGCCATATGCCAGCACAAGCTACGCAGCAAACACTTTCCAAAATCCTTGGGTTGGATGAAAGTAGGGATGCAGGCTATGTCGGTCGTCAGATCGAAAACTCTACGAATGGCGAAAATTTTTGACACAACAGAACGTTTCTCTCTAACCCACTATTATGAATTTACTCTTCAAGTAACGTTATCTCGATATTGTGTCGGCATCTGTACTGGATTAAGCAGAAGCCATAGCGTTTCATTCGCTATAAAAACAGGACACTACGGATGTTTCTTCTTAAAGCATAATGACACGCAGTCCTGAGGAAGTAAGGGGGCCAGAAAAATATGTGCTTCCCGTGAAACTGACATTTAGTCTTCCGTGGAAGCGGCCAGCTAAATGAGCCACAGTCCAACAAGAACAGGAATTCTCAAATTACTGCAATTCTGTCGTTTTTGTAAATAAAGAATTGTCAGGACAGTGTTTGAAACGTTTGCTGTCGCTCTACGTGGCCAAACGTAACAAGGACAGTTGTCGCATTAACATTGCGACTGTTGGAGAAAGTAGGTTCATTCACTTACTACATGTGTGACACTAACACAACAAGATCAGTTTTGAAATCAGTAATTGATTCCAGGTGTAGATAATATAACTGTCTAATCCATTTGGTTCCGAACCTCACAGCAAGGATAGATGCACCCGCCGTGTGTATGTGTACCTCTGTGGTCGAACGCATGAAACTTGGTGTGAGTCCACAGTTTCACATGAGCCAACGAGCGGCCTATAACTCAATCAGGGGCCGTAAAATAAACCTATGGTGATCTTCGTTCTATCGATCGGCGCAGCCCTGCGACACGACAAAATAATGCCACTGAAACAAGTTTTTCGCTGTTCATCGCCTTTTCAGAGAAATTAATTGTTGGCTCGAATGTGGCCCATCCTCCTCACATGTGGAGTGTGTAAAGACCCTCGACGAATCGTTTTTTATCTTTTTTTATCTGTTACCGATTAACGAATGCAATTTGCACAAACAGAAGGTGAACAGCTGGATACATTGCTACGAAGTAAAACAAGGTCTCACACTTGACACAATTTTGGTAAACATTTTTGGAATACAGTGATCAATTAATTGTTATATTTAAATTAAAGTTCAGTCTTGATCACGTTATGTCTGTTTTAATGAGTAACCGGTTTCAGTTTTTTCTATAAAACCATCATCAGACCCATTGGCTCCCTTGGGTTGGTAGGTGGAGCTCTCCTTGCTGCTGTGCAGTTGAATTCGCCTTGACTCTAGAGGAATTTTGCTAGGCAGTTACACGTCTTCAAAACCATGGACTGTAAATACGTTCCACCCCTTACTGCTATTCCTATTCCTCACTACGCATGTCATTCAGTTGAGTATAATAAACGTATCACATGCGTTAATTGCTTTGGATAAAAACGTTTAGAAGGTATTTTTTGACGATTTTTACACGTTTTCCGGAAGATTTTCTCGCACAATCGCCTCCTTCCCAGGAATGTAGAGTGACATCAGCTGCAGGCAGCTGAGACAGAAGGCCATCCATGAACGTGTCGAGTGCGAAACAGGAACTGTGCGGCTGCGTTAAGATGGTGAAACTGGCCAGCGACTGTCAGTGTGACTCACATGTGGGAGTGGACACGCGTCTCGCAACTGGAGGGACACGCTTGGTTGTGCTGTGGGTACATTTTAAAACTGTAGTCTCTGCGTCAAATATAGATTCACTCTCATTTCAGTGATAAACTCATGCATGCAAATTTCTTTGTCGTTCTCGTTTACTTCATATAACAGCCATTACTCGCGGGAGAGTTAGAAGTGGCAACAGTCCGCGATGCTAACAGCAACAATCAGTCGCTGAGGCAGTGGCAAAGCTCTTTCGGTTGCAAGAGACGGAAAATTAACGAAAAAATAAATTCCATTTATCTGTGTATAAGGTTTCGCACTTTCGTTTCAGACCAAAATATTTGCAGTACTGTTATCAACGCAAAACCGGGGGTACAAACTTTTTTAAATCATAACATTGCTTAACGTTATCTGTTATCAGAAAGGCCACATAGATCAGATTTCGCAACAGTAATTTGAATCGAGACAGCGGCGTTTCTCCAGAACAATTCGTCGAATCATTTACGTCCCTACATGGGGCAAAATATTTTAAAATATTGTCGAACTGCTACTAAAGTTTTAACTCGGTAAGAACACGGACGCCGTCTGACGCAAGAATGCCGTAGCGAGCAACTCCGTTCCCAGCTGTGACGGAATTTTCTGGCCACAGCAGGTGTCGGGGCAGTTTATTATAAACGCCGTGCCGTTTTAATCGTTCGTTTATATGAACTGAGGAACTACCGAGCGGCGAACTGGAAAGAAATGCGATTACGAAGATGAGGTGAAGGCTTTTCTTAGTTGTAGTTTAATCGGGAGAGCGTAAAATTTCTTATCGCGTTTTCTGTGGGTTAAGGGAGAGAACACTATGCTCTTTCAGTCTATTCCCGCAAGCGATGAAACTGAAAAACAGAAAATTAACCCAGAATTTATCAACTCGCCTCATCGCCTCGTTAGTAAGGGCGTCGTCATTTCATGGCGTCTCTGGTTTGCAACCAGAGTTTCAGCTGTGGGTAAAAGTTTGCTACCGTTAGTAACTAGAGACGCATCCTTACTTCTCAAATAAAGCACTGCATACACAGAAAGCTGAATAACATACACAGTAATCAATGGGAGGAACTTATTTATAATGATTTCATCGTATTTTTTTCTTTCTGGTCTCAATATATACCTGCGGCACAACAGTTTCATAGCGTGTGTGACGTTGTGGTCCACGTAGAGGAACGGTTAAACATAATCTGTCGGAACTAAGAGGTGCTATCAGTTTCTTAAGATGAGAAGACAACATAGCTTCAGTTGTTAGAAATCTTGATTAGACTGAAAGCTGCTAATATTGCCTCTTGAACCATATGTGGATAAACTCCAAAACAGTAACTGCTAGTTTCGACATTTACTTCGAAGCGTCGGGTTGAACGAAACAAAAGCAGTATGCGTCATTCTCAGAAATGTGCTGAGCACCTGACACGCTTGCTTATGCAAAGTCAGTGTATTAAAAACTAATTAAAGATTCTAGTAGTACACAGTGGTTTTAGCTTAGCAACTGTGTTTGCCGTAATTGGGAGATGGTTTTCAAAGATTAGGTACATGTACGATGAGTGCCATTTTGTAGTGCAGTTTCCCGCCATGGACTTTTCGGACACGTCGGAGAGCGGACAGCAAACTTCGTACGAGCACCTAGTAATGATAAATTTCTTCTCTATTCTCATCAGGCAACTTTCATGCTGATTTGATACGTGGCTGGAATGTGTAAGAAATCACAGCACTACTTGGCGGAGGAGGAAGCAAACTCCAACAAAAACCCTCTGACAACAAAGGTTGTATGATTCTATTGTCGATGCAGAAAAGAAAATGTAAATTTGTGCGTTTGGCACTTGTGATCATCGTTTTCGTAACGATCGATAAGATGTACGCCATTTGCATGTACTGAGAGTATATTAAAGCTGTAGCAGGACAAAAATTACACGATTCAAATGCTAAAACTTAATAATAGGACAAATCTTTTGCAATACTAAGCGTATCATCGTGAGTAAGAAGACTGTAAGGCCAAGCTCTGTCGATGGTAGGGGCTGTATATGTGGTGCTGCAGAGTCCGACACGAGTGTGTCCATGTTATTACATCACAGCTGTGTATCATGGAACGTGGCCGGCCGCGATCAGTACAGAATATGTGTACATTTTCTAAAGTAGGCGTCTAGATCTGCACATTATGCGTTTCCCGGGCTGGATGGACGGCAGTGAATTATCGGCAGTGCTTAATATGCCAGTGGTTGCAGACTGACACGTGGAACAAAAGTCGTTGTAGTTTGCCCAGTCAGGAAGCAATGAGGAATGCTTGAACACTCTGTTTCAAAAGAAACAATTTTAACCCAAATGACTGTACAAACCTGTTTAAAAATCCTTGCATGCGTTGAAACTATGGATGCATGTCGGTCGTCAGATCTAAAAGACGTTCTTCACCGCTTGTCGTTTCGACTGTTCAAGCGTGTCACATAAGTGGCCGTAACTTTTCCCTGGCTTCAGCTACAAGCACAAAACGTTTCCACTGCCATCGCGCCATCGAAGCTAGAATGTGACATACTTTTCAACCTGATACGCCAAAGTCTTCCTCTGTTTTTCTTTTAGTAGTTTATTGATACATACACGCTGCTAGAAATTAATGCAAAAACTGTCAACAGGTGCTTGTTTTTCTTTGTGAGTTGTGTTTCATCGACATGTACGGCATGTTCAATGAAAAACACCGAACGACACAGTGTATGATTGTGGTTTACTTCGAGAAAGGGAACTCTTGTCTCATCGTTTTAGAGGAATAACACTTTCTCCTCCTCGTATTAAGGGGCACGAGTTAGTTTTACACAGAGCAGCCAACAGACAATGGGACGCACTAAAGCGAGCTCGCCGAAACCTGTGTTGCAACTGCCCAGTCCGAAGACATCGCGTCGGTTGCATCTGCGCTGCTCCCCCCCCCCCCCCCCCCCCCCCCCGCGCCGTCAGAGTTTCGAGTCCTCCCTCAGGCATGGGTGTGTCTGTTGTCCTTGGCGTAATTTAGTTTCAGTTAGATTCAGTTGTGTGTAAGCCTAGGGACTGATGACCTCAGCAGTTTGGGACTTAACACCACCACCTCGGTTGCATCTACTACAAATCTGTCATACGATAGTGAATAGCTACTGCGTAAGTACGAATACAATGTTCTGTTCACACCTCTCCTGGTCCCGTGACCAAAATACAGCGTCTTAGTTCCATCGTTGCGTTCACCAGAAGTGGTACTGGGAAATCGGTTTACGAAATCCGGTTTTGGGAGCCCCATGTAGGAGGGGGGGCGGGGCCTTTGTTACTAGCTGCATAGCACGGAACGAGATGAACGGACTGTGGCGTGGGTGGACGCAGGCGGTCCGGCAGTGCCGACACGGACGTAGACGCCTCGCTCTCTCTGCTGCAGCCGTTCCCTCGCATGCCGCGGGCCGAGCTAGCAACTCAGCCCCATGACGTCAGCGAGTTGTTTGGGGGGGGGGGGAGGGGGGGGAGGAATGGGGCAGCCGCGCGCCCCGGCTGTCTGTGCGGCCCAGCTGTGGCGGAGGGGCCAGGCGTGTGGCGGTGTGCGGCGCAGTCCCGCCTCTCGGCGAGAACACCAGAGACAGGTGAGGCGGGCAGCCGGCCTCCACTGGGGTACTTGGAAGCTGCGGCTGTCGTTTTGCTCGCTTTTGTGTGGCTTGTCGCGTAACTCACGACGGAACTGCTCTTGTTTAATACATTGTCTTACTTTAAAAATTAGGATCGATACGAACAAAGGGATGGCGAATAGTTTGTTAAATTAGCGCGTCGAGTGTTTAATAATTTATTACTCGTTATTTATCACCTTGTTACAGTGGTTTAACCGCTGATACCTTGAGCGACAATAGCGTGCAACGAACGGAAAATAGTGCCACATGCAGTCGGGCGGTGTTTCGATGTATCAGTGTCGATTCCTGCAGATTTCTCGTACCACAGTTGTTGGAAACGTAAACCACGCCTTCCTGGTTACGTCACTGCAACGAAATAACCATTGTTCGTAGAGGACGCAAGTATGCGAAAACCAGCAAACAGTCAGCACTTCGGGCTGAGTGAGTTTTATGGCGACACGGCGTCTTCTGCCACTGACTCCAGCAGCCGTGGTTGTCTGTAATTCTGAACCGCCAGCCGAGAAGGACTGCAGGTTGCCTATCTAGCGGCTTGCAGGGCTGACAGAAGTTTATTTCTTAATATTTCGCTTAATTTGGCCGGATTTAAACATCCAAAATGTAAGCTACTCATTCAGAGGTATAACCAGACGTTACGGCTTTCACACAGTAACAAAAGTATCACAGTTGTAAACTTGGCGTGTCGTGAGGGAACGTAACGCACGGCGCTGAAATACGCGAACGTTATTCACCCACCATTTGAGCACTTGGTAACTTCGAACACACTCTAAGAATAATTTCAAACCGGTCCTAAACTTTTGCTCGCTTACATGCTTAACGTCAGATATTACAGGCGTTAACTCATCTGCAAAGTAATCAGACTTCCGAAGTTGTTTAGTGCATATGCATTCCGAATCCTGTACTCCACTCGCGAATCAGAACTCGTGGCGTCATGCCGACATGTTTCTGACGATGAAACGCAGCACTTGTGTTTATTTCAGTATTTTTACAGTTTTCTGGAATTTAGGTTGTGATGCATGAGCAATCTGTTGCTTTCCCCAACCTACGTTAGACTGAGGCGAAGATTTGGTTGCTTGTTGGCGAATTCTTGAAAATTTATCGTAATGTTTGCGTTCCATGAAATAAAACTTCCTTATTCTTTTTTATCGTTCTGTGACGTCACGTTTCGTTTGTGATTTGCTTATCAAAGAGAAGCGATCACACACTACAATTTTTTTGCTCTGTACAAGTCTGCAGCGCCGCCGGAGTGGCCGAGCGGTTCTAGGCGCTACAGTCTGGAACCGCGCGACCGCTGCGGTCGCAGGTTCGAATCCTCCCTCAGGCATGGATGTGTCTGATGTCCTTAGGTTAGCCAGGTTTAAGTAGTTCTAAGTTCTAGGGGACTGATGACCACAGAAGTTAAATCCCATAGTGCGCAGAGCCATTTGAACCCAACCCTGCACTGCTTTGTCTGGCTGTCACGTGTTATTATTTGCCTTATAAGAGACAAAGCAACGCATGAGAGGTCTTTGAGACGCGTCGTGTTCTGTGCGGCTTGTTGTGCAGAAAAGATGTCACAATCGTGCTCGCGAATTAGTTGTATCTTACGTGACCAAAGAATGAATGATGGTGATTGACTGTCACTTGGCAACTTCTTTATCTGACGTTCAAATGACACAATTAAAGTGCAGTGTAAATTTTTATATGCGGCCTATAACGACGGCAGCATCTAGATTTAATTTGTGCCATTTCCTGTGCAATATTTGCGAGAATCGAGGTAGATTTCTTATTAGTTTCCGTCAGAGCACTGAATCACGTCGGAATTACATTTGTGGCGGCATTTGCTAATTATATTTGACTGAAACCTATAGCAAATATTATTTCGTTTAGGCAAATACTGCTACAGAAGCCTTACCCTTTACTGATGGTAAGTCACTGTTTGGGAATTATCGGTAGCCACTGACGTCAGATTTACCGACATTTTAGCATGATAAAGTACTGAAAATCTTGAAGACTTCTGAAATGTCGTGTATCATTTAGACTACATATCGTCATAAAACGCAAATTTGAGTACCAAAACTGTGAAATTGCTAACATTAACTTCGCAAACAGGTAGATCAGCACAGCAACTGTCCAGTTTGCTCCCCGCATCCAATCGCAGCACAGGACGCGTGATGTCACATAAAAGTGACTGTCTTCACACGTGAGGGACGGGATGATTAAATAAAAGTTCCACGAATTTTATGAATAATGCGTAACCCGAAATCTGAGCTCCAAATGGCTCTCACTTTCGTGGCACTGAAGTGTGTGTCTGTGTGGTGGTTACCGTTTTTATACTCGTCTATGACAAAATATGCAACGCAATTGGAGCACCGTAATGAAGACCTGTCCAAAACGTCTCGTGGGTAGCGAGATCAGTTGGCTGAATTGTCGGGAAATGTGACGTTGACGGATGAAGAGTGGCCGGAGCCAAAACAGTTTCAGAAAAAGGCCGCCATTTAATCGAGAATGTGTGGAATTCGCTCTCTGAGGCACACATCGATTGCCCATAACAACGGATTAAGATCGCTGGTGACTTACGAATGTGTACAATGTTTCTGGGTGCTTTTAATTCTTCACGTGTTCTGTCCACCAGCAGAATCTTTGACAGTGTAGTGTCTCACACGATACTTGGGCTGGCAGTAACGGTACTGTACCACTGGGTGCTCATAATCTGAAGTTGAGCCACTCACAGGGGTCCAGTGTGGACTGCAACTATTGTATGGCAGCGAAGCTTGGTATACTAAAGCCCCCTTGCGGAACCGATTTACACTGGAAAGGAATTATTTTCGATTTTGGCCACCAAATGGCTCTATCAACGGAAGAAAGACGTATAGAAATGTTTCCATATGTAATGGATTGGCAACGGAACGTGGGCAGGAAGGGTCAAACAAGTGAGAAAGGCAGACTGTTGATCTTGTTAGTTGAAAAATTTGTTCAGTATGAGAACCGAAGACTTCTGCGAGACGTTGCACAACGACAGATTCGCACCTGGTAACCAAAATCGGAACTGATTTCCTCCGGCGCAAACTGGTTTCGAATTAACGCCTTAGCATACGTGCCAAGTTTCGTTGCCATACGGTAATTACAGACCACAATGGACCTCGGTGAGTGGCTACATTTTACTTACGACCACCCGGTACTTCTATGGCTCTGCTGAAGAAAAATGCGATTCGCGAAGATTTCGCTGTCGCATTTCTGGCCCATTTGTTCATAAACCATTTAGTAGTTAGCCAGTTAAAAAAAGTCTGCAGTTGTCGGACTTCCGTCTTGTTTCACCTTTTTGAAGCATCAACACTCCTTCTGCAAATACCCGTCTTCCCAGTACAGGCGACTGTCTAAACTGGAGCAGGTCGCAGCTACCAATAGGGGGCGTCGACATTGCCCCGTGGCGTAATGACGTACTCTGTGACGTCATATATACTTACGGATACAACAGAACGCGGTGATGTTTACATGGCTGCTATATTACGTGTTTTTTCTAATATAGGTTGTGGTGGAAAAGTGACGTGTTGCATAGCCCGAGGTCCAGGCTGGGTTGACAGGTTACAGTACGGCTGTCAGTTAGCGGAGCCAAAGAAATGGAGTGTTACAGTAACGATAATTATTGCTGTATCAGATATTTTATGCACGTTAGATTTCGACGAGTGTTTTTTGTCCGTTTTGATGTCGTCATGGATCGAAACACAGTTGGAACGGCAGGTTCAGTATTTTTCAGCATTGGGCACAGTTCGTAGCTAGTGTAAACAAACGTACGTTTACACCTGTGTAAATTTGTATGTGCACAAGACGGACGCAGCCTTCGCACAAAGAGGCATCGGTGCAGCCAGCCTCGTACGCCTGTTGACACGTGGGCGCGGGCAGTCAACACGTCCCAGGCGAATACAGACCTTGCTGTCCCGTCCACGGTTTTGTTTCGTTTGCTCCGTTTTGCTGCGTCGCACTATTAAGTTCCAGTCTTTCGTGCGCTTTCAAATTTTTGTTAACCCATTGGCCGAGTGGCCTAAAAAGGAAGAAACGGATCTGAAGAATATTATCGTGCATACTTATGGCGCGAGTTATCGGTAACATATAGTGTGTCTTCTGAATGGTATAATGGATAACCGAGTTGAACTTTTTAGTGATAATGTTATGAGGAAACGTGCTTTCCAATGCAGTGGTAACGCGTATCGTTTACTAATGGCCTTTTGAATAATATTCATGTTGATTTGAGACACACTATATCGTGCCTGCTATCTATCGCTGCATTCTCGAAAACAGCATGAGAAACTAGGCTGTAGTAAAATTATAAAGGTTACAACTTTATTAGAGCAGTCAACGACGAATATGATAAGCAAAGTTTATTTACACAAAACCATTGCCGGTTGCCGATTTTCAAAAAAAAGTTGTTAGGTGGCTTTCAAAAGCTGATCAGTACTTGCTTTAACCGCCATTTAAAAGAATATTCGTTTCTGTGCAAAATATCAAACCTTCACGATCGGTTTTTGTCTGGAGATGTGAAATTATTGACTAAATTTTCCCATGCAAATGACGTCGGAGCTTTGTGTTCGGACACTGCATTACTAGATGAAAGGCAACAGTGAACCCAGCTACAAATTCAGTATGCCTTAAATGAAAAATAAACAGGAAGCAGGATCATTCGTGAGTGGTAACGAAAATGATGTACATTATCTGTACAAGCCAGTGATACAGTACAGGTCCATCTGCCCTTTAAAGAACGTTAGGTCAGGTACTGTGGCACTTCGTATCTTGTAATCGCTATTTCAGGTAAGGAAAGCAGCCACTCGTCACTGATTCTATAAGTAAATTGTCAGCAAGACGTGAATTAAAAGTTAATGAATAGCAGCACTGATAGCTCACCATACCTGTTAGAAAACACTATCATACATAAATTTCTCATCATTGTTTTGCGGGAAGAATAAAGCCATTGGGGTATTAATTTTTCATTCTTGAGACTGCACAGAAAGAAGGTCTAGACTTAATTACGGAATTCAAACACACGATACCTATTAACGATACCTGTGTCTTGGTCTATGAGTTCGTCAGTCAGGTGCGAAATTGCGTTGGGTTGCATGATCGTACTTAATGAATAGTGTACTGGAAAGGAGTAATAAAACTCGGGTACAAGTAGGCATATACTCACCATTTACGTACCTCATCGTTGACTGCTTACGGCAAGATGGCAGATACTAATGTACGCCGTATAAATAGTAGCATTGAAGTCACTACATAGTTTTGGCAGTATGTGATTAGTTAGTACAGAAGTGCTAGTACATTCTGTGAATGAAGTATTAGGCGCTGCGGTGATTAATTGGAGATGCACAGAAGTACTTTGATTCCTAACATTATCAGGAGAATCCTTGGAGGCAGGTTTTGTGTGCAAATATTATCTATATTATTAAAAGAATTTGTAAATACAACATTGTCAACCTTTCCGACTAATAATTAAGAGAACTTTTGGCCTCACGTGAAAATAACAATGGGATCGAAATCATGAGTTGAGTCGCTCAGTGACCATACCGTCACAGCAACGCAAGACGACACAGGAGGCGAAATACAGGGCTACCAATAAATCATTCACTGGTTTCCAGAATTCTACATTTTTCGAAATATGTTTCACCTCGGCGAGTTTAGACTGTGCCGACCACCTCATATTAACAATGTAGCGCCTTGCGAAAATGCCGACAAGGCGAGAGAAGAGTTTTCGTGTGTTGGAATGTGCGGGATGTTTGACCAAATGTGGCAGCTGCGGCCGTGGAGGAGGGTGAGCGAGATTTTTGTACAAAGAAGTCAACAGCAGCGACAAGCCGCGAACTCTGAATACCGCAGCAAGGTGTGTAGAAGACCGTGCGTCGGCTGTTACACTTCGAACCGTGCCGTCTGCAGCCCGGAAGGTTGCGGCCGGCGCCTTCAGATTCGCGCCACAACGGAGGGATCACTGGAGGGTGAACCTCCATGCTGAACCTCCATCCTGATCTTCAGCGACGAAGCAACCTAGAATTTATCTGAAAAACTTAATCTCCGCAATATGAGTGTGGGCTACTGAAAATCCTCATGAAATTGCGGCGCACGAACCAGATTCGCAGATAGTTAATGTTTTCTGTCCAGTGTCACAGACAAAGCTTGAATGGGCCGTTTTTATTCTGTGAAGGAACTACGACGATCCACAGTACGCCACACTCTCACATTGCGGAGACAACACATTTTCAGATAAATGCAAAGTTGCTTCGTTGCTAAGTATGAGCATGGGGACGAAATGTCCATCAACCGGTCCGTGCATTGTGGCGCAAATCTGAAGGCGCCGGCCGCAACCTTCTGCTTTTAATAGTTGTGAGAAATGCAGACGGCGCGGTTCGATGTGTGACCGCCGACGCACGGTGTTCCACACACTTTGCTCCGATATCTTAGAGTTCGCGGCTTGCGCCTGCTGTTGACTTCTGTGGACCGCGTACAGAAATCTCGTTCACCCCCCCTACACGATTTCAGCTGCCACATTTGGTCAAATATGCCGCATATTACAACACGAGAAAAGTGTTATCTCGCTTTGTCGGCATTTTGGCAAGGCGCTGCATTGTTAATGTGAGGTGGTCAGCACAGTTTAAACTCGCTGAGTTTGCTGTTATATTCATGCTCCAATCATATTTGTACAAGCAATATTTCCGAAAATTTAGAATTCTGGAAACGAGTGAATGATTCATGGCAGCTCTGTATTTCGCGTTCTGTCTGTCATCTTCCGTTTCTGTAACAGTATGGTCACTGAGCGACTCAACTCATGCTTTCGATCCGCTTGCTGGTTTTATGTTATGCCCAAAGTTAGTTCAATTTTTAGTCAGATCGGTTGACAATATTGTATTTACGAATTCTTTTAGTAACGTAGGAATATTTTTACAGATAATCTGCCTCCAACAACACCCTCGAAAATGTTTACAAACAAAATACTTCTGTGCCCTTACTACTAATGACTGCAGCGCCTAATATTTCTTTCACAGAACGTGCTGGCACTTTGCCCCTTCCTGACCACACAGCGCCGACACTGAAGGTACCGCCTCTGATGCCAGTACTTACACTGTGTACGTTACTGTCCGGAATCTTTCCGTAAGCAATGAACGATTACGTACGTAAATGGTGAGAATAGTCTACTTGTATCGGACCCACAATACTCCTTTCTGGTACACAACTTATGTACGTACAGTCATGCTCAAAAGTATCCGAACGAATCGAATTGCATTTTGCCTGAATCGCATGCAACCCACATAACGCAGCTGTTTAGCAGGTCCTCTAATTGCCCCTCAGTACAGTCGTTTGATTGGTTGGTTGTTTTCGGGGAAGGAGACCAGACAGCGAGGTCATCAGTCTCATCGGATTAGGGAAGGAAGTCGGCCGTGCCCTTTGAAAGGGACCATCCCGGCATTTGCCTGGAGCGATTTAGGGAAATCACGGAAAACCTAAATCAGGATGGCCGGTCGCGGGATTGAACCGTCGTCCTCCCGAATGCGAACAGTCGTTTGACTATTGAAAATGGTTCCAACAAGTCATCACTAGGAAACACTGCTCTGTATCGCAGTAACTCAAGATGTAAAGTAATACCACGACACTACAAATATCAGGGAACCCCTTATCACATATAAACTGTCCTTAACGCTTGTAAGCTCACATTTATTACAATAAATGACATACCTCAAATGTTACCACTCTCATTGTTACGTCGGATAGGTAATGCACGTAGTAAGTTCGTCATATTCATGATTTTTTTCTTGAAAGTAACATACCGTACTTATTATTTAACGCAAAATGCCATTAAAAATTTAAGTAATTCACGAGCAGCTAGTTGAGAATATCTATGGACTTCAAATGACACGACGAACCGTCTCGTTCTGCATATGGATTCAAACCCAGGTCATGTAGACTAAGCAAAGATTTCGTGACTGACGGAAACCTACAGTCATTCCTGACTAGGCATACAGAGAGTGATATACCTCGATTTTAGACAGTTTCAGTTAGCAAATATCAACTATAAATTACATAACGTAAACATTTTTAACGGACGCGGATTCCTACCCAGCATCTATCGTCCTTGTTAACGAACTACGAGAGATGTTAAATATTGCTTCTTCACATGTAACTTATTTGAAATGCCGTGACGTGAAGCTTTGTGTTGGACTGGGGTTCGAACCCAGAACCTATTCTCAACAACATTTCTCCTCACACTGTCAGCCGTCTACTCCTGTTCCGCTCGCGAATGTCGCGTGGTTGGGGCGATCCTCGGCAGGGCCTCTTATATTGGCTGCAATTCCTCATTTTTTCTCGTCGTGGCCATTTCGCTGCAAGCCTGAAAGCCTCGAGGAGACGCGTTGGCACACCACTTTTTCAATTACACGCCACACGTCCTGTGGATACATTCAGTCGAGACCGTTCGTAGCGACATCACTTTTAACGACTTATTGGCTATAACATCGAAATCTAATGGTTCTATCTAAACCGTACATGAATGCTGCATTTAGGCTATAACATAGGAATCTAATGGTCCCATCTAAACCCTATATGAACGCTGTATTTATAAAGTCCCTTAGGACGTCTCTTTTTGCGACTTACCGAATAAAACTACGTATTTTTGCCCCATTTTCGGACAAATTTATCGGCTGTAAGATCCAATGTTAGTTTTTTTTGTCGCTTATTTGGGGAGGTAACTCTTATTTTCAAACATTCGATTTCTGCAGATTGTTGGTTTCAAATCAGGCGTCACAACGAATACATCGTCAAATGCAAAGTGAGTACGTACACCTTAGATGCTAAAAGCAAACTAATATAACAGAGTACGTTAAGTAGGGCAGTATATTGTAGTATGTGTTACTGTACAGCGCGTAGTTCAGAATCGCTAACAAGAGATCCATTTTTTGCATTCACATGACACAATTGTATCGTCAGTTACTTTCCTAACCATTTCAGGAGCGAAAATTTTTTTGATTGATTCAGATACTTCTTTCCCAGCTGGACTTCTTCGCTGAGGTTTATGGGCCAAGTTCGCAGAACCACTTTTACGTATTCTTGGAGCTGCTTCCGGATACACTCTACCAGAACTCGTAGCATATTGGGAGTGTTGTCGTGTGCATTGTTTCTTCATTGCCCCCACCCCTCCCCGTATCTTCTTTATTTTTATTCTCTTCAATGTCTATATAATTCGACTCGAAATCCCTTAACTCTGATACTTGTTCGTCTATTAGATGTTAAGCGAAAATTTCCGCCTCGTTCAGGTCTCTATGACTCATTGTAGAAAATCTTCCTCAAAAGAAACACGTTTGCTCAACTGTGACAAACTGCTAATAATAATGGTTAGTCTATAAATCAACCATGAAAATGAAACTAAGCAACTAGACATTCAACAATGCGCCATCAAACTTGCATTCTGGGTTGCCAAAATAAATTTAGACCGAATTAGAATTGCGGTCGCAGGTGGCGTCAACCCAGTGCAAAATATGCCCTTGGGCACAAAAGTTAAAGTTTTTTTTCGTTATTATTTCCCATTTTCAAAAGGGATGATGGGCGATCTGTTATGTTAAAATGTGTGGATAAAAGTCGTATTTCAAGATCGCTAAAGCTCCTCTACTGATTACTAGTTTCAGATCATTGGCCAGACTTCTTCAGATCTAAAATACAAAAAGGTAGCATAAAAGAGGGCAACTACAGCATAACACGTTTTATGTTTAAAATTCCTGCATCATTTTCAGTTTCGTGCAGGCCTATGAAATTCTTTTAAAAAATTGAACAATTTTTTTTTTTACTTTATTCAGAATGGGTTGAATGTGCAGAAGCCCATTCTGAACAATTAAATTGAGTGTGTGCGCAAAGCAGGGGATGTGTTTCCAGGCTGTGAGTCTTATAGCTGCCACAATATTAGCAGCATTGTAACTAACAACACACACGACTTTTTCTGGACTGCCCCATTCCCTTGTGACATGTCGCAGTTCTTCGGAGAGTTTTCCTGACGTGTGCCTTTCGTCGTATTTAAAGCACTCTAGGAGGGTAGATGCCAGCTCCAGGTCTTTAACGTAGAGTGCTGTCACCAACAAATAACTCTCATTTGTGGTTGAGGTCCACCCATCCATTGTCAGCACAACCGCTACCGCAGAATTTATTTTGACTCTTACTATTTCTTTCATCATGGCGTACTGTTGTTTTAGTAGTGTATTGGAAATTGTCCTCCGAGCTGGCATTCTGTACGCACCATTTAGTTTGCCTACAAATCTTTGGAAATGTTTGCTTTCCACTATGTTGAAGGGCAAATAATCCTTTACAACAATCTCCTGAAGTGTGAAATCTATCTCTTGATTTCTTCTGTTCGAAAGAGGTTTCGAAAAATACGTCGGTAATGTCCTGTGTTATTGATGCCTGCTGTCTGATAATGAAGTGATACTGTTATTTTCTGGCACCGACTGCTGTTCGCTTCTGACAATTGCTGGTGTTTGTTCCGGATTGTCCGCGTTATTTGTGCAAGAAATATCGGAAGATTCAGGAGCAGGCGGCGCTAAGCGCCTGACTGACAATGACACTGTCGGATGCAGCACTCGAACATGACGCGCTAGATTACACGTATTTCCTCCTTTATATGAAACACACTTAGAACAACAGCTGCACTTTGATTTCCCATCACCTAAATCGGCGAAGAAACCCCAAATTCCACTGCTTTTACGCGATCGCGAGTTGCTAGCCATAGCATAAGAGAGTGTTGGGACGAGACGACGCCGCCACTCGGCTGATAACCCGAGGAGAGTTCGTGGAGTGACCCCTCGGTTTCCGGGCTCGCGCCCCTCCTCCAGGCCCACCAGACTCAACGGTCTCAGCAAGCTGGAGAGAGCCTTTAATCTCCCCTGCACAGCCGACACAGCTGTAAGACTAGGCGACAGTGGTAAATGGGAGAATGGCGATGTTGAACAGCTGAAAAACTGTTTTTTTGTCGTAGCCCCTTTCATGGTTTCAGACCACTCTTTCTCACTTCTCTTTCGCGCTGCATCCGTCATTTCCTCACTGACGCAAAATTTCCGCTCTAGTTTCCTGTTGCACTTTCTCGGGCCCGCTCTTTGGCCGGCTTGTGTCCTGATTCATTCACAGGACTGCAGAGTTTTACTTCTGATCATTCCAAGATGAGGTGCCACTCCCCCTTGCGCAGTACTCATTTATGCCCTTATTTATCAAAGATTGCTGTAATTTTTCAGGGAATCCAGCGTAACTGGACTGTCTGTGCATATTTCTCGCGAGTCGTCCTGAGCTTCTGTGCCTATATCTGGAACAAGCAGCATTTTATAAAATATATTTTCCAGTTCCTAAAATTATTCTCTGTTCCATGGCTCGAAATGCCTCGATAATGCCCACGCGTAGCTCATACATGTGAACAGTCACAGTTACTTTCATCATTTCCACCGGAGGATAGCGATGGATTTGCAGGTATGTGTGCAAACTGAGGAAGTAACTTAATGAACCATGATCGCTGCACCTCAGAACTCTGACGATGCTGAAATGACGGTCGAGTGGAGGATGCTTAAACTTTGCTATCAGCACACGAGTAACTGGCCTTTTCCACTACTATAGACATATTCGTAAGGTACAAAGAACGAAATACAAAAGGACTGACACGTCAAAAAGAGTGAGAGGTAAATTATTTAGTGCTCGTTCCACAGTATCGAACGTGAAAAAGTGCTCATAGCTCATAAGGTATGCATTTTAGAACTTCGTTTACTGGACCCTTTCTCTCTGATCGCCCTTTATAGAAGTGTCCTTCTTATTCTACTGAACTGGATAATGCGCTGTATTGCAGTATCAGTAGCTTCGGAGACATTTAAGCTTCCCTCTCCATTACTTAGTACTTACGTATTCCACTTTTTTCCGTATCGTTTCTTCCTGACTAATGTTTCAAACTCAATCTACTCTTCACCACTATTAAATTGTGAGCTGAGTCTATAACTACTCCCTGGGTATGCGTTACAATCCAATACCTGATTTCGGAACCTCTGCCTGACTATAACGTAATGTAACTGGAATCCTCCTGTATCTCTCGGCCAGCATGTTCTGCAGACATAAGCCCTATCGAACATGGCTGGGACAGATTGAAAAGGGCTGTTAATGTGCGACGTGTCACACCAACCACTCTGAGGGATCTACGCCGATTCGCTGTTGAGGAGTGGGACAATCTGGACCAACAGTGCCTTGATGAACTTGTGGATAGCATGCCACGATGAATACAGGCATGCATCATTGCAAGAGGACGTGCTACTGCGTATTTGAGATACCGTTGTGTACAGCAATGTAGACCACCACCTCTGAAGGTCTCGCTGTATGGTGGAACAATATGCAGTGTGTGGTTTTCATGACCAATAAAAAGGGCGGAAATGATGATTATCTTGATTCTATTCCAGGTTTCTGTACAGGTTCTGGATCTCTCGGAACCGATGTGATGTAATACATTTGGATGTGTGTTTCTACAGGCAGACAGGATTTGCAAACCTTTTTAGCATCAAATGCTAAGCATTGTCCTAACAGAAAGCCTGAAGGTAGTACTATTGGACCTCCACTTACAAAGTCAATACCGTCTTCAGTTGCTCATATCTCTGTTTTAAGTATGTGGGTATTTGCAAGTAACTTGAACCCTTCTTAAGCTGTTTTAAATGTATGTTTATATCGTCAAAATTTTTTCACACTGTACCATACTGCCCCTATTCACTCAATGAGTGAATATATTTGCTGTATGTATGATTGAGGGTTTGCAGAATAGTATGACGTGTTTATCATATCTGTAAATATCTTGCATAATATTTGTTTTGCACTGGTGCTCTTTCAATGAAAGACAAATACACATTTTAAATAACTTCGTTTATTAACTTTTTTACATTCACAAAATAAAAAAAAACAATTGTTGACTCATTTCTTAATATTCGCTCTGTCTTATATCTCTGTATTATTCTTTAAATAACTGGTTTTTTTATGCTATAAATTCTGCTTCCATTGTGTTCAATGCAACAGGAGCAACGTCGTATCTCCGTCGTCTGTCTGTAAACCAGGCTGTACAGTTTCAATGTTTATAGGATTATAGTAGCAGCCCTTGGTGCTGCAACCATACATATGTTTACATATTGTTCTAAATCATCTTGTATGCAACATTCACTTACATAACATACAACATCGTTTAGCAACGCTTTCACATATACTTGCCACCGTATTGTCTGTTGCAATCCGTAGCGCACTGCATAACCAATACAACTTCACGACACTTTTGTACAGGTCGATGATGGTTGCCTTATTGCTACAGATGTTCATGTGAAGAGGAAGTTGAAAAGGATCGTAGTCTGTTGTCATCAACTTCTCAGTGTGCTTCATCGGCAAACAATGCTCCCCCTAACTCGTATCTGTAAATTGTGTTTTACATTACGACGGACATCCTCAGTTTCTACCATAACTTCACACTCACGATCTCATGCTAATCCTACATTTACATGCTTTGAACCATAAGCTAACATGTATGTACTGGTAAATAGTAGCATTCTGAAACGAACTGATAATATCATAGAGCTGTATGGTTTATATACCTCTCTGCAGTATAAATGACCTCGAAATCCCAAGACTTAATGGAATAACATGCAAAAATTATATAGCACGACGACAGGGCAATTAACACACTTTCTAAGCAGTGGAGACATAGTGAAAATGACACTGTGCCGCGACTCTCGTCGGTAAGTACTATTTCAGTATCCACAGTCCAGTTCAGTTCAGGACACAGAGACCAAGACCATGGGAGAAGCATAACTGATAAATCATATGTAATTATTTGATGAAATTATGACATACACCTCAGGATCCAGAAGTCAGCCCCTGGGTAATTATATATCTTGTTAATTAAGCATGCACATAATCGAATCAGCACATGTGAGGGTAAAGAGATCTCTGGAATTAGCACGATTTGATCATCATGTGGCGTCACAGCAGCGGGCAGGACATGTACCTGCCTCAAGCGTATTGCAACATGTGACCCTGTTTCTGTTATGATAATACTGAGGCCATTAAAACTGGAATATTTAGAAAGCGGCATTGAATTGTCTGTAAAAATAACACTTACCCCATACTTAAGATAAACACATCAGCCTTCTCCACTGCTAATCCATTTCAAGATCCTCTACTGATGTCTGGGGATATCGAATCCTGTCTGCATGAATGGGTCCTTGACTAGATGCTTGTTGACTATTGATGACGGATTCCACTGAATTTTCCGTAAATGGTTGACAATCAAAGAGAACACAACGAGGTTTTCTACTGTGCATGATGAGGGTTTCCTTGATTTCAAGTGTTGATGTTCTGCCTGTGGAACATCTCGATGACTGGCCAGCTGAGGATTCTTCAGAATGTTCTTCCAGACCTTTAGGAGAGCTGGTTTCTTAGAGCTGGGGGTGGGATGATGCTGAGAACAGGAAGTGTTAGAGCGATTGTACTTTGAATACATCCCGTAATACCTGATTCAGTTGGACATCTATCTTCTTAGTATGAGCACTATTGATTCTGGTCGAGCAGTAAGCTTCAGCAACAGAGCACCTATGATAGGGTTAGAGCTATGGATCTCAAAACACGAGCATTAGCTCCCCATAAGATACCACCAAATTTTTAAGACTGTTGTTTCTCGTTTTGAGTTCAGGTGCTACTTGTAAGTCAAGAGTTCTATCTAGCGCTGTTCCTGTGTATTATGGTGTAATGCAGTACAACGAGACTTGGTCTCTGAATCTGTCTTCTGGTGTGCACTCTGACTGTCTTCTGCATAGATGTGATGTAGATACAATTATTTTCTGTAGATTTAGGTGGAGCCACTATTTCTTGATGTATGCATCTAAGACTTCCATATCAGTGGATAAAGAGGTTTCAGCATCATAAACGTTGAGGCTCTGGGCCACCAAGCAAATGTCATCAGTATAAATCAATTTTTTTGAAGACTTTTGGTAAGCTGTGCATGTACAGACCAAAGTGGTAGTGGACTCAGAACAGACATTTGAAGTAAACTATCATTTGGTTTAATTACCCTGCATCTGTCATTGTGAGAATGGATATGAAATGCTCTATTGTTTAGCATGTTGTTAAGTAAGTCCTTAAATTTACGACACAATCGTGAATTTCTAAAGAAGTGCTTCTCACCAAGCAGTGTCGAGAACAGCTGATAGGGCCAAAAAGGCAGCTACACTTACTGATTTCTGCTCATACTCATTTCCGATATAAGTAACTAGAGAGAGTGTCTCTTTCTTAAATTACTTTCGCTTCTTAAGCTGGGCTAGCGCCTTTATTCTTAACGAAAGAGTGTGTTTCAATTGTTACTATATGTTGAGAGTTGCACTCTGTATCTTCGTTGGTGTAACCAATAGTCTATGGAAAATGTGGTTCATTAGTCAGCATGGTATGTTTTCATTATTTCTATTTGCTTAATTCTTTAATATCTGAAAACAGTTTACTATTCACATTCACCCGATAGGTACTTTCCAATTACTTACACAGTTCCAAGATATGCTATTAGATGATGGCGTTCAAGCCTACAGAATTCATAGCCACATTGCATTTACCATGATTGGCATATCATTACGCAATACTACGTAACTTCCTTAAATTTGGTTAAATCTAAGGCAATTCCCTGTTTATTGTTTCTTTTACAAGCTAACAATAGTTGATTGGCAACCAAAACGTGTAATGATTGGTAAAGCAATGTGGTTTTGCGAACAAGAAAATTCAAAGGTTTCGTAATTAAGTTTTAATGTTTCAGAAATACATAAGATCACTTATCTGCAGCACCTGATAAGTCAGGTCTTAATAACATGTCATTAATGTCAAGATCATTCGTCGACTACTTCAGATTGACTTTGTTAAAGAATGTCTGTTTCTCAGTTGCTGATCCCAATTACAGTCACTGTTGACAGGGGAGAGGTGAAAATGAAAATGTTTAAGTTTAGTACAAGCAGCAATGTGCCTTACCAAACGTGTTACTCTTTGAACGGAAATGCACTTAAAGATGTGGTGACGGTGTTCATCTTTAATCTGACGCTCTTCTTTGGTTTTGACGCAGCGTGTAATCCTGGCGGATTGGAGAACGATGTTATTCTTACAGCTGAGTCCTGGCATTCGCCTTATGAGTGGGTTAAAACCTTACTTTAAAAAAGCAGCACCTGCGTTTATTTGTCCATCGTTAAGGCATTTTGTTTCCTGTTACATTGTATTGGTAGTCTTTAAGACAAATGCTTAGGAACTAAACTCTAGTATGATACGAAGGGATTTGTAAGATAACTTTGTAGGTCGGAGGTAAGTGCTATGTTATGTAGGAGAAACTGCTGTCTGAATGGTGTAGTGATCTATGTCTTTGTATAGTCAATAGCATACCTACATCATATTTATGATTTCTGCTGTAATGACATTACATAGGTTTTGTTTTTTGCTAATGTAGTTATGTCAGATATATATCTTACTGAAGGCAATATTACAGATAGGGAAGTGGTCATGGATGTAAATGAGGTGGAAGATGTAACTGTGCGAGATCAAATTTGACAGTGTTCTGAAATATCTAAGTCGAAACGAGGCCCAGGGAGTAAACAGTCTTCTGGCAGGATTACAGGCAGCCTCGGCCACGGCGGAGCTCTTCCACCTATTGTGCTAGGCGTATGAGACAGGCGAAGAATGTAATGTTATCAATTCCAAAGAAAGCGGTTGCTGGTAGGTGTGAAAATTACTGAACTATCGGTTTAATAACTCGTCGTTGTAAAATACTAACACAAATTCTTTACAGAAAAATGAAAAAACTGGTAGACGCTGACCTCAGGGAAGATAAGTTTGGATTACCGAGAAACGTGGGAACATGCGAGGCGCAACTTGACCAAATGGAGGGGCGGTTGGTAGGACACGTTCTGAGACGTCGACAGGTAACCAATTTAGTTTTGAAGTGAAGTGTGGAGCGTAAAAATCGTAGAGGAAGACCAGGTGGTGAATACAGCAAGGGGATTGGGATGGATGTGGGCTGCAGTATGTACTTGGAGATGAAGAGGCCTGCAAGTTATACACTAGAATGGAGAGCTATTTTTAAAACTAGTCTTCACACTGAGGGGCGGAACAACATCTCTCTGTGTTATAACATCTTATTTTCCAGTTGGTGTATTTCTGCATTGTTGATAACTGACTGTCAGAGTACCTCTGAAGATGACGTGAGGAATACGTATTTATTAAAAGTACGGGTTTTTGAAGATCAGAGGTTGGTGCTGAAGAATAGATTTCGTGGATCCACTGTATTTTAATCTACTCGACTTGCTTAGCGATGATTCCTGCTTGTTTGTGAAGGGGCTGACCTGCTCGTTAATTCTGCCGCATGTCGGGCCCTGACAACAGTACGCAGTGTCGTCTGTGTACAGGGCTGTTGTTTCGATCCTCGACCTTTAGCGATGTCAGCCGTGTTGTTGGTGTGTAGCAGTGGAGACGTGACTGTCCCACGTGGCGACTCTGCGGCTGGCGTAATACCTGTCCAATGGTGATCGCCAAGCAGCGCTTGTACTTACCTGTTTCCAGCAACGTTTTTAGTAAACTGCACACTTTGGTATGCGAAGTTCAAAAGTAACGTTTCAAAGAGCAGCCCAGCATGCCACAACCAATGGAAGGCGCGTTCGCCGTCCACGAGAAAGCGTGCCGGCGTCGCGCCTGCCGTGTTGCGTTCAGCCTGCGTCGCTCTGCTGCTCAGTCCTGGGACCGGGTCACCTGTGCTGTGGTTGCCGCTGAACCCGGCTTGTTCTTGTGCCATTATGTTGCTCTATTCCTGGAATAATTTTGGTCTGTCTCGAAAGCTTTCCCTGTCACTGAGAGCACGGTAACCTGTGATTTGGTGTTGTTTTTTGGTCTTTCGGGTTGGAAAATCATCTTGATTTTAGCTTGCTTCTATTTTAGAGAGACTATTTTCAGTTTCATGGCCGCGATGAAGAAACGTCTGATGTGTTTGAGGCAGGTGTCCTGTGAAAGGAGTGATTTATTTTGTTATCTTCCAGTGCGTCCAGTCTCTGAGCTGCTTTCTTTCCATTTCATATTCGTCAATCTTATAAAGTAGCGGATGTTAAGCGGTTGCGTTCGGATTTTCGAGTATTATTTCTTCGTCGGTTTCATCGAATTTTGGATACCGTGGATGACCGTGAATGTTTTTGTAGCACTTTGAGGAACTTTTTTGAGGTCGTCAGTAATGAATGACATTCTCATCTGCTATTAAGGATGGCTGTTAGCAAATGGTGTGCTATGACCTGTTGGAACTTTTTTCCAAAAACTACTGCTATTGTGGGACCTAATTCTTGTGATTACCTCGCGCATCCTTTGGTGGGTTTCTCTTCTTATTAGGTCATTGAAAACGTTCAAGCCAATCGTAGCATATCCATTTGGTTAGTGCCGTATGGTCTACAGAATTTCCCTACTGTTTAATTTTGTTTCTTATGTACGTCAGGAGTCTTCCTCTTTGTTATGTTATTTTCTTCTTAGGGTAGTTTTCTGTATAGCAGGTTGTATTGCTTCCACTTGTATTTGGTAATTACAGTACGTTATAAGGAGTGGTTTGAATAGTTGATTCGTTAGTTTTTGTGTTAAAACTTATCAATCTGAATTTTTCGACTATCCGATTTCGTGAGTTTATGATCGTTTTAAGTTTTTTCCTAGTTTTTGTGGTTCACAGCATAATAAATGTGAGGTATTCCTTAGCTATGCAGTCGCCAAATTCAGTATAGCTTCAGAATCTAGGTAGCTATGTTGTACGTGGTATATGTTCTAAGATAGAAGTGCCATAGTGATTGATAAAAGGCGGCGAGTCATTTCTGAGTCTTGCGTGATTCAAAATGGCTACAACAAGTTTAATATCTTTCTTGTTCAATTTTTCAGCAGATATCGCAGATCTAGTACTGAGTCTCCTGTTCCCTTAGCTGGGCACAATGAGGGTATATAATTAACGAGATCAGTTGGCAGTACCGCGGCAGGCTACATCGTTGTGGTGTTTTATATGAAAGACTCTGAAGCATCTATCTCAGCCTGTACTATGGTCTGGTTTGCGTGACAAATACAGTTATCTAGATTGATTTCTCTACCTGCTCATGGGGTACGTGCTGCGACTATAATACCAACTTCTTTTTCTCTTACTATACCTTTAGGGAGTTTGTTTTTAGAGCAGAAACCCAGTGTGTTGACAATGCAGATAGTGGCAATATCTGTCTTAGGCTTGAATGTGAAGGTTAACTCTTGTTTCCTGGTGTCTCATGCCAGGTTGGGCATTGGCCTCCTTGTCTATCAATATGGCGATATAGACGTGGATCCGTGTTCGCCAAAGAACGTAGTAGGAGCTTTTTAGAAGCTGCTGTTATTATTTCCCTTCTTACAAATATCAGGTTGTGAAGGGCTGTAGTGAGGACTCAGAGTATGTTTTCCGTTTGATTGTTTTCGTGACATTCTTGGACGAAGACCGTGATAGTTTCATCAATGCGCTTAATGTTTTCAGTTTTGTTTGCTGAGACAGGCTGTTTTGGTCTTTCTTTGCGACTCTCATCACTATTAACGTTATCAGTGTTGCAGCTCCTGTATTTTGGTGCTTCTTGTTTCGGGTCTATTTTGCCATTAAAAATTCGATGTGCTCAACTCCGTTCTTCACATTTCTCTTTACATCGCAGCTTATTGGAAAGCGTTGCAATATGGACGTAGCTGTTATTGAGGAGGTAGTGTTTAAATAGTCCAACCTTGTGAGGTACACAGTGCATTCTGAAATGGTGAACAAGTAGCTTGTTAGTTGGTTCTTTGTAACTATAGATGACTGGAAGCAACAGCGGGGAATTTTGATTTAGTTTCCCGGTACCTTTAGGTCCCCTTCAGTTTTTTCGTTTGTTGTATCACGGTCAAAATTGGTTATCACAAAGGCGAGCGTGAGTCTGTGTGGTTTCTCTTTTGCTTACTGTTTGGCGTGCGATGTGATTTCTGTTACTGTTGCTTCAGATCGGTAAGTAACTCAAACTGTTCTCTCGGGTTTCGATATCTTATGGGTGTGTTGTGATGTTGGTAAATTTTTTAGGATTTTTTTGTGAACGACTTGGTGGCCCAGGCAACTGTTTTAGTGCAGGTTACAACGATTTGGCGGTTTCTTTGCCACCTTCTTAGTTTATAGTTTATTGCAGGGTTTGCTAAAGTGCCATAAGTTGTGTTAGATGTGCTTTAATTCAATCTGCATCCAACCAGTTGTAAACCTTGTTCTTCGTGAGATGTATTTGGATGAGTGTAAAGTTTTTGTAATTGCAGTATCGTGTTTGTGGCGGCAGTTGTTATCTGCGAATGTTGAAATAGTAATTAGTGTGGGCGTTTACGGCGAATTGTAGCTCAGGGAAAACTCGGTGATGTTAGCGAAGTGGCAGTGGTGCTCCGACTCAAATGACTGACTTGGCTGGAATAATTGGATAGCGATAATCTCAGTTTGTTATCCAAATCTGGGAGTAATGTTTTTTGAGTGACCGTGTTCCTGTTGAGTTTGAACTGTGTATTTCGTACAGCCAGTCCAAAGTAATTTCCTGGACTCGGCTGTGAATGTTCCCAGTACTGCGGTCGTAACTCGGGATGTTGCCTGGGGGTAAGTAGGTAGCACGAGGGCCGTTACCTACTGGCTTTCGAGCGATGAGGTTCGATACTTTCCAGCGGGTCGAGGCTCGGCTGGCGACCACTGTGTCGGACCGACTTTACGCGTGTCCCGGTGGTGCAGGACGCTTGTGTGGGTGGGCCGCTAAGCACCCCCAGTGCGCCCCGTGTCGGCTCTGGCCACCACCACCTAAAGAGAAGGCCGCGGCGCGCTCTCGTGACGTCACGCAAAGCGGGCCGCGGTTGGCTTGGCGCTGCGCTGACAGAATCGAGGCGCACGGCCTGCAAATCTTCGTCAAACGGTTTTACAGAATGTGTTGAGCTGCCGGCGCCCCCCTGCGGCCAGGCGGGCTGCACCCGGCACCTGCCTCCCTCTGGTTCCACTGCGTTCAAACGGAAATCGCGGTTAACACTGCGGGTGCCTGCTAAGTGCGAAATTCACGAAAATCACTCCAGGTAGTACTATTTATCACAGGATATTCAGTTGGGCTGGATACTAAATTCACACAGACACTCCTTTACTTTGCTCACTCAGGTTTTATTTGAACAAATGGGAGATCGTCTATTGATTACGAATCACAACAATTTCGGCGTACTGTGCGCTTCTAGTGAAGCTACTATGGCACATGTTTTCCAGGACTCACAGTACTAGCACAAGTTTATCCTTCCACAGTACTGTTTCTGTAAATACGCCTTTAAGTAATGTTCTTCCTTGCCCAAGAGTGGCACGTGGAACATTAACTTTTAACATCTGCCATAGTACCCTTACAAACCTCTAGCTTAACAAATCACCGTCTTGTCTCACAAACCCAATAATGCTAATCTCATATAACTCTGCCATTCGACATTTTGCGTTCACTTCAAGCCACATTGCGCACAACAAGTCATCTGTTACTTTATTACCATACCTGTTTGAGCCACTCTATGTAATCAAACCACTAATAAGCTCAACAAACCCATTTACACTTTCATGCACACGCCACTTCAGTCATTGGCCCTTCTCTTTTGATTTTATAAGTATCTGAATGTCTCTTGTCATGCTACTTGAATTACAAATCATGTAAAAGTGCATCTTTCACACACATATGGAAAATTTCTCTGTTTCAGACATAATATGATATATACTAATATCATACATTATACATTAATAAAATCGACAAACTGCAAAGAGAGATCCTCGACGGAAAACGGAGAAAAAACGTCATACGAACATACGTCCAGAAATGCACCATCACCACGGTAGATGACACTGACGAAGGGAATTCCTCCGACAACGTGCTGCGTTTTCCTTGTATATAACAGGCCGTGTGATTGACGCAGCCTATTGTATACACGAGGCATTTCCCAACAATTTTAGTGAGTAGTCTCAGTGCATTAGAATAGGTAGACAGAGGCTACCACTCACAAATAAGCACACAGCTATAAATGAAGGAGACGTTAGGAAAGAGAAGTACTGGCTGTACGATATCAGATTTAATGACATTTAATATTGTCATACCAGGTAGAGTCCATTTTATTGCTGGGTTTAATGCAGTGTAGTGTGGAGACAGTTATTTGCGAAAAATACTGAAGGAGGCTACACCGAGGATTCTGAAAAGGGAGACTGTTCATTGTTTCTCCTGGCCAGATTCCTCTCGGCTGCCGAACACAGCTCTAGACCTGCAGGGATGTTGGTTGGGTTCCACCAAAGAAGTATCCTGTTCTTCAGTATGGGGAGCGTCGTTCCATTGCAAACGAAACAGACGAAGAGCACTGGTCCTTGCACCATCGTAACTAGATGCATATAGTACACTACCTGCGCTATTCCCTGAGCCTGGTGGAACCCAATTCTAATAATAATTCCTGTTCCACTTAATATAATGGCCTTAACTGACATAAAAAGACATTCCTTCTTTGAGGCAAATTTCTTGTTATCAACAATTTCGAGTCGCCGCATGGAGCACCGATTACGTAGGTACATGTATCCAAGCAGTCCGAGACAAACCAAATTGAATGCCACAGACACTGAAATCCCTGCAAGGACTACCATGCGACTGTAGATCAGGTAATATTTACTCGTCTTTTCCAAAGCAACAGCTGCCACACATACTATACTCCACGGTATAAGCACACACAGCACCTCACGACGGAATAACTGGCTTACTTCAGCAGGTAGTAGCTGGTTAGGAAGCCTGAGATGGCGAACACAAGCATACATGTGGTAGCAGAATGAGTTCAGCCAGATACAGCTGAGAAGTGTGAGGGCGCTGTCTATCAGCACTGCTGTAGGTAAGTCAGGGACGCCTGCCATACGATACACGACCTCAGAACACAGGATCTGGACTATGCACGTGATCTGAAAGGACAAGAGTATCTTTCCAGGCAAGTTGCGTAACTGGGGAAGGTACATGTATACTCCGGCAGTCGAAAAACGGAAAATGATATTTATCATTATAAATGAGATTTCTAAAGGCTTCAAGCTGTCGATTTTAAAATCCTTGTATTTCAAGGTGGCGTTGGTTAAACTGTTTTTGTAGTTCAGTGTTTGTTCTGTTAGCTTTTGATCCAGTATACTACTCGTACTATAGACCCATAGAGATCCCAACGTAGTGTACGTACAATTATGGGAAGTCTTAATGGAGGAAAAGTCGCGACACTTTAGCAACAGAATAGCTCTGGAAACAGAGCAGATTGCTTCTGTAGCGTTCGACTGCAGACATGATTGATCATCAGGACTATCGAAATAGCAGCGAGCATCGTGCACGGACTGTATCATACTGAACGGGACGTCCTGACAAATGCCGTACGAGTTGACCGCCATCCAGGCCAGCAGGCAGAGGTTGACGTTTGCCCTCTGCGTGTAGGCCAGGTAGCTGGTGACGGGTATGTGGGGCGACCTCTGCACCACGTCGTCCCACAGCTGCTCGCGGCACCGCTCGCGCTGCTTCACGGCTTCCAGTGGCAGGTCTTCCAGCGGACACGTGGGGTGGTCCAGGGCGTTCACCAACAGCTGCACGCAGTCAGTGTCCACGGAGAGCGTAGCGTGGCTTCTGTCCTCCAGCTGCCACTCCTCGTCTGCAAGAAAACGACAGCAAGTAGGTGGTGGACGTACACTGCAGGCAGCTGAATCCAAAGTCTTCTCTGGATGACGAGCCTGGGCGTCGTTTACCCGCATTACCCTGGTTCAGTTACCCAGAACTATGTAAGGCGGCATGTCAACACAAAGTAAGAGTATTAACAAAGACAGGTATCATTGTTACTATGCACGTCTATTTCATCTACAGGGTGCCCAAGAAGTCCCTGTATCGCTCTTGACATAGTAAAAATAAGGAAGTAAATAGGTTTTATTGATAGTCCTGCATGGAAAAAAAACAACGTTATCAGAATTATATTTTTGTTTCAGCACTGCAGTCTTTGAGTTCCGAATCCATCTTGTAAAGGAGGGATTAGTGGAGGATTCGTGGGTTCATGAACGACCGCAGATAGGAAAAACTATGTAACGCATGATTAGACCATTTGCCTCAGTCCCCCTCGTAAAGTAGCCATGCCTGATTGAGATAAATGTCCAGTATTTTCAGGCTGTCTCAAAGACAGGCCACGTATTGGAAGCAATAAAAAGTGACAGGAAACGTGTGTCACCCACTCTTAATCAGATGAGCAGTCTCCAATGAAAATCATTTGCAAGAGAGCAGTTCGACTTCAAGCATCTTGTTCAACAATGCACGACCACACTGAAAAAATATGAATACGAAAGGATTTAGGCCCATGTTTGTTACTGAATTATCTGACAATGGTGTGGAGCAACGATTTGTAACCTACCGTACTTCGTTGTGGCGACTTCTGCCATGTCTCGCTCAAGAGTGTTGTTTACGTATAAATGTGCCATATACCACTGTTTGATCAGGAAAAAATTGTTTTCTTGTCTAAGGAAAGTACCCATATTACCAAGAGTTGGAAAGGAACCTACCTCACCTTATGTGGGCCATTGTGTGATCAGAATACCTGTTAGGACCACATTCTTTTGAAGCTTACATGAATGGGAACTTCCATTTCTCTGTACAACAGAAGTTTTTAGTATCTCAGCTCCATGACAAGGCAATCACGGATCTTGTGTGGTTGTAGAAGGAAGGAGCTTGAGTCTCGTTTTGTTGGTCAGATGTGTGGGTTTCTTAATGAACAACTTATTCTCGGATTATTTGGTTCTGCAGCATTTAAAGCCACATTAAGATCGTTACCACGAAATCCCAACATTACCACCTCAACAACCTTTTGAAATCGTCATGACAAACTTTTGATCTTACCACGCAAATAACTGAATATGAAGAATAATAAAGCCGCATGTGCCTCAACGTTGAAAGATTAATGGAAAATTGACACAAGTGTTGAAGAAGTCTTTCTAAGCAGAATTACTAGAACGATCCGCAATAAAGCAAGGGGGACAGCGAGACACATAGATATCTGAGGAAGGTGTGATCGTCCATACACTGATCCGTTGGATACGTATTTTTTTTTATATCTAACTACGTCCATATAGAATATACTCTTTTGACATAACTCCATAGGCGTCCTGTACAAAGAAATAGGATGCAGGCTGAATTCTCGTCTTTGTGATATTTCACTTTCCTCCGTGAACTTAGTGACCCCATCACGCAGCGTAAAAAAAAGTGATGGAGCATATTTGTCACCAGTTTGTTTCGTTAGCACGAGATTGTCGAGAAAAAGCACAACAAAATACATTAACTGACGATTTTGGGAGTTCCTTTACCACAAAGAACGATTTACTGTTAATACTCTGTTTGCATACATTCAAAAACACGCAAAAAATGTAATTACTTTGTCTCATTCGTACCTTGTGTAATGATAATGATGCAGCAATAAATGCAATTGGGACATATATGCCTCAGCTGCTGAGTGGATGAATGTGGGATTACAACTCCAGAGATTTGGGATTCAGGCATTGCTCCCGAGATTCCTTCTGTCACTTATCTCTTCTTTCACCTCTGACATTGATTTATGGAAATCGAAAATGAGGAACTGTAGAATTGTTCGGAGACCCAATAATTAACTGTGTCCCACAATTATTAACTGGGTAAGTTAGCTCAGAAGCAGGAAGACGGCGAGTGACGACAACCTGCAGTAGGACAGCACTGTGGTGACCAAACCAGGCTTCAGCTTGATGACGGCTTTACCTACTGCATTCTGAGAAGTACTGATGGTCGTTGTCCTCGAGCACTATTCCTGTTCAGAGTACAAATCAAAGGAGAGTGATACTGATATGCTACACATTATCCAATGTATACCTGATTGGCGTGTTGAGCGCAAATGTATAGCCAGTAAGACGAATAAGTTCTGAAAGATTCTTATACACAGGCACAGTCTGTGAAAAGCCGAATGCACGACTTTGTCGTAAACACTGCATTTTCTTTGTTATTCATTCCACTCCTACCACATTATCGTGTGGTGCGCAAGGTTCGGACACTTTGCTGCTTTTTGGGGAGAATGAATAAAATGATAGGTTTCAAAAAAATAAAAGCCATAGCGTCTCTACATAAACACATGTACATTGAAGTTGATGATGGTGCTATGGGGAAGATAAGGCTCTTGCTTCTGGCAAGTCACTGGCAGTCAGTTCCCAATAACTACTAAGAGGGTAATACAGTATGATGCAGGTGCCGGCCAGAAAGGGTGTATGTATTCAAGGTGTTGGAGTGGGCTGGGAAGTATGATTGACAAGTTGATGTGGGTAGAGAGAGGTGTGAGGGAGGGATGACAGTGGTCAGGAGGCTGGAAGCGGGATCATCTACATATTGAAGAGGCGTAGACGCTAGGATTATAGCTGGTTGGAGGAGTAAGTGTCTACATACTATTCCGGAACAGGAAGAACCAGCCAGCTGAAGTTCCGCTCGAATAGGATACAGAAGGGGCGGGCAAGTGGAGGATGGGTATGACATGTTGGTATAGGCGCACCAGGAGCCTAGGTATCCAGAGGATAGGCGAGAAAAATTGTTTTTGTTTCCCACGTTTATGGAACGTTTGCAATTTGTGACAAAGTCTGAGGAACCTCAGAAGAGAGGGCAATGTAATCAGCTGGTAGAGGTTGCGTCTGAGACGGGAAAGATGATACAGAGTGCAAGGTGTTCTAAGACTGTAAGAAATGGTAAATTTTTGAGAGTGCTGAGATCCAAGCTATATTGGCGAAAGTAACACTGGGAAAATGAAGGTTTTTGGAAAGACGAAGGAAGAAACAAGATCAGGGGTTAACGTCCTGTTGGTGAAACAGCTATTAGAGCATAATCCAGAATTGGGAAGAACGGGGAAGCAGGACAGCTGCGTCCATCCATAGGAACCGTCGTGTCATTCACCCTACGCTGAGTAGGGACATCGCAGAGAAACTAAATTTGGTCGAAAATCAAGTTTGTAGTCACCAGCTTACCACAGCATCGCCTCGTTCAGTGGGTTTTTTCCAAGTACAGAGGATGGCTGGATGATGGAATCCCCACATCGTAGAGTTTGCTGTTTTCTTAATTTGAGTTTGTTGTAGGCTGGGGTTCCGTGATTATTCCAAGATATAAGAAAGTGAGAGTCCTCTGCCCATGTCAGCAGAGAGGAATGGAGCAGCAAGTCCACCGCCTTACTGCAAGCACTTATCTTCCTCCACGTAATTGGGCACTGTCCTTGCATTGTGAGAGAACTGTGACTCGAAGTTATCTGTTGAGTGTACATGACTATAATGGATGCGTTAAGAGCTTAACATCCACTTCCGACACACATGTTGTTGTGTCATGGTTTTAATAAATTTACAAGTACATAAATGAAACAGTCAATGAAAAGAACGCCTTGTTGTTTGGAAAGCGATAAACTTATTTTTAACTCCTCGGGGCTGTGACTGCGGGAGCACGTGTGGTATTAATTGGGGTTCAAATACGCAGGAGCTGCTGAAAACACTGAGCGGCATTACAGTGCAAGTCTGCAGATGATGAGCACTGAACGTTTACTACAACTGTGTCAAATATGTGTCTGTTGTTGGCCCTCAACTCTCTGTACGTGCATGCTTGGCCTAGGCTTCACTGAGTGACGTTACGCCGACATTGCACTCTGAAGGCAGAAATTCGTCGCTTCTCTGCAGTCGTCATGGAACTGTTGATACCCTCGTAGACAGAACAGAACTCAGGCTGGACTCTGGCAGAACTCGTACCAGGCACTGGCAGAGCTGGAAATACTCGTCGTGTGTGGCGCCTCGAAGCTACAGGAGGCGTGGCTTACTACTTCTTTCTCATAGGCGGTGGCGATGCTGCTTAGGTGTACAGCATCTCTCCGGCGGTCGATTGTCGATTTGCTGCAGGCGAGTATCGTCGACACCACATGTGTCACCCTCAACAGTGTCACAAGCGTCATCAGTGTATCATGATACACTGAGGAGAGGTAATGTAATGCAGAACACTGACACGAGGTCTGGTGATGAGAAACTTTATGCTTCAATTCCCCCTCCCATTACTGGGGAAATACCAGCAATGCAAATTTCTTCCATCACTTGGATTCGAACCAGCTTACCTTTGAAGAGAGTACCACCACACAGTCATGTTTATGTGTGCCATGGTGGAAGTTAGGGAGAGAGAAATGATTGGTGGTATTTATTGTAATAATTCCTTGGGGTTTCAACATAATTGATTTTGAGGTAGTAGAGGTTACACCAAGAGGTGAAGTTATCGAGGCAGATGAAGATATGCTGTTGAGTAATATTTACAGTGACAAAAGAAGCGTGATGTGTCAGACAAGGAACTATACAGCGAACATTATTCATTGGGACACCTGGCCCTTGGCAGTTTGCTCCCAGAGATCAGAATGGGCGACTAGTGCGGAACGTTTCGCCGATGGAGCAGTCATCATACCACTTTTCAATTGTAGGCCACATGTCCTGTGGACAGACACCAGTGGTTCCCATTACCTTCTGCATTCTCATGCCTTTGAGCACTGCTGACTCTTCAGGGTTTTAGGAGCAGGGGAAAGAGTACCTTGAAGCTGTATCCGCCCATCCATCATTACTGATGATTTTTATTCTAAATTTAAGCAGTAGCGAGGTTTGATCCTGGGTCCCATGACGTTTTGATTAGTATACAAAGACACTACCCTTAAATCATAGGTGAGCCGTGGGATATAAACTTGCATACAGTATGATATCACACAACTTGACTAGAGCTAGTAGGAAATAAGATGTTTTTTATTTTATTTTATTTTATTTTTTTTTGTTGAGGTCGAAAGTAATGGAGTCATGAGCAGCCTTTCATAAGAATTTCCTGAAATTGTAAGACGTCGTGGTCTCCTTCATTGCTTCCATATTCCGCCCTCACAATCATATTCTGCACATCAAGGCGCTTCATTCGAGCCCAAACTCGATAAGATAAAGTCAGTATTGTATGAATTCATGTAAACGATACGCAGATAACTAATAAATCGCAAGTGCGCACCGTGGTTGAAATACCCGAGGCTGGCGTACACACACACATTCCAGACTCGACGGCCACAGGAGCTTCTAGCTGGAGAGAGGCAACTGCACCCCAGGAGGCCGGTCACAAGCTATCTACGTCGGCCTGTGACCGCCTGTAGAGCAGACAGCGTTAGCCCGAGTCAAAGGACGACCCTGTGTTCGGCTTAAAAGCAAATTCCGCTACATTGTGTGGGAGCGGTTAGCCTACACATTCTTTACACATAGAATGCAGTTTCAGAGATTTTCATAGGGAGACAGCAAACGCCAAACACCGATACTACAGATTTCCGGATTGGTCACCTTAAGCGAAACGTCATTCTCCCATTTTAGAAGAGCAATGCTGATTGGCAGACGATATTTCTGACGCCTTGAGCTGAAGGAGTGATGGAAGAGACCGAAAGATATAACCCTTCACGTCTGGCGTGCAGAGGGGCCGTTCTGTTGTCGCTCTTGGAGCGAGAACACGTAACGAGAGCGTGCGCGCTCGTACGTGTACTCAAAGAGCGAGGAGCAAGTCTCTCCTCAGTACTTCACTGGGAGAGAACCTCTGTCGCACACCAATAGACTAGGGGCGAATAGGAGTCCTTGACTTCATCAAGGCGTAGGGAGAGTTTGATTGGCGAAGGTCAATCCAGATAGAACGAGAGTTGTCTTATTTGTCGGCAGCGAGCGGCGCAGACAGCAGTCAACGCAGCTACAGCTCTTGCGACCCCCACATTTCCTCCACAACAGTACCCTTCACTGCATATCACACGTGACAGCCTCCACTGTACCTAGCAACATTCTAACCGATAATTATTCAAGTCTAGTAGGTGAAGCTCTCAGCCATTCTGCCAAGTCAATAACAATCTTAAACTTTGTATAGAAATTTCATTAGCGAAGCCTATCCTTAAGAGGTAACTTCACATTCTGAAAAGAACCCGCAAATAACGTGTTCAATTCATAACTAAAAGTGCTATTGTGATTTCTCAGAATTTTTGCAAAATAAATAATAATTTTCGTTACTTTCATGTTTATCTTACACTAACTAGCATTACTCCAGTACCCAAGTATCCCACTAGTTACGTAAGACATTTTGTGAATTTTTGTGTCATTTCCTTACAGTGGACGACTCCAGAAGGTATTTATTGCCGAAAGTTTTTCAGGCATTTCTCTTTAGAACGTTAGGAGTGTCCGTCTGACTTCTGTAGTAGTGTGGGGGTGGAAATTGCATCTTGCAGGGGCCAAAGGGTAAAGGGTACATCTCAGATTAATCTGTTGCGCAGAATGACAGAATAGCACCAACCCACACGCTCACAAAATGTGTGGCTTTATAGTCTTGTGTTGTAAATGCTATATTTAATTCGTTTTGTTGTGTTATATACAGGAATTTTAAACAGAGACCAAGAGATATGGTGGTCGTATTTGTGTGAAATTGTATGTACCGAATTGTCGAGCAGTCATTAGATACAGTGAGTATATCTATAAGATATGAAGCACTGAGTCTGGCTTGTTGAGGTTGTTTGGTAACGTGTGGTTGTTATGGATGAGAGGAGAATGAATCCTTTTTCAATAGATTGTTCAGTTTATGGAAAATGTGGCAGTGTTTTTGTTCATGTGTATCACCAATCCCAGGGTTTCTGATCTGCAGAATGAGGTGCTGGTATCAGGATATCTCACAAGCACCCATTGGCAGTACCATCTGATTCTATGTTGTAGAAATTATCTGTGCTTTGTAGAGTGTATAGTGACTGGGACTGTGTTACGAGACTGTAACAATTTTCATTAAAGTATTGTTGTAGCATTGAGATAACATGTGAGTGATGAAGATCTCGTTGGAGCTGAGGGAACAGACATGTGGATGGAATGCTATGCTGCTGCTTTGTCTTGATGTTTTATGTGGCGAAACAAGGTTAGGTATAGGTTTTAAGCTGATGTTTTGGTGTGGCTGAAGATAAAGTTGGATTGCTTTTTGGAATAGGTGACTTGGATGTTAAAATGGAAGGTGACTGTGGCTGTTATCGTCATCTGTTGGACGAGAGTTGAAAGAGAGTGAATGTTGTGGAAAACAGTGGTTCTAATCTGGATGTCTTTCATGTTAGGGATGCGACACAAAAAACTGTTGAGATGATGATGGTGAGCTCGACTGATGGTGTAGAACACTGTGGACCTGAACTCAATATATTTGATGGTGAGGATGCAATGCATGTAGTTGTTGGGATGCGGAATGTAAGTTTAGTGTCGTGAATAATGCGTTTATATTTATTAGATCATTCGAGTTGAGGCTGTGTAGATGATGTAGTTGTGCAAGGATTGTACATTTGGGCCCAGTTAACATGGGTGGTTTTACGAACTTCCAGTATGCTGCTGTAGTTTGGGTCAGCAACTTCTCGTAATCAGTGAACGAAAAACCGTTCCGAGGTTTTGTTCATTCGATGAGTTATCTGCATGCACTGTAAATGTTCATTGCACGTTTTTGACATCTTCGGAAATGCCATTTTCGACTATGTTATGGTGATTTGAAAATGGGTCTCGGTCCGAAACAAATCATCGGATGAATAAAAAATAAAAATTTGCAACTTGGACTGGTCTTGTTTGTAATTGGGGTAGGCCAGGTGGTTCTGCGATACTGGGTCAGATAGTCGTCACACAGGAAGTATTTTTGACATCTGTAGGCTTGGATTTGCGATTTAGTTGATTTTACACAATGGCAGCGACAGCAAATCAGGGCTCAGTTCCTGATACGTTGGTCTGTTGTGGGCAAGCATCTAGTTCTGCTGGACAGTGATGCGTAAAACAGCCGACAGTAAAGCACCACGGTTTTAATAGTGGCGAGGGCAACTCTTTCAGACAGGGCCGTTGTAGCAGCCTGCTGGATGTCGCAAGCCATCTCCAACATCGCCACGTGCTCAGAAGAGATTCGCACCAGTTTCTACTTTCCCTCCCTCCCCCCCCCCCCCCCCCTCTCTCCCCCCATCACTATCTCGACCGAACTGCCACGTCCTCTCCGATCTCTCGGGATTATCATGACAACTTTCCCCTGAAGATATCTTCAATGTCGGGCTTAAAGTTAGCTTCCAGACAAACGGCTAGTTGTCGACAACTCTGTAAGCTCTTGTCGCTGCTCATTCTTTAATATCTTGTCGCTACTCGCGTGGAATAGAAACATCAACTACAGCTCACACGTTTGTTCTCGGTGTCCATAACAATTTCAGTCATACTTATAGACTTGCTGCCGAGCGCAGCTGAGTCTAGAAACAGATGGGGTAAAAGTCTGCCTGTTTAGTAACTTGCTAACAATGCGTATTTCCGTTTATGTGCCACTATTATTCTTATGAGTGTCTGCAGTAAATTATCGGCTGCAGCAGAAATTTTGTAAACACCGTTCTTCGCAGTATTACAGTCCCTGGTTCTAATATACGCATATTCTTATGATAACTTACTTCTTTATGTGTTGTAACCCTTTTCGACCACCTTAGTTTTTTAATTAGTCGGTTTACTACCAATTAGAACCCTGCAAGTTCGATTGCCTGAAGCGGTCAAGAGTGACAACGGCAGGCATAAATAATTATTCCGCTGAGGGAGCACAAGCCCACTGTCCCCCCTTCCTCTCATTTAAGTGGAGTTACCCCCTACCGAACAAGAAGCTATCAGACAGTTACAAAGAAAGAAATGAATGGACGATTACAGCTCGTTTCATGTCTGGTGCAACGATAGATAGATGATCGAGTAAGAGATAAAGTCCAGCAACGAGAGCAAAATAATAAATTTAAAGAATATAGTGATTCGAACAAATAGAGTTGATTACCAGACAGGTTTGATAGCTGAAAATACAGTGTTTCCTCAGTCCTACTACAGTTCATAGTATTGACACTTCAAAGGATAATATTAACAGTGTACCTCATACAATTAACTGTTCTGTTACAAATCGAAATATTGTTCGTCAAAGAAAATTAGTAAATACGAACAGTATCATGCCAGGATCATAGACGAGAAATGTAGAACACTACACGTTACAGTATTGACTAAACATTAGCTTGTCTGAAGCCGTTAAGTTGCAGAAACCATTCGCCATTTTTAAAACAAGCCTTAGACTAGGGCCGGAAAAAAACTACGTGTACAGAAGTTTAGAGCGTTTATAGAAGATAAGAAGGAACACTTTTTTATATGAGGCACGTGTCGCACATATATGAAGGTCTTATCTGCACTCGCGTTCAGAGACGGAGTTCAAAGTGCTGTGGGATGGGCCCTGTTTTAGAGGTGCTGCGTGCCTCCTACGGGAGGGAGACGAGTTGTTCAGTGTACAGACACTGGCAGACACCCCAGGTGAGGTGGTTGCCTCTTAGGCTGAGGCTGCAAACATTATTTGTGAGACACCCACTTGTTTCGAGTGTGTTGCACTATCATTAGCAGCCAGCTGGCACTTGAGTAACGTCTCCAAAACATCACACAGCCTCTGTACATCGCCGGCATCGAAACCTTCACGGGCCACGAGCAGCTGGGGGTACACCTTTGACCTTTGTGTCACATAAACTTGTCATAGATCCAGACGGAGAGTTGCCGAGGAATCTGAACACTGACTTTGGAAAGAGCACCAGAGATTACCTTGCGTGGCATGCAAAATCACGCAAGAGCTAAAACTACATATTCAGAAGGATATTTGAATTTCATTCCTCGAACAATTTGAACACTTGTCAGCGCATAACCATGAAGTGGCCGGGTCCCAGTATTAAACTTACCTACAATCTTGAAGACATCTTCGTACAATGAATCGATGTACTCAGCTGTAGTGTACCAGTAGAGACGATGGAAGGCGTACAGTTCGTCAGCGAGGCTGAACATTTGCGACGCCTCTGGCTGCCGCTCCTCGCACAGCGCACTGAAGTCGTCGTCAAAGGAGGGGCTCCACGGCTGATAGCGCAGCAGGCGTTCACTCAACAGCGGCCGCCTGTAGCACACAAAGTGCGAGGTTAAAAGTTAAAAACCTAGCATGTATAGTTTATGCAAGAACGTACAAGTATCCAAAAATGTGTGTGAAATTTTATAGGACTTAACTGCTAAGGCCATCAGTCCCTAAGCTTGCACACTACTTAACCTAAATTATCCTCACACACACCCATGGCCGAGGGAGGACTCGAACCTCCGCCGGGACCAGCCGCGCACCCCATGACTGCAGCGCCTGAGACCGCTCGGCTAATCCCGTGCGGCTAAAAGTATCCAGAACGGATTTCCACTCAGCAGTGCATAAGATACTTCCTGGTAGATGAGTACTGTGTGCCACACTGGGACACAAACCTGGAACTTTTTCATTCTTTAAAGGATGCATAGAAAGACAGCAAACAAACGCAAACCCATTGGTCTTTTTAGCATTTTCATTCTTTAAAGGATGCATAGAAAGACAGCAAACAAACGCAAACCCATTGGTGCATTTCAGCGCATCGAGATTTCATCTTTAGATTTCAGAGCACTTCAGTGAGACACCGATTGTAACTATTTCTTGCAGATCATCCACTCCGTTCTGTGCTACTATACCGTTTTAACTGATTTCAGGCACATCAAACAGCAGAACTGCAGCGCTTGCCGCAGAATACCTCTTTTCTTTAAAGAAGAATTTCGTATTCATAGCAAGAGAGTGAACATGTGATATTTATGTTAAGGATATGAATGAATTGTTCAAATTTGTTATAGATGATTTTAGACGCTGACATGTACAATTGTCTGTCATCAGCTGAAGCACACATTACCACTTGAAAATGGCTCAAAAGGCCGAAACTGCAATAGTAAAACAAATAATTTTTAAAGTCAATGGCGAATATGACGCCCTTAAAAAGATAGACATCGAGCTGGGCAGGCAGGAACCGAGAGCCGGCGTCACAGCCTTACTTCCGCCAGTAGCTCAGCCGCTGCCTTCCAGCCGTCACAGAAGCTCCCCTGCACGGCTGGCGCGACCAGCGCTCCCGGAAGGATGGGCACTGCAGTGACCAGAGGCCTCGGGAGTTGCTTCCTGGACGAATCCTCACTCTGCAGTGGAGAGTGCAGTCACTTGAAACGTCGGGGATCCGACACACGGCTCTGACCTGCCAGGGAGTTTCCTATCTGCTTTAGGTGATGTGGCATCTGCGATAATTTTCCGTAAAGACTGTATGACAGCTGAAAGCGGATCTCCCACAGGAAGAAGAGCTCTATGGACAAACGTGAGTGTACCGTCAAGCAGGTCCACTTACTCAGTCCCTTTCAGCTAATCCAACGGCTAAGGACAGCGCGATACGATGACTTACACTATTTCAAATCCGTCTTTGCAAATACCAAACATGTGTTTTTATTTCACAATAGGTCTTTCGTTTTACTCATTATACCCTTATCAGCTGTGGCATTTTTACAATGTTTCCGCTTACATCCGGCAGTGTGCATCCCACCATCTCACACTTGTATGCTTGACGTGCAGAAGTACATGTCTGCTGACGTAAAACTTGACAAAATGACGCTTCACTATTGCATAAAAATGTTTGTTTACTTGGTTCTGAAGCATTCGCTCCGTCTCGCTTCGTGATTGGTTGGTGCGGGTGTCTAGTTTGGCAGCGAAACTTATCATACAAATTGTTGGCCGTAAAACTCTGTCCTAAGGTCAGTGTTCGGTACATCGATTCGATGCATATGTGTCAGGTACATATTATGATGAGAATGGAGCCCTGAGAATCGGGTATGAGACAATTTTTTCCTGATTAATCTATGACTACATTCCCTATAGCCCATCAACGATGGAAAGTTTCCATACAATGCAGAACAATCCGTACTCCCTGTACTCCTTGTAGTATGGTCCTTGGTCATCACTGTTACTTGACAACGACATAGCCAATTAAAGCATGAAGCTGCATCATAATGAGTTCCGTGTGATGTCTGGGTCCCCAGTTTGACCGGAAAGCTGCCCCTCCCATAAGACATGTGGTGCCATGGTGCTAAGGCTCGCAAATCATTTCCACGCCACGTACAGCAGCACGCTGTTCTGCTTGGAGGTACAGTACCACACCTACTCCACTGACAAGCTGGGACTCAGAACCCGTGCCGTGATGAAAATCATCATTTCTACGCCCCAGATGGAGGATGTACGTGCATACTGACAATGATCTGAATAAACATTATACGGAGATTTGGTTGTGGAAGAATTTCGGGAAAGGGCTGTTTTTAACATAATGGAGCCGTTCATTCCATAAGGCAACGAAAGAACGGATTTAAATGAAGCGAGGAAGTGAACAAACAATATCCAGTGAAACAAGCTCTAAAGAAAATCTCGAAACTTCTGGACAGTTGCGAATGTACTACACAGCTATAATGATACAACACTGACTGCCATATTCAGTTTAGGAGCAAGTGCGTTGCAACACAAAGTGGCAAATCAACAGAGGACGAAAGAAATATTCGCCACATGGAGCTGGAGTGTCGACAAGCGGGGCAGACCGCTGCGACGGAAGTCAATCGTCGACAATTTGCGTGCAGAGGCAGGGTCTGTGTGCTATAGGCGGCTTTGGCCTGTAGTGCTGGAGCCATTACTGAACGTACCATGCGAGTCCAGTAACGAAGTGGATTGACGGAATTTAGAAATGACCGACTGTAAATGGCGATACGTGAACTACAGAAGAGACACGAAATGGTGCGCTGCCTGGACTAGGAGGGTGGTACCTAAGCTGCACCACTGCCGCTGTGGCCCCTCAGCCCGAAGAGTGCTACAGATCTCGCTTCAATATTTTCCGGTTGTGAGAAGCTCCTCTAGTTTTGTTAACACGAAATCGGAGAACATTCTTTGTTTTGAGCAACATCCCTCACCCTTTTACTCGCGATGAGCACATTCTCGGCTGGAGTATATTCTCTGACTCGCTTTACTCATGTAAACCTCAAAATGTCCTCCCAAAATTTCCAGTACGAAATATATCCTCCGTTTTACTGACACGCCCCACTATACTTCGCCAGCACCTCAGCTCTCAGCTGGACTCTCCCAGTGGTTCTTCGCCGATCATCTCCCACCCTTCGTCGTCGTCTTCACTGCTTCACCACTCACAGAGAGCCGTAGTCCGGCAGCCCCTTCGCCACTGCCTGCGTCAAATGCTCCACCACCGTCGCCGCCACCTGCGCCACCGTCGACTCCCTCTCCAGCAGCCTCTGCCGCTGGCTCTGTCGCCAACACAGTCGCCAGCCCCAAACCGCGGCCCGCCCCATCGCCCCCACCACTGCCGGAGCCAGAAGTTCCAACCACACCCACCACCACTGTAGCTTCGTCACCGCCGTCATAAACTCCTGTCAATGTCCTTCTCTACACCCAACTGGGGCCACCTATTACACCACAACCCTCATGCATGCAGTCACAAGACCAAACAGATGAAATAGAATAGATAAAACCTCACGATTTCAAATGAAACCAAGACAAAAATGATTTCACTAAATTTACGGACATGAAACGAATAATTCCTCTCAACTATCGTCCTTTGTATCTACATCTACATACATAATCCGCAAGCCACCGTGCGGTGCGTGGCGGAGGGTACCCTGTTCCACAACTAGTCGTTTCCTTTCCTGTTCCGCTCGCTGACAGAGAGAGGGACAGACGCCTGTCTATATGCCTCCTTAGGAGCCGTAATTCCTCGTATCTTGTCTTCGTGGTCCCTACCAGAAATGTATGCTCGCGTCATTAGGATCGTTCTGCAGCCAGGTTCAAGTGCCGGTTCTCTGCACTTCCTCAGTTGTTTTCTTCGAAATGAGTGTCTTCTTCCCTCCAACAATTCCCTGCTGAGCTCCCGAAACATATACGTAACACTTGCATGCTGATCGAAACTCCGGTAAGAAATCTACCTGCTCCCCCTGAATTGTTTCGATGCCTTCTCTCTATCCGACCTGGAGCAGATCCCAAACACTCGAGCAATGCTGAACAAGAAGTCGCTCTGGCGTCCTACACAGGGTCTCCCTTACATACGAACCACACTTTCACAAAACTCTCCCAATAAACCCAAGTAGACCGTTCGCCTTTCCTACCAGAATCCTCACATGTTTATTCCATTTCATCTCGCTTCGCAACATTACGCCCAGATATTTAAACGAAGTGACTGTGGTAAGCAGGACACTTGGAATGCCGTATCCAGATATTACGGGTTCGTTTTTTCTACTCATCCGCTTTCTTCTACAGCAAGAGCCACCTGCCATTCATCACACCAACTAGAAATTTTGTCGACGTCATCTTGTGTCAACCTGCAGTCACTCAACTTATTCCATATGCTCGTTCTTCCGTTATCACCCCGCAATGGGACACCGTGACAAATGCTTTCGAGAAATCTAGAAATATGGAATCTGCCTGTTGCCCTTCATCCATAGCTTTCAGTGCATCATGCGAGAAAAGGAAAAGGTGAGTTTCACAGAAGCGATGCTTACCAAAACCGTGTTGATTTGTGCACATAAGCTCCTTACTCTGAAGAAAGTTGATTATGTCCGAACTGAGAATATGTTCAAGGATTCTGCAGCAAACATGTGTTAGGGATATTGGTCTGTAATTTTGTGAGTCCGTTCTTTTACCTTTCTTCACTTGCACTTTTTTCCATTCGCTTGGTTCTTAGCGCTGATCGCAAGATTCGCGGTAAATGCAAGCTAAGTAAGGGGCCAGTGCCGTACACAACTCTTTGTAAAACCAAACTGGCATTCCACCTAGGCATTGCCACTTATTTATTTTCAGCTGTTTCAGCCGTTTCTCTACGCCAGCGGTACTCATTACTATGATTTCCATACGGGACTCTGTGCGATGGTCAAACGACGGCACGTTTGTACCACTCTCTTGCGTGAACGATTCCTTAAACGAGGAATTTTTAACTTCGGCCTTCCTTTTGGAATATTCTACCGCCAAAGCAGACTGGTCAATGTGTGACTGAATAGAAGCGTTAGATCCGCTTAACGATTTTGCAGAGGACCAAAACTTTTTCCGGTTCTCCGGTGGTAGCTGTTGTATGATTCGCGCACAGATCTTTTCACAGACGCACGAATATCTACAAATCTTGCTGTCCTCATTTGCGCGTTCTCTTTTGAACCGAGAATGTAACAGCCTTTCGTTCCTCAGCCTTTTCCGAATTTTGTTATTAAAGCACGATGAGTCTTTTCCGCCCTTGATCCACTTAGTAGGCGCATACTTTTCCGGATCACGATTTACAGTCTCTTTAAACTTTAGCCATAATTCCTCTATGACGATAATTCTGGAATTAAATGATTGTATTTTATTGTCTAAGTGAGAGCTGACAACTGCATATCAACTCTCCTAGCGTTCTTGACTGATTTACTGACTTTCGTAACCATAGTCGCTATGATGAAATCACCATCACTAATCCCCATATTTATGCTGACGCCATCGATAAGGTCCTGCCTGTTTGTGCTGGCTGACGAACTAGCTGCTCAACACAGTTTTCGGGAAATGTGTTCCAAAGTCCTTCACAAGACTGTCTGTCAGCACGAGCTGCAGTGAATCCATAGACGTCCCAGTCTATACTCGGTAGGTTAAGGTCACCGCCAGCTTGTGTCGCGTGATCTGGATATTTATGCAATGCTGATTCTTTGAATGGCTCCACATCTGTCCCAGCGGAGTCGGGTGGGTGGTAAAAACATCCAACAACTGATATGGTTTCACCTAGTCCTGTTATGTGCGACCACGTAACTTCACTATTGCACTCAAATTCAACCTCAGTAAAGAGAATATTTTTTGTCAACTGCAATGAACGCTTCCCCTCCTACGGCGTCGAATGTCTTTCCGATAAACATTCCAAGACTCGCTAAATATCTCAGAGTTTTTTTACTTTGGGTCTTAGCCAGCTCTCAATTCAAGAATAATTTGAGGCTGAGAGCGTTCATGGAGGAGAGCAAATTTGGGAACTATGTTACAAATACTTCGACAGTTGACTGATAAAAGTTTCAGAGTCGAACTGATTTTACTCTGAAAGCTATCTGATTTCCCTACATGTGTACCAACTGGCGAGTGTTCATGAGAGTACCTCAAACTACTGGCCAGCCTGAAACCCCCCACGTGCACTCCACAAGTACTCTGCTATCCGATTAGCTGCTTCCTTTGTGTAGTGCACCCCTGTCTTCAAATCTACCCATCTCCGATTTTCAGTTCACCTTCCCAATCACTGTTACCTTCATTCCCACTGCCTGACACAATATCGATGGTTTTATCCCGTCACACTATCTGCATGTGTCCGTACACAGTGAATCAGTAACCCACTCACAGTTCTGATGACAGATGTGGAGTAGCAAACCAAAAATCCCCACACCATAAACATTGTGGAGTAACAATACCGTTCCTCAAAAACAGCTCCAGGTGGCTGCAAATCATGTTCAATCATCCTGCATAATACTTTATCCTGAGTGTGTATTTTACCAACCTGACCGTGATCTGTCCTACTGCCTGTCTCTGTCCGAGAAATCCTATAGCACATAATTTCGTTCCTCACACTGACCACTGCCTCTCCACAGCTGTTTACCCACATCAGTTCCCATGATGAACTTAACTGTAGATGTCGGATGATCACCTTCGTTTCAAAAGACCTAGTCCATTTCCCAGACACACTCATCCCAAAGTAGCTCCCCTACCGACATCTTCAGATATAACTGCAAAAGTCTTTCATCTAATTGAGAGCAATCACGACTGAGTCTAACTGTCCATCCTAATCCATGTTCTCCATCTCCATAGCTATTCCACAATAAGCCACCTGAAAGAGTCCAACAACACCGCCACAAGACCTGGGGTGCCTGCTGGGAGCTTGCCCATTCCCACATAGGAGGCCACCTGGTCACCCTCCATAGTGCCAACATATCTCCTACAACACTCCATTCCACGGCCCCATATGTCAAACACTCGAGACACTATTCCGCTTTCCTCCCGCTCACAACCTCCACTATTTACGCTCTATACTACGGACTGATTTAAACACACCAACCACAGGACAAAATATAAGAACGATGGCTATCCGCTTCCTGCCCTCTGCTGACGTCTTCCCATCTTCCCTCATCGCTGCTTAGATTTTTCCTCCATGTATTGAGATGAACATGACTTGTGGCCTCTTTCCCTCACCGACTGGATGCCATTATCTGGACTAGAGTCGCAACTAGACGGTATTACCGTAATTTCTCCCGAAGTGTTTTTTTTTTTTTTTTGTCCCGAATAAGACGAGAACACGCTCACTTTTCGTGTCAGGTTCCACATCATTGTTTCCACAAATTATGAAAACTTCGGAAGTGTCTGTAACGATCAATGCTTTCTCTAGTAAATGCAGTAGCATCGTTTTTTGTGTCAGTTTTCTCCGCTGGTCTGTTACGTAATACGTGGCACATTTTAAGACACAATACGAATCAAAAAATCGAAGGCTAAGCGGAGTCAAAAAACTTTGTAAATCACGAGTTTCTGTAACCATGTCCTTCACTACTGTCTATTAGTGCTAGTTCTTTACTCCATTCTGAATTAAATGATCCCTGTGTTTTCTATAACTTTAATGAATACTTCCATGGATAAAAGTGAGATAAACTCCAAATAACCATAGTGAGTACGACAGACATTTGAGTGTACACTGGTCTATACCTGAGTATCAAGTGCCTTGGGTGGTCCTTGTCTTCTTCCACCTCGTAGTGCTCCACCTGTTTGCTGGCTAATTGCATGTCATGTACACATCCGGTTAATTTCGTGCGCAGCATGTCTTTCACACGTTCCATGTCCTTAATCCAACCGTGGAGTTGCTGATCACTTGCGTGGTTACCCTGAGACACACAGAAAATAGTTCAAATTACTTTCGTAACATCCACAAGCAGCAGCCTGTCTTAATATACAGTAACACGTAGCACTATTACATGACACTGAAATTACTGCCAGCGCATGAGTGTAGTACATTCAGTTTTGTACAGGCATAAAAACATTAATGCACAGCAGATGCCTAGTGGCGTTTTATTAAATAAGTACATTTCTCAAACTGTGACATCCGATAAGAGAGGTGCAGATATTTCTTGGTAGTTGAAATTACAGACGTCTGAATGTATGAGTGTATACTTCCGTGACGATGTATCCAACTGAAATGCTCTGGAGCTGCCAGCAGCGTCGAGTTCCTACGTGTAAAGCCGCATGGCGTGGCTGGAGCTCTGACGAGATTCTATTCAAACTTTTGAACGATTTTCGAAAATAGAATAGCCAGACTGTTGACAAATCCGTCAAAATCCTACTCGTTACCAACGCTGTGAGAAACCTGAACACATGTTATGACCGTCTACAAACGCAATGATAGACATCAGCCGCTCCATATCTGAAACATTATCTGAGTTAATTGTGCACACACGAAATGTCAGTTTGACTCAAAATTTTGTAGCGTTTGTCTGTTGCCTGGCTGATCGCTTTTGCCAAAAATTTGCGTTTGATGCTCGTCATCTAACACGATGTCGTCTGTATCTGAACATGTCTCGAATATTGCAGATTTGAAGGAATGTATTGACTGCCCTAGTGTTAAGATCATTTTTTCTGGACCATTTTCGGGTACGAAGTTCGCATTTATGTCACATATTAAGGTCTATGCTCCTTTGGCGTTGTACAAATTGTAGGTTTCTAAGTCAATGCAGTAAAGATATGGCCATTTAATTACACATTTTCATACACGAAAAATCACTCACAAAAATCTATAAGGTGCTCCCTGCTGATTTAGAATCATGACATTTTGGAAGAAGCCACATTTCACCGTGCAAATAAAGGAAAAAATCATAAAATCCATAATTGGTAACTATATAACTCTATAAAATACTTTTCGTATTATTTTTTATCAGTCTATTTGTCTGTCCATCTGTTGGGAATCTTTTTCTCTGGATCAGTTCTGGGTATCATGTTCAAATTATGTCACATACAAAGGTATATCGACCCTTGGCGGCGTAAAAGCTGTAAGCTTATAACTGACTCCAGTCATCAGATACGGACGGCCGTTTATGTCTCGTGTTTTGATAATCGAAAACTCACTCGTCGAAACCTATAGGGTGCCCTACGTTGACCTGGAATCATGAGATTTGGCAACAACTAAGTTTTCCGGTACAAGTAAAGCAAAAAATCTGAAACTTGTTAACTTGTAATTATATCGCATAAAAATGTCGTTTTCAATTTGGACATACATTGTATTCATCACCTGTTGAAAGTATAACATACGAACATTACTGCATCCAAAAATAAATTGTATGTTGTATTCATGATTTAGTACGTAAACAGAAATGTGTTATTAAATCTTCTCTCCCTACATACATAAACTAAAGTCCTCTGCTTGCTTGTTCTTGTTTGTTTGGGCTGGGCTGAGGAAATAACGTAGAATATCTGAACCGATCTTGGTGTTCCTGGGACCAGAATCTTGCTAGTAAAGTTACAAAGTGTCGATAACAGGCAAAAATTATTGGGAATCTTGATTCCCAGGATGTAGAGTTTGTACAGAACCCTTAGTGCGTGAGTCCCTCTCGCACTTGCCCATTCTGTTTTCCTTTCTTGTATCTACCCTAGCATCACCCAGTATGTTGTTCTGGAAGGTGACTGCTCACCACAGACATGGGTGCCGTCGGGAGAGTCTGAGGGAAGTGGGACAGAACTGCTCTTGTTCTCTGTACGTGGGGTCCCCAATCCTTTTGGGTCACACTGAAACAGGTGACAGTGATTGCACAATAAATTAAATTGAGATAGGGAACCAATACTCGAAAGTGCATATTTATTGTGTTAAGGACATACACAGCATACACCACCGAACAACAATGTAGCTCATAGTAATTCTTCAAAGCAACGACTGTCAGTCTGAATGAATGCATGTATTGCAATGATGCCTGCAGCTCTTCACACTCTGGCAAAGATCTCGGGTGTCCGTTGTGCACTCGAACAGTAGCAGCTGATAAACAGTGTGGACACCTGACCACCAAACGGACCTACTGTGCACAACTAGGCTCGTAGCACTCAAGCATCGCAGTGGCGTATTAACCTGTGCCGCAAGCACACCACTGCCCCTGCTGTCAGCTGTCCATTGCATCAGATAGCTTGTGTAGTGTTCATGGTGAGGTGTGTTGCTGTGTACAGCGCACAATGAGTAATCAAAGATGAAATGTGCAAGCACTGCGACGAACGGATTTTGAGCCATATGTCTGCTTGTGTCAATCCAGTATCGTTCACTGCGCTGTACTGTCCAACTTCATACAGTTTGTATTGTTTGTGGATGAGGCCTCATTCATCCGTGATGTTGTTTTCAAAAGCCAAACAGGCAGATCTAGAATGAGGACAACACCCACGCCACCCATATCGGAGGCCAACAGCAAAGATTCTCAGTCAAGGTATTTTAGGACATTATCCAAGATCATTCCACTTTGATGTTAATGTCTGCAAGCACCAAGCACCTGAAGAATACTCACACTCATTGTAGGGCTGGAAAGGGGGGGGGGGTCCTCTCTGATGGCCATTGCGATCGCTGGATCTTACAACGCTCGACTTCATTCTCTGAGGTGATGCCTAGATGTAGGTGTACGAAACACCTGTAGATACAGCTGAAGACCTGCTTGCCAGGGTCCAAGCTGCCCGCCTCCTGGTACAACATTGTTGCTCACGGGCGAGGCCTCCACGACGAGTGCGGCCGCTTCATGTTTAAAGATGATTAAAGATGTAGCTGTTGTCACACACATCGACTCAGTCAGTGTTTCGACAAGTTTCTACACAGTTGTCACTTCTGCCGAGCTGCTCAGAACAACGAAGTGTTACATGTCTTGGAAGACAGTAGCGTGATTGACTCGCTTCCACTATCGCAGTAGCAGCCACGATACAGGAATGACCTGTGAGGATATGCTGACATCACTCCGAAACTGTGATCACAGAGAGAGCGTCATGCAGTCAAAGGTCGTGAGGTGGTGGTATGAATATGGGAAATTTTCAAGAACGCTGCCATCCTGAATTTGGAATCACTCAACTGTATGTCAGTCAGACACCTTAGGCAAGTGTATGGTGGTGGAGAGAAAAACGGATTTACTTGTGTTGCAGATATGTGCAAATATTATTTTCTTAATAAAATTTTTGTATTTATTTAGATACTCCCGAGCTCATTTTTTACAGTTCTTTTGTCAGCTACGTTTATTTAGCAGGTGACATCTACACTCTTTTTGGAGAACTGTCGAGATGATTTCCCAAGTTTCTGCAATGTGTCGCTCAAAAGTAGCCGATCAGCAGCTACTTGCAGCCAGCATATTCCATTTCGTGCGTTTCTGTCACAGCACAAACCCACTCGTTTAATATGTGGAAGTTCTTCTTCTTACGAGAAATAAACCCGTTTGTGCTGCCTTGCGTCCACGGTTGGTAAGTAGTGAGAGTAGTAGCAAGTTGTGAGGGGCATGTTCAAATGTGTACCAACACGCTGGGCACTGTCGCAATGCGCTATGTGTAAGTAATGTTAGTGGGGAGAGAAGAAGCGTGATGGATTGCGACTTGAATTACTGATCAGCGCACGCTGCGTGGCCGAAGGGGTTTGTAAACAGCCCTGCGGAGGGCGACCCGAGTCTTTCTCCCTCTCCGACTGCCAGCCAGCCCTGATATCGGAGTCAAGCGCTCGTGCGGTATGCGTGACGACCATGGTGACTGCAGTCATGGCCACGCACGTTGGATAACAATGATGACGCCGCACTGCTGTCACTGTTTACCGACGACGCTGTGATGTCACTCATCATGGTCACCTTGGCTGAGGATGAAAGCAAGTATACATATTTTCTATAGTGTTTTTGTTTATACACTACTGGCCATTAAAATTGCCACACCACGAAGATTACGTGCTACAGACGCGAAATTTAACCGACAGGAAGAAGATGCTGTGATATGCAAATGATTAGCTTTTCAGAGCATTCACACAATGTTGGCGCCGGTGGCGACACCTACAACGTGCTGACACGAGGAAAGTTTCCAACCGATTTCTCATACGCAAACAGCAGTTGACCAGCGTTGCCTGGTGACGCGATGTTATGATGCCTTGTGTAAGGAGGAGAAATGCGTACCATCACGTTTCCGACTTTGATAAAGGTCGGATTGTAGCCTATCACGATTGCGGTTTATCGTATCGTGCCATTGCTGCTCGCGTTGGTCGAGATCCAATGACTGTTAGCAGAATATGGAATCGGTGGGTTCAGGAGGGTAATACGGAACGCCGTGCTGCATCCCAACGGTCTCGTATCACTAGCAGTCGAGATGACAGGTTCAAATGGTATAAATGGCTCTGAGCACTATGGGACTCAACATCTTAGGTCATAAGTCCCCTAGAACGTAGAACTACTTAAACCTATCTAACCTAAGGACATCACACACACCCATGCCAGAGGCAGGATTCGAACCTGCGACCGTAGCAGTCCCGCGGTTCCGGACTGCAGCGCCAGAACCGCACGGCCACGGCGGCCGGCCGAGATGACAGGCATCTTATCCGTATGGCTGTAATGGATCGTGCAGCCATGTCCAGATGGGGACGTTCGCAAGACAACAATCATCTGCACGAACAGTTCGATGACGTTTGCAGCAGTATGGACTATCAGCTCGGACACCGTGGTTGCGGTTACCCTTGACGCTGCATCACAGACAGGAGCGCCTGCAATGGTGTAGTCAAAGACGAACCTGGGTGCACGAATGGCAAAACGTCATTTTTTCGGATGAATCCAGGTTCTGTTTACAGCATCACGATGGTCGCATTCGTGTTTGACGACATCGCGGTGAACGCACATTGGAAGCGCGTATTCTTCATCGCCATACTGGCGTATCACCCGGCGTGATGGTATTGGGTGCCATTGATTACACGTCTCGGTCATCTCTTGTTCGCAATGACGGCACTTTGAACAGTGGACGTTACATTGCAGATGTCTTACGACCCGTGGCTCTACCTTCATTCGATCCCTGCGAAATCCTACATTTCAGCAGGCCAATTCGTGACCGCATGTTGCAGGCCCTGTACGGGCCTTTCTGGATACAGAAAATGTTCGACTGCTGCCCTGGCCAGCACATTCTCCAGATCTCTCACCAATTGAATTCGTCTGGTCAATGGTGGCCGAGCAACTGGCTCGTCACAATACGCCAGTCACTACTCTTGATGAACTGTGGCATCGTGTTGAAGCTGCATGGGCAGCTGTACCTGTACACGCCATCAAAGTTCTGTTTGACTCAATGCCCAGACGTATCAAGGCCGTTATTACAGCCAGAGGTGGTTGTTCTGGGTACTGATTTCTCAGGATCTACGCACCGAAATTCCATTAAATGTAATCACTGTCAGTTCTAGAATAATATATTTGTCCAATGAATACCCGTTTATCATCTGCATTTCTTCTTGGTGTAGCAATTTTAATGGCTAGTAGTGTAAGTGATTCTTATGGGTTCTAATTCTTCTTTTCTAGGTGCGAGCAGGCGTTACTCGCTGTGGGATCTGAACCCAGCAGCTGATAATGATGATGACGATGATGATGATCTCTGGGGAACGACTTCGATCGTTCAGAGGAAGATATCGCTTATTCTACAGTATTAAATTTTTTGTTTGTTATTTTTGAGATGCTCTAGTTTGTACTCAATGCGATTATCGCTGTTTTGACGCGACCACCAGCTACTAGTTCTTTTGCACCTGTGTTTTCGTTTGGGCTTGTCCATATTCTTTCAGACACACTCCCCTGCCGACGTCATACAGCTCCTCTAGTACCCATGCTGGATATGCCCTTAATGACAAACATGCCTGCTGACGATGAGTTGCTGGAAGTGTATTCCAGTAATGAACACAACAACAGTTCTGTGTGTAAGTACTCAGAATTTATTATTATTATACGAATATGGATTTTTATTTCTCCTTCCTTAGATACTTAACAACTGCGTTTCTTTCTCCTTCTCGTGTGCAGAATTATTAGGAGTTCAGCGTGTTGTTGAGGGGAAGAGCATTGTCCAAGTTAGGGGGAGAGCTGTCGTGACATCATGGGGTGAGTCGATACCAGAGTGGTCATGCTGAGTCACTTTTCTGAGGTGCAGGAAAGGGAGTCCTGTAAGACACTCAGCTGTATACCCTGCCTTGATTTATGTTCATAAGATTTTGATCAACTTATTGTGGGGTTCAGTTACATCTCCGTTCAAAAGTATACATTGCTAAAAAAAAGCATGTCCTAATGCCCAGAATCATGATGAGAGGAATTTAAATTGATTTCCGTGGTTGCTTCTCACTAGCGATAGAAATTAACCAAAAAATTCAGGGCATACAGATACACAACAAACACCAGATATCGACTGACGATCTAATTTCTCGTATATGGCCGGAAGTTGAAAAGCCATAAGGAGAAGACAAACATTAACACGCTGTGTGGCACATCGACAAAGAAGTCGAGCGTAAATTAGGTGGTCCCCTCTTCTTGTCCATATTAACCGAGAAACATCCAAAAAGTGTAGACCTGCTGCTTATCTCTGAAGACGATAAGCAACACAACGTTTGGATAAAATGCATGTCCCACCTACGTTCCTCTGAAATGAAAACAAAAAAGGTGCAAGATATTTTTGCTGTAGATGTCTCAAGTCGTTTACCAAGAGCATGTATCTTGAAAGGCACTTGATTGACTGCTAGAGCCAGGAAACAATAGGTGTGGAAATGCTTATCAAGGATAAACGGTTCTCGAAGTTTAAGAATGCCTGTCACCAACACTTCTGTCCCTTCGTCGTTTACGTCGATTTAGAGCGCCTCCTAGCTCCTGTGGTACAGTGTGAACATGGTGCCTCTGCCTCCCATATCACTGTCACAAAATGATGCATACGATATGTGGCTAGCCATCAAGTTCCGTGCACTAAAATTAAAATCTTATGTCAAGGGGATAGTGCGAAATGGCTGCTCACTGAGCTTGAAAGTCTTGTCCGGGATGTTTATAAGATTTATAGTGAAAACGTCCTCATGACCAACGTGAAGGAAATGATGCACTGTACAAGCAGGCAGCTGATCGCTATACCTGGGGACTGTGACTGGACAGAGGTGAGGAAGCTCCCTGTAGAGAGTGTTGCCACGTAACGGGGAAGTCCCAGAGTGCAGCTGACAACCCATGTAACTGTAAGTACCAACTGCCACAGCACACAGCCATCTTTTCCACAATTTCAGTGAGCACGATGCCCACTTTCTAGTTCAGCACTTTGACGAGTCTGGGTAGTAGGATGATGACATCAGTGTCATTGCTGACACCGTTCACAAGTATATGCCGCTTCAAAGAGGATCACACCACTTCCTGGATTCACAACGCTTCATGCTCACGTCTCTTTAGAAATTTGCTGAACCAACGCGTCCTGGAGATATTCTTAGCAAAGCGAGCCACATATCTCGATGATGTAGAGTTTCAAGAGTTTCAACTTGTGACGGAGAAGGGGTCTTTCCATACGAATATCTGGACTCTCTAGTAAACTAAGAGGCATTTCCATAATGAATGGAAAGAACGGGCACTTGGTGAATGAACAGCAGGACTTCGGCATCTCTGATTTATCAGAACATGTAAAATGATGAACACCATGTACATCTGACCGGCAACATCTTCGAGAAGTTCTGTAGCATATGGCTGAGATTTCGTGGGATGCCATGTTAAGAAAGACACAAGCCAGCAGCGAATTCTTGACCAACGTTGAGATGCATGTCTTCCTGGAACATGCGGTCCACAAGTGACTTTGCCAATGTGTGCGCAGGTATGCCAAGGCAAATAACTTGCAAATAATCGAGGGGGAGTACAGGTTGTCTGACGATTTCAGTTTCATCCTTTACCTGGATGTAAACTGTCTCTCAAAGCAAACCATGCAACAAAGTCTCCCTTTTCAAGGGCTCTCATGGATGTCCAAAGCGGAAATCACCAGACTGAGGAAAGAGATCAAATATATGGCCGCTGATGCTGTTGAGGGATATGTCCTAGAGGTAGAGCTGGACTATCCCACAAGTCTGCATGACAGACACGGTGATTTGCACAGCCTGAAAGACTTTCACGTTCAGGGACTTCAATAGGAGCCTCCTCTAGGGCATTGGCGCTGCGCCACAAATGCTTATCAGGAGACATTTCGATTGAGGTTATATACTGAGGTATATACTGCAATTCCAGCTGGAAGCAGGGGTGTCCTATCACGATCACAAGTGGTTCATCGGGGGGCATAGGTGTGGAAATCTGCTGCACCCAGACTATTTACTGATGTGTCTGGGTGGGTTTATTTGTTAGTAAAAAGGTAAAAAGGTGTTCCATTTGACTGGGTGTGTGTGGAATACTTTGATGAGCTGTTTGTCACAGTTCTGAGTGCATGTTTGAGATTATGAATGTTTCATTGCACACTGGGTGCGTCCATGTGTGTGTGTGTGTGTGTGTGTGTGTGTGTGTGTGCGTGAGAGAGAGAGAGAGAGAGAGAGAGTTATATTCCGTGTGGAACATGTACAATATGTTTATGGTGCGTGTGTGTGTGTGTGTGTGTGTGTGTGTGTGTTTGTGTGTGTGTGTATATTGTTTTTGAGCTGCCATTGCTGTTGCTGTTCTAAGTACAGGGTGTTTCAAAAATGACCGGTATATTTGAAACGGCAATAAAAACTAAACGAGCAGCGATAGAAATACACCGTTTGTTGCAATATGCTTGGGACAACAGTACATTTTCAGGCAGACAAACTTTCGAAATTACAGTAGTTACAATTTTCAACAACAGATGGCGCTGCGGTCTGGGAAACTCTATAGTACGATATTTTCCACATATCCACCATGCGTAGCAATAATATGGCGTAGTCTCTGAATGAAATTACCCGAAACCTTTGACAACGTGTCTGGGGGAATGGCTTCACATGCAGATGAGATGTACTGCTTCAGCTGTTCAATTGTTTCTGGATTCTGGCGGTACACCTGGTCTTTCAAGTGTCCCCTCAGAAAGAAGTCACAGGGGTTCATGTCTGGCGAATAGGGAGGCCAATCCACGCCGCCTCCTGTATGTTTCGGATAGCCCAAAGCAATCACACGATCATCGAAATATTCATCCAGGAAATTAAAGACGTCGGCCGTGCGATGTGGCCGGGCACCATCTTGCATAAACCACGAGGTGTTCGCAGTGTCGTCTAAGGCAGTTTGTACCGCCACAAATTCACGAAGAATGTCCAGGCAGCGTGATGCAGTACTTGTTTCAGATCTGAAAAATGGGCCAATGATTCCTTTGGAAGAAATAGCGGCCCAGACCAGTACTTTTTGAGGATGCAGGGACGATGGGACTGCAACATGGGGCTTTTCGGTTCCCCATATGCGCCAGTTCTGTTTATTGACGAAGCCGTCCAGGTAAAAATAAGCTTCGTCAGTAAACCAAATGCTGCCCACATGCATATCGCCGTCATCAATCCTGTGCACTATATCGTTAGCGAATGTCTCTCGTGCAGCAATGGTAGCGGCGCTGAGGGGTTGCCGCATTTGAATTTTGTATGGATAGAGGTGTAAACTCTGGCGCATGAGACGATACGTGGACGTTGGCGTCATTTGGACCGCAGCTGCAACACGGCGAACGGAAACCCGAGGCCGCTGTTGGATCACCTGCTGCACTAGCTGCGCGTTGCCCTCTGTGGTTGCTGTACGCGGTCGCCCTACCTTTCCAGCACGTTCATCCATCACGTTCCCAGTCCGTTGAAATTTTTCAAACAGATCCTTTATTGTATCGCTTTTCGGTCCTTTGGTTACATTAAACCTCCGTTGAAAACTTCGTTTTGTTGCAACAACACTGTGTTCTAGGCGGTGGAATTCCAACACCAGAAAAATCCTCTGTTCTAAGGAAGAAACCATGTTGTCTACAGCACACTTGCACGTTGTGAACAGCACACGCTTACAGCAGAAAGACGACGTACAGAATGGCGCACCCACAGACTGCGTTGTCTTCTATATCTTTCACATCACTTGCAGCGCCATCTGTTGTTGAAAATTGTAACTACTGTAATTTCGAAAGTTTGTCCGCCTGAAAATGTACTGTTGTCCCAAGCATATTGCAACAAACGGTGTATTTCTATCGCTGCTCGTTTAGTTTTTATTGCCGTTTCAAATATACCGGTCATTTTTGAAACACCCTGTATGTACACACTGAAAACTTCTCTCTCTCTCTCTCTATGAGTTACTAATAAGTGTTTAATAGACATTGGAAATTAAAAAATTACCTTATTCACAAAAGAATGTGTATATTGTAATGAATCAATTACGAAATAACAAAACTGTTACGTATATAACAAATACGAGAAAAAATGGAAATTTAAAAGCTTTCAGTTGTTTTCACAATACAGTTGTTCTTCTTTTTCATATTTTTTGAATGAAATACCTCCTTTATCAGTTTTATATTGATGGCAGGAGCCAGAGAAAAATAAATCCTTTTCGAATACAATATTTTTTAAATTTACATACATACATACATGGCCGACCGGTTCTAGACGGGATCGCGATTTATCGCCTCCAATTCGTATTTGCGTAAGTAGAGCTTTGAGGATGTGCGCCAGGAATACTGCACGCGTTTACGTGTGTGTGTGTGTGGGACGTGCGTCATGTCCTCGCTGTGACAGCATGCAGTTAGCGGTCAGCGGGCAGCTAACATCCCGTTTGCGGTCTGAGCCGCTTCGCGCTTCCGCCAGCCCGGCTGTGGGCGTCACAGCAACACAGGGCGAGGGAGGCCAGCGGGGGACACGAGCCGCGTCCACACAGTAGGGGGTGCAGCGTACGGCCCAACCCAGAATCACTGTAGTGGTGACACGTGGCTGCAGTCGACTCTTACCGGTACGTCGATAAGCAGTATAGAAAACGAAAAATAAAATGCAGAATTTCCCTCGTTGTGCAGGAGCAGTGAATTGGAAGGTGCTGCACACTTTTGTATCGGCACCTTCCAATACGTTGAATCCGTCGTCCTTGCTATGGCGCCACTGCGCTTTCTACCATCTAGACCTAATCTATGCCGGCCGGTGTGGCCGAGCGGTTCTAAACGCTTCAGTCTGGAACCGCGCGACTGCTACGGTCGCAGGTTCGAATCCTGCCTCTGGCATGGATGTGTGTGATGTCCTTAGGTTAGTTAGGTTTAAGTACTTCTAAGTTCTAGGGGACTCATGACCTCAGAAGTTAAGTCCCATAGTGCCCAGAGCCATTTGAACTATTCTGACCATACATACTTACATACATACATATTTGTGCACAGTATTATGTGAGAGCCCAGTTACCAGGGGCACAGGATCAAAATCGTAAGCTGCGTCGCTACCTGGGCCACAGCACGCTTTGCCGAACTACTCTGCAGGGCTGTAGTGAGGAACCACGAGAGGAATTATCTCGAATACGAATACCTCGGGACTGCTGCAGTGTCTGAAGACTCAAGTTTCATTCAGAAAGCAAAGTGTGTCTTTAAATCGAAACTATCTGTACAACATTGGTTTCACGGAATAACTTTTTGCAATTACACTTTTCCTAAGCAGGTGCAGTGTATGATCAACGAAGCGTATCTGCACCGCAAATGTAATAAAGAAGTCGTCCTTTAAACATTCTCGCAAGCTGTGAGGTACTAACTCTACAAAATATTGGATACGTATCAGGTAAATTGCCTTTCCTGCAGTGAAATGCATGGATGATGGTAACGAAAACAAGATGCAATGACAGGACATGACACGATGTCGGCAGAAACCATCCTTAAATGCGGAACCCGCAACTATCAATCTTTGAAATTACCATCCAGCAAACATCCGTAATATTTATAGGAAAAAGATTTAATCTACTCAGAACCTTTTCAGTTCACTAAAACAGGTATCGCCTAATTCTCTTCTCAAACGATCGAAATTGAGGCTCACATGATACTTTAGGGACTGGCACGTTGCTACATACGCCACCAAAAGTTACACAAAGACACAGATCATATTGCGTCCTTTTGCTTTCCATGTATACTACTTTCAGAATCCAAACAGTCATAATGTGCAGTGGCCATTCTATGTGTTAAGGTTGGGTTGTTTGGGGAAGGAGACCAGACAGCGAGGTCATCGGCCTCATCGGATTAGGGAAAGATGGGGAAGGAAGTCGGCCGTGCCCTAAATCAGAATGGCCGGACACGGGATTGAACCGTCGTCCTCACGAAATGCGAGTCCAGTGTATGTGTTCACATAGCTTTTATCCTCGGTAGTGGGAAAATCACTGGTGGTAGTGTTCATAAATCACAGACAGAGAATTCAGACTCGATAATGGTTCGAGTTAGGCCACGAGACACGTGCAGAAAGGCTAACGACTGAGATGGATGCTCTCAGAAAGCAGCATCCGGTTTCAGGTTAGTCTGGCACAGATTTTCATTGGCCTTGACGCATTCACCAGATATTCCGCTTGTGACTGTAGCAGCACAGTGCCTTTAACAAAGCCACTCGCTGGCGCAACACGCGCTAACTGGTGGACCTCAACTGCAGGTTGATGCTGATGGAGACTTTAAATGCCACACTGAGACTCTAGACCACTCTCCACTGAATATGAAGCTAACATGCTTCAGCTTGTAAAGCAGGATTGGATGCAAAGTTATCTGAATCTGTAAGAGAAGTAGCTAGCAAATACGAGAAAAGAAAGATACAGACGATTTTCTTCGATCTCTAACCATTCCGAGCTTAGCCTCCCTGTATCATAGCCCCAAAAGGCTCACAGAAGTAGAGGTTGGTTCAGAATTCTTCCAGAAGGTTAGTATTAGAACTGGAGAGCCAAAGATAGCTACAGTGTGAAGAAGGTAAACTCGGAAACACTCTCCAAGAACTGACCAGGTGGTGTGTGTCATTTTCTCACCTCCTGTACGTATAATACAGTTTATAAGAGGAGGAAAAAACTCCACTTACCATACGTTCGAATGCGAGGGGAACCAACAGCTGTGACAAATGCGTCGCACCGTGTGAGAGCAGCTGCGCGAAGTCCCGCCAGTAGCTGGAGAGGCGTTCCCGGAAAACAGCCGCCTGGACCTGCAGTTCTGCACAAGACGGGAGACGACGGACTGATGAACAAGCCAGTGGATCAGACTTCTGTAGGAAGCACAGCTTTCCCTCTCTGCCCCCACAAAGTGTATGCAGGTAGCATTTACCTTTTGAAACTAGATCAATATACAATGTCAGTAATCGTATGAGTTACAGCATGGACACCTTGACCGGACGTTACAAAGCTCATATTCCAGCGACAGATTTAAAGAGCACATCAAGCAAAGAGAGAGGAGTACCATCACCTAACGTAGATCCAGTAATAAAAATTAAGAAGTATCAAAATACCTGAAGAAGTGGAAATATACAACTATTTCAAAAATCACCCACACGGCTTGCCCAACAATAAGATAGATTTAAGAAATAAGAGACCTCGAGATAAATTCCAGTCAGTTTTACGTGCTAATAATAGAAAGCAACATAAATGAGAATGTATAGTTTAGCTATTTAACTTTGACTTACTGACAAGCATAGGACGTAACGATTTGCACAGGATCGTGTCTATGCTGGTTTTATAATATGAGTAGTCTTTACGACGTTTCCTGTGAGTTGTATGATATGTATGGAAATGAGAAAGAATTATGTCCACTCATACACGTTTTTATAATTAGGGTGTATTTATTTTAACATAAGTAATATATTTGAATAATTCAGTAAAAAAATGAATAAGGTGTTTTGCAAGTGTAGCTGAAAAAGCCATTCTCGGCCTAAACGTTCTAAGGGCCATGGAAATGTATGGCCACATTTGTACTGGTACAGTACCTTACATATTAACAGTACATTTTGCAATTACATGGTGATACACATAATGTTCTGTAATTTGTGAGAAGTATCTCATCACATGTCTTTACGTCATTTTTGTACTCCTTTTTCTTTTTATTTGTCCAGTGGATCAATTCATGTACGAAACTTGTTGTGAAGGCGATTTATGCCTTTGTGATGTTAATATGGTACAAAAAATACACACATATATATATATATATATATATATATATATATATATATATATATATATATATGATTATTACTGCCATGTTTTTATGAGCAGCCAAGCTACTGTAAGCCTTTGACGATGGATACCATATGTACTATTACGCACTATCACAATAAAGAAATGTCTTATCTTATTTCTTTACACCAAATGCTTGTATCGTAAACAGAATGCCAAATTTTGTTAACAAATGTAAACACGATATTAAGATACTCTGGTATAAAACGTTTACTGTGGCATGTACAATCACTGCTAAGAGCAAAGAAGAAACGACTTGTGAATATGTTCCCCACCAACCGCCTCAGTTGTCATATGAACAACATGAACAGTGGTTAGAGGGGATTCATGTTAGTGATGTTAACATCAGTAACAATAAATTTACCTGATGCCATTGCTATGATCCTTACGCTCATCTAAAGTTGATGTACAGTCGCAGTTAGGAGACTCAGCATACAGAGACAACAGTGAGATATACACACGTCAGAAGATTTGTAAATTTTGACACCTCCAGTGGCCCGATGCAAGTGATGTGCTGTTTTTAGCATTTTTTGTAATATAACTGCCTCATGTGTGGGAGGATAGTGGCGTTCTATACATGCCATCTGCACTTCACTTTTAGGTTATTGCTGTATACCTGTATAAAGGGCATAGGATCGAAAATGCAGTCGTGAAAACAAATAATGTTACAGTTAATGGCAGACACAACGTCTTTAAGAAAAATACTGCATTATTTTTATGCCCGTGCCAGATTTTTGGCATTTCGTTCTTATGCGAGGCTATTTTCAGTACAAAAAAGACATTGCTACAGATGGAGAATGATGTGTGTACACGATGTTTGTTCTGTTCCTAATGCTATTGGAATTACTCATCGCAAATCGCAAAAGAGAAAGTCCAAAGAACGTGCATCTTAATGACTTTGTAAAAAAAACGAATCATCGGCATGAGGGACTTGAGAGCATCGTACCGACACATTACACTGGCATCTGGCTGTAGGGCAACAACTGCAGAATGTATAGCCACGGGTTGGGGTGGAGACAACAGAGTGGTGAGAAGTTCACCAGCCATCACAGGCAGACCGATGTAGCCTGGGTTGAGATCTGTGGCTACCACTGACACCACACCACAAGCAGCATAGTGCAGGGCGTTCTGTGGTGTTTAGCGGCGGGAGTCGCTTTTGCCTGTGGCGGTCAGCTCGACGCTGCTCTGTCCTCAGGTGGCCTCGTGAGACGTCACGGGAAGCAGCGGCCGTCGAGCTGCCTACCTCTGCAGCCCACAGAAACAAACAGGGGTTAGGAAGACTCGCGATCAAATCATGTGGAAGGCACATGGAACAGTTCTTAGGAATTTCGAAAATTGTTCAGAAATTTGGAAGCCAAATTATTATTCGAACTGGTTCTCCAGATAAACAATCAGTATCTCTTGAAAATATCATTCACATAGTTCTGTATGTTCAAGGACACATAAGTGCGAGGACATCCACACAATTACCTAAAGCGCTCTCACACTCAAGTTGCTGACAAGAATATGTATATAACAGGAAAAAGTAGATTGAGGAAGTGCTAGATGACGATCAATTTGGTTTTAGGAAAGATAAAGGCATCAGCGAAGGACTTCTCAGTTGGCGATTGATGATTAAAGCGAGACTTAAGGAAAATCTAGGCATGTCCGTAGGATTTGTAGTTAGATAAAAATCGTACGATAATTTAAAATGTTGCAGGATTTCCGAAACTCTAAGGAAAGTAGGTGTAACCTCTAGGGAAAGAAGGGTTACGTGCAATTTGTACATCAAACAAGAGGATAAAGTAGGAAGACCAATAACAAACAGATTAGGTTAGGAAAGGTAAAAGACATACATCTAATCGCCCCTACGATTCAATCTGTACATCGAAGAAGCAATGACGGAATTAAAAATGGGGTTCAGAAATGGAATTAAAATTCATGTTGAAAGGTTATCAGTGACAGGAATAGCTGATGTCATTGCTGTTCTCAATGGAAGTCAGAGGTAACAGTAGGAGATGATGAGTAGAATGAACACTCTAATGGGTAGACTCTATGAATTAAGACTAAACCAAAGAAAGATTAAATTAATGATGTCTAGCAGAAATCGGATCAGTGTTCAACTTGTCAGAATTGTAGACGAGGATCAAGACGAACTGAAAGAATTCTGCTACCTTGAGGACAAAGTAGCCAGCTGAAGTGGCCGTGCGGTTCTAGGCGGTGCAGTCTGGAACCGCGAGACTGCTACGGTCGCAGGTTCGAATCCTGCCTTGGGCATGGATGTGTGTGATGTCCTTAGGTTAGTTAGGTTTAACTAGTTCTAAGTTCTAGGGGACTAACGACCTCAGAAGTTGAGTCCCATAGTGCTCAGAGCCATTTTAACCAAGGACAAACTAACTCATAATGGAAAAATGAAAGAGAACATAAAAGAGTAGAGAAGAACATTCAAAGAGGATGTTCACGGCCAAACGAAGTCAACTAACATCAACTGTCAGTTTTGTAACAACGAAATCAAACAATCATTGATAAAATTATTTAATAGGACAGATAAAAGAATCGACTCACGAAGCAGCGGTAGAACACACATAGAAACTGTTGTGATTGGCAAGCTTTCGGAGCCAGTGGCTCCTTCTGCAGGTAAAAGGGTTGAAACGGAAGGAAGAAGGGTTAAGGAAAAGGACTGGACAGGTCTAGGAAAAGGGGGAAAAGGGGAGACTTACCGTACAAGATGAGAAGGAATGTTGGGGACCGCATCCAGGGAGCTTAAAGGTGGAAGATAGGGTAATATACAAGACAGAGATTACTGCTAAAACATTGATCTCGAGTTAACAAGAGTGTGTCCTCCTATAATAGCCCTGTAACTGGCAAAACATACTCTATCAAAGGGAGAGCCAGCTGCGAAAAGATACAAGTCATATTCCAGCTACTACGTAAACACTGTTTAGCCTTCTACATAGGCATGACTACCATCACATTATCAATTAGGATGAATGGGCATAGGCTGAGGGTATATACTGGTAACTCACAATATCCTGTTGCAGAGCATGGTCTACGACGTGACATTCGTGACACCAGCGCCTGTTTCACCACCTGGATTCCTCCCCCAGGCATCAGTATCTCAGGACTCCGTAGGTGAGAGCTAACTCTAAACGTGTCCTTGGTTCTCGCCATCCAGCTTTTTATCACTGTAACTACTCTTTGCTTCACTCCGTTTCAGTTTCCTGCATCTTTCATTGTCATTCCCATCTATTTTTCACCGCCCCATCCCACCGTTGTTATGTACAATGTGCTTACCTTCTCACTCTTAATAACTCTGTCTGTCATGCATATCACCTTGTCTTAAGCTCTTAAGTTTTCAAATCTCGTCCGATGCAGTCCTCAACAATTAGTCTTCCCTTCTCATCTCGTACAGTAAGTTTCCCCTGACCCACAGTTCTGGGTGACTTTCCCAAAATCTACCCCTTAAGTTTTGAGCACAGTATTCTGTGAAAGTGAAACATGGACAGTGGGAAAACCGGGACGGAAGAGAATCGAAGCGTTTGAGATGTGGTGCTAGAGAAGAATGTCGAAAATTAGATGGACTGATAAAAGAAAAAATGATGAGGTTCTCAGCAGAATCGGTGAAGAATGGAACATACCAAACGCTTTGGTAGGAAGATGGGACAGTATTTTGTTCTTGGTCATGCAACCTTATTGTTTCCTCTCGGTTCTCGTACGTATCACCCATATTTCTTTGCAACTTACTCCCATTTTTCTCAATATTTCGAACATCTTGCAGAAGTTTACATTTCCAGATGCTTTTTCTAGGTCTATAGGGTCTATGAATGTGGCCATTTTATTTTCCAAGTTTTGTTTCTCTCATCAGTCACAATATCAGACGTACCGCCCTCTCACGCTATTAGCCTTCTGACAGTCAAAATGATCGTCATCTATCATATTCTCTATTATCTTTTCCATTCCTCTGTATATATTAGTCCTGTCGACAAATTCCATACATGAGGTGTTATGCTAGTTGTGCGATAGGCCTGCAAGTTTCTGCTCTTATCTTCATGGTTGTGTCTAATGGTATTCCACCATTCTCGTATATTCTAGACGCCAACTTCAATAATTCTTGGTTGACACTTTCGCCAATGATTTGCTGATCAATTGCTGTGCTTTTTCTGTTTACCAAGGTTTCTTTTCCGTTAGCTCCTTATATCTATCTTTGTTTGTCCAATTTCTACGATGCCCTTTTCATAGGTGTCCATTTCTGTTCAAATGAACTGCCTGTGTGGTATTCATCAACGTAATATCTACAGCCCAAGAGAAATTCAAATGAATTTCGTGATTGCTTTGCACTTTAGTGTCCCACTCCTTTCCGCATTTTGCCGGCCGCGGTGGTCTAGCGGGTCTAGGCGCTCAGTGCGGAACCGCGCGACTGCTACGGTCGTAGGTTCGAATCCTGCCTCGGGCATGGATGTGTGTGATGTCCTTAGGTTAGTTAGGCTTAAGTAGTTCTAAGTTCTAGGGGACTGATGACCACAGATGTTAAGTCCCATAGTGCTCAGAGCCATTTGAACCATTTTTCCGCATTTTGTTCTTCCAGACCATTCTCTTAAACTTCAATCCACTCTTCATCGCAATTCAACTGACATCTGAGCTTATGTCTGGGCCTAGGTGTGCCACACAATCGAAGAGCAGGATTTAGAAAACGATAGATTTCGACTTCTAGACATAGATAATCGGACAATTCTTCACATAAATACAGATGTACGAGTACTAACAAGAGTCTCGCCAGGACGTTACCTCACATGGAACTTTCCTGTGCCTCGATCCTTTTCGAAGCATACCTCCCGTGGGGAAGCGAGAGTTTTCTGTAGCTACCGACGGTTGCGAGTTAAAACAAAGAGCGACAGAGGGAGAGAGAAAGGGACTCCCCTCTCTTCCACTCCGCTCCAAGGCCAAACGTCGTGTGCAATCATGACTGTTTGTACTGAAGCAATAATGTTATGTAATTGCAGTACGTAAAGTTTTGATATTTTTATCATTATGTAATTTGTTAAAAGAAAGGCGAACAAACATGTAAAAGTAATGCATCCACAGTTTGAAACAGTTACACTGTTTTACATTTAAGTCAACTTAAAGATGCAGAGCTACAATTTTTGTAGTATGTGTATTCTGATATAAAGCATAGCATGTGGAATTTATGAAACCCCATACATTAATTTTTGTCATCAGTGATAATACCTGCTACAGTTGCAACATTTTACATCAGCAGTTGATTTTATCACTGGGGATGTGTATCAACAGTTCTGCATGTCCCATCAAGAGAAACGTGTATTCTAATGTGTCTACATTGTTGTTGTTGTTATTATCAGAAGTAGTATAATTATCACCACCGTAAGCTGCTCGTGTACCTCGCATGTCGTAATGTTGACTCATTGAGATGTCAGGTTATATATAAGAGAGTGCACGAATGCCTTATTTTATCAGGTGGAATAAACGCATAAAGAAGTAAATAAATGTACACAATGTGCCAAATTCCGCCACTTTTTATAACGCACATTACATTATTTCTAAGGACACGGGCTCTGTCATTTCTTGCGACTCTTAGTGTCTGTTCTGCTGGGGTTGGCATCGTGTAGTGGATCCCCGTACGCTCTGTAGCGTATGGCATTAAAGGTCTAAAAATATCGTAAAAGTTACAGTACCTTCCTGCATTGTCACTTTTATCGCAACGACAATGAATGGGATTCTTAAAACGTCACGTGTCAGAGATCTGTGCTGAAGTTTAGTGAGCGAGCAGTCTAGATCGCATCACATCGCATAGTGATTTTTTAATCCGGACCTGTGCGCTACCTTCATGCTGAGTGCCCTGGGGACGCTCCCAAGACAGCAGCCGTGTTCACAGGGCCAAGTGGACACGCTCCTGGCTGGACGACCGAACACTCAGCCGTCCTGCCGCATCCCGACATGCCCGCTAAGCCATCCGGTCTCAGCCTCACAGCAAATGTCTGCGACCAGCGTGTGGGCAGCGGCGGTCTCAACGTCCCTGCGGTCTGGCGGCTCTACGGGACCTGTTGAGTGACGTCAGCTGAACACGACACAACTGGAGAGACTCGTGGACTTTCTTTGTCGGCCAACTCAGGCCCTTGTCGAGGCTAGAGGCGGTGTGCTCTACTCCTGTGTCAGCATGATCTCTCTTTATCTGACATCGAATGAAATCTGTCCTCAACCTTCATGTTTATTACTTGTAACCTTCCACACAAACATAACTAACTGGACGTTGTTTTGTAAGGAGAAAAGCATACACTTGCAAGATCTCAACCCTAGATACCAAACACCCGCCCTCTCTTAAAATAAATGGCCATACTTATGATATAACTCATTTCAGACGTCTTGAATGCAGAGTTTTTACAGTTCTGTAGGTGCAGGTTGCCTGCCACTGGCTGCGCCCCACTGCAGCTGCCTGATGCACGAGTGCAGAGCACTGTGCAGCGGGGTGACGTCCAGAGCCCTCAGACCCGCTTCACGTCGCAAGTGTGGGAAGACGTGTGTGGAGCCGGTCACGTGTGCCCCATGTGCTTCGAAACTTTGTTCTTCGAGTAGAACACATGTTATTTAACATGAAAAACGGGTAAGCAGTATGAGCAGATAGTATTTCAATGCCATGCGCATATATGGTCAACACTGTTTAGCAATATTTTAGGACATATTCTGCAGCAGTTTTTTATAAAACACACACACACACACACACACACACACAGAGATCTCTGTTACGGACAGAGGCAAGGTGAAATCTGACAATATTACTTCTTCAAAGCAAGCTTCCTAAACAGTCAGTTGGTGATTTTACGTCTCCGTCGCGTTGTGCCAATGAAGTTGTTTGACGACAATGATCGTGGTGAAAGGGTATCGTCATCATTGTCACCACCATCCTCTCATAAAGAATAGTCTAACGTCAATCAACTATTCTTCTCTCCATTTAACGGGTCTTCTGTATGACTGCCGCAACTAAATCGCAAGGTACAAATAGTAGCACAAAGAAACGCTCATAGAGTTTCTTTTGCCTCGTGTAAGAGTTAGTCGAATAGCCACATATAAAGACGCTTACCGGTCACAACTGTCGCGAGCTTTGACGTTTAAACGTGGCAGTTTGACCGTCACTGTATACTGCTCCTGGACGTGCCACACTGTCGCTTGTCGGTTCACCGGCACTATAAACGCGAACCTCTTACTCACCGTACCGTACAGTTGTTCGAGCTCCGACAATGGGCGAACGCAGCGGAGCGTGCCAGAAACAAGTGGTACACGAGCGTTGAAAAGCTATGTGTTCAGAAGGTCTTAACTGCGTACAATCGTCCAAATCTCCGCGCGACATAGACAGCTGGGGCTCACACCTTGCAAGTGAGCGTTTTGTATGTGAGACCAGGTTGGTCATCTTCTCTTGTTAGATGCAATCGGTTGTGATTAGAGAACAGTTTCTTTTCTCCAGTGTGATTATTATTTACTTCTGATGTTTTTATTTCTATGCACTGTTATTAGGACTGATTTTTCAAATGTGGTGCAACTCGATCATCATGTGTTCATAAGCATCGACGAGAGTTTTTATAGAATACCTATGAGCACATTACACTTTATTTAACAATAACGAACTTCTAAATAATATACTCACCAGGTATATTCCTCCACTCAAACTGAAAATAACGCCACCACTCACACTTCACCCTGCTGACCATGGCTCTTGTGATGCGCCGAACAGCATGCACGGACTGGGACAGCATATGATGCCTCAGATCATCCGCTTGCAGCGTTGTCACGTTCCATTCCATGTTGTTCAACCTTTCAAAATAAAATGGAGTCAGCTTATGTGACAGATGATATTCTGAAACTTGACTGTATTTTGTAGACTAGAATAGTCAAAACTAAACTGAACTTTCCCCTCTCCAGATTTTACGTTTCCCATTGATAGAGGTCGACAGCCCATTAGAGACGAATCGAGGTGTCAGACAGGAATTGTTGCGTACATTACGGCTGGTATGCGAGTCTGCTAACATATTCTGGTGAACTGATAATTTCTGATGAAATACAAGAATTCACATACAAACGTGCAGCCAGAACTATGATTGGACAAGCACGGCAGACCGCCTTCAAAGGCATGGAGTGGGCGCTCCCCCACAACATGGCTCACCGTCTGCTCCTGGGCGCCATAATCACGAGCAGCACTTCCACTATAATACCACGTTTTCAAGACGTTGCCATGTTCTCTTGTGCCGTTTGGATGAGGTTGAATCTTGGTCTTTCTTGACAAGAAAGACCATACTGCGCTACCTTACTCAGTTGGACTGAATACTTATTGCACCCTGTCTTAGGAATTAGTACCTTCGCATCCTTGATTGTGAGATTACTAGGGACAAAATCTGACAGAACATGCAACTCCTAAGTGGGAGCTGTTGTAGCAATGTCATTAATAGTCAACATGGCTCCTTAACGCTTTAGCACAATATACAACAGCCCAATAACCAACAGAAATTGCAGTGTTGTATTGTTTGTCTACATTTGCTCCCCAGTTTTTTGCAGGAATGTAGTGCAGTTGATTTAGAATAGAACCAAACGACTTTCACCGGTCCGCGCAGTGCTGCATAAATGACAGTGACAGGAAGAGGGAGACACTAAGGTAATTAAGGAAGTAGCTGCAGGAAATTTTGGTCCTATCCAGGGGCTCATATGACTGCCTGTGTGCCTCTGTATCATGGAGGTAGAACTCTGTGGTCTCAGTTCCACTTGTGTTTTGCTGGAGTCTCTGTCTGTAAAAGTACTCCCTCAGTTTGGTGTCAACTCGGAGGCTCGTCGACACAGTCAGTAAGTAGCCAGTTTCACACGATGAATGTGGTCACTAGGCGACCACTACGAACAACAATAAACAACTACCTGGGACCTTGGAGTGCGAAGAAATTGCCTAAGGGGACACGTGAAACGGAACCTGGATCAGTGGAGTGGGCTTATGTTCACCGGCGAGTACAGATTTAGAACGTCGACTGGGGATCGTCGTACAAGGCTGTGTAGGGGACCAGGCCCGGTGCAGGTCTCTATCCATGGGTTCTGCTGTGGGGCGGGACTGTCGTAGTTTGGGCTGCTATTATGGTAATACCAACAGTAGCAGAAAACAGTATAACGGAAGCAGGATTCTTTAGGAAGGTAGAGCAGAGAGTGTGTTACAGTGAACAGTTCAGTGATACAGTTAAGCTTATCACAATCGACAGCAAACCAATACCCACAACGATAGTTCAGATAGTACATGCCGACGTCGGAAACTTAAGATGACAGAAAAAGTATATGAAGGTATTGAAAGGGTAATACAGTAAGTAAAGGGAGATGAAACTCCATTACTCGTGGGAGACTGGAATGCAGTTGTAGGAGAAAACGTGGAAGAAATGGTTACTGGAGAATATGGGGTTGGGACAGGGAATGAGAGAGAAGAAAGACTAACTCAGTCCTGTAATAAACTTCGGCTAGTAATAGCGAATACTCTTAATCACAAGAGAAGGATGTATAATTGGAAAAGGCTGGGTGATATGGGGAACAACAGTTAGATTACATCATGGTCCGAAGGAGATTCTGAAATGATATAGTGGATTGTAAGGCATACGCAGGAGCAGATATAGACTCATATCACAATGTAGTAATGATAAACAGTACGTTGAAGGTTAAGAGATAAGTCAGAAAGAATCGATACGCAAATGTGTCAGATACAGAAGTACTAAGGAATGACGAGATACTCTTGAAGATCTGCAAGGCTATGGATACAGCAACAAGGAATAATCCAGTAGGCAGTCCACTTCAAGAGGAATGGATATCTCTGAAAAGGACAATAATAGAAGTTGGAAAGAAAAATATAGATACAAAGAAAGTAACTGCAAAGAAACCATGGGAATTAAAACAAATAACTGAAGTATTTCTTTTATTACCCATGATGAAAGAAGGAAGTTCAAAAATGTTCAGGGAAATTCAGGAATACAGAAAGGCTAGTCACTGAGGGATGAAATAGACAGGATGTGTAGGAAAGCCAAGACGAAATAGCTGCCTGAAAAATGTGAAGAAATCGAAAAAGAAATGATTGTTGGAAGGACTGAGTCAACGCATAAGAAAGTCAAAGCAACCTTGAGTGAAATTGTTAGCAAAGGGTGGTAGTATTAAGAGTGCAGTGGGAATTTCACCGTCAAAAAAGGAGGAGGAAGTGGATATATGGAATGAGTACATTGAAGGCCTCCATGAGGAGGGAAGATTTGTCTGATGTGATAGAAGAAGAAAGAAGAGTCGATTTGGAAGAGATAGGAGATCCAGTAATAGAATTTAAAAGAGCTTGGAGGACTTAAGATCAAATAAGGCAGAAGGGGTAGATAACTTTCCATCAGGATGTCTAAAACCATTGGGGGGAACTGGCGACAAAGCGACTATTCATGTTGGTGTGTAAAATATATGAGTCCGCCGACATACCATCTAGCTTTCGAAAAAATATCATCCACACAATTCCTAAGACTGCAAGAACTGAAAAGTGCGACAATTATCGAACAGTCTGCTTAACATCTCATGCATCCAAATTGCTGACAAGAATAACATATTGGAGAATGGAAAAGAAAATTGAGGATGAGTTAGATGACTATCAATTTGGCCTTAGGAAAGGTAGATGCAACAGAGAGGCAATTCCGACGTTGCTGTCCGTGATAGAAGCAAGACTAAAGAACAATAAAGTTACGTTTATAGGATTTGTCGACTTGGACAAGATGTTGAGCAATGTAAAATGGCGCAAAGTGTTAGAAATTCTGAGACAAATAGGGGTAAGCTGTAGAAAGAGACAGGTAATACACAATATGTACAAAAGCCAAGAGGAAAATAATAAGAGTGGATGACCAAGAATGAAGTGCTCTGATTAAAAAGGTTGTAGGCAGGGATGTAGTGTTTCGCCCATATTTTCAATATGTACATCAATGAAGCAATTATGGAAATACAAGAAAGGTTCAGGAGTGGGATTAAAATTGAAGGTAAAAGGGCATGAATGATACGATTTGCTGATGACATTGCTATCCTGAAAGTGAAAGTGAAGAAGAATTACACGATGGGCTGAATGGAATGGACAGTCTAATGAGTACAAAATATGGGTTGAGAATAAATCGAAGAAAGACGAAAGGAATTGGAAGTAGGAGGAATGAGAACAGAGATAAACATAACATCAGGATTAATTGTCACGAAGTATATCAAATTAAGGAATTCTACTACCTAGGCAGCAAAATAACCAATGACACATGGAGCAAGGAGGACATCGAAAGCAGATTTGCACCAGCAAAAAAGGCATTCCTGACGAAGAGAAGTCCATTAGTATCAAAGATAGGCCTTAATTTTAGGAAGAATGTTCTGAGAATGTATGTTTGGAGCAGAACCTAGAATGGTAGCGAAACATGGATTGTAGGAAAACCGGAAAATGAGAGAATCAACGCATTTGAGATGATGTACTACAGACGAATGCTGAAAATTAGGTCAACTTACAAAGTAAGGAATGAGGAGGTTCTGCGCAAAATGGAAGAGGAAAGGAATATGTGGAAGGGACACGATGATAGGACATCTGCTAAGACATCAGGGAATGACTTCCATGGTACGAAATTGGAGAATACATCCAGCAAATAATTGAGAACGTAGGTCGCAAGTGCTGTTCTGAGGTGAAGAGGTTGGCATAGGAGAGGAATTTGTCGTGGACCACATCAAACGAATGAGAAGACAGATGGCTCAAAAAAAAAAAAAAAAAAAAAAAAATGGAAAGGTCTCTAACGTTCCGTCTCCAAATGCTGGAGACATCTTCAGAGGCTAAAAAGGCTCAGGCAGCAGTTTGAAACTTCTATAAACTGAACAAGCTGAACTGTTTGTTCGGATCCCTGTGACGTCATCAGACGGCTGCTTAAGAGCGCAGAGTCACGAGTGCGTGTGTTGTCGAGCTTCTGCTGGGGAACACTTGGCGCTGGTTTCTGTATTCAGCACTGAGGCCAGCAGCTCGTCTAATTTCTCTCATTCTTCTTTCCGTTAAAGTTGCTCTCGTGCTTTGGAATTTGAATACCCTCTCTGTAAATTCAAGCACAGTAATATTGGTTCTGTATTGCAGAGACGAATTTTTAGTTTCCCTGGTCCGAGTGGATGTTCTGCGACTGCCGATTTATTGCTATTTCTGTTCCCTAAACAAGAAATGAGTACTTCTGTTTGTACTACACATGTGTGGTTCACTGTGTGTGCAAGACAATTTATATATTCCTCCTGTGGCAAGTGCTGGCCGTACATTCTTTATAGTGTTCGAAACATTCACGCTCCTTCATAATTGGTATAAACACTGCATCAATACTATGTATTCCTCGTACTCTGATCATGTGAACCATGACTGCTTTTACGAATGGGAGTAAATCTTTGTTTCTTCTTCGTGAGAAGCTCCATACCTTTATGGACTTATTGCCCTATTTATCTCTTTCTCAGATTAATCATTTATTCTGAAAGCAGTGTTTAAATGGTCGGAGCGTTCCTCCAACTCCTCTGGTGACACATTATTTAAGCCAAGCCCACCAATGTTCTCGTTACCGCTCTTTTCAGTTTGTGACAATGACTGGAATTTTTGTGAATGTATCCACATGTATGAGTGAGGTTTTTGCAGACCTTCTGTGCCTAACATCTGTGGATTTTCTAAGTAGCCGTACATTTTAAAATATTTCTTCTTTCTCTTTTTCTATACTGGATTTTATATTATAACTAATATCATTCGGAAAGTTTAGAAAGTCCGAGTTCTTTTTGTCCATGAGGCTATATAACGAAGTATGAGTGTCATCAATATAACAAAACCAACGATAGTAATTTTTCTTGTTGGGCTGATGAGCTATTCCTTCCAGTTTTACATATAGAGCTCCGTTGTAACTGTGCTGAGTGTGTTTCCTGTAATGAATACAGTTTCAGAAAACTGGATGATTTATTCGAGAGCCTCACAAACTGAGCGAAGTCAGTAACACTTTGGTCCGCCTCAGTTATTCGGCTTCGCATTTACTGGCAGAGCTGTTGAATGTCCTCCTGAGGGACATCGTCCGAAATCATGTCCAGCTGGCAGCTTAAGTCATGAAAAGCCCGAGATGGTTCGAGTGCCCTGCCCGGTGTGCCCCAAACGTTGTCAGTTGGGGAGAGGTTTGGCGCCCTTCCTAGTCAAGGTATGTTTGGCGAGCAATAGAAACACTCGTTGTGTGTGTGGGCGGGCATTACCTTGCTGATATGTAATGTCAGTATGGCTTGCCATGAAGGACAACAAAGCTGGACGTGGAACATCGAATATCGTCGACGTACCGCTCTGCTGTGTGGGTGACTACTAAAGTGGTCCTGCTATGAAAGTGAACGGCACCCCAGACCATCACTCTCGGTTGTTGGGCTTCATGGTGGGCGACAGTCAGGTTGGAAACCCCCCCCCAAGTTTCCAAGGCGTTTCCAGACACATCTTTGCTGGACATTGGGGCTCAATTAGAAGCGAGGCTCATCATAGAAGACTGTTCCAGTCAATGAGATTCCTGGCCGAAGTCGCATCTGGAGATGCCCCAGATGGTCGTGGTATACCAATCTTACTGTCGTCCGCCATATGGTCTGACAACCTCGAGTGATGGTGTGGGGTGTCATTTTTTTCACAGCAGGATTTCTTTGGTTTTAATCTGTGGTACCCTTACAGCACAGCAGTTCGTCTATCCTGTTCTACACCCCGTTTTGCTGCCTTCAAGGTAAGCCATTCTTGGCTAACTTTTTTTCCAAAATAATGCCCTCTTGCATATGGGGAGAGTTTTTACTATTTGTTTTTAGACTTGCCAAACCCTACCTTGGCCAGCAAGGTTGCCAGACTTCTTCCCAATTGAGAATAATTGGAGCGATATAGGCAGGGACGTCCTATCAGGTCGGGATTTTGACGATCTACCGCAGCATTTGGACAAAATATGGCATGATGTTCCTCAGGGAGACATCCAACAACTCTGTCAATAAATATCAAGATGAAAAATTGCTTACATAAGGACGCATTATTTACTTACCTAACTTGTTAAGCTTCCCTCTTGAATAAGTCATTCACTTGTTTGTGTGCTCATGTACAGCACAACTACTACTTTCTGTACCTTCCGGATATTTCCTTCACGGAGTGTTCCTTTTTTTTGTCTAAGAGTGTAAATTCCATATGTGAGATCGTTTTATTAAGAGCAACTATAGTAAGCAGTAATAGAACGTCTAAATGGGCTAATATCTGATGGACATGAAGGATTCTATTTTTTGTATAATGAACTGAACCTTTTATACGTCTTTTTTTGCTACAGAGGTCTGTAGAAGACTGTCCAGGTATTTGGCAGTCACGCTTGTCGAACAGTCCATAGCGCTAACAACTGGTCTTAATGGAATGACAGGTTTGTGAATTTTTGGTATACCATACAATCTTGATGGGACCAGTTCTGCTGTAGTAAGACATTTCTAGTTGGTGAGAGAAATCGAAGAGGCTTTTACTAGCTGATGCGTTACCCTAAGTACTGATCTTGAGAGATTGCTTTTAATCTCACTGTACCTTCGTGGTTGTAATACAACGCAAGTTTTTCCGCAGTAGGTTCATTATTTCATGAGCATTGTAGCGTTGCCCTTATCTGCTGGAAGCTCTAGAATACATCAGAATTGAAATCTCGGATAGGTCTCTCTCCACAAGTTAAGTGTTGTGTCATTGTTTATTGCCTCTGGTGGTGCCTCCACATTTAGGGGACGAAGTCTTTGGCACAGAAATACGCTATGGAACGTGGCCTAATACCCATTAATCAAAATTGACCAGTAGGTTGTATTTTAATTATTTATCAGTACGAGTACATGTGTTAGTGTTTGTAGGAATTACGAAAGAAACGAGGAGTGTAGAAATGGGGTGGCCAAGACATCAGCTCACGGGCCACCCCCGGGCACAAGTGCATTTGGCTCGTTATACACATCTCCCCAATTAACATTTCTTAAATTTTCTCTGAAGTGCTCAATAAACACTGGGTTGAGCAACCGTACAGTTTTATTTCATGGTTTCTGAACTGTACACCTTGCTGTGTTTTCTAATTTAATCAATTGTACATCATGGGCTGATAATCCATTTATCAATGTGAAAGCATGTGTTAGTTTTACACCCTCTTGCTGTACAAATACATTATCTATTAGAGCGCTACTGCCTTGAGCTATATGTGTAGGGAAATTGATAACTGATTCTATGTTATATGCAATTAATAACACTTACACTTTTCCCATCTGAACTGGTTAGAAAGGTTACATAGAAATCATCACAGATTAACAACTTCCTGTTTTTGGCTGACAGACAGCGTAATAGGTAGTCAAACTTTTTTACTAGCTCCCAATCTCCTAATGGGGACCTGTACACTGTTGCTAACATCAACACTACATTATCTATCTCTAGTTTACATGCACAAACTTCAAAGTGCTGATCAATGCAGAATTTGCGTACTTCTACAGTTTTGTACTTACATCCTTTTTTTTTTTTTTTTTTTTTTTTTTGTAAACGGCAACCCCTCCTTTATTCATGCTATATCTGGAAGTGTAAGATGCTAAATTATACTAATTTATACTGACACTATCCATCACCACAGTTACATGGCGTTCAGACAAAGTATATCAATCCCACTGTTATTTGTGAGGTCATCTACAAAGAGAGCTTCACTCCAAGTTTAAACGCAGTGAAAACCTCTCAGACAAACAGAACCTAAACGATGTCAAAGTTAGCGTAAGGAGGGCTATGCGTGAAGCGTTCAGTGAATTCGAAAGTAAAATTCTATGTACCGACTTGACAGAAAATCCTAGGAAGTTCTGGTCTTACGTTAAATCAGTAAGTGGCTCGAAACAGCATATCCAGACACTCCGGGATGATGATGGCATTGAAACAGAGGATGACACGAGTAAAGCTGAAATACTAAACTCCTTTTTCCAAAGCTGTTTCACAGAGGAAGACCGCACTGCAGTTCCTTCTCTAAATCCTCGCACGAACGAAAAAATGGCTGACATCGAAATAAGTGTCCAAGGAATAGAAAAGCAACTGAAATCACTCAACAGAGGAAAGTCCACTGGGTCTGACGGGATACCAATTCGATTCTACACAGAGTACGCGAAAGAACTTGCCCCCCTTCTAACAGCCGTGTACCGCAAGTCTCTAGAGGAACGGAAGGTTCCAAATGATTGGAAAAGAGCACAGGTAGTCCCAGTCTTCAAGAAGGGTCGTCGAGCAGATGCGCAAAACTATAGACCTATATCTCTGACGTCGATCTAATGTAGAATTTTAAAACATGTTTTTTGCTCGCGTATCGTGTCGTTTTTGGAAACCAAGAATGTAATCTGTAGGAATCAACATGGATTCCGGAAACAGCGATCGTGTGAGACCCAACTCGCTTTATTTGTTCGTGAGATCCAGAAAATATTAGATACAGGCTCCCAGGTAGATGCTGTTTTCCTTGACTTCCGGAAGGCGTTCGATACAGTTCCGCACTGTCGCCTGATAAACAAAGTAAGAGCCTACGGAATATCAGACCAGCTGTGTGGCTGGATTGAAGAATTTTTAGCAAACAGAACACAGCATGTTGTTATCAATGGAGAGACGTCTACAGACGTTAAAGTAACCTCTGGCGTGCCACAGGGGAGTGTTATGGGACCATTGCTTTTCACAATATATATAAATGACCTAGTAGATAGTGTAGGAAGTTCCATGCGGCTTTTCGTGGATGATGCTGTAGTATACAGAGAAGTTGCAGCATTAGAAAATTGTAGCGAAATGCAGGAAGATGGTTCAAATGGCTCTGAGCACTATGGGACTCAACTGTTGAGGTCATTAGTCCCCTAGAACTTAGAACTAGTTAAACCTAACTAACCTAAGGACATCACAAACATCCATGCCCGAGGCAGGATTCGAACCTGCGACCGTAGCGGTCTTGCGGTTCCAGACTGCAGCGCCTTTAACCGCACGGCCACTTCGGCCGGCGATGCAGGAAGATCTGCAGCGGATAGGCACTTGGTGCTGGGAGTGGCAACTGACCCTTAACATAGACAAATGTAAAGTATTGCGAATACATAGAAAGAAGGATCCTTTATTGTAGGATTATATGATAGCGGAACAAACACTGGTAGCAGTTACTTCTGTAAAATATCTGGGAGTATGCGTGCGGAACGATTTGAAGTGGAATGATCATATAAAGTTAATTGTTGGTAAGGCGGGTACCAGGTTGAGATTCATTGGGAGAGTCCTTAGAAAATGTAGTCCATGAACAAAGGAGGTGGCTTACAAAACACTCGTTCGAACTATACTCGAGTATTGCTCAACAGTGTGGAATCCGTACCAGATCGGGTTGACGGAGGAGATAGAGAAGATCCAAAGAAGAGCGACGCGTTTCGTCACAGGGTTATTTGGTAAGCGTGATAGCGTTACGGAGATGTTTAGCAAACTCAAGTGGCAGACTCTGCAAGAGAGGCGCTCTGCATCGCGGTGTAGCTTGCTCGCCAGGTTTCGAGAGGGTGCGTTTCTGGATGAGGTATCGAATATATTGCTTCCCCCTACTTATACCTCCCGAGGAGATCACGAATGTAAAATTAGAGAGATTCGAGCGCGCACGGAGGCTTTCCGGCAGTCGTTCTTGCCGCGAACCATGCGCGACTGGAACAGGAAAGGGAGGTAATGACAGTGGCACGTAAAGTGCCCTCCGCCACACACCGTAGGGTGGCTTGTGGAGTATAAATGTAGATGTAGATGTTAACAGATCATCTACTTTATTTTTTATTCCCCTGATATTCTGATGAAGTAAGTTGATACTGAAACTTCCTGGCAGATTAAAACTGTGTGCCTGACCGAGACTCGAACTCGGGACCTTTGCGTTACGCGGGCAAGTGCTCTACCAACTGAGCTACCGAAGCACGACTCACGTCCGGTACTCACAGCTTTACTTCTGCCAGTACCTCGTCTCCTACCTTCCAAACTTTACAGAAGCTCTGCTGCGAATCTTGCAGAACTAGCACTCCTGAACGAAAGGATATTGCGGAGACATGGCTTAGCCACAGCCTGGGGGATGTTTCCAGAATGAGAAACTGGTAAGTTGATACTACCCTTAGCTTCATCCCTATTTACTGTACATGAAGCTTCTGTTATTCTATTTTTCTTGAGTGTTGCCTGTTTTGACTTTGACCTTGACATAAAAAACGTGTCTGCCTGGTGCCATTAACCACAGCTGACTTATCTTTCCCCTTCCTATTTAGGTGCAGGCCATGCGTAGTGTATCCTCACCTACCAGTAGTGTCAACAGGAACGTCGCGTGTGTGAGGTTTTGGGGGTATCTGGAACATCCCGTTCCTCCACTACTTCAGATAGCAAACCAGAGTGTTAACACGCCTTGCAGCAGTGTTTACGAGGACCGAACACGGCGCTGAAAGACCTCCACAGACACCACATTTGTGTGGTTTGTGTGGCCAGTTCATGTTCCTATTTCATCCAAGTCTCTCGCAATAGTACAGCTTGGATTCATACCGCAGGCTGTTTCCTGCTGCCCCAACTGTAATTTCCTGGTCTCCCTAGCATTTGTTTTCACAAAACTTGTGAGCTGGTACGCTGCACCTAACTCCTCCTGACGCTCCTGGCCTTGACTGTTAACTAGAAGCAATATTCTTCTTTTCCTATTCTGATTTGATCCCTACGTGTCTTTTTTTCTTGAGGCTAATATTCTGCTTCAAAATACATTCAACTACATCTGGATGAGGCCCTTCCTCCATTACTTCAGATAGCAAGCCAAACTGATTTACTAACTGAATTTCGAAGTTTTTTCAAGTTTCTCTTTTTGCTTCTACCTTTCCTGTCCCTGTTTCTTCCCTTAGCCTACATAATTCCAAGTCCTCATTTTGTAATTCAGCCTCAATGGCACAAATTTTTACCTCCTTTTCAGCGACTTTTCTGTCCTTTCTACATAACGTACGTTGCCATGGAGAGCGTCTTATCTACCCAGTTTCCTCGCCGCTACATTCGCCCCAATAAACCATAACCTACACAGTCTTCACACCCCCGCCTTCAGATTCCTACAGCAAACATCACATTTGCTAGACATGTTTTGACAGAAAAATTTACACAAAGGGAGAGGATAACTTGGCACAAGAGCACTGATGTTACGTAACCTGTATTAATACGCAATGAAGCGCTAATGCAAACAAACTTTTAAAAATCTCAAAAACTTCATAAAACTACCCTTGTAATTCTTTCTAGGCCACAACGTATTCTTCAAACTCCGTATTTCCTTTAACACGAGTGATCTTAGGGAACTTCACTGTCTTTGTCAGAATGTGTCCGTTCCAGAAACGCGATTTTCTTTTTAAATGCATCCCCATCAAATGAGGAAAAAGTTACCTTGCAGTGCATTACTGTGGGCAGTGTACAGTCAAGTCCAGTTAAAATGTGAAATCTGCACTAGATTACACATGTTTTCATTTTCGTTCCTGCATTGCTTTTTTTGTCAAAAAATTAAACTGTAGCAAGTTTTAAGTCGTTCCAGGTATGTGTCTCGATATAACATACGTACTTTGCAGTACGATATGAAGTCTCCATAGGAATCGTTCAGTTTCACTGAAAACCGTTGCAGCTGAAAACGGAAGATGCGTGTGACTTCAGCAATTATACTATGCTTTCTTCCAATTTCGCCATGTGCCAAAGGCCTGCAAATTTAGCACAAAGTGCTTTTTGATGTACAAAACAAGGAATCTTGTCTGTCGACATTCGTGATTTTATCCTGTTTCATTGTCAATCAAATCTTTAAACTCTTTCTGCATATTCCAGAATCCGAATCAAGAACACTTCTCCACGTGAGTAACCTAGAGGCAGATATCCTCTGATTTGTGAGGCAACTTAAATCACTTAATAACAGCAAGTCTTCCGGTCCGTACTGTATACCAATTACGTTTCCTTCAGAGTATGCTGATGCAACAGCTCCATACATAACAACCTTATACAACCGTCCGCTGGACGAAAGATCCGTATGAAAAGATTGGAAACCTGGACAGGTTACACCAATATTCAAGAACGGTGGAAGGAGTAATCCAGTAAATTACAGGTCCATATTATTAACGTAGATATCCAGTAGGATTTTGGAACATATATTTCGTGTGAGGACTATGAATTACCTCGAAGAAAACGGTCTATTGACACACAGTAAAGGCGGATTCAGAAAACATCATTCTTGTGAAGCGTGAAGTGTTGAGTGCTATCGACAAGGATTTCGAAAAGGCCTTTGACACTGTACCACACAAGCGGCTTGTACTGAAATTGGGTGCTTATGGAATATCATCTAAGTTAGCTAATTGGGTTCGTGGTATCCTGTCAGAGAGGTCACAGTTCCTTATAACTGACAGTCATCGAGTGAAACAGAAGTGATTTCTGGCGTTCCCCAACGTAGTGTTATAGGCCCTCTGCTGTTCCTTATCTATATAAATGATTTCGTAACAATCTGAGGAACAATCTGAGATCAAAAAATGTAAAACGATTTAAAAAATATATCTGTATATTTTGGAAAGTGGCAATTGATCCTAGATAATGAAGTCCTCCATATGAGTGCTAAAAGGAATCTGTTAAACTTCGGTTACACGATAAATCACTAAATCTAAAGCCCGCAGATTCAACTAAAACCCTAGGAATTATAATTACGAGCCACTTAGATTGGGGGTTGCGGTTGGGTTGGGTTGTTTGGGGGAAAGAGACCAAACAGCGAGGTCATCAGTATCATTGGATTAGGGAAGGATGGGGCAGGAAGTCGGTCGTGCCCTTTCAAAGGAACCATCCCAGCATTTGCCTGGAGCGATTTAGGGAAATCACGGAAAACCTAAATCAGAATGGGCAGACGCGAATTAAATTGGAAAGAACACATAATGCTGAGGGGGAGGCAACCCAAAGACTGCGATTCATTAGCAGAATATTTAGAAAATGTAAGATCTACTAAACAGATGCTTGTATGCCCTCTTTTGGAGTACCGCTGCACAGTGTGGGATCCTCGCCAGATAGGGTTAACGGAGTACGTTGAGAAAGTTCAAAGAAGAGCTGTACGTTCTGTATTACCCCGAAATAGGGGAAACAGTGTTACTGACATGATACAGGATTTGGGGTGGACATCAAAAAGGCGTTTTTCATTGTGGCAGAATCATCTCACGAAATTTCAGTCACCAACTTTCTCCTTCGAATGCGAAAATATTTTGCTAACGCAGACATACTTAGGGAGAAACGATCGTCGTGATAAAATAAAGGAAACGGGAGCTATCAGGGAAAGGTATAGGCATTCGTTTTTTCCTCGCACTGTTCGATATTGGAATAATCGAGAATCGTTGTGAAGGTCATTCGATGAACCCTCCGCCAGGCACTTAGGTGTGATCTGCAGAGCATCCATGTACATGTACATCCAATGTCGTTTCACAGTAGATATGCACTGCCTGTATTGTATATGAATTGAGAAACCTCTTCGCTCTCTTCTGTCACTGCCACTCATTTTAAAGAATCGCGACGGTAGACCGCTCGACTGCCTCCTTCGTGCAAACAGCCACTGGCCCAGTGAACCTCCATCGTACCGAGATCACACAGCGAAGGGTAGACAGCGCTGACAGCGCGAGTCTGCCGGACTCGAGAGACTTGTGCCGGCCGGAAGACGCCGCACCGCGACGCCGGACGAAGCGCGGCGCTCTTCCGGGCGCCTCCGACAAGGACCGAGCGGAGCCGAGCGGCAGGCAGGCCGGGCCCGTGGGCCAGACACGCTGCACGCGTGACTTGAGGCACGGCGCGGCCGGCCGTCATTATGAGCCCCTACCCAGCTGCGGCGAAGTCACTCAGTCAACTCCTGAGGCGTCACCGGTGGCCACAGGTTGGATGTAAGATCACATATGTTCGTTTCATATTTTCCAGGAAAAATATGTCCATTTTTAAAAGTGACAAACAGCAAGCGTGTAAAACACAACGCATCAGAATAACACATATTAAAAGCATAATATTGCCGAGGAATACAGCAGTATCAAGAGCCATCAACTAGAGATAATTACAGAGAACACTGCAATATACTGAGAAATGTCATTAGACCAGCTGATTGTATCAGCTGTGTGAGTAGTATGTACATATCTGAAAATAACATCAAATTACGCTGGTATGCAACTAGGACAATGCCAGGCGAGCTGCGGAAATCTTCGGTTATCTGCTTACTGAATGTCGTAGTGTGAAGACGTTACTAACGTTAACGGGATTTGCAAACGTTTAAATAATAAAGTCTTGTACGTCGAAAAAAGGTCAAACTCCTGCGCCTCACTCACTCAAATTGCTTGTAACACCATTTTTAATGTGGGCAATTAAAGGTAAAGCTGAAGGATGCAAACTGTAAGGAAATGGAAGCAGTAATTACAGAATAAATAAGAGTGCATGTGGTTGAGATCATATATTATTTGGGACAGTATATTTTTCTATATCATGCACTACCGCTTTTGCATCAGTCACCTAGCTCGTGAAATTTATTTTTTTCTGTGCGAAAGTAAATATTCAGTCATCTCCCAGTCAAAGGCTGTAAAAATAACATGCTGGTAATATCTAAATCAACTTCCACTTCCATACTCCACAAACCCCTGCGAAGTGCGTGGTAGAGGGTTTTTCCTGCAGTAGCACATACTGGACCGTCTCCCCGGCCACTTCGCTCCTGTGCGCCCTGTAATTAGTGTGACCTCGTCTTTGCCGGCCCTACGAGAGCGACAGCCAGGCGTCCGTCTTGTATTCTCAGATTCTTCGCTTCATACAGCTTCTTGGAATGTTGTGAGTAGGTATTCATCTTGAGGTGATTTCTCGACATGAAATCTCACTTTTTATCTCGTCTTTGATTTAAGAACAAAAATTTGAAAAGATTCAACCTTGAACAAACACGGTTTCTTCTCTTTTTACCGATACGTATTTCGGCCATATTACATTATCACCAGCGGGTTTCCTTTATTCTTTTGCAGAGTAAACTATCGCATTGGGATACGCATGTTTTTGGGAATGTGTTATTTTTGCTCAGAACGTTATAACAGACATGTAAACCATAGTAACACATGGACGTCATCTGCAATACCGAGATACCAGCCAAACTGGAAATGGCAGACACGGACATCAGCAACAGCTTGTGCCATTAACGCATACATCTTTCTGAGAGCGTTTTGAATGCAAATGTACAATTCTAAAATTATACGTTTCCCAGTGTAACAATATATTCTTTATAGTATGAAATTTTCTCTCTACAGCGGAGTGTGCGCTGATATGAAACTTCCTGGCAGATTAAAACTGTGTGCCGCACCGAGACTCGAACTCAAGACTTTTTCCTTTTGCGGGCAAGTGCTCTACCAACTCTTTTTTATTTTCTTTTTTTATGAAGAGGAAAAGAAAATTTTTCGCATCCACCCACGCGCGAACCCATGAGCTTCCGTGTCCTATTCCCGCGCGCTAACTACTTTTTTTTTTTTTTTTTAAAGAAGGTCACAGGGCGTGTGCGTCGAGGCCCAAACCCCTCCTCCCACCCCTTTTCTCACGTCCCCAGTTGGGTCATAGCACTAAGTGTGCAGAAATCTTAACGCAAAATTCCCATTCTCCGATGTAAGAAACACAAAGGAACCTCTTCTCTGAGTAGAAACTGAACACTTATAAAAACTTAACAATTCTTCTTGAATCACACAAATACTTTGGAAGTCGAACACGAGTAATTCTGAACAAAATGTTTTGAGAAAACTCTTCGTGTAACATAGAAGATTCGGAAGCAAGGTAATAGTAAATAATAAGAACACAAGTGACTTTTAATTTTCTTCTGTTCGTTCTCGTCCAAGGTGTTGTCGTGGTTCCACATATTTAACCGACACCCATTCTTTCAAAAATGATCTCCAGCATGTTGCCGTAGTGCTTCTTGTGGTTGCGATACGTGCTGATTTTTGCGTATTCGCACTCCATGTAAACGCGGAATTCTATCTCGTTGTCCGACCCAAGTTTGTTGATGACATAACTAACATATATCTCCTCGCCATAAATAATTGGTAACAGTGGACATGATCCCTTTCGATACTAGTTTGGGGATTGGAAATACCTGTGCAGTGAAATACGTTTTAGACAAAATGCAGGAGTTCATGAATCTGACTTTTCGCACCTGGTCCACAGTTCGATGGAAGTTCTCCATTACAGCACCATGAACTTTCCTCCTAGCTTCCGTCCAGTTAAAAGTAGCCATCCTCATCGGACATGCCATTAAGGTTATTCCCAAAGTTTTGTGTTTGTTGTCTTGTTTTGCCCATGACAGTCGGAGGTGATCTAGGCCCCGCAGATTCAATATTTTACTTTTGTTTTCATTGGTTGTCGCTCCCGACGCTAGACAATACTTTTGGATTTCTCTTTCCAGTGTAACTGTCTCCTCCTTATTCCTTATTACAACACCCACGTCATCAGCATAAGCTCGTATGACGGTTTTCTCACCACTCAATGTTATGCCTGTTAGTCTTGCGTGGACACTGCGGAGAAAGGACTGTAAACGTACGGAAAATAAAAACATAGATAAGGGACTGCCCTGTGGAACCCCTCGCCTTATCTGTATGGGTTTAGATGTTTGGCCATTGATTGCTATTTTCGCATTTATACCTGTTGCAATATTTCTTAGCATGTTGACAATCTGAGGGTGGAAAGCCATTCTTGACAGCGTCGCAAAGAGGTATCTATGACTAACGCGGTCAAAAGCTTTGTTGAAACCTATAAAGATTAAAGCACATTTTATACTTACCACTGACTTAATTGCAATGACGTCTCTGTATGCAGATAGACTTTCGAATATCGTTCTGGTTGGAGAACAAGATTAATGATGACTCAATATTTTGTTGGAAAAGGCAGGGAGTCTTTTGTTGATAATACGCGAAATTATTTTGTAATTAGAATTTAGTAGCGAAAGCGGCCGAAAATTGTTTAAGTTGGTTTTGCGTTTACTCTTAGGAATCAGTACTATTTTACTTTCCTTAAACTCTGCAGGGACCGCTTTTCCGGTCAGGACCACGTTCGCCATGGAAGTGATCTTGTCCCCAATTATAGACCAGTAGCGGGCATAAAAATCCACAGGGAGGCCATCAAGTCCCGGAGATTTTTTGAGAGGTGAGTTACGCACTGCGTCATGCACTTCATCTGTAGTAATAGGTGACAGGATGTCAGCGTTTCCTGTTCCCGACAACTGTGGACCTAAAATAGTGAGAAAGTCGTCCAGAGCTGCATCGTCCACTGTGGTAGGGGCATATAAGTTGTCATAGTACCTGTGGACTTGGTCCAGTATTTCTTTCTGGTATGTGAATCTTGTACCAGTGTGCGTCTGGACTTCATCAATAAAAGTTTGACGTCTGTTTTCAGCATGCCGCACCAAATGATACAGAGAAGCAGTTTCACCAGCTGCTACTGATGTGGCTTTCTATTTAATTTTTAGTCCCTCCATCTGTTGCTGTTTAATGCTTAATAACTTGGCTTTTGTTTTTTGATATCATTCAGACGAATTACGTCATCATTTGCCTCTTGATAAAAGTCTCTTAAAACTTTATAATAAAACTCCATTGTATTCCTCAACTCCCTGCGCCTCGCTACACTATACTGCACGACAACTTTCAGCAGCCTTGGTTTAGCCCTCCTAGTCCACCAGTCAGTGACTGTTGGGTGCTTGTCTGCTGTGCGGAGGCACATAGTCCACGCTACTCTTATTTTCTGTTCCAGTTCTTCGTCAGTTAAAACTGACATATTCAAATTCCATTGCCCTCTGAATCGACGGGTTGGCTGTACACTTAAATTAAAGCAAGTTAAAAGTGTACTGTGATCGCTAAAATACACGGGAACAGTTTCAACGTTTAATAAAAAAATTTGCAAATTTGGTGACCCGTAAATTCTATCTAGTCTGCTGCGGGAGTGGCTGGTTATATACGTGGAGTCGACTGATGTCGGGTGCTGAAGTTCCTATACATCTTTGAGTTGTAGATCACTTACTAACGTTTTTAACTGTGGCGAGTAGCTGAAATTGGGTTGTTGATCTTTCTGGTTTAAACACAGTTAATATGTCCACCTAATATAAGAGAACACGGATTTTTCCTCAATAAATAAATTAGTTCATCTTGAAAAAACATCGCACCATCCAATTTATGTCCACCCCTCCTTCCCCAAACAACCAACCAACCAACCACTAACTTCATAGAAAAAATTTTACTGCTTTTAAACAAAGTGCTTGAAAAGAAAATTATCCTGAAATCCTGACAATGCATTGCTATAAGTCACTGTGGTCTTTCTCTTTCTCCTCGTCAGTGTTGGCCCTGATGACTTCATATTTTATATTCTTTTTCTTGACGTCTTTCTTCTGTGGTGTGGTTTTCGCTCGATGACGCGTGACAGCAAGACCTTGTTTCGGTCGCAGCCTCCGACGGTGGCCGTCTTGCGCAACGGCTGTGGCTTGCGAGTCGTCAATATTTGGCTCCGGGGTGTTGTCAGTTGCGTTGTCTTGCTGGCGAGGCGGTGATGCTTGTTTATTTCCTCCTTCGGCGCGGTGATGCGCTTCGGAGCCAGCAGGTTGTTTACTTGGTACTTCCTCGTACTGTTCGCACTGTATGGGCTGTGCACTCGATGCGGTTATTGCAGCTGTGACCTCAGGCTCAGGGTCACATTTCCGTGAAAGGTCACTACCAGCTGCGTCACTATCTGTTCGTGGCGGTATAATTCCTTGTGCGGGAGTGGGAGCCACATCGACCTGCATTTCATCTCCTTTTACCACTTCCAACAGGACTTGGCTTCGGCTTCCTGGCAACGGGTGTTTCACAGGAAGAGTCCTCATCAACATTTTTTTCAGTGTCCTCTAGAGGACGCTTTTTAGTGGGAGTCTCGCTGTCACGGGACGGAATTTCAGCAGTTAATGCAGGTTTTGAAGGCGGAAAGTCATTAACATTAAGTGCAACATTTTCAGAGGTAGTAACAGGATCGACGACAGCCGCCGCCTGTGTTGTATTACTGGCTGGCAACAAATCGTTGAGTGTTAATTTCCGGCGTTGCGTAAGGTTATTTGTTAGCACAAAAACACGGCGAGGGCAGTCCTGACTCGTTACATACATGACATGTAGGGGTTTGCCCTGAGTAAATAACATGCGCCTTGTGCCCGTCAACAAAGATGTGGGAGGGAATGTTTGCCTTCACTTCCATCTCCACGGAGCGAATGCCGTTAAAGCACTGCAGCTTGAAATGCGAAGCCCACCTTTCGTTGACTATTTGCCTGACAACCCCACACTTTGAAAGGACATCTTTAATTTTCGAGTTGTCTACTTCTACCGGAATATTCAAAACCCTAACATTTCTAATTACAAACTCCGAATTCCTGAGTTTTACAGTACTTGTAGTACCATCACGGTGTATAAATTCCGTTTCATAACCAAATTTTTCCAGAAAGTGGTCTACACTCACGGAATCGTTAAAGTTTACAAACATGCAGTATTCATCAGAGTCTAGCTGCATGGTATGAGCAGATTCAGGATGAAGCCCAAATACCTCGGTAATCTAGTCGTGTATTTCCAGTGCAGAGGGCTGTACTCGACGGGTGTACTTGTCGAAGGTGAAAATCACGGTGTTTTTTCTCACGGAGTTTGCCACGGTGTTCTGCAGCGAAGAAATTTCGGACAACGCCGAAATCCCAACAGCACTACGTAGAAAGATAACATGAACGAAGACCAATAGCCAATAAACAGTCACGAAACACGAAAACACCGGCGTAAACACTGAACGTTCACGGAGCAAACTCGAGGAGTGTGCGACCGCGGCGACAGCTAAAGCCAGACTGCTGGCTTACACGATCTGTTGGTCTATCAATGTGGACTGTCCAAGTATCTGCAACGAATGGTGAACCACTCGTAGTGATGTGAGGCAGTGGCGTAAAAAGATTCTAGCTGACAGGGCTGTTGACGAGTGTCACTCCAAGTGACTGGCGATCGCTTTCAAACCAGACGCATACTGCCGATGCCTGGCAAAGCAGCTCCATCTGAACCAGCTGCCGAGCAATCGTTCGGAAGGCAGCTGCACAGACTCGACATTTGGAGTCGGCGGCCGCCGCTCACACAGACACACACAGCTGCGCGTCTTGAGTGGGCCAAACCACACAGAGACGGACAGTGGCCGGGTGGAGGTGCGTCACGCGAGTCGCGCGATTTCGCCTCTTCTGAAATTATGGAGGTGGCGATGGGACCGACGGCCTATAGAGGATGCAGTTCAAGCCACTGGTGGTTGCATGGTGTCATAGGGGTGTTGCTGTCGCCGTGACTTGGATTCAGTCACCAAGGTTAATGTGAACCTGAAGCAGCACGTTTATTTCAACATTGTCGGTGACGAAGTGTTGCCCCATTCTCTGGACACTTGCGTTGTAGAAGATGACACACACAGTCGTGTTCCCAGGGCTGCGTGCATACACTCCCGGTTTCACGAACACTCGGGCGCCCTACAGCACCTCGAGGCGACCACTAGACATCGCGGTCTCAGAGCCGCAGACGTTGTACGGTACTGTCTGGAACAGCGGCTGAGACGTGGCAGCCGACATCCCCACACACTGGTAGCTCTGCGGGATCTGATGCATCAGTGGGGGGCCTCGGGCAGGTGCTGCGTATCTGAAGAAACTTCCGGAACTCTCTTCCCCGCCGAGTTGACGAAGTCTTCGATGCTAGAGGCGGTAATACCGTGATGCCATTTCATGATCCTTGAAGCAAAAGTTGGCTTGAATGTGACTGTCTTACTATAACTTAATGACGTACGGAAAGAATGGGAATCATGCACCAGCTAGTTGTACTTGACAAGTTTATTCGAATCCTTACCTAGGTTTAAACAGATATAAGCCTTTCTTCCTTGCAAGAAGTAGTAACGTGTGTAAACTTATTGTGCGAATAGAGAAAACAGGTCATAAAGCTCAGTCAACACTAAAATGATCCATATAAATGCTAAGGTATAGCCACGTGGCTTAATGAACAGTAAAGCAAGGTAATAGAGTGAATAAACATCTGACGTGCCACTGGTTGGCTGTTCGATTCCTATGGGTTCCATAATTTTACTGTTGCTGACTGCTGCCATTTTAGAGATTTTAATTACGTATGTACAGCAAATGTTGTGGAGTATTACTGTAATCTGGTGGTGCAGGGTGTCGGCTCTATAATTGCTTCTTTCGAAAAGTAATTAATTTAGCCACTTGCAGTGTTTATTGTTCACTTTTGAACTAATTTACAACTAACAACGATATCGAGCTACAGCTGTTGTCATCTCAAACGACGCTGCACTTTTATTGATTTTTTGATAATACGGTTGGGAAGTAGGAATATAAATTCAGTTTTAGTAAGGCAAGCAGTCTCGATGAAAAGCTTTTTTTGTTCGTTACCGCTTTCAGTCTGTGAATGTCATCATCAGATGATTTACTGTCTGCTGTAGCGACATGCGGAGACAGAGAGCGGAGAGAGACGTGTGCCACGAGGCACATTCCATTGACTGCTCGGTGGAAAGTGTCAACAGAAGAGGCGGCGGCAGAATGTATTAGCGCGCTTCCTCTTTTGGTCTCACAAATGTGCCCTTATTGACAGATAGTTAGTATCGCAAAATAGGAAAAGTAGGTGACAGCATTGAGAATAAATTTAAAGAAAGAATTAGTTGTACGGTCAGTAGTAATGGCGTCGAGTGGTCTACATACCTCGGTACAGAGCAGGAGTCGATACAGTCGTCAACGATTTGGCAGTCGAGCTCCTCAACGAGTTGCAAGGATTGGGCCAACGTGAGGCGGCGGAGCTGCGCCAGGGCGCCGGCGCACCCCCCTCCCTCCGCCGCTCCAGCTGCTGGCGGCGGCCACAGTCCGGAGTCCCTGAGGCGGTCTGCCAGGCGCCGCGCAGCTGAGACCGCGGGGGGCGGCTGCTCCGGGCTGTCGCACGTTGTGAACCCCGGTGGCCAATCTGCAAAACGTTCTTCAGTCACCTCGAGGTCTGCACTCTGACTCACGAGCTTCCACGGGCTACTCATATGCTCATCACTACTAGCAGCTACTGAAAGTGAAACACTAAGAGAGCTGCAGCGAACGATAATGGACACGGCGAGAGGTGTGCTGCACACTTCTACAAGCAAAAGGTCAACAAGTCAGCTGACTGTCAGCACGGCGGCCACTGCTGCGGCTCCCCTTGACGAGGAAGCGGGCAGAGCTGCGCCGACAGTACAACACTGGACACTGTGCCGTCATTCCGTATGAGCCCAAGTTCTGACTGCAGCATCGGTGTGGGCGGTCCGTGCATCGAGGCCCTGAGCAGAGCGGAGAATGCCACGTTGCACTCTCGCCCATCTCACGGGGAGCCACTCGGTATACAATACGTGGTTGGTTACACTGGTCGCAGCTGTTACATTTCTGAGTCCTTGAGACAGCTCGCTTGCGATATTTTCGACATCCTTTCAACAAAATAATTTAATGTCGCATGTCAGCCATGCTGTTCTGCCCCAGCTTGACAGAGTTAGCACCGCTACCACAGGAGCGTACGATGTACCTGGCTAGGCGCTGACAGTAATATTTAAGTCGAAATCACACTTATCGTTAACTGGTTTGATTGGCGAGATTGGGAATAAGACATATGGTCTCACGTTGGTGTCAGAGCTGGCAGTGCGGGGCTGGAGAGGAGACTCCAGGCTGGCCGAGAGGCAGCTGGGCTGCAGGCGGCAGGGCGCTCCAGACTGGAGCGGCAGCCGGTGGGAGCCTTTCCTGGCGACTTCAGATCTCCAGTCCAGGCTGGGCCGTGAATGACGACCCCCGAGCATTCTGTACTCTCATCTCCTGGAGCGCCGCACACTTGGCCTGTCTCATCACAGACTACCCGCCAAGTACTGCGTCACAGTCAAGTAACTGCAGCCAGAAAAGCTGGAATTCCCAATAATGTAATCGGCATACCACTCTCCTCTCGCTTTAATCTCTGGGATCCGCCTCTGAGCTGTATTTTCCTCTTAGCTGTAGCCGAGTTTACCCAGGGTATCTCGTTAGGTAAGTAGAGGCGCTGCCATTCGTTGTTCTGTACACTTCCGAGGCAGTAGTTGCACTTCTGTCTCTTTGTACTTATGTGGGAACGTTCAGCGCTTACGGAGCAGGGAGAAAACAAATGTACAAATGTAATGGCTGAGTACTCATCAAATGTCGAGATCATTTTTGAAATAATCGAACTGAAATTGTCGACCGATATGCAAGTGCGGTTGACATACGGTTCCTCGCCGCAGATAAAGCAGCAATGAAGGCACTGAGTGGCAGAGAGTGGCTTTGCACTAAAAAGCGCTGATCTGTTCTCGCCTGCCAGAAAGTTTACGGCAGAATCTCTGGACACACAAAAGATATTCTGCCTGCTCATTCCCTCACGAGGGACTCACGTCTTTTTGAGCAAATGCGTGATAAAACCCTCAGTGAGTTCAAAATGAAGCAAAAGGAAAGAAGAAAGCGTAATGTCTCTGTGAAGGAACAGACGGTTAGCCCGCGCCTCTACACTCGTCAGATCCGCTTCGCTAAGGGAGTCCAGCTGAGGCTACCTCGGCGGTAAGCTGACCTCGCCGGTAAACATTCTGAAAGTTCCGTACCCGCCCAGTGAGACTGCGAATTCTGATGACGTCTCTCGCTGTCGGTGTGGCTACCGGGCTGTAAACATACAAACAGTCGCTTCTGATGGGACTGTGGGCAGCTGCTACTGTTAACCGAAAAATCGGGATGCCATTGCTGTATGTCTATTGTAATTAACCACTGCGAATGTTCGAGTAATGCATACCTGATATCAATGAACGTAATTGACTCGTACAGAGGGAAGTCCACGCTCCTGACCTAACACGGAGACCTCCGCCTCGTCGTGTCTGAGGGCCGACTGACTCACTTGGCGGTCTCCGTAACCTGCGACGTACAATTGTATGACTCGGTGTTTCTCGTATACTCTCGCGAGAGCCTGTCCCCGCCAACTGTGTAGCGATACCTGAAGCTTCCCGTACTGGAATAAGGCTACAGTTACGGCCAATGCCTCAGGGACTTTCCCTGACAATTTCTGTAACGAAAGGAAACTACACCTATTGTGATTAAGCGAAAGTGTGTTTACGGCCGACTGTCGCGCCTCCTCCACGTACTCCCCGACCTGTGTGTCTGGCTGCAGGCAGGCCGGCCTCCCACGCAGCGGGCCACGGCCCCCACCCCCGCACTGGGCGACTCGCGCCGCGGGAACACACTCCAGCCACAGCCTGGAACCTCTAAAGTCTGGAAACTCTACAAGCCCCAGAAAAGAGCTGGTTGTGCAAATTACAAATGAATGTAACAATCGTCCACCGTTTCTGCCTCGCGTGAGACCATTTTATCTGCATTTTCAGTTTTTATCGTATGATAAACTTTAAGTTGTTCAGATAGCAAGCGTATGTCTGAAAGCATTACGCAGGGACTGTTAAGGTTCACTTTGTCCTCTGAACCTCCGCGAGGAAGTTTATGGGCATTCCTACAGCAGGCAGGAGTGATGGGAAAGATCGCCAGTAATATACTGGCGGAAAAGAATAGCAGCGCAAAAAATATAATTAGTCTGAAGTAATGAAATTGCGGGAGTACATCTCTCTAGATGAAACACCTTAAAGCTTCCAAGGGAATTATGAAATTCAGAGGCCGCCGTCTCAGCTCGAGTTAAGGCAAGCGTAAACAAGCCGAGGTAAGGCATCCTCCAGGTGTGTTAATGTAAATGGACGTAAAAGCAACATTTGCATTTCCTGCTTCACTCCTACCAATAAGCCATTTTGTTTTCCGTGTTTGCTGTTAGCTAAGGGTAAAGGCACGAGCTGTACATGCGTTGGCATGTCAGATCTAACGTCATTCCACGCCCCACATTTTGCCTACCGTGCTAACACAACACTGGCTGCAGATGCCAACAGAGGGAGGGACTGGAGCTATCAAATGCTGTCGACAGCACGAGGCTACGGAGCGTAGCTGAACTGCTTAGTCGACGAGTAACTCACGGTAGTGCTACAGTGCTAATGGTGTTGATACAAAGCAGAGCAATGGCAACGATAAACAAAGTATACATTGCGTTATATCTCCAGTAACAGTAGCCCAAGTTGGGATTCCGTCAGAAAGAAACCCAAGAAATTTCGCTGAGTGAGAAAGAAGTGGCGGATGAGGGATTTGCCTTTCTGCAAATGAGTCAGTGGAATAGGTGGTGTCGTACGAACAATGTACAAAAGGCGTATAGTGTTGATGATACGTGCACGGCAATAGAAAGAAAGTGTTACTGAAACAGGTGTGGCGCACTTCATCGACGCTGTCGGACAGGGAGCCCCAGTTGCCGTTTCCAGTGAAACGTACTGAAGGGCAGTCGCTGTCCTAGGAGTTGGTACTAAACGTAATTTTGTATTTGGAAAATCATCCGTGGCATACGAAAACAACAATCACGAATATACACTACTGGCCATTAAAATTGCTACACCAAGAAGAAATGCAGATGATAAACGGGTATTCACTGGACAAATAGATTATACTAGAACTGACAGTGATTACATTTTCACGGAATCTCTGTGCATAGATCCTGAGAAATCAGTACCCAGAAAAACCACCTCTGGCCGTAATAACGGCCTCGATACGCCTGGGCATTGAGTCAAACAGAGCGTGGATGGCGTGTACAGGTACAGCTGCCCATGCAGCTTTAACACGATACCACAGTTCATCGAGAGTAGTGACTGGCGTATTGTGACGAGCCAGTTGCTCGGCCACCATTCACCAGACGTTTTCAATTGGTGAGAGATCAGGAGGATGTGCTGGCCAGGGCAGCAGTCGAACATTTTTTGTATCCAGAAAGGCCCATATGGGACCAGCAACATACGGTCGTGCATTATCCTGCTGAAATGTAGAGTTTCGCAGGCATCGAATGAAGGGTAGAGCCACGGGTCGTAACACATCACAAATGTAACGTCCACTTTTCAAACTGCCGTCAATGCGAACAAGAGGTGACTGAGACGTGTAACCAATGGCATCCTATACCATCACGCCAGGTGATACGCCAGTATGGTCGTGACGAATACACACTTCCAGTGTGCGTTCAGCGCGATGTCGCCAAACACGTATGCGACCATCATGATGCTGTAAACAGAACCTGGATTCATCCGAAAAAATTACGTTTTGCCATTCGTGTACCCTGGTTCGTCGTCGAGTACACCATCGCAGGTGCTCCTGTCTGTGATACAGCGTCAAGGGTAACCGCAGCCATGGTCTCCGAGCTGATAGTCCATGCTGCTGCAAACGTCGTCGATTTGTTCATGCATATGGTTGTTGTATTGCAAACGTCCCCACCTGTTGTCTCAGGGATGGAGACGTGGCTGCACGATCCGTTACAGCCATGCCTGTCATATCGACTGCTAGTGATTCGAGGCCGTTGGGATCCAGCACGGCGTTCCGTATAACCCTCCGGAACCCACCGATTCCATATTCTGCTAACAGTCATTGGATCTCTACCAACGCGAGCAGCAATGTCGCGATACGATAAGCCGCAATTGCGATAGGCTACAATCCGACCTTTATCAAAGTTGGAAACGTGATGGTACGCATTTCTCCTCCTTACACGAGGCATCATAACAACGTTTCACCAGGCAACGCCAGTCAACTGCGGTTTGTGTATGAAAATCGGTTGGAATCTTTCCTCATGTCAGCACGTTGTAGGTGTCGCCACCGGTGCCAACCTTGTGTGAATGGTCTGAAAAGCTAATCATTTGCATATCACAACATCTTCTTCCTGTCGGTTAAATTTGGCGTCTGTAGCACGCCATCTTCGCGGTGTAGCAATTTTAATGGCCAGTAGTGTATTTTGAAGAAGTTCGCAGAAATATCACCGTTAGTGCATAAGAAAAGCTACGGTTATTGAACAGACAAGACGCACTTGTCACAAAAACTGGTGTTTTCGCGTTTCAAGGATGCTCGATACAATTTACGGGATGAAGATGCTGGTGACCTACTACGTCATTCACATCAAACTGCGCGCGACATACATATAGTGATTTGAAGAGAAGCAGTGGATGTTTGCTTAACGTCAAACTGTGCTACAGAATTGTAGGACAATGAAATTTCAAACGAAACTTAACGATGCACAGCATACTACGGAGTCGGCCCAGAAATTTGTAGGGGCGGTATTCAAACTTACCCTATCGTTGAGTAAGGAATTTGTTTTCAACTGCAACCAATCTGCATTTGAAGAGGAAACACATATGAAAGGGATCCTGGAAATTAAAGGTATCAAGAGAATTCTGTCAAGATCATGGAATATCAATTCGTATACAATTAACTGACTCCTTAACCGGATGGTAAATATGCTGGAACGCTATTCATTGCTCTGCAAGAACTAAGAGTTGCTTTGCGCCCCTCGATTCTTTCTCATGTGAATGACTTTGGTAAGGGCAGTAGGGGATATTTACATCATAGCAAGCAAGAGTGGGAGAACGGGCGTTAGATAACTGCAACTATGGTATGAACATTCGCTAATAGCTCGTCAAAATAAGTTGCTTTTGTTTCATTCGTAGTCTGCGTATAAAAGTCATACTCCTAAAGAACAAACTATCGCTCCTGGAAAGTGTGTGACATTGCAGTTCATACCACCTGGAACCACCAGATGAATTCAACCTCCACATGTTTGTCTTTTCTGTGCGTACAAAACATATTATAGCACTATCTGCATCAACGCCTTAAAGGACAGCCAGTTTCACGGTAAGCTGTTTCGCATTCGGTTGCACGCCATCACTTTCCATCAGTTCCCGTCACCCTGTTACTCCAATGTGATTTCTGTATGCATTCTTCAAGAGTGGATGCCTTGCACGCTTCGTAGCTGCCAAGGAGCTCGTCTTTGATCTCGATGGTGCGAATCTTTGTGATCATTGAGACGCGCCATTTTTATTCGGTTTCCATGGTCCAAGTTAATGGTTTGTTTCTAACATTTCTTGGATGTCGACGATGTCCATTTTGTGAGGTGTAATACATGCACCCCATAGAAGGTTGATCTCTGCGCATCCCAGACTCTCGTTTTCTGTGGACATGGTGCGTCATCACCTGTTAATAATTTTCTGGTCATAATTTTCACTTTCGAATAAGCCATACTAAAGACTGTTCCTGCGACGTCGGACTTAACAGTTTCCTTGTAAGTCATCTAACAGAGAAAGTTGAGAAGCGTGGGGAATCTATTGGACATAAGAATGCTTTTTTAGCATTATCAGACGTTGGAAAACCACGAATTATGCAACATCCTAGCTTTCAGGCAAAATACAGAAAGACAGAACGGCGATATAAGACAAACTCGCTATGTTCTTTCCAAGATAAAGTTCTGCAGTGAGTCTGAACTTGCGCTACGTGTACATGATGAAACAGTAGAATCTAACAGTCCTAGAATACTTAGGGAACGGGTAAATTTCACTTCCGCGTCAGCTGCGGATGTGAAAGAGCACGTCAACAATTCTGCTGTCTTTTAGGTGCACCCAGTGGTATGCAGAAGAATTTATTGGACTGTACGTTACATGTGTGTCAGGACGAAGACAGATTTTGTGTCTCTGTTAGCAGATGAAACATCTGATGTAGCTTCTAAATTTCAGTTACTGGTAGTATTTCGTTTTCTGTTATCTGCTGAAGAGCCGGTTGAAAGATTTTGCATGTTTTCAAATCAATCGCTTATCAGTGGTACCTCCTTGGCTGATTCAATTAAAGATGTATTCGCCCATGTTGTCCAAGAAACGAAAGAAAACGTAATATCTGAAATTTATGATGGCGCCAGCGTCATGCGTGACCATCATACAGAAATCCAATCAACTGTAATATAAGGACATAATTTCGTGTATTACGTACATTGTTATGAACACTCACTGAACTTAATTTTTGCGCAAGTGACAAGTCGAAACAAAAAAATGAAACGGTTTTTCAGAACTACTGCGGAGGTAGCAATACTTTTCTGTCATTCACCTCGAAAAGTGGCTGTTCCAGATGCAGTTGTGAAACAAAGAATCCCACATGGATCAGCCATTACATAGAACTTTAAATCGTGAAAAGTGCTCACAGTTAATGAGAACAGAGAGGACACTCCAGAATGTCTTAAACACGTTGAAGATACCAGCAGCCAGACAACAAATGTAAATCAAACATGTCGTCTAAGGATAAAACTCTATCACACAAAAATTTCCTTTCGGTTAGGGATATCTTATAAAAATAAATAGCTGACAAATCCAGCAATGTACAGCTATTCATTTGGCAATTTTCTATGAGAAATGAAAACAAAAATTGAACTGCGTTTTTCTGTAATATCGAAAAAATTTCATTTATATGTATTCGTGAAAACACTTTTAAAATTACGAAACAGTCGCACAAAGAAATATGCATAATTTCGAGAAGTGTAAGCACAGCTTATTTTCATGTCTAGACCGCGATTCTGTAAACGTCTGCATACTCTCTTCACAGCCCTACAGATGGCTAATGATTTCGCCTACAGCCGTTTGCGCTTCGCAGCTGAAAGATGTTGAAAGCTCTGCCAGGTATCGGGGATTTCTCTTAAGTGGACTCGACTCTGTGTGTGTCTCAGCTCTAACGAATAAATGCATTACAAATTCATACATGACGCGGCATTTCTTCACACAGCTCATCACTCATGACGCCACATGTCCTGATCCTTGCGTCATGCAATGACACGACTTTGCAGGTACATTCGCTGGTGTACGACGGTACTGTGTGCAGAATGTGCTGCGAACAGAGGTGGTAGGGGAGAAGCAGTAAATTTAGACGTCGTGCACTATGAGGCAATCTGTCGTGCATCTCTCTGTTTACGACGTTATGTGTCCTGAACTATGAGAGGTGAGTAGTTATTACGCCCACAGCAATTCATTTTTGGCGGTAAGAGATGTGTGTAGGAAGTTTGGTTGAAATCGGTTCAGGAGGGGATGTGGTACATGTGCAAACCACACACACACACACACACACACATCCATTTTTATAATATGTATGTATGCCCTACGTGAACATCTAGTACAGCCAATTTCAAAAATATACCACTGGTCGCGTCTGAATAAAGCAAGCAGCAGCATCATTCCGAAACGAAATTTTTAAAATTAGAGACAATGTTAATGATATCACAGAAGAAACAGAGGTTTGAATTCTGCAGCCACTTGTTGCCCTCTAATTTACTCAAACACCGCTTCTTTCTTTCATTGAAAAATTAGTGTCCTGAAAATGTGCTATCTGCTGTTACGCAGTCCTATCAATTTTTTAAGTAAAGCTGAGTTAAAAACAGAGCTACAGACCATTTATTCTCGAAATAGGTTTCAAGAAAAAAAAAGTGCAGGAGCCCTTATAAAGTTTGTCATTGAAAATAATCTGCAAGAACCTTTTGGCGACGTCAGGAATCTGCTGAAATCAGCGGCTGCTGTCCCATGAGAAGCTGTGAAGCAGAGACGTGTTTCCGCACGTTGTCGCGGATCAAACAGTTTCTTAGAAGTACCAGAGATGAAGACAGGCTGTCTCATCTTGCCATGCTATCTATTGGAAAGAAAACGATTCACAGGTTTCCAAATTTCAACGACAGAGTCATAGATCCATCACGAAAAAGGAAAGGAGGATGGTCTTTTTCTATACGTCTACAGGCGATTCAACCCTACGAACGTTGTCAGGCTCATTGTAAGGTAATTTTACAACTACAAAAATATTTTACTTAATTTAGGAAATTAAACATTGCAGTGAAGGAAGTGAACTCCGTCCCAGCCACGTCAGGCGTCAGCCACCGATGTCTGTGCTGTACCGCTGATACGTCCTCTGCACCGCGATGACACAACGGCGAATGTTAATTTCTGAAGCGCAGAATGCAGCCCACCATTTTCTCTTATCACTCGGAACTTTCCACTCCTCATTGTGCTTAGCAACGATCGAAATTTTGTTCTTAGTTTGTATTTCATTTTCTTTCTTATCGATGTATCGCTGTACGTTAAGTAGTTAAGATCCGTTTGACATCACTATATTCATTGTGAATTGTTTTTTATTGTAATATCAATGTCCACGATTATGTAGAATACAGAACTATGGAAAATACGTAAAGGGTGCTATTATGACGAGGTACAGCAGAAATTATGCAAGAAGGTGCTTCGGTTTTAAAGAATCTACTCGTTGTATTTCACAACATCTTACTTCTATCTATTCTCACACATATGAAAAACGTTTTGGGCTCAATTCGCAAATATAGATGCTTAATTTACCGTCTTTCCAAATCGTACTTTATGATATTTTTCACATGCAGAAGGTTATTACAAAGTACATTGACCGAAAAGGGTGAAAATGAAGTGCAATTTGTCCCCAAGGCGGTCCTTCACTGTCAGGGAGAAAACGTATAACCTTTGATAACAGCATAACAAAGCCAAGGCGTCCGTGCGTGAGTGAAAACTGCACTGTGCATAAGGTCTTGTCAGTCTGTACGGCACGAAAAAGCACTTACCTTCATCAACACAGTAGAGCAATTGAATCATATGTTCAGCTTCACTGAGTTCAAAGATTCTGCCAGAGTCAGTAACATTGTTGATGTGCCAGCAGACGCAGTCCATCACCGATGTCGCATTTCCTGCAAGCAGAGCTGCCACTGTGGCAATTACGCCCGCCGGCTGCATTGTCCGCTGTCGACACTGGGGAGCAAACAGAAGCAGTGCGCGCCGCAGGGAGCGCGCGCTCAATATGACGGCGGGCGCAGCGGAAGTCTGCCGCAGGACGGCCAAACCACGGGAAGCGTGGCGTGACGCCTCTCATCCGGATGACCGCCGTATTCCTGTTTGCCTGGTGAGAGTTCGCGAAAGTCGTCGAGTAAAACAAGAAAGTGTTGTAGTCATTGTGCTGTTCCTAATCTATAAAAACGATTTAGGAGGCAATCTGAGCAGCCATTGTTTGCAGGTGATGCTGTCTTTTACCATCTACTAAAGTCATCGGAAGATCAAAGCAATAGGAAAATGATTTAGAGAGTGTACCGGCGGGGTCCGTTAAGTGGCAGTTGGTTCTAAATAATGAAAATTGTTACGTCATCCACAGGAGAACTAGAAGGAACCCGTTATATTTCTTTTACTCGACGAGTCACACAAATCGAAAGGGTGCCGTTTCAGCTAAATGCCAAGGTATTACAATTAGGACCAACTTAAATAGGAACGATCAAATAGAAAATCTTCTAGGGAAGACGAGCCAAAGACTGTGTTTTGTTTGCACAACACGTAGACGATGCGGCAAACCCAGTAAAGAGACTGTCACTTGGCAATGCTTGAAGAACCTTCCGCCACACACCGCCAGGTGGCATGCTGAGTACTGGTACATATGCATCTACATACATATTCTATAAGTCACAATATGGTGCATGGCGGAAGTTGCCTTGCACCACCGCCAGTCATTTCCTTTCGTATGACGCTCGTATATACAGCGACTATATGTATGCCTCCAAAGACACCCTAATTCGTCTATCTTAGTGCTCCTTATAGCAAATGGACTTTGACGCCAGTGAAATCGTGCTGCAGTCAGCTTCGAATGTCGCTTCTCTAAATTTGCTCAATAGTGTTCCTCCAAAATAACATCGTCTTCCCTGCAGGGGTTCCTGTTTGGGCTCCCAAACCACCTTCATAACACTAGCATGGAGTTCGAACCTAGAGGTAACAAATCTGGCTGCACAGTTCTCGATTGCTCCGACGTCTTGCTTGAATACGGCCTTGTGTAGATCCAAAACACCCAAACAGTACTCAGGAATGGGTTCTACTAGTGTCCTATGTCTTCTACACATTCACCGTACTTTCCTATAATTCCCCCAATCGAAGCCGAGCATTCACCTTCTGTGCTGTACCCTTACATGCTCATTCCATTCCATATCGCTTTGCAACGTCACAGCTAGACATGTAATCGACGTGACTGTCAAGTAGCGCACGGCTACTGCTGTATTCGAATGTTTCTACATTTAGACCTAACTACCATTCATCTTACCAACAAATTTTGCTTAAGTCAACTTGCACTCTCCTACAGTAATTCAACAATTACATCTCCCTGTACACCACAGCATCATCAGCTCATCCTATCTGTCAGATTATGTTCTGGGGCACTCCTGGCGATATGTCTGTCTCTCGTGAACACTCACTGTCGAGTACAATGTAAGGGGTTTTGTTATTAAGAAATTTTCCAACCACTCACATATCTAGAAACCTATTCTGTATGCTTGTTCGTTCGTTAACAGACTGCAGTGAGGGACCATACCACGGGATCGCTGTGGCCTGCGAGCAAATCGTTGCCTCACGATCTGTCAATATTTTTTTTTTGTTTTACAGCAGACACAGTTGCTTATGTCGCCTTCCATCCGCTCATCCCTCCCTCCCCACTCCAATACCCCTCCATTCCCCTCCCAACACTGCTTTCGCCCAATAAGTATCATTTCAGGTCAGTACAGAGTAGTGAAAAGAACATCGCAAAGTGCTGTCACCAGGGATGGGCCAAAAAACAGATATATTGGATTATACCTATGTATTTTTACACCAGGTCAATGAACTCCAGCTGAAATGCAGCAGCAAGCCACGGCCTACCTTCCAGATTTATCAGACCTGCAGTCTTTCTACTTTTAGACATCAGAGCTTCCTCAAGGCGGCAAGTCTCAGTTAAGTGTACTGCTTATCACCAAGACATATACTTTTACTGTTAGTCTACTCAAATGCGTGAATGTAGGTCCAGAACGCGACAGTGAGTTAGGGATGGCTACAGACAGACGTGCTGCGTAGCATGAGGGAGTGTACAAAGAAGTAGATGACAACATATGAAGTTGCATTTCAATCACCAACCGACATTAAAATGTATGGGAGGAGGGTTTCAACAGTGCATATGTACAGGGAAGCTATGACTGAATGAACTTCAGGGGATATGCGCATTTAAATAAAACATTCGAGTGTGGAGAATTTGGATGATTTATACTGCATCTTAGCGACTGCTACAGACAGACAGACGTGCTGCTATCTGAGCTTAAGAGGAGCAGTGTATGAATGCATGTATTGTCGCTGTGCCAGGAGAGTCTATTAGTATGAGGTGTATTAGAGCAGAATTTAGGTATGGTATGTCTACTCATATATGTGTTGAGGCACTTGTTGGACAGAATACTATACAAGCTGAATTTAAGGCTCATATGAAGCAACTTCTCGAAAAACATTGCCCTACACAACGAGTACGGTTCAAACGGCTCTGAGCACTATGGGACTTAACTTCTAAGGTCATCAGTCCCCTAGAACTTGGAACTACTTAAACCTAACTAACCTAAGGGCATCACACACATCCATGCCCGAGGCAGGATTCGAACCTGCGACCGTAGCGGTTGCGCGGTTCCAGACTGTAGCGCCTAGAACCGCTTGGCAACCCCAGCCAGCCACAATGAGTATAAAACGTCCATATGTAAATAAAGAAAATACAGAATAAATTGTTCTTCCTGCCTCACTCCGTACCAATCCTCACCACTCAAGTGCACATAAACATGCGATGAGCCAGCGCTTACTCGGAAGTCTCCAGCACTGTGCGCGAGACGCCTCTGTGGGGCAGCGGCGCACGTGTCGGCCGAGCAGTGCTGTGGCAGCTGCCGCCGCGGGCCCCACGTGGCCACTGGCTGGGTGGGGAGCCGCCAGCCCGCCTCCAGAGGCGGGGCCGCAGCCAGCAGCCAGCAGCCAGCAGCCGGGTCCCCACCCAGCCAGCCAGCCGCGGCCTCCACAGCGTGTGGCCCGCAGCAGTCAGCACTTTCATGTTAATGCTGAATTACGTGTAGTTACTGTAACTCAGCGGCAGTGTTTTATGAAGCAGCTGTGACTGTACATGATATTATTAATTGCGATTTCTTTACCTTGAAGTTGGCTACTGGACACACTTTATGCTGATAGGTAAAGGTGTCTATTCTAGAAGAAAATAGATGTGTAATGCAGTACACTGTAAATAACTAGCCACATCTTACAATTTTCCAGACTTAAAGAAATCCTCCTTTTCCATCATTTGCATCTGGCTAGTCATTTATAGCGATTAGTTTCTTTTCTCCGAAATAACAAAGATGTAACAAAACAATAACTAATGGTTACTAACAATCTTTTTTTGTAAAAAAAATGATCGATGTGTATTTTTTAATATATTTATTTTCTATACCATTTAAGCCAGCCGGTGTGGCCGAGCGGTTCTGGCGCTTCAGTCTGAAACCGCGCGACCGCTACGGTCGCAGGTTCGAATCCTGCCTCGGGCATGGATGTGGGTGATGTCCTTAGGTTAGTTACGTTTAGGTAGTTCTAAGTTCTAGGGGACTGATGACCACAGATGTTAAGTCCGATAGTGCTCAGAGCGATTTGAACCATTTATACCATTTAATCACATATATAATTTGACATTTAATTCCATATACATTTTTAAATTAATAAACTATCTGTTTTTTCCGTTTAATTATGTGCCATATTTACATTTAATTCCATGTACAAATTGAAAACTAATAATAAGCACTCTGTTTTCCCAGTTAACCACTTTTTCTTTTCTAATTTGTTTTTGCCTGTACATAATATGCGTAGGTGAAAAAAGAACCACACATATACACGTCCACAGATGTAGGCACTGAAGAGTAAAAGAAATTGGTTCATGTGGCACAGACTTGACTAATGTCTGAAGTAGTGCTGGAGGGAGCTGACACCTTCAATCCTGCAGGACTGTCCATAAATCCGTAAGAGAACCAGAGGGTAGACATCTCTTCTGAACAGCACGTTGCAAGGCGTCCAAGATATGCTCAATAATGCTCACGTCTGGGGAGTTTGGTGGCTAGCGCAAGTTTTTAAATTCAGAAGAAAGTTCCTGGAGTCACTCTGTAATAATTCTGGACATGTGGGTTGCCGCATTGCCCCGCTGGAATTGCCCGAATCAGTCGGACTTTACAATGGACATGAATGGATGCAGATGATGAAACAGGATGCTTATGTACGTGTCACCTATCAGAATTGTATATAGACATATCAGGAGTCCCATGTCACTGCAACTGAAAACGCTCCACACCATTCCTGAGCCTCCAGCCCCTCGAACGGTCGGTCCCTTGCTGACATGTATTTATAAGGTTGTCTCCATACCCTTACATAGTCTTGTTTGAGGCACAGCTCAATGTCCTAACGGATTATCAGAAGAAATTACATAACTTTTGATGCCAAAGGTAGCTGCATGTTAATGTCTCGTTTGTGATCTGTGTCTAGAAATAGGCCATGGAAAATCGGGGAAGTAGTTACAATGAAGAAAGTCCGATAGATCTACTTGCTTCCTGGATGTTCTGTAAGAAGCCTTTGAAAAGCTGGTTGGCGCCAAACTGTCGACTCACCGGCTTCTGAGCGGTACAAACTACTGGCAGCTCGCTTTCGGTGCAGGGAAGGCCACTAAGAATGCCGCAAATGCGGTACAACAACTTGTCTGTGCAGCCGCGTGAAAACACGTGGTGGGCGGCCAGGTGGGTGCCTCGGAGGCTGACGGCAGCTGACGGTGGCGGCCGGCGCTGTCCTCTCAGGCAGTGGGGGCTGAGCCCGCATTTGCACAGCCAGGGTCCGCCACCTGATAATTTTCTGCGGACCTCGGTGCTCCACTCAGTGCACTCGGCCCCCGCCTCACCGCGGCGTCTGGCTGCGCAGCTGACGTCACGGGCAGCGCTGCCCGTGCACTGCCGCGTGGAGGTCTTTTGTCATTTTTTGTATAAGATACAGCTGTAATCACTTCTCGAAATTACAATACATGAAATTTCCAAATCGAAAATTATAAAATTTTTAACTTTTGAGAAGAGAAAAAAAGCAAAGTAGGAATGATTGGTAGTTGTGGCCTCAACAACGCTGGTGAGGAACCCGGTCTCAGATCGTGTCCTCGAGCCCGACCTCCCTGGGCGGCGCCTCCCATTATAAGTTTACCACATGAGATATTTCGCAAAATGTCACGAGACCAGTCATGTCTGGCATAGCTGTTCTAATGTCTAAATGTAGTCCAAGGAAGGACAGAAAAGACGATAGAAAGAAGCACAGAATGTGGCAAGGTATCCAAAATTACTTACCCTCCAAGGTCGGCTTGATGGTATAACTTGCAGTAATTACCATCCACCAATTTACCCATTGCTCACAAGCCACACTGGAGAACGTAGTTCATGTTCTCCAGTTGGACTGATCACACAGCAATACACATACTTTGGCACAGCCAACAACTCCCACTTGTTCTGCAGGGTGTAAATAAACCAAAGAGTGTGGCTGAGGCTAAGGTTCAAAGATGTTGCATTTGGACGGAGTTTATTTTTGGTCAACAGTAGGATTCTGGAAAACTGCGTACTGATGACGCTAAAAATAAAGAGTGTGTCAAAAAGGACTTTGTAGCTTTCGAAATACAGAAATACATTGAGATATCTTGCAGAGTCGATTGACGTGTTAGTTTGTAGCAAAGAACCTCAACTTTCACCTAAAAGTCTCATTTCGTTTCGATGTGAATACCATCTGTGATGCGGGACACATCCCACTGGTAGTCGACTTCCCCTTCCCACATTCACTGTAGCAAAAATTACGAAACTTGTGCAACAGCAGCGTAGATTCGATTTTCGGGTCGGCCAAATTGTTTGCTACCGGAGGAACATACGCGCGGTCTTTAATGAAACCACCGAACAGTTATTGCAGAGTTCGTTTCATGGAACCAGAACACACAGCGGGCACGCTCCACACCAGTGAAAGCAGCCATCTTAACTGTGCACAACGCTGGCGCTCCTGCTGGTGGAATGGGGCACTGATGGACTGAAGTACATGCAGGTTGTTTGCTGCATAATCATACACCTACCGATTCTGTAAGTTATCTCAATACATTTCTATATCATTCTAAAGTAGCAAATTCCTTTTTGATTCGCCCTGTACATCTCTGATTGGATTACATTCATTATAATTAAAGTCACATCTATTGGATTACGTGGCACAGAGAGAGTCTTGTAGCTTTAAATGATGAAGTGTTCTGATTCGAAAACTTTATTTGCGGAAATCACAATTGATCGTACAGTGATGACTAGTTTCGGCAAATTTGAACTGCCATGTTCTAAATATTCTTCCTTAATACATATTAATTATAAACTAGACGTCTGAGCTTGTAACCCCACACCCTGTATGAGTTGCAAGCCATTGTCGCCACATCGGTAGTAGAGCTAGAACAAGCCTACAGGGCTTCCACGGACACTTCTGTGTGAAGTTATCTATTTTAACTACAAGTTACTCGTGATTTAATGTGTATGGCGAGCGTGGACTAGAGGTAAAAGATGGACGCTGATGATCTCACAGTATAGGATTATTGTCTGCAAATGTTGCCGCTCATGGTTGCTAATACACTGGCAGAAAAAAATTAGGTGTTTTTGGAGGTCAATAGGTCACTCAAGATTTATTGTTGCAATGGTGCATATGGAGTACGTGAAGTGGTAACACATACAGACGAATAGCACAGACGGTTGGACGAACCAGGCATCGACCCAACCTGAGACATCCATACTAGCACGTGGCGTAGCCACCACGGGCGGCAACACAGGCGCTGACTCTGTGATCCAGTGGGTCGTACAGCTGGCGAATACAGCCTTGGGATACGCGATGTCACGTCGTTGTGTAAGAGTCCTCGCTTGCCACGTCGCACCTGTCACTTGTCGTCCCATCATAGCCCACAACTGCTGGACTGCAGAGGAGTCCAGAGATCTTGCCAGCCAGGGAAGTTGCCACACGTCTTGCAGGGCCATTGAGTTTGATGAGCAGTATGTGGACGAGCATTATCCTTTTGGAACAACGCGCCATCTTTCTGTTACAAGAAAAGCAAAAGAACAGGTTTAACAACATTCTGCATGTCCTCTCCAGGAACGGCACAGTAAGGCCAGTGTGTTTCGGAAGAGCACACTCTTTGAGGTAGCACTCACCAGCTCTTCGCCGTATGCACAAACGACCGTCACTTGGATGCAGGCAGTGTCTGCTGGCGTCGCTGAAGACCAGGGCGCGCCATTCCTTCTTCGAGGCGAAGGAAGCCCTGGCGGCAGCAGTCGACCTCTCCACGTCGATGCTGTGGTGTGTGTGGGAGGGGGGGAGGGGAAAGGAGCTAGAAGTGTGGGTGCCCACAGTCTCACTGCTAATAGGTTGTTCGCAACAGTTTGTGTCTGGTCTCACGAGCTCTGTTACCTGTGCTGTGGTAGCTGTACGCCCTGTCACCGCTGCCCCTGGACTAAGACGAGTCTGGCGGGCGTCAGGGCTGCGTGGGCGTGCAGGAGCTCGTCTGCGAGTGCGAGAGTGATCACGTGACCACTGACAGCCGCACAGAGTGGCGCAGCACGTGCAGCTTATGCGGCAGTTCTGTAAACGGACGACAATTTGACCCCTTCCAGATGTACTAATATATGAAATAGTTATGAACATGATTGGGGATAAATTGAGTTTTGTGGAAAGAATATAAGATTTTTGGTTGGTTAATATTACGAAACATCCTGGTCTGGTAAAAAAAAGCAAGAGATAGTCAACAGACAGTCAGGCAGAAATTATCTAGCTGACTAGTTAGATTCAAGGCTGACTGTAGAGGAAATATTTGGACTCCACAACGAAAATATTTGACCTTGATTTGTCCTATGAACATTCTAATGAAAATATTCGTTTTGATTACTTGAAGAGCGTTAGTCTGTCCTTTCTGTCTTTCATAGGTACTGAATTCGGTGTTGAGTAAGTTTCATCAAGTGAACAGCGTCGATACAATCTTGCAAAGTTTAAAAGTACGTGGCGGAAGGGCATTTATGTCTGACTGATTCTAAGTTCCAAAAGGAAAGAAATGATAGCTGTTCAGATATTTAGTCCCAATACGGGGTTGATGCCTCAATTCAGTATTATTTTCACCTTATTTCCTTACTGTATTAGTGAAGGAAGCAGTACAGAAAACGAAAAATGGAATTCAGAATTTCCATCGTTGTGCAGGAGCAGTGAATTGGAAGGTGCTGCACACTTTTGAATCGGCACCTTCCAAAACGCGGAATCCGTCGTCCTTGCCATGCCGCCACTGCGCTCTCTGCCATGTAGACCCAAATCTATGGCCGGCCGGTGTCGCCGAGCGGCTCTAGGCGCTTCAGTCTGGAACTGCGCGACTGCTGCGGTCGCAGGTTCGAATCCTGCCTCGGGCATGGATGTGTGTGATGTCCTTAGGTTAGTTAGGTTTAAGTAGTTCTAAGTTCTAGGGCACTGATGACCTCAGATGTTAAGTGCCATAGTGCTCAGAGCGATTTTGAACCTAAATGTATGGCGTGACACGCTTTGTCACTTACATGATGTGAGTCTCTCCATGGGCATCATGCCAAACACCAACAAATAATCTAAAATAAATTTCGTCTGTTCCGAATAGCTACACCCATTGGTAGCCGCTTCATTAGGTTTTAACTGTATATCTACAGATATAAATAACTGATTTATAAATTTTATATAAGAATATAAGGAGAAGATTAAATCGATTAAGTAGACATATAGATATAAGAGTAGCAAATTTTACCTGTTGATTATCAGTGCAACGGAGAATACAGAGAATCTGTGGTACCCTCATGTCGTTTATGTACGAAGTAAAATATTCGACAATGTACACCAAATTACTCCAATGCCTCCTCCGCCTACACTGTTTGGCGGAAAGACCCTCGCCGCCGTGGGGTCGCGTGCGTGCCTCAGTGATGCACACAGCCGTACTGCAGATCCAACAACGCGGAAGGGGCGTCTAAGCAGGAGCCAGACCAACATATGGTTCCCGTAGAGCGGCAGCAGCCTATACAGAGTAATGCTGAACGTATGATGGGTAAATTCAGTTCCTAACGAAAAGTTACATAATCGAATGGATGAAACATATAGAAGGAATCGACTGACTGCAAACGTCTTCAAGTATCGAGGAATCATTGGTCAGGTAACGGAACAAAATGTGCGGTAGTACAGAAAAAGCAAACAACCTAACAGTGAATGGTTGGAGCTATCAGGAATTCTTTACGTCACTAGCTACAATTGAAAACATTACTTACAGATATTAACATCCATAAGTTTAGTACTGATTCGCAGGGCAATTTGAGACACATTGCCTATGATATCCACTCGTGTACATTACGAACGACTGTGCAAAGAGTAGTACTAAAATAATGGTCAAAGTTTTGCTTCGGCACAGAGATTTTCTTCGGTCAGTCCCCTACTATTCTACCTGTGTTCTTCAGAAGTACAGTGCAATGTTCTTTCGGACATGCATACATATATGCACGCTTGCATGTCCGAAGAAACATTGCGTCGTATTTCTGAACAACACAGGCACTGCAGCATTGCATTCATCCGCCGATACCGGGCAAGCGACTGTCAGTTAACATGTCTCCAAATCAAATGGCTCTGAGCACTATGGGACTTAACTTCTAAGGTCATCAGTCCCCTAGAACTTAGAACTACTTAAACCTAACTAACCTAAGGACATCACACACATCCGTGCCCGAGGCAGGATTCGACCCTGCGCCGTAGCTATCGCGCGGTTCCAGACTGTAGCGCCTAGAACCGCTCGGGCACCCCGGCCGGCAACATGTCTCCCCTGTACGGGAATATACATAATGTATCTAAGAGTGCAGGGGTAGCAGACACGTGGTTGACGACATGTGGAAATCGTGGTCTGGTCTTGAAGAAATGCAGGTGAATTTACGCTAATGCGCATGAATTTATGCGCCATCTCGCCACATAAGTCTTCTAATGTCAATTATGTAGGTGGTACAACACTTGCATTTTTTCCTGGGTTTGTTGGAGAGCTAAAGTTTTCATTTTCTTCATTTCTTTCCCCGAGCGACCAGCCGTACTTCCTGTTCCACTTTCTGCTGAACGTGAATGTGGCGTTCCACGTTCGCTCCAAAAACTAAACGCAAGCACACACTCTCAGATGAGAACAGCAGACAGTAAAGCGGTGTACCATCCGCAGTTAGATAGAAACACAACACATTGACAAAGAAAGAAATAAAGAACTATTTACCCATTGTGTGATAATGCAATGACTGCTGTAGCGATGAAAATTAATACATTGCGCTGGGTGAGAGCAGTAACAGGCGGTAGTGTTCTGTCTATACCAGTGGTATGGGCACCAGTCCATGCCCCTGTGCATACACACACTCACACACACACACACACACACACACATAGTCAGAAGGTTAAGAGCTGCAAAGACAACGAATTTGTTCTTATTGAGGTAGTGGATAAGTTGCAGAACATAGTCAATGAAGGAGAAGTTCCAAGTGAACCCTACTCTTATTGACAAGAAGATGTACTGTTTATGGAAACATTAGGAGCGGCCGGGTTCAGACATCCTGTCCATTTCCTCCAATGTGTTGACCATCCCACCTCAACCATGCTAACCAGACACACCTTGAATGTAGCCATTCCAAAACCCAGGCAATTGTATAAGACAAACAACCACTTTTCATCCTCATAACTACTGCCTCATGGAAATATGCTATCCAAATTACTAACTCACTAAAATACACAGAACTACCCCTCGACTGTAAAGAAACGTGAAAACTGCAAGTAAAAGTCATACAAGAAAAGTGTACAACAGAAAGATACTTCTGTAGCTACTTACTGACCAAACATGGGAATTGTATCCCTCTAATGTAATCCACAACTCCAAACCTGGGAATTGACTTGTCTCATTTTCCAGAGCTGGTATTTTCTGTGAACGCCGCCTGTGAACATCAAATGAATGACTACTGTCGAATAATGTTCAGAGAAATTTGTTGCCAACGCATTCGTCTGCCTCATTCTATAGACAAGTTGCGTAAATAGTCACTCAGAAATTCGTGAACAGTTCCAATGCAACACATTGACCAGAGAAATCTGATTTGCAAATACGACATCATTCTTCTATGTTATTTCTGCAGCCGTGGTCCAAGGGTGCATCGAGCACCAGGTGGGAGGGTCGCCAGTTTACTGCCTCACCACAGAACGTGCATACCTGGACAGCTTTCTCTCAGCGTTTTCGTGTCCTCGTGTGTAACAACAGTTTACTTTGGTCTCTTAGAGTGATGTGAGGGGTATACGATGTGAACGCTAGTCCACTCAATATTCTTCACAGAGTTACAGTAGGATCCGTTCAGTGGAGATGGTAGTAAAGAAGAACACTCCTTCGCATCTACAGTTTTGTGAGTACCGCATTCATACAACATATAATGAGGAAGTAGCGACGTTCTTTATCATCACCTAAAGTGTGGCTGGTGTGTGTCCTAGCATCTTCCAGAAACATGCAGGCGTGGGGCAGTCGTTGGGACTTCTGGTGCTGCAATGATTAAACAACAGAAAAACTGAGACGCCTCTAAATTTGTCTGTTCCGTTTAAGTCACCCTTTCCTACGACCTCTTACCGACTTTCTCCTGTTACTGCCATTAAGCCGATTGGTGGCCAGGATGTCCTCCCTCTTTATCCAGATGTGATGCCTGACTCCTCTCATGTGTGCCGATCAGCATTGCAAGACAGAGCGTCTGGTTCAAATTGCTTTTCAGAAAATCTGGCTAATGTTCAAGAACAACCTACGTACCTGACAGCAGTCGCTCTATTGCCTCATAGTCGCTATAAGCAACGCATCTACCCTGAGCGGGTGGAAACTCGTGAAAGGAAGATAATGGGTCCTGGCTCCAAACTAGCTATCAAGTGAATAAAAAAGTGAAATATCCCACATTGTCTGGTTTCTTGTTGCACTGATATTTTGTTTCAGCCAGTATGTTGCTAAAAACGTCCTTAATTTAAGTATTTTTGTCAGGGTCTTCCAGGAAGCCGAAGAATACCTCGCATCAAATGAATTAACTAGTGTCATAAACTTAGTATTATCAACCAAAGAAAATTAAAGGTAAGAGTTGTATCGAGCGGATGGACGTGTACGGGTATAGAGGCAACCTCATGAATCCGAGGACTCTGCATGTCAGCAGGGGCTGTTCATGCTGGTGGAGGTTCTGTAATGGTGTTGGGTGTGTGCCGTTTTTGGCTGATATGGGACCCCTGATGCGTCTAGATTCGACTCTGACAGGTGACACGTACATAAGCCTTGGAACGTGCTGTTCAGAAGAGATCTCCAGCTGCTCGTACTCTCACAGATTTATGGACAGCCCAGCAGGATTCATGGTGTTATTTCTCCCCAGAACTCATTCAGACATTAGTCGTGTTGCGGCGCTTCTGTGAGCTCACGGGGGCCCCACATGATATTAGGCCGGTGTAGCAGTTTCTTTGGCTCTTCAGTGTATAACGTAACAATTCAGAAATGTAATGGGGATGATACAGAAATGCACGACGTTTCAGTGTACAGATATGCTGATTTTGAACGCCAGGAAGAACCTGAACCTGAATGTGGATGTTCAAGGAGTGTACGCCGACCTACATATGAAGAAACGATCACCATAATAAAATAAGGGAAATCAGAGGTCGCACGGAAATATATGAGCGCTGTTTTTTCCACGCTCTATACTTGATTGAAATAACAGAGAATTGTGAAGGTGGTTCTATGAAACCTCTGACAGGCACTTACATGGGACTTGCAGAGTATCCATGTAAATGTAGACGTAGATGTAGACTGCTGCTGCAGCACCTGGAGACCTGGTCAAGTCGGCATGACAGCGGCTATGGAGCAAAATCAGAAAGAGTGCTAGGACTGAGCATACGCAGAAGTAACAGAGGTGGTTGTGGCATTCAAACCGGAGTGTTTGGCAGAAGGAGGAAGTTGTTTTCGTGAAATTCTCAAAAAAATGGTTCAAGTGGCTCTCAGCAGTATGAGACAACATCTGAGGTCATCAGTCTCCTAGACTGAGAAGTATTTAAACATAACCAAGTTAAGGACATCACACACATCCATGCCCGAGACAGGATTAGAACCTGCGACCGTAGCAGCACCGCGATTCGGGACTGAAGCGGGTAGAATAGCTCGGCCACAGCGGCTGGCGTGAAATTCAATTAGGTAAATTTACAGAAAAGGAATTCGAGGCAAAATGTGCTACATTTACGTTGAAACTATTGCACGTCTCAAGTAGGAACCTCGAGAACGAAGTAAGAGAGATTAATGTGCGTACAATGGTATCTATTCTGTCACACACACTCGCTAAATATGGCAAAGAAACAGTGGATACATTCGTTAAGGATGTTACAAAGTACCATTGACCATGCTGAATACTATTCATTGATGAATCGTCAGTGGTTGTTTGCTTAATGGTTCCTCTAAAACATGATACTCAAAAATAAGGCTTGCATGTCACTGCCCGGGGAGCTGATGGACATCAGAACAACTTGTGCCACATATCGCAGAAAGCGACGGAAAG